>NW_024466409.1:733765-1467531 GCF_017591425.1 Ochotona curzoniae
CTGTATATCTGACTTTCCAATAAAAATAAATAAAACTTTAAAAAAGAAAAAATTGAATAGGCAACTATGCTGGCAAACTGATGTAATCAATACAAATTTGGCATTAACCAGGTCCAGAATGCCTGCCAGCCTTGGCTGCTTTTCTCCTAGCAGTGGAACACTTGCCTAGGTATAATACAACCTATACAGCTGGAGTTGGACCATGTGTCTTGTGGTGCCACACAGATGACCCTCACAGGGCACAGGACACTGAGGAAATCTAGAAGTGCCCTGGGGCTCCCGGAGGTCTAGGGACATGGTGGCATTCTTAGCAGCAACATTCTGTTACATACTTTTTAATGTTTTGGTCAATAGAAAAGCACTTTGTGAGAATCTGGGGGAAAATTATGATAATATGATGACTGTTAGGATCAGCAGTTCAAGGAACACATGAATCCTGTGAGGGAGATAACACTAACAGGGACAGTGGACAGCAACTTTGTTGTTGGTTGGTTTGGTCTCAGGATTCCCAGCAGAGCTGTGGTGAGCCGGGCTGCATGGCACAGACTGTACCAGAAGACTGAGAAGTCTTCTTCCTAGTGCCAAACCCCATCTCCACCCTCCCCGCCCCCAGACTGGAAAGGCCAGGGACCTTGCAGGAGGGGAGCCAGGAAATGCGTGTGCTTGTGACCCAACTGGAGCCAACTTCACACTGGACACTGCCATAACAGGGTTTTTCCAACATTACTTAAGGCTAAAGAAAAATGACAACAGAACCAATTGTGAGACGTGCCCTTCCCACTTCCTTCAATCAGGGTAAGGCTAAATTGTTGTAGCAAAGATTACTTATCCTAACTACAAAACTTAAGGAACACAAGCCAACTACACTTCATCTAGCAGTTTTTGGCAAAATATTTCAGCTGCTAGGGCTTCTGCTTATTTTTTAAGATTTATTTATTTTTATTTGAAAGGCAGGTTCACAGAGAGGAGAGACAGAGAGGGAAAGATCTTCCATCCACTGGTTCACTCCCCAAATGACTGAGCCACCCTGAAGCTGGGAGCCAGGAGCCTCTTTTGGGCCTCCCACACAGGTTTAGGGTTCCAAGAACTTGGGCCTTCCTCTGCTGCTTTCCCAGGCCACAGAGAACTGGATTGGAAGTAGAGCATCTGGGAATGGAAGTGGTGCCCATATGAGATGCTGCTACTTGAAGGTGGAGGATTCGCCTGTTGCGCTATGGCACCAGCCCTCAGGCTCCTGCCTCTTACTTTTTCAGGTTCCTTCCAAGTTGTTTCTGGGTCACACTATGAACTGAGCCTGGCTTCTCAAAGACAGAAACAGCAATATCACTTGGGACCTTGTACAAAATGCAAAAAATCTCAGACTAGACCCTAGATTGGCTGTGGCAGTAGCTTGTAATACAAACCAACCAACAAACCAAAAGGAGGGTGGACAAAGATCCTTGTCCAGAAATGAAGATTTTTCAAGGCAGTGGAAGCAGAACATGAAACCAAGTACAGGCTTCCAAGCCTCTTGAGCAACTGCACAGGCCCCAGACCTCTCAAGCTTACCCGGAAGTCACACGGTCCAGGAGTTAGAAGCACTGACACAAGAACAGGTGCTTGGCCTAGCAGCCAAGATGCCGCTCGGGATGCCCCCATTCCATTAAGAAAATGTTCACTGGAAGAGCAGCAGTGGTGATGGCTCAAGTGTTCAGTCCTGCCATCCACGTGGGAGCACTGGATTGAGTTCTCGGCTCCTGCCTGTAGCCTGGCCCCATCGTGGGCATTTAGAGAGTGAACAAGTGGATGGGACCTTGTTCTCTCTGCCTCTCATATCAATCAGTAAATCATAGATACTGTGTTAACAAATTCAAGTTATGTCCTAGTAATATCGGATATAAACAATACCTACATCTCTAGAGGAATTTATTAGCTTGGAATAAAGTTACTAATCACCTCGGTGAGGTAGAAACTGGAAGTCTGGGAGACGGTGCCCGTGTTCATGGCAGTACTGAACCCTCTAGGGAAGATTTACCAAACAAGAAGTTTCCATTTCTCTGTGTTCCTCCATGTGCTGCTGGGCCAGGGTTGACTGGAAGCCAC
Organism: Ochotona curzoniae; assembly: GCF_017591425.1. Classification (NCBI taxonomy): domain Eukaryota; kingdom Metazoa; phylum Chordata; class Mammalia; order Lagomorpha; family Ochotonidae; genus Ochotona; species Ochotona curzoniae. The sequence continues at coordinate 735,848 of NW_024466409.1, forward strand.
AGGCTCCTCCAGCTGAGCTGTGCTGTGTTACAGAGGAAGTTCAGTGCTCTCAGAGTTCCAGTTAATAAAAAGCTGCTTTTAGCTGTGACTTGTTGCAGTACAGTTCCTGTAAAACTTGCAGGGGTGAGCCCCAGCAGCGCAGGGCCAGCAGAAGTGGGGGGGATGGAAGGTCTCAGCAGTTGGGCCCTGGGTGAAAAATCACGTCAAGGTTGAGCAAGATTTAACTAGCAAGAGCAGCACACAGAATGCATCCAAAAGGCAGAGAATCTAGCATGAGGGATAAATTGGGGATCCGAAAGTGAGAAAAACACTCGAGAAACAAGTCAGAGAGGGCCTTAAAAGGAAAGCTCAAGGAGCTGGCATCATGGTGCAATGCGTTAAGTCACTGCTTGCAAAGCCGACAGCCACTATCCAAGCATTCAAGCACAGGTTCAAGTCTTGGCTGCTGTGCTTCTGAGCCAGCTCTCCATTGGGGCACTTGGAAAAGCAGAGGAAGATGGGCCCTCCGCCACACACATGGGAGATCCAGATGGAGCTTCAGGCTCCAGCTTGGGCCTGGCCCAGACTCGCCTGCTGTGATCATTTGGGGGCACGAACTTCGTATGCAAGATTTCCATCTCTCCTGCTTCCCTGTGCCTTTCAACTAGATACATTTAAATAATAAAAGGGAGAGAGAGAAGTTCACGGTTTTGGACTTGACTCTGAGAGCAAACGGAGCCGCAGGAAGTTCTCATCGGAAGTGGTGTGACTAAGGCTATCCCTCCAGGACACAGGTTCTGGCAGGGGACCTGCAATTACTTTGCCATGACACCAAAAAAATGCAGTCTCCTCGGAGGCCGCAGTCTACTGTGAACTAGGATAAGGCTATTATCTAAAGCCAGAGACAAGGTGGGGGAGTCAGCAGCAAGGTTAAAGTAGGCCATCGATCCTCAGCTCGGGATGGGATCCTTGGCATGTGTATTTTTAACAAGCCACTGCGGAGTTTTCATGAGTACAGGTTTATGAGTTGGGTGAGACTCAAGGTCACGTGCACATCAATGTGCAGACTGATTAGTGGCAGTGGAGGCAAAGGTGATGTCCTTGTCTGGGTGTGAAGACAGAAAGGTCATTGAATTGCTGCAATTGTCTAGGAAAGAAGTGATGGGGGCCAGCGCCATGGCTCAATAAGCTAATCTACTCTGCAGTGCCAGCATCCCATATGGGCACTAACTTGTGACCTGGCTGCTCCACGCCCCATCCAGCTCCCTGCTCCTGGCCTGGGAAAGGAGTAGAAGATGGCTCAAGTCACTGGGCCTCTGCACCCATGTGTGAGACTCAGAAGAGGGTCCTGGCTCCTGACTTCAAACTGACTAAGCTCCGATCGCCACAGCCCTGTGACAAGTGAAACGGCAGATGACCTTCTCTCTCTGTCGCTCCTTCTTTCTGTAAGCCTGCTTTTCAAATAAAAATAAACAAATTGTACCATAAAATTTAAAATTAAAAATAAAAAAATTTTTAAAAGACCCTATGGAATTGGATCATAAAAATCAAAATAAAATAAAATAAAAATTAAAAAATAAATCTTTAAAAAAAAAAGTCATGACCTAGCAATAGAGACTGGGGCAGGGATCTCCAATGAAAAAGCCAATCATCAGAGAACCGACTTACCTAGCAATTTGAAGGGTAAAGGAGGGGGAAGACGCAAGGATGGCAAGGTCCAGAGCCTTGACCAGGACACATACAAGGAAATGGCTGACTTCAGTTTTGGTCCTCCTGCTCTGACTAGCTCATATGAATCCAACCTCCCCAGGTGAGGCAGAGACATTCCACACCTCCCAAACAGGAGCTCGCATTGTGACCTGTTCACTACGTCACAGGCTCTGTGCCCTACACTCTGGCTTCATTTGCTCCTTAGCTGGCAGTGGAAAGACACTGTGCCACGGGCTTCACATTCAGAGAGCCACCCAGAGCGAGTGCTACTATTATCATGTTCCACAAGAGCAAGCAACCGCTCCGAGGAAAACACCTCCTTGCTCAAGCACATTTAGTAAAAGGGAGCAGATTTTCAGATCCTTGGCTGTCAGCCTGCGAACACTAGCTCTCGGTCACCCTGCTGCCCGGCAGCTCGGTTACCCAAAGTTCACACCCCAAGAACAGCAAGGGAGGCGCACCCATGAGTCACAGTGGGCCTGGAAGTTTGCAGCAACTGAAAGAGACAAATTCTACTTGAAAACACCACCTACTGGCCAAACTATACAAACTACAATGTCGGATTTCAGGGGATTTTTCAGTTTGTTTGAGTTGGAAAAGAAATTCAAGTCATACTTTTGCTTCTTACGCAAGGAATTCCTCTGTGTACCCTGTGGCAAATGAGGATTACCGTGCTCTGAGAATGTCTTTCAGGAAATGCTTGCACAACGCTGCCAGCCCTTGCTGTCTGCTTGCCCTGATTTTTTCCCCCTTTGGATCCTCTTTGCATAAGACTCAAAGGTGATAGTGAAAGAAGAGCTCTAACACTCTATCTTGACCTAAATTCACGTTCACAAAAACAAAGTTCAGTACAGCCCAAGCCTGGCTGACCCGAGCAGGAAGGCCACACACACTTCCCAAAATTCTACACAGCTCTGCAAAGCCTCCTTTCCGGAAAATCTCTTCAACCCCTTGGTCACATCATATCCTGGTGCCACTTGTTAAGTATGAGCACAGCTTGTGTTCACATCCTCTATATAAGAAAGTAAATCCAGCTCCATGCCTGCCCCACAGTGAGTTCATCCCACGTCTTCCTGCACACTGCCCACATCTACATTTATTCCAAAGAAAACTTTCATCAGACTTTACATTCAGTTTGAAAATAACGTATAACATGCTATGTTGAAGTTTATGAGCCTGACGGGTGACAGTCCAGGTACATCGCTTAAATAATACAAGCACTGTACAGTCTTTATTAGAACTCAGCTTTATTATGGCTTTTTAAAAAATAATTGTTAAAGTGCATTTTTTTTGAAAATCATTAGAGATAACATTTCTGGTAATTAATCAGTCAGTTTTGTATCGCCTTAGATCAGAAAAAGTCAAGTAAATACTAGGGGAAAAGAGTCAATTAGTTCAATTTCGATATGGCCATGTTATTTAAATATAACGTGAAACATCAGTGCTTCCCAAGCTTACACGTTAACTCCATCACATCATGTCCTATTTTAGTAATTTCTATGTGGTCCCAGACAAGATATAAATGGAATTAAACTCCAGTCAACAGCATCACCTGCCTTCACACGAGTAATACAGGGGTACAATGGGACAAGAATGCCCCCAAACCATGAGTGACAGAAAATAATACTGCAGTTCAGGATAAATTACAAGCTGTCATGCTCTGGTTCCAGCAAATGAGGATTGACTCCTTGCACAATCCAACTTTGGCTGATTCATGCTGAGGTCACAGTGACAAAGGGCAAGGTTATAGACACTGACAAAGGGAGCCCTAACAAGATGGCAGGGGTTTCCTTCAGAAACAAACACATCCAGAGGGTGTAGGAGCACAGTTCCATTTCACTCGAAACGTCAGGAAATCCTGTAAGAGCGTCTTCCGCTAGGCCTGCTGAGACCAGAGAAACCGATCGCATTTCTCAAGCATGCTTTGTATCAAGGCTCTGCAATCCCAAAGAAAGAAAACAAAACAAATTCAGGTGACTGCTCATTCTTCACAGAAACCTTAAAATCTACAAAGAATCACAGGAGTCAAAAGTTTGTGGAGCAAAAATCACAAGCACAATCAGTGATGAGGCAACAACCAGGAAACATCTCTCATTACCTTACAAGGGGATATGAAAAAGCTCCTACAGCAAAAATTATCATCATCAAATCGTTTTGACTTTCAAGTGGACAGAAGGATCTGGGCTGGTGGTGTATGAGGGTAAGTCACCTCCTGGGATGGCCCTAGCCGCCACGGAGCACTCGCTTCATTCAGCTTCCTGCTACCACATCCTGGGAGGCAGCAGAAGACAGATGAACGGCTTGAGTCCCTGGGACCCATGTAGGAAACCCACATGGAGCTCCTGGCTTCTGGCTTCATTCTGGCCCAAATCTGGTATCTGGGGTGTCAGAAAGCAGATGGAAGATCTCTCTTGTCACTCACTGTCTTTCAAGTAGATGAAAATAAACATTTTTTAAAGTGGACAGAGGACCTGAACAGGTATTTGTCCAAAGATGATATTCAAATGGTCAGCCAGTGTTTGAAAAGATGCTCAGCACCGCTCATTGGTACAAAATGCAAATAAAACCACGGTGTGATTGCTTCACATCCACTAGGCAGCCACTGTCTAAAAAAAAATGCTGGTGAGGATGTAGAGAAATTAGTAGATATGTAAGAAGATGCAGTCTCTACGAGAACATTATGATGGCTCCTCGAAAAATTAAAAATAGGGTTACCACAGGATCCAGCCAGTATTCCCCTTTGTGAGTATACACCCAAAAGAATTGAAATACAGGGTCTCAAAAGGTTATTTGTACACCTATGTTCATAGCAGCATTACACACAAAAGGCAAGAAGTGGGACCGGTCCAAAACAAAGTGTGATATATTCATACTAACAGCACTCGGACTCAAAAAGGAAGGCAATTCCGACACCAGCAGCAACATGGGTGACCCTCGAGGACCTCACACTAAGTAAAATAAGCCAGTCTCCAAAAGACAAACACTGTACGAGTCCTGTTAAATGAGGAATGTAGAACAGTCCAATTCCAGAAACAGAAATACAGTGGTGGTTGCCAAGGGCTGGGGAAGGAGGCGGAAGAGTAGTTGTTTAGTGAGCATGGATTCCAGTACAAGAGTCCTGCAGACTGGCTGCCCAACAGTGTGATGTGCTTAACAGCATTGAACGGAATTTAAAATGGTTAAAATGGCAAAGTGTATTTAATGTGCATTTTGTCACGATAAAAAATAAGTATCAAATAACAATTAAGTATCTAGCACCAATAACAGCGCCTTGGTTGTGACACTGACTGAATGATTACTCTAGCTTCTTCCTTCATTGCCTTAATCACCAGATGAGCTTTTGCCTCCTCATCTGTTATTGAGGGGTGGGGACTGGACAATGTCTACACTCTATCAACCTCTCCCAGTGGGTGAAACTCTACATTCTTAAGTAGCAAGGAGAGAGCAGAGCTGACTGCTCTTACCTCTGTCTTTTCTCAGCAATCCTCAGAATATCACAAGTCCTGGTAAACTTTTCCGACAACTCAAGGGCCAGCCCGCATTCCTGCAGCAGCGCCCAGGCCCGATCTGGGCCCACAGCCTTGGCTAACAGGAGTGCCACATTCTCCACAGTGATGGGGGAAGGCCCGTCGCTGAGACTCCCATGGAGTGACTCCTCGGGGGCTGGCCTCGTGCCCTTGTTCTGTATGAGGTGGAGAAGCAGCTTCCACTCCTCCACAGTCTCCGGGATCCAACCTGCATGTGTACATAGAAACAGCATTGCCATGGCAGCTCTGTGCACTGCCTGCACACAGGAGAGGCTCCGGCCATCCGCCATGAAAGCATACAAATATCCAATAAGCAACCTCCTCACCCTCATACAAAAGGTATATACTAGACACTGATGGGACAAATGGCTCATGAAAATCAGGGAGAAGCCATGAAATCAGCTTCAGAATCCTTTCACACAGTAATTACTGCAAACCATGCCAGGAACTGGCTAAGCTCTGATGAACCAAACAGGCTACCTCCCTGCACTGTGGCAGAGCTTATAGTCCGGTTAAGGTGACAAAACTCAAATAAACATGCATTCTACAAACCGCACTGAGAATTATGATGGAATAGAACAAGCAACCATTAGAGAGAATAGCGGGTTTTGTTTAGAGGCAGCAAGAAGGCTTTCATGAGGAAGTGACATTTAAGCAGAGCTAAAAGATGAGCTGTGCATGTGGGCAATATGATACACACACGGATCAGGGGCTCTGGGGAAGGAAGGGTGGAAGCTTGTCTTTCTGAAAAAAAGAAACGTGGAAGATCTGGGGACACAAGAAAGAACTTGGGAAGCTAAAGGAAATCTTAAAGAGCCTAAGGTGCAGGCTGGCACTGTGGTGTAGTAGGTTCGGCCTGCAGCACCAGCATTCATGTGTCCCAGCTACTCCACGTCCAATGTAGCTTCCTGCTAATGTGCCTGCACCCACATGGGAGACCCTGATGAAACTCCTGGCTTCACATTTGCCCAGCTCTAGACATCTAGAGTGTGAACCAGAGGATGGAAGATCTCTCTGTTCCTCTCTTTTTCTCTACAACTCTGCCTTTCAAATAAAAATAAGGAACTGTAAGGAGAGGAGAGGAGAGGAGATGAGAGGAGGAGAGAGGAGAGGAGAGGAGAGGAGAGGAGAGGAGAGGAGAGGAGAGGAGAGGAGAGGAGAGGAGAGGAGAGGAGAGGAGAGGAGAGGAGAGGAGAGGAGAGGAGAGGAGAGGAGAGGAGAGGAGAGGAGAGAAAAAAAAAAAAAAGAAAAAGGTATAAGGCACAAAAAGATGGTAATGCAGTGAGGATGGGTTCAGTGGACCTAGCTTGAAGACTGGATTTTATTCTAGGTTCAAGGCAAGCAGCTTTAAGAAACATATTTTGGATTTGGCAATGAAACCAACATGCCTTGAACAACAGTTGATATGTATCAGGAGGAAAAGTATCAAGAAAGGCTCCTATTTAATAGACCAGATGCTTATTACTAATAGTATTACATGAACAAAAAAAGTTTGGGAGCACTTTTATCTGGGAAGGAAGCATTTTAGGTGATATTTTCATAACGCTTCCAATTTTTCAATATTTTTCAATAACAAATATGACGCATTGTAACTTTCAAAAAACAATCATTTATCCTTAACTTTTCTTGTTCTATTTTTTAAAAGTATATGTATAGGAGGACCCAGTACGATGCACTAGTGGCTGGATCCTCAGGTTGCATGCACCAGAATCCCATATGGATGACGGCTAGTGTCCTGGCTGCTCCACTTCCCATCCAGCTCCCTGCTTGTGGCCTGGGAAAGCAGTCAACAATGGCCCAAAGCCTTGGGACCCTGCACCAGTGTGGGAGACCTACAGGAGGCTTCTGGTTCTTGGCTTCAGATTGGCTTAGCTCTGGCCATTACAGCCACTTAGGGAGTGAAACCAGTGGATGGAGGATCTTTCTGTCTCTCCTTCTCTCTGCCTTTCCAATAAAAATAAACAAATCTTTAAAAAATATATATATAGGAGCTATATAAATATATATATATATACGTAAATATATATATATATATAAACCTACCTCCTGGCCTGCTGGCTTCATTTGTGAAACCAGGCAGATCTGAGCTGTGCCACCAAAGGCTTTCCCTCCTCCGTTAACCGGCTTTCTTGCTTCCGTCCTGACTCTCCCTTTCCCACGCCCACAAGCTGGAAAGGGCTGGCGAGGGACTGTGGTCCGGCTTCTCCAGCAGCATCCCAAACACCCCAGCACTACCTGTCTGACTGCAGGATGGTCTCTCCCACCTCAGATGGAGTATGGCAAAGCCTGGCTTTCAGACCTAGACAGGCTGGCACTTGGCATAGTGATTAAGCCCCCACTTGAGATGCCTGCATCCCATAGCAGAGTACCCAGGAGCAGGGCCTGTTTCATCTCACTAGCTTTAATCTTTTATTACACAAAAAGCAAACTGATGCAGTAAAAAACACAGGAAAAGCAGTTTTAGGTTGGATTACAGTACTAGCTCTAGCATTTACTAGCTATGTGGCCTTGGGCCAACTAATTGTTCTTTCTGGGTCTCAGGTTTTTTTTTTTTAAAGATTTATTTATTTATACTGCAAAGTCAGATATATATTTAGAGAATAGGAGAGACAGGGAGGAGGATCTTCTGTCCAACGATTCACACTCCAAGTGACTGCAACAGCCGGAGCTGTGCTGATCCAAAGTCAGGAACCCAGAGCTCTTCTGGGTCTCCTATGTGGGTGAAGAGTCCCAAGGCTTTGGGCCATCCTCGACTGTCCTCCCAGGCCACAAACAGGGAGCTGGATGGGAAGCGGGGCCACTGAGATTAGAACCAGTACCCATATGGGATTCCAGCACATTCAAGGCGAGGACTTTAAGCCTTTAGGCTAATGTGCTGGGCCCTGGGCCTCAGTCTTAAATGCTGGAAAGGGGCAATAACAGTAACTATCCCAAGAGTCTTATCTCATTTAAAATAGAAAAACTATCTGTAGTTTATCAATTGTGATTTCATAACATACCAAATAGTAGATAAAAAAAAACTGAAAATCTGCCAAGCGGTTAGAATGAAACACATGACCACTGAACTGTTCACTACATTTCTTTACCGAAAAGTCTGGAATGATACTTTAGCCAAGAGTAAGCAGATGGGATTGACATACCATTGTCCCCTTCCATCAGGCTCATATCATTCAGATGCACGATGTTGATGAAGGCCTCCCGTCTTCTCTCCAGCTCCAAACAGAGAGTAAGATAGCCAGGCCAGAAACTTGGAAGAAATCAAAATCAAAGAAAGGACTCAAAGGCAATGAATGTGCCTGGAGCTGCACTGTCTGAAACAGTAGGCAGCAGGCACACCTGGCTTTTCATGCTGAAATTAATTAAAAGTAAATAAAATGTAAATGCCAGTTTTTCGGTTGATGCATCACATTTTAAGGACTCAGAGGCCACATGTGGCTAGTGGCTACCAAATTTGACAATGTACAACATTTCCATCACCATTGAATGTTCTATTAGATAACTGTGATCTAGAGTATTTAAGCAGAAAAAAAAGCTAACAATAAACACTGACATTTGCAACCAAGTGCCCAGCCTGATGCACTTTTAAGCTTTAAATACTTTGTAAACTTTAAGACTCAATACCAAAGTAGCATATTTCTTCTCCAAATACACAAAGTATAGAAGTTCTCTTGGATGCTTCCTTGCCTTCATTGTCTACATCCAGTACCAACAAATCCTGCTGTATTTTCCTGTGACCTTTCTCTTGCATGTGCTTCTTTGACTGTGCTACTGGCCATCAAAGCGCTCACACATGAAATACTTACTGCAACAGATTCCTAGCTGGTCTTTCTCCAGTCTGGTATATCTAATAATAGCCATGAACTCAAGAAAGTTCTACTTTCATTTTATAATTACTACACCAAAAAGTCCAGAAGGGTCTCTACTGATAACTAAATTCTTCTGACCAGGTGCCAAGACCCTGCAGGATCCCATTACCCATACTTGACCAGTCTTCACTGCACCAGTGAACAAGACTGTGTCTAGTGCTTACCACTGTACCAATTAGACACTAAGAGAAAAAACAACAGACACAGGATTATAATCCAGGTAGAGCTGTAAAATACTGCCAAGCAGTAAATAACCGACACAAATGCAAAGTGGATAATAAGCCATGTCAGTTTTCAGGTCCTTCCTCTTTTATCTGACACCCCTGCCTTCTGGTTCCTTTACACAAATCCTCCCCGTCTCTCGGGGCTACCTCACAATCTCACTTCCTCCCTGCTTCCTTCCCCAGAAGTTCTACTGAGTCCATGCTAGTCAATCGCCTCAAAAATCCTGTATCAGCTGTAACTGGTGCTTAATTAAGCACCATCAACATGTCTGAGAACTGGGGCAGGTTACTAAGCAAATAGTTGCAAAGAATTAGCAAGGGCCAATCTCTGCTATTAAAAATATATGCAAAATTTAGCAGGAAACAGATGTTCACTATTAGTTACAATAAAAAGCTATATTTACTTTTGTGCAGCAAGGAGAATTTCAGAATGATAAAGCACATCAATTCAGGCACTTAACTCTGAACCCTTAACTGAAATGACTATTTCAGCTTTAGCCTCTAAAAAAGTTCTTACTTACCCACAAGTCCTACAAATGTCAGTCATTTTCTCTTTGGTTGCAAAATCTGCAGGAAGTTTAATTAGAAGAAGTATTAGCTGACTGTAACCCCAGGAAAACAAGTGTGAATGAGGCCTGTGAAATGAAAAACACAGCTGTGAAGTTTAGCTCCAGAAAGTGCTTACTAGGCATCAAATAGAAGAGACTATAACCCACTGTTACATTTTTTACATTTTTTTAATATAACCTGCTCATCTTTAAAAGTCAGATGTTTTAGACAATTGAAAGCAAAAGAGGAGATAAGCCTAAAAATCGCATTGCTCACAGCCAGCCACGGCATATCCTTCCAGGCCGCATGTCTAGGTGTGTGGGGGCTTTTCCAAAGATGCTCTGGGAGGGAAACAGGCTCATTCCTGATTCAAGTGTCAGGATGCCTTTTTAATGAACTCTTTAAAAGTTGAATGTAGAAATCCCTGGACAAATCATTAGGAACACAAACACATACATCCACCTGCACACACTTCTCTCCTCGTGAGCTCATGAAAGAGTTCAAGGGTCAATTTAATGTCTCTTGAGTCATGCATTAATATGCATTTTTAAAAAGGAATCATCAGATTCCTGTAACACAAATATTCAGAATCACTAAGAAATTCACTCAGTATATCGTCACCACAATTTGGGTTAGTCTCTTCCATAGTTATTCCAAAACTAAGCCCAGAATATGATATGTGAATAAACTAGATCCATTCCAAAGGAACTAGAGCTTAGTCCTTTGCAAGATGTTTTTTTTTTCCATACCTGGGATAGCCTTCATCATCCATGGTGCTTGTGCTTGGTGGAGCATTATGGGATAGAGCCAAAAGCAGCCAATCCAGTCTTAAAGACTCTGGTTGTAGAAGGGACTCAAGGAAGAATGACCTAAGAGAAAGTTGGGGAGAAAGATCAACAATCTTCATTCTGAGAAAGGAAACATAAACGTGGAGTGTGGGGACAAAGGTTGGATCTAACAGTTAAGACCCTGGGCAAGATGCTCATATTTTATATTTGAGCATCTGGATTTGAGGCCTAGCACCAATCTCAATTCCAGTTTCTACTAATGTACATGCTAGGAGCCAGCAGGCAACAGCTCAAGTCCGCTGAAGCCACTGTGGGAGATCTGGATTGAGGTTTTGGCTTCAACCTGGCTCAAACCCAGCCTTTGTGGAGATGTCAACCAGTGGATAGGAGCGCTTTCTACCTGCTTTGCTGTCTCTCTGTTTTTCAAAAAAAGGAATACATTTAAATCAGTAAGTTTTAAGTGTGAGAAGGGTGAGTACAGTTTAATTAAGAGATCAATAGAGCAGATGCAATAACTTAAAAACTCTTTCGCTACAAATGCATAGAGATGCTGGTGAAATAAGTCTTCTATATGAATGCCTGAGCTTTAAGATAAGGAAATGCCACAGGATCACAAAAAAACAATTAAAAACAGAGAGACAAAAACCCACATAGCAAATGTGATCTTATCAGAGGAAGCAGGAGAGGGGGAAGTCAGCAGTCTATTAACAAAGGGGCACAGGTGTTCCAGGGACATGTGGAGATAGGAAATGAAGCAGTAGTCAAAAGGAAAAGAGCTGGAACTAAGAGTGAGCCACAAAAAGTTCAGACCTTGTTCATTAAAGGGTGGCAGTAAATCCAGTCACCAATGGAGACAATAAAAAGCTTATACTGGTCATAGCCTAGACCCTAAATGAAGGGCTTAAATTTCTTTTAAAGACTTGTTTTTATTTGAAAGGCAGATTTTACAGAGAGAGGAGAGAAAGAAAGAGGGGACTTTTATCTACTGCTTTACTCCCTAAATGGCCACAATGAGCTGATTTGAAACCAGAAGCTTCTTCCATGTCTCCCACATACGTGCAGAAGCTCAAGGACTTGAGCCATCCTCCGTTGCTGTCCTAGGTTATAAGAGGGAGCTCAACTGGAAGTGGAGCAGCCGGGACACGAATCAGCATCCATATGGGATGCTAGCACCACAAGTGAAGAACTGGCCTGATGTGTCACAGCACAAACCCCAAGGGGCTTAATGTTACACTGATGACCTAAGAGTTCCTGAGAGGAAGGGAAAAGAAGTGTGAGAGGTGTATATTTGTATGTGAGCTATGAAGTGTGGCAGGACGGTGCTAGACTGCTGGACCTCATTTTTCATAGCATGTGCCTCAACCCTACAGTTATCAACAGTAAAAATGTGACACCTTATCAAAGAGAAGCAATGCCCTGTCAAAAGAAAGAGATGTCGGCAAACACAGCCTTCTCACCGCTGATCCTCAGGCCGTGATTTCACCAGGCTGTCTAGATAGGCCAAAAACTGAGTTGGACTGTGGTGACACAGCTGCATGATATCCGAAGGCAAGATGGATGGGTAAAACCTGATCAATGATCGAAGAGCAGATTCCCCAAACTTCTCATACAACCTGTATTTAAAAGCAATAAGACTCGTTTGTCTCCAGCAATGAGATCTATAACTTCATAGAAATATTAATAAATATACTAACAAGAAGCTGCCTGATATGCCAATGAGTGAAACTTCAGAGACTAAGGTACAAAACCAACACATGTGCTTGTGCTTATAGAACCAACATTTAGAACAACCTACCGGGAAGCATAGGCCACCAACAGAGGACTATCACAAGGAACTGAGTCATCTAATAACTTCAGTCTTGTTGGGAGATCTCCTTCTTCCATCCCTACATATGTCGGATTGGAACTTGCCATTTCTGAAAGGTAAAGCACATCCTTTTTATCTCTTACTTGCAAATATTCAACCCATGAACACAATCATTTGGCAGTCATTAGTCACAGACGTACTGTGTGCACCCAATATGGGCAATCCAACATTTCTTAAGTGTTATAGGAGAAATCATAAAAAAGACCATTAATAAAAAAACAACATACAATTTCTACCTTTAATGACCTTAAAAGATTGATAGGCAAAAACATTAAACTGTTTAATAAAATAAAGGAACAGATAACAAATACAAAGTGACCATTGTATTACCCTTGGAAAAAATCACTATTGGGCTACACACACACACACACACACACACACACACACACACACACACACACACACAATCATAAGCTGTACTTACCATCTTTGTCAAACTATGCAGATTTTTCCTAGATCTAATACCACTATTACATCTTTTAGAATCTAATCAATTAAATTTGATACAATTAATTTTATTAAAAACATCAGTTTAGCAAATATTCATTCCCTGAAGAATGACCTGATTTGGGGAAAAGTCAAAAGCTTTTTAACACTAAGGCTGCCAAATAAAAGTAAGCAAGGGATCCAGTTAATACAATTTATGGTTAAAAAAAAAATAAAAAAATAATCTGAAGTTAAAAGTTTTTTGTTTTCGTCCAAGTAGCTTTTAATTAGCTCTGAAAATAAATCCCAAAGAATAATTACAAAAGCTGTCTTCCATAATTACAACAATGGGATCTGTTCTCTAAAAGGTTCTGAAAAGCTAACCATGGCTTTGTGATACATTTGTTTTTAAAAACATTGCTGGCATATATGTGTGGCACAGTGGGTTAAGTTACCGTATAGAACATTAGCAGCCATATGGAGGCTTTTGCTTTGGGTCCTGCTGATGTGCATCCTGGGAGGCAACAGCCGATGCCTGAAGGGGCTGCAGCCCTTAACTCACATCGGAAAACCACACAGAGCTCCTAGCTTGGCCCAGGTCAGGCCCAGCTGTAGCAGATACTTGGGGGATGAACAATGGATTAAGGATCTCATTCTTTGTTATTACAAATAAAGTTCCTTAAAGTCACTTTTTGGTTCCAGTCTCATTGTTTCCCATTTGATTATTTCAGGCAATAAGTACCTAAGAAATTCAGAGGAGACCATCATTTAGAGCAGGAGGGGTAGAGGGAAGTTTTATGACTGGGTTAGCTCTAAGCTAGATTATCCACCTAGATTCAAGCAAGTGGCTACATCACCTCAAAATGCCCACCACACCTGCTCTCAGTAGCACAGGTAACAAGTAACAACCACACCTTAGGCTGATGGAGACTATTCTGCTATTCTCCTGTGATCAGGGTTGGGTGTGATCATAAAGACACATTTACAGTACGTAATAATGTCACACATTCGCACATATTTGAAAATAAATAATTTGTTTGCTATTTCACATTCAAATAAATTATCACAACTCAGACACCAAAAATCATTTCTTAGGTTTTTAACTGCTGCATGTAAATTGAAGAACTGAAACTACATATAACATGAAAATGTTTCTCCATCTGTGGTTATTTGCTTTTAGCATTGAATAAAATGCTTGCATCAGTCTGAATCAATGATTGGAAACATAGCATCTGTTACTTAAACAAATGTTGGAGTAAGAAAATCTAGATTATGTTGCTGCTCAAAATGCTAGCATTCCATATCAGAGTGTTGGTTGAGTCCCAGCTGCTCCACTTCCAACCAACCTTCCAGTTAAAGCATCTGTGAAGACAGAAGATGCTGGCCTGAGTGCTTGAGCCCCATCCACCCATGCAGGAGATCTAAATGGAATTCTTGGCTCTTGGCTTCAGTCTGGCCCAGTCTTGGCAGTTGAGGTAGATCTTTTGGGGAGTAAATCAGCAGATGGAAGATGGATGGATGGGTGTGTGTGTGTGTGTGTGTGTGTGCGCGCGCGCCTCCCCCTCTCTCTCACTCTGATGCTCTACCTTTCAAATAAGTAATTAAAAAGAAAAAGAAAGTCTGCCTCTTCAGAAACATAGGATGAGAGCAGTAGTAGAGAGGGTAGTTTCTGTGACCTTCACTCAAGTCCAAAGCAGACCCAGATGGCTGTGCACCAAAGTCTCTGGGGCAAATATCAAACTTTTCATATTCATTCTCGTCCTCCTGGCCATCCATAGATCACAATTCCCAGGCCCCTTTGCAGTTACGGGTACTGTGATAAAATTTTTACCATTGGAATGTAAAGGAAGGCAAGAAAGCTGCTACCAGGCAGACCTCTAAGACACATGTCCACATGCTTTCCACTGGACACAGTTACTCAGCCTCAACCACAGCCCACAGGGAGGACAGAGCTTAAAATAATGACAAGAACTTGGAATTCTGAACTGTCTACCATATGAGAGAGAGCTGCCACTGATTTGCAACACCCGTTCTGGGGTATTATGAGTGAGAAGTAAACCTCTACCTGAGTTACTGCCACAGGAGGTATTCATTACAGCAATTAAGATTATTCAACTATTGTTACTTTGCAGTGCTTCAGTCTCCCCATCTATAAAATGGGATAGACAATTACAAGGACAGAATGAGACGATGCCTGGAAAGCATTTAACTGGCACACAATGAAGTACTCAGGGCTGGAAAATAGTAATCATTAGTCTGCACATCTAGAGACACTTCTAGAACCAAATCACTAGATACCGAAAAATTAACCATTATTTATTTTCTTTTGATCTTTTAATTTATTTGTATTGGAAAGGCAGATTTACAGAGAGAAGATATGGGAAGATTTTCCGTCTGCTGGTTCACTTTAAGCGGTTACAATGGCTGCAGCTGAGCCAATCCAAAGCCAAGAGCCAGGATGCTCTTCCAGGTCTCCCACACATGTGCAGGGTCCCAAGGCTTTGGGCTGTCCTTCACCACTTTCCCAGGCCACAAGCAGGGAGCTGGAAGGGAAGTGGAGCAGCCAGGACATGAACTGGTGCCCATATAGGATCCTGGCACTTGCAAGTAGAGGACTTAGCAACCAGGCCATCATGCCAAGCCCTATATTTCTATCTCAGTAAGATAAGTTCTCATTTATCTACACTTATAAAGCATTCTATTTTTAATCCCTACTACTCCAACACTGTTATATCATTTTCTGAATGTGACTGTGAGAAAAAAATTTTTTTAATTCGTTTATAATAGCTTGCAAATTAAACTAACGTTTAAAAAAATATTTATGGGCCTAGTACAATAGCCTAACAGCTAAAGTCTTTACCTTGTATGCACCGGGATCCCATATGGGTGCCAGTTCTAATCCCGGAAGCCCCACTTCTCATCCAGCTCCCTGCTTGTAGCCTGGAAAAACAGTGGAGGACAACCCAAAGCCTTGGGACCCTGCACCTGTGTGGAAGACCCGGAGGAAGTTCCTGGCTCCTGGCTTTGGATTGGATCAACTCCGGCCTTTGCAGTCACTTGAGGAGTGAACCATTGGGCGGAAGATCCTCCTCTCTGTCTCCCCTCCTCTCTGTATATTTGCCTTTCCAACAAAAATAAGTAAATCTAATATATACATATATATATATTTACAATTAAAAAAATGAATAGAAAACAAAACAAAGAGTTAACCAAAACGGGTAATTTTCTGTTAAGTATCTTCTGTACTGAATTCTATCCTTAATAACGGCATTCTGATCATTACCTTTCAGTCCTGTAATAAAAGTATCCCAAACACAAGGGGTGCTGGCATAACTAAGCTTGATGCTCTCCTTTGCTCTTTTCAAGTCCAAGAGAAAAAAATACTTCTTCAGGAAGTGACAAGCCAGAGAATGTTCAGGAGAGCACTGCCACAGGTTATGATCCTCAGGCCCACCTGGGCTTCGGAGCTTGGAATTCAGTACATTCAGTTCCAAACACAATGTTGTCAACTCAGCCAGGTCTTTCTGAAGAGTGTGGGGTATGGAGCAGGGAGTGTGCACTTGGAACAAGCCATCCTGTGGCTCCTGCAGATGATGCACAGGCTCACATTCCACCTGAGCAGCCGTTTCTTCATGACCTAAAGAGTCCCCTTGTTCTTCTGCATTATCTTCGTCCAGCACTCCCTTTTCTGACTCAGTAGGCAGTGGCACATCCTGGTTCAATGTCATGGATGAGTTGCCAGCATCTGCAACACCCGAGAAGTCCTTCGTGGCAAATGTGTTTTCTAACTTTGAAAGCCACTCCTGTAAAACCACTCCCAGAGATCTGGGCTCAAACAAAACCAGGGGGTCCTGTAGCTGGGTCCTATATAAAATAGACAAGTATGAAGCGTATGTTTAATATTAAACATAAATCTAACCAACGTGGTATACTCATCTGGAATGTTACCTTTCAACCCTTAAAATAACATTAACAGTGCATTATTTTACTAATTCTTGGGACCATTACTGCTGATCTCAGACAGTCTTCTCCCCATTCATTATGAAATTTGCTCATTCGGACTCACATGGCTGCTGCTGTGGCTGCTTTAAGCTCGTGGAACATGTCTTCTTCAGGAGGCTGACTAGGTATCTCTTTTTCTTTCCTAGAAGAGGGTGAGAAGTAAGAGCAAAATTCACAAGAGTTACAGGGGATCAAGACAAAGATTTCTAAGCACCTGCTAAATTGTACTAGGATTGTATTAAACTGCCAGATACAGACAGAGGAGGCTGCAAAGCAGTCCATGGGCCCATGGTGAGAAAGCTTAAGTCAGAGCAAGCTCTGATTAGGAAGAAAGGCAAGCAAACAACAAAGTGTAACACAAAACACAGAACGCTGACTAATGAAATGAAAGGGCAGCACCTCCCAAGCGTACCGTACAGCAGGAGAGAAGGAGTGATTACTTTTTCCTTCTTCTTTTTTTTTTAGGTTTATTTGTTTATTGATGTTACAAAAGCAAGAGAGTTGCAGAACCATGTTGACCGCAAAATAGGATGGAGATGGATGGGGGTGGGAGGGAGGTGGGTGAGGGAAAAGCCCCTGCCAGGAGTAATTACTCCAACTAGGCAATCAAGAGAAGATTTCTGTGGAGCTGGTATTTACAGCACCAAAAAGAAGAAGAAGAAAAAAAAAACAGAAAGAAAAGGCAGAATGCTCCAGGTGGAAAATATGATTCAGCAGGAAGAAAGGCAGTGAGATGTCAAAAGACACACCTCCTCTCTGCCAGGACTGGAGTTCAGTGTGTTTAGAAAGATAAGGTTAGAAACGTGGGTTAGGGTCAGACTGGTGAAGGCTGCCATAAGTACCATGCCAGAAAACCTGTGCTTTTCTGTATGAACATTTGGCTTCACTAACTTGTCCTGAGAATAACACACCCTTTATTTTATCTGACTGCCGAGACACTTGGTGCCTGAGTGTGGGTCTCTCCCAACACCTGGGCAACTGCTGGCTGAGGGTTGGCTCTACTGCTCAGAACCCCTGAACCAAGACAAGGCAGAGCACAAATGAACAACATCCTTCACACTCCATTAGACCAAGGGCCCTGCTTAAACTGTGCTGCACAAGGACCAGACCACCAGCATGTCTTGGAAAGGTACATGACAAGGCACCAGCACTAACAGTTTGACTGCTTTCCTCATTGCCTAAAGAGCTCCCTTTCTTGCTCAGTATCTTCACCCATTCCAATTTTCCTTTTTAAATCCATCAAGCAGCAGTATATTCTTTTTTTGTCTTTTTTTTTTTTTTGTCTTTTTTATGCTTTTCTTATGTCATTGCTACTGGCCTATCACCTAGCGCCAAGTGGACCCATGGGGAGAAGTGATTGGTGGAGAACGATATAAAAGTAGCCGTTGTAAAAGCTGGGACGGACAGACAACGATGAGGAGGAGAAAGACGGAGAGACTAGGATGGAGAAAGACGGGATGGGGAGGAGAAGGACGGGCGGGAAGAAGGGTGGCGGAGAGAGGGCTGGAAAAACGGTACAGAAGTAGTAAGACCTAAGTTCAGGGACAAAAACGGAAAAATGCAGCAGAAAACGGGGACAAGAATGAAGAAGGGTTGCAGAGAGAGGGCTGGAAACGCGGCAGAGGAAAGCTAAGGCCAATGGAGAAAGGGGCAGCAGAGAAAAGGGTTTAAACACAGCTGCTTTTGGCAGTGAAGGGTCCGGTTGTGGTTCTGGCTTTTCCCAGACCCTCCAGAGTGTGCCTCAGCATTTTAGTGTCACTGCTGGGCGGCGGCAAACTGTAATCTTGTAGTAAAGAGGCTGTGCATGGGAACGATGGAGAAAGGAACCAAACTTGTCCTAAGGTGCTCTTTGTCTTAATAGATTTGTTACGGACTGATACACTGTTTTTCAAGACTGTGAGATCCACGGCTTTTTTCCGAGTTGCACAAACAAGCTTCAGTGAGTGGGGTCATGCATGTCCCTTCACTAGATCACCATCTGTGGCTTTCTTCCAACTGACAGCTGACTCCTCTAGACCTCACCCAGGATTAACACAAGAGCTTACTCAGTGTCTTCTTCCTTTGGACAGGAAACAGAACTCACATCCTCTTCACATGACTGCTCCTCAGCCCTGGGTTCAGGTCTCACTTTCAGGTCAGGGCTGGTGTGAAGGGTACCAATCTTCTCAGTAGTTTTACGCACAAACGTAGAAACGCTGCAAAGCAAATACCAAAACGCTCACACGAAAAAAATCTCATTACTGTCAGGAATGAAAAAATTAGTACTTGCTATTTTTCTGTTCCTATCAGTCCTAAGAAGGCAGCTTAATAAAGCACAACTGAATAAAAGGAAACATTCTATTTACAGCAGCTTCTCCAATTAATCACATACTTCACATAAGGCCCAAGTGAAATATAATGAGTCCCTTCATTTACTAAATTGCCCCGAGAAATCAATGATTCAAAGCTGAAGAAAATTCCTTCCACTTTAGTTATGTCTATAATATTTCTGTCGACACATGTGATCATCAGCCCCATGCTGAGCAGAGAATAACAAAGAATTTCTTCATCACATTCAGCACCCAGTGGTCACAATACACACTGCTTAACAGCAAAGCTTCTGCAATAAAACTCAGATAAGCAGTTTATAAGCCATGCAAAGTCCTCTCTCTCAAACTCAAATGCCAGTCTTGAAGAGGAGAATGAAAATAATACTGAAAACTCTTCAATTCTGAGCCCAGAGACAGAGAGACCAAGAAACAATGAAATAAACAGGTTATTCCCAACATGGATGAAGAAAAAACAGATTTAAAATGTTTGGTTCTGTTCGGAGGGAGAGAACATTTACATCTGTTAAAGCCTCAGCCGCACAAAGGAAGCTGAATGGCTCCAGGTGGAAACGAGAAGGTCACAGTTCTCAGGCTCTCTGAGAAACAGTGAACTGTTCAGAGGGGACAAGAGAAATAACTTCAAAACTTTCCTTTTCTCATTTACAGTATCTCAATTCTCAGCAAAGAAAATCCTAAGGTGACAACATAAATAAAATAAATAAAATTAAAAATGAAATTAAGTGAAAGGCTAATTGATTTACCTTTCTTTGACAGCCTGAAGAGACACAAGAGGAGATGGAGAACGAAATGATAATGGAATGCCGAAGGGGAGAAAAGTTTCATTCTTATCTGTATCAAACATCACTGGAACATGAAAAACATTGTCTAATGAATGGAATTGGGGGAAGAGAAACAAAAACTAATCACATGGACAGTTTTTAACCATTAAAGGAATTCTGAAATGAACAAACTAAAGGAAATGAAGAGTTCAGTACCAAAAATCACAACTAACTCAAACAAATGGGCAGAACACAGGTTTACACGATGCACAGGATGGCTGATTCACATAACACAGTCAGGGAGCTCTCTTCCTTGGCCTACTCACCCTAGATCCCTGTAAGTCAAAAAAGAAGTTGACACACTCTACCAATGTCTTCTTAACAATTCAGTCACAGGAATACTCAAATGGAAAAGAGAAGTCATTGGCCCCCAAAACTGTAGTAATTTCTCATTTCTGATTTGGCTAGTCAAGATAAAATCTGTTCTATCTTAAACTTTCCAGCATTTTGATGTATGATCAAAATTCGACATTTTCTCAATGTTAGTTCCAATATGGGGGGGCAGGGAGCGGAAGGGAAACCCATTCTTCCAGTGGTGAGCAGATTTATAGATTTGGATGGAAACTGCATCAGAATGTGAAAAGGGATCAACAACTTGCTTAAATCTTACGTGCAAGTCAACCCTGGGAACGAAAACTCACAGAGAATAACTTTCACGTCAGCCACCCCCACAGTCATCACCTTCGTGTCCCTGTGAGCCACTGTACAGGTCTGGCCGCTCCTCCTCCTGAGGTGAGGTGAATTCTTTAAGTCTCTCATCTTCTGACAGGGTTTGGCTGTGAAGGGAGCAGGAGTCTTCATCTGACTGACTGCCTCTTCTACTGCTAATGACACGATAAATACCAGAGTCCAATATGCTGAAACTTTCCTAAAAATGAATTTAAAAACTTCAGGTAAAACTTTCCTTTGTAATACAGTACACCTTTTTTAGAGAAAAATGCTAAAGTAGTAAATCAAGGGCAACACACAAGCCTCATGAGAACAAACTGATGAGCAGCGCTTTGATGCTTGACAGCTGGGTGACTTGGTGCTCCCAGCAGATGCTGTCATGTTGATCCAGCTTGTTTTCATAACATGCAGTGGTGGTGATGGGGATTAAATGAGATAACCCTGAGTTGTGAGAAGCATCTAAAATCAAGTGCTAGGACTAACATAACTTATGCTGGAGGTTGTACAAACTACAAAGACAAAATCTGATGTATCGCTAAGACACAACATGAACAAAGCTTTCATATAGCAATCTAATCCTGGTCCCCCAAAAATGGACCAGATAAAATGGAAGACATATTTTGGGGTCCTAGTGATAAATGAATACAACCTGAAGTGGAAAAATACTACTCTATAACACAACACTTTTAGAAGCGAAAAAATCAGGGCAGGCATTTGGCACAGGAGTTAAGATGGTGCTTCAGAGCCCAGTGTAATAGCCTAGCAGCTAAAGTCCTCACCTTGCACACACCATGATCCCATATGGGTGCCAGTTCTCATCCTGGCAGCCCTGCTTCTCATCCAGCTCCCTGCTTATGGTCTGGGAAAGCAGTGGAGGACAACTTAAAGCCTTGGGACTCTGCACCCATGTGGGAGACCCAGAAGAAGCTCCTGGCTCCTGGCTCCTGGCTTTGGATTGGCTCAGCTCTGGTAGTTGCAGCCATTTGGGAAGTGAACCATCATTGGATGGAAGATCTTCCTCTCTGTCTCTCCTCATCTTAGTATATCTGACTTTCCAATAAAAACAAATAAGTCTTTAAAAAAATGCTGCTTCAAACACCTGCATCCCACGTAAAAGTGCCTGGGCCCACGCCCTGACTCTGCATCTGATTCCAGCCCCTTGATACTGCGTATCTTGGGAGACAGCAGAAGATGGTTAAAGTACTCGGTCCTTGCCATCCACACGGGAGGCCAGTATTGAATCCCAGCCTCACCCTGTATGTTGCAGTTATCTGAGGAATGAATCATCAGATGGAAGATCTCTCCTTGTCTCACTCTCTCTGAATTTCAAATCAATAAAAATGTAGAGATGGAATACTTACATGTGATGAAATGGAACTTCTTCGACTGCTGCAAGCAGAATCCAAAGGTTCAATTCTTAGGATTAATTCTTCCAGCTGAGAAATCAGATCACTACAGGATGCAAGGTCCAGCTGAGATTTCAAATGCTCTAATTTGTCTATCGTCAAACTTTTTCTTGTCTGATAAAAGGATAAAAAAAATTCCAATGGAATAGCTTATTGTTTGTAATTAAATCTATGTCCAAATGGCCAACATACTGAAAGAAGTCTAACACAGAAAATAAAACTTCACAGGGGCTTTAAAGAAATTTAAAAAACTAGGGAAATACATAATTACAATTATGTTAGAATTAACAAGTTAATTAAGAATAACCATACAAACATTAAAAATTAGTTCTAAAACTCAGGCCAATGTGTGGGTAAATTTGGCATTTTGTTTTTAACAGAAAACCTCAAGACACACCTGTCATGCTTCCTTTGGGGATGCACTGCTGCATCTGTATATCGGGTGGAAAGGGCAGAGCACCTTCCCACATGCCCTTGGCAAGGTTTTACGAACCCATGGTTTACAATGATAGCTCTGACTCACCCTGCTGGCAATGATAGAATTTTGGAAAAGACAGCACGTGCGAGCAGCCAGGTTCCATAAGCCTCTCCGCAGCAGCCGTTCCACACAGCGCTCCACAGACAAGAGTGAGAGATGGGAGACTCTCCCATTGAGATGTAAACAGAACAGCTCATTCTTGCAGACAGCCACATCTTGAATATCTACAAAAACCATGCAGGTGAATACACAGAATATTAACACTCCTTTTCAATTTTTCCAAGGATTGAAGTTATTCCAATAAATTCATTCATTTACAGTATTTGACTTGAGTGAATTCCATCTTTAGCATTGCAATTCAATGAAGAAATCATAACATCATACTAAAAAGATCAAGAATAAAAAATTTGGAGGAGGAGCCACATCTCTCTGATCTAGAATCCTACCTGCAGAATGGTCAATTGGTGTAACGGTTATGATGACAGTTAGAATATATCCACAACCTACAACAGAGTGCTTGGTTTGACGGCAGGTACAGTGTCTGATTCTAGCTTACTGTCAACTCTAGGAGGCACCACTGATGACTCAAGCCATTGTGAGAATTGGACTAAGCTCCAAGCTCCTAGTCTTAGCTCCTACAGGCTGTCCACTTCAGGCATTTGGGAAGTAGGCTAGATTCTGTTTGCTAATAAAATTTTTAAAATCTATTTTAGATAAAATAAAATCCTATGTTTAAAAATGCCATTTTCTGCTGGGGTCCAAGCAGTAGGTGTGGATGGCATGAAGGTGTGAAGAGAACAGCTCCCCTGCTTGGCAGGGCCCAGGGAGCTTCGAGCTATTTGGCAGGGCCCGGCGGATTTCTCTCTGACCAACTTGACGCAGTCTCACCCCCTTTTTGCATGGACACTCAACTACCCCACTAAGAATTCTGCAATCTATTGAGGCATTATTTGCCTCTGTGAGATGGCTTTTATAACCAACGTGAGGTTGAGAGTTAATGTTATTGATAATGCCTTGGTGAGTGGGCCTTTAACTGTGCACAGGAGTACAACTAAATCCAGGCCATTCCTGGACACCTTATTGTGTGCTAACCATTGCCGTGAAATCTGGGCCAGACATACAGCATGCCTTCTGGGAAATGTCTTGATAAGAATTTTACAAACTGGGCCCGGCGCGGTGGCACAAGTGGTTAAGGTCCTCGCCTTGCACGCCCGGGATCCCATATGGGCACCGGTTCTATCCCGGCAGCCCCGCTTCCCTTCCAGCTCCCTGCCTGTGGCCCGGGAGAGCAGTCGAGGACGGCCCAAAGCTTTGGGAACCTGCACGCACGTGGGAGACCCAGAAGAGGCTCCTGGCTTCGGATAGGCATAGCATCAGTCGTTGCGCTCACTTGGGGAGTGAATCATAGGATGGAAGATCTTCCTCTCTGTCTCCTCCTCTCTGTATATCCACCTTTCCAATAAAAAAATAATAAAAATAAATCTTTAAAAAAAAAAAAGAATTTTACAAACTAATGGAAGTGATGGGAATATGAGCAGAAACTGCTATGGCAAAAAATAGTTATTGTGACCTTAAAGGTTAGCTTGCAACCTTCAGAGCACAGAAAAAGTAGCTGTTTAAAGAGTCCTTACAACTCTTTAGAGCACAGAAAATGCAGCTGTTTTAGCTACTTTCATAATTCTTTAACTAGAGAAAACATACGAAGTTTTTATTAATATCATAGAGATATACTTTGGATTATTGTTTGATTGTTTATGAGGTTGTAGAGCCTGCAGTTGTAGAGGGATTTAGTGTTTGAAACTTTTTGTCTTGGATCTTTATGGTTTCTTTTCTCTTTTGTTATATTTCTCCCATTAAGTGATAGATAAGTTGTGGAAATAAAATGTAGTAGGAATGTTTTATTGATTAGTAGGTAACCATCTGTGCCTTGGCCTTGGAGTTCTGGCTGTCTAATGGCTACTTCTGAAGAATGAATAACGGCTTGCTTTAGAAACTATTATAGTAAATTACAGAATTATCTTTAAGAGCACCTGGTTGACCATGAAATAAAAAATAATCAAACATCTGTGCATACCCACTTAGTCATGAAGTACAAAACAGAACAATCAAACGATTGTGCAGAGGCTTGTGATGTGTCTGAGTAAATAAAAAGGACAGCTTCTTCCTGAGCTGTAGCAAGAAGGCACCAAGTGGCAGTGTCTGTCTTATCGCCGACTGCACGTACCCTTCTTGAGCTCCGAACTCAGCTAGAGCTGGGCCCAGCAATTTTCTTTTTTGAAAGTTGTTTAATGAAAGGCAGTGTTACACAAAAAAGAAAAAAAGAAAGAAAGAAAAAAGGGAAAGACATTGAAAGAGATACAGAGATATCGTCTATCCACCGATTCACTCTCCAGATAATAGCAATGGCCAGAGCCTGGCTGTTCCAAAGCCAGCAGCTGGAGTTTTCTCCTTCCTGCAGGGATCCAAGCATCTTCTATTGCTTTTCCAGACACATTAACACGGAGCTGTATCAGAAATGGAGCAGCCAAGATTCCAACCAGTATCCACATGGAATGCCTCCACTGCAGGCGGCATCTTTCCCTACTGAATCACAGCTCTGGCCCCTGAAAATGCGATTCTCTGTGAAAAAGGAACTGAGACCTTAAAAGAGGGCAATCTACACTAGAAGTCAGACTACATCGTTTCTGATAGTTACAAATTACAATCCAATGTTCAACGAACAGATTTTTACCACACTAAGTACATCACGATGAAACATTTCTCTTGGCAGAATATCTGCAAATGACTACAACAAAACAAATTTCAAGAGATAGCCTAGCCCATGAGAAACCAGTAATGATCAGATCAGAGAATATGGCTTCTTTCTATTTTTGCATATGAAGTAGAAAAAAATAATCCAGAAGGTCAACATATATTCTCTACTGTGTAGCAACACTAAAAAAGCTAATCCTCCCCCCGCATGGTTTCATCCAAAAGAATATAAATATGCTCTGTTCTGATCACACATAACAGACTTTGTTCCTGTGAGGATTTTGCTTTAAACACATGGAAGGGGGTAGGTTTGGTGTTTTTTGTTTTTTTTGTTAAGATTTATTTATTTTTATTGGAAAGGCAGATACACAGAGAGGAAGATCCTCCATCTGATGATTCGCGGCTGCAATGGCTGGAGCTGAGCCAATCCGAAGCCAGGAGCCAGGAGCTCTTCCAAGTCTCCCACATAGGTGCAGGGTCCCAAGGCTTTGGGCCATCCTCCACTGCTTTCCAGGCCACAAACAGGGAGCTGGATGGGAAGCAGGGCCGCTAGGATTAGAACTGGCACCAATATGGGATCCTGGGCATGCAAGGCAAGGACTGCAGCCACTAAGCTACTCCACCGGGCCCTCCTATGAGGATTTTTGAACCCCAAATCATTGAGATGTGAAACAGGAATCAAAGCAAAACATCTCACAGGAATAACAATTAACCCATTTGGGGTGGACCTTTAATGCTGTAATTGAGCTGCCACTCAGATACTCGCATGCTGTGTCAGAATTCCAGGTTTGAATCCTAGCTCTTCTTCTTCCACTCAGCTCCTTCTAACTGCACACCCCAGGGGCCAGCTCAAGATAACTTAAGTTGCTGAGTCCCTGCCATCTACGTGGGCGACTCAGACTGAGTGCAGGGCTCCTGACCTCAGGGTGGCCCAACCCTCACTGTTGAGAGCTTCTGGGAAGTGAAGAAACAGATAGAAGTTCATTTCTGTCTGTCTCTCTATTTCTCTATCTTACAAACAAAATGAAAATAAATACAATTTTTAAAACATATTAACTTATTTTTTTTGGTAGCAGTCACTAGAAATAAATGGAAATTGCACTTAAAATTACCCATAAAAATAAATACCTGAATACAAACTTACAAATACATGTTTGAGAACCTTACAATTGAAAACATACATCTTAAACTTTAGAAGAAATGCTCTTACATCTTATTTTTCAACTTATTACAGTGGAAGAGACTCCTCCTATAATAATTAAATCTTTCACAAGCGTGAGTTGCATAGGAAGGAAAACAGAGTTACCTCTGACTTCACTCCAAAGAAGAACTTGAACATTCTGAGGAACGAAAATATAAATTCCTCTTTCTGTCCAGGTCAGCACACAATGCTCACTGCAAGACAAAGTGGAAGAAGCCAAGAGATTTAGGGTTTGTTGGGACGCAGAATTCCTCCCACTGCCTGTTAAATACAATCAGATCATGCAAAAAAAAAAAAAAAAAAAAAAAAAAAAACAACCACCACCTAATAATGATCCAGCTAATCAACCAACGAAATGCTACAAACTGAGAAAATCAGACATACACATTAATTATCTCCTAGATAAAGAAAAGGCTAGTATCTGCAGAAAGAAAAGCTTACACCACTTTTTGTTTGATAGCAGGATAAACAACATGTGATACAAAAGGCATATATTTAAAGCAAGGACTAAAATATTGCCACCCTTCACTTCTCTAATAAGCCAGCAGTACAAATGGAAATGTTTAAATCTCTCTAGTTGTACAGTCACAAAAGGATGAGAACTCTCATTCGACTATGTGCCACAGCTTTAAATATTTTTTTAAGATTTACTTATTTTTTTATTACAAAGTCAGATTTACAGAGAGGAGGAGAGACAGAGAGGAAGATCTTCCGTCTGATGATTCACTCCCCAAGTGAGCCTAACGGCTGGAGCTGAGCCAATCCAAAGCTAGGAGCCAGGAGCCAGGAACTTTTTCCGGGTCTCCCACATGGATGCAGGATCCCAAAGCCTTGGGCCATCCCCGACTGCTTTCCCAGGCCACAAGCAGGGAGCTGGATGGGAAGTGCAGCTGCCGAGATTAGAACTGGTGCCCATATGGGATCCCGGCACGTTTAAGGTGAGGACTTTAGCTGCTAGGCCATGCTGCCGGGCCCTAAATTTTTTTTTTAAATTGGAAAGTCAGATATACGAAGAAGAGAGACAGAAAGGAATATCTCCATACGATGAGTCACTCCCCAAGCAGCCACAACGGCCAGAGTTGTGCCAATCTGAAACTAGAAGCCCAAAGCCTCTTCCTAGTTTCCCATGCGGGTACAGGGTCTCAAGGCTTTGGACTATCCTCTACAGAGAGAAAGACCTTCCATCTGCTGGTTCCAAATGGCCACAATGGCCAAAGCTGAGCCAAACTGAAGCCAGGAGCCAGGAACCTCTTTTGGGTCTCCCATGTGGAAGCTTGGACCATTTTCTGCTGCTTTCCCAAGCCACAAGCAAAGCTGGATTGGAAGTGGAGCAAAAGGGACATGAAAGGGCACACATATGGGATGCTGGCACTTGCAAGTACAGGACTAGCCAGTTAATCCAACATGCTGGCGACAAAACTGAACCATACTTTTTTTATGTGTCCAAGAGTACTATGTACTATGTCTCCAAGAGTTTCACATGATATGGCCAGCATTGTGATGTATTAGGTATAGCCACTGCCCACAACAGCACACTGATTTGAGTCCTACTTGCTCCACTTCTGATCCAACTCCCTGCTAATATACCTGGGAAAGCAGCAGAAGATGGCGGAAGTGCATAAGCCCTTGCCACCCACTGGAACCTTTTGGTGCCAGGCTTTGGCTTGCTCCAGCCCAAGCCATTGATGCCCTCTGGAAAGTGAATCAATCAGTGGAAGCAAATTTCTCTATCTTTCTTTTCTGTAACTCTACCTTTCAAATAAATAAATACATAAATCTTACAAACAAGGTGGTGGTGAGGGGGAGTTCAATATGGTTATGAAATGAAAGAGAGTATTTAATAGGATCTAGGTCCTCACATAGACTAACCATTTTGTAAATATGAAAGATGAGATCAATGCCCTTTCAGGAGAGTCATCTTTGTCACAAGATGAAAGAAATGGTCAGTATTCTAGTCCAAGGAAACAAAACAAGGAAGGTTATCTTGAAGATCCAGAGCAGAAAATACAAGGTATCAGACTCACTGAGTTAAAGGACACAAGATCATGTTTTAAAAATTATACTGGATACTCAGTTCTGAACATTTCTTAGAAATAGCAACTTCAGGGCTTGGTGCAGTAGCCTCCGTGGCTAAATCCACACCTTGTATCCACCAGGATCCCACATGGGTGCCGGCTGCTTTACTTCCCTTCCAGCTCCCTGCTTGTGGCCTTGGAAAGCAGTAGAGAACAGCCCAAAGCCTTGAGACCCTGCACCTGTGTGGGAGAGCTGGAGGAAGCTCCTGGCTCCGGTTGGCAGCTCTGGCCATTTCGGCCACTTGGGGAATGAACCAACAGGCGGAAGATTTTTGTCTCTCCTCTCTGTAAATCTGACTTTCCAATAAAAGTAGATTTTTTAAAAGAAAAGGAAAGAAAAGAAATAGCAACTTAGATTAAATGGGAGTGTGGGAGCTAGACAAGCAGGAATATTTGCAATTCATACATTCCTATCCATTTGTCCCTTCATTGATAATAAAGAGAAATGTACCTAACAGCCTTGTTTAGAAAGTTAAGGATAGGTGGTAGGCATGTGGTGTAGCATTTAAGCAGCCACTTGGGACACTCACATCCCATATGGAAGTGACTGGGTTTCAGTCCTGGTTCTCCTCCTGATTCCGGCTTCCTGCTAATGTTGTCCCAGGGAGAAGGCAGCTCAAGCAGTTGGGTCCCTGTCACCCAATGGGAGACACAGAAGGAGTTCTGGGTTCCTGGGTTAGTCCTGGCCCCTTCAGCAGTGAATCTGCAATGGGAGATAGCTTGCTGCTTACTTCCCCAACTCAGAAAAATAAAATAAATAAATTTCTGTAAAGTGTCTTTAAAAATTAAGGAACAGAAAGTGATACTGGCGTACCCAAAAAGAAATAAAATGTGGTATAGACTGATGTCACCTTGTGAGATCTGTGGGTGGATAGTAGAAGTAGCAACGGACACAAGTGTTGATACAGAGGAAAAATTAACAGAGGTAAATAGAAGCAAGAAGCTCTCCTATTCATGGTTTATCTTCCCCCACCCTCGCATTTTTTTCTTTTTAATCTTTGTTAAGTTACCTAGTATATAAAAGCTTTTTATGTATCTGGCACTGTGTCCCTAGTAAAGAAGTTGACATTTTTGAGCTGAGAAGGAAACTCATAACACATGAATGTGACAATGGAGCAAGCCTGCTGGATGAAGCAGCCAAGATTCCATAGTTCTTATTGTTTAGGATGGGAGTAGGCAGAGCCAGGAGGGCTTTGTTTACCATGCTTGAGACATATAAAAGGAGTTTTAAACAGCTGAACTCTACAAAATAACAGGAGAATCAAACATACTTGGCCCAGTTATTAGAAAACAGACTACTAATTATGACCTCTCCACACCCCACGTCACACCAGAGCGAACAAATACTTCAGTGTTTGTCATATGCCACACAGCAGGCCAAGACACAAAACTTCCAGGGAGCTTACTGTTTAGACGTAAGACAAGTATAAATATCATCGAGCTCCCATATGCTCACTGCCCACAGGCCTACAGCTGTCTGCAGCAGCTGAGGCAGAAGCAAGGAGCTGGAGCTGGGAACTCAATCCATGTTTCCCAGGTGTATGGCAGGAATCAAATCACTTGGGGGCAGGCACTGTGCACAGCAGACTGAACCATTGCTTGGGATACACTCACCCCATATTAAAATGCTGGATCTACTGCTTCCAATCTAGTATATTGCTAATAAATCTGAGAACACAGCAAGACTTGGGTTCCTGCCAGTACTTGTGGGAGACTCAGCTGGAATTCCAGCTCTGGCTATTCTAGGCATTCAGAAAATGAACTAGCAGACTTTTGATATTTCTTTCTCTCCTCCTTGCTCTGTTACTCTGATTATCGAATACAAATGTCCCTTATAAAAAAAAATTAAAGAAGGAAAGAAAATAAACTCAATTACTTGAATTTCCCAGGGTTCACATTGCCAAAATTGGAATCAGGAGGTGGGGCCAAGCATGGAACTCACCTACTCACCAAGAGAAATCAAGATGGCGGAATAGGGTAAGGACTCGTTTAAACGGACAGAAAGACATTTAATCAGAATGAAGCAGAGAGGACACATTCCAGGAAGTAGGAAAGGACAGAACAACAGTGGAGGGGTGCCTGGAGACTGACAGAAACAGGAAAGCAGCAAAAACAATGGTGTGGTGTTGCAGTGGCTGATACTCCAGCGGCATTCAGCCAACAACGATCTGAACTCCACCAGCAGCCAGAACTCCACCAGCAACCAGGTGGGAAGGGACTTTTCACTGGGAGCTTGGGAGGTGAACCCAGAAAAAGAACTGTCTGTCCTGCTGGTCCATTTGATTTGACCAGGAGCAGAAACAGAGCAGCAGATCCCAGCCGGACAGTGCGAGAACAGTGTGGATTTCATGGCCCAGTCAGCCCAATAGAGCAGAATTGGGTGCCATTTTGTGTAAGGAGACAAAGGTAAGGGAAAGGACTGAGCATAAACTGAGCTGGGAGTGAACTCATTTCTGACTCAGTGAACTGCATCAAGGTGGCATTCTACAGGTTCCATCCAAGACAGGTCTGGGTAGCCCTCAGATCTGAAGGCCAGCAGATCAAGAACTCTAGTAGTGATACATCAAGCACCATTTTGTACACTGTGGTAATAGCTTTAGGACTGCAGGGGACAACAGTGAACTGCGCATGTGCTGATCTCGTGAGAACTCACTGAGTTCAGTGAATTGCTTTGGTCCCACAGGAAAATATTACCAACTGTGGCATCGTACAGGTCAAAATAGGTCCGTATGGCACCAGACCTAACATCCAGCGCCACCAACAACCTAACGATATAGGACACCTGGTGTCTCTCTAACCCTGGGACCTGCTCAAACCGAAAGTGGGAAAAAGGTTGCAGAGACAACAGTGAAGCCTCAGCACAGTATCACAGGAGGTGGAGACTGGTGAGCCAGGAGCTGGGGCTGTGAAGACCACGGTGGAAATCTGACATAAGAATCCAGACCTGGAACTCGCTGGAGGTTGTGGCACAAGTGGCTGCAAGCAAAAAGTTGTGCACCAACTGCAACAAGTAAAAGCGCATTGTAGACCTGAGGGTGAAACAGCTTAGAAACCTGCCCCAGGAAGACTCTGCTAACCAGAAGTACAATGACCAAGAGCAAAAGAAGAGACAAAGGCACAATGAATATTACTGAAAACTCCCCTGCAAAGGAGCAAAACCCTATGCCAAACTCAGAGTTAACGGAGGAAGACATCGAGAAAATGGGGAAATACAGAATTCATAAAACTCATTTTAAAGCTTCTGATCAACAATGAGAAGCACATACAAAGGTTCAAAGAATTTAAGGAAGCAATAAACCAAATCAAGACTGATAGATCAGAAATTAAGAACACAGTAAAGCAAATTACAAGTACAGTGGAGAGTCTCCAAAATAGAATGAAGCAAGCAGTATCTCACAGTTGGAAGGTATTTCCTGTCACCGGGGGGGAAGCAAACAAAAAGCTGAAAGCAGAGCTAGTTCAGGCCAAAAAAAATATTCAAGAATTGAAAGACACTATGAAGAGACCAAATATAAGAGCTATCGGAGTCCCAGAAGGTGCAGAAAGAGAAGCTGAGTTTGCAAATGTATTTAATGAAATAATCAAGGAAAATTTTTCTCATCTGGAGCAAGAATTGGGAAACAAGATCCAGGAGGGACACAGAACTCCCAACAGGCTTGATCAAAAGCGATCTTCACCAAGACACATGATCATCAAGCTCTCTTCAATTGAACATAAGGAAAAGATCCTTAAATGTGCACATGAAAAGAATCAATTGACATATAAAGGAATGCCATTTAAGCTCACAGGAGATCTCTCACAGGAAACTCTACAAGCAAGAAGAAAATGGAGTGACATATTCCAGATTCTAAAAGAAAACAATTGTTGGCCTAGGATAACATATCCAGCAAAGCTTTCTTTTGTCTTTGAAAATGAAATAAAATTCTTCCACATTCAAGAAAAGTTAAAAGAATTTGCCTCTTCCAAACCTGCCCTACAAATGATACTTCACGATGTTCTCTTGACAGAGAAGAGGAATAGCACCTAAAAAACCAAAGGCAAATGGGAAGAACATCCCAGTAAAATGACAACAGAAGACTAAATCAATGAACAACCCATTCCTAAAATGACAGGACCAAAGTTCCATCCATACATACTAAACTCTGAATGTAAATGGTTTAAGCTCAATCAAACATCATAGATTAGTAGACTGGATCAAAAAAACAAAACCCATCTATTTATTGTCTAAAAGAGACACACTTCACCAACAAAATTCAGCAGAAACTATATCGCATGGGTTTTGTTTTATGTTAGTTTCATCTCTTAAAAAGTTTCTTCTGATTAAATCATTCAATAACTCATAGATCATAGAGTAGCATCATTTTCTTCAAGAAGGTTCTTGATTTTCAATTCTTCAGCTACACGTTAGTCATTTAATAGCATGTTATTTAACTCCTTGGGGTTGTTAATTTCTTGTTTCTCCCTGATGTTCATTTTGTTTTGTGGCTCTTCATTTAAAGGGATGTATAGTAGTGTGTAATGGATACTGTCATATCTAGTAACATGTAAATTCAATGTAAATTTCATGTAAATTTCAATTTTTCTTTTTATTGTTGATTTTGTATTATGACTTTTCATGTAAGGGGATATACAGCAGCTGTGAAATGGAGACTAACATCCAGATGTGAGGATACAATGTAGTATGCATTTCTGCTTCCAAAGATGGACTTACAATGAAACTGTTCACTATATCTTGACAATAGGATGCTGGACTCTGCCATTGTCCAGGTCCACAATGATGGACATATGACTGTGTATGAAGAACTATATTTTAGTAATGATATAAAGGAACTAGGTGGGGGGAAAGGAATTGGGGAGGGGATAAGGGAAATGCTAGGAATCTATGGAACTGTATCATAAAATGATAATAAAAAAAATCCCAACCACCATGTTAAACACCTACCTTCCTGCCAACTATTTTTTAAAAATCATGTTCTCTGAGCAGTTCAGCTTTGAAAGAACCCAATAAGAGTTCACATTTCAATGTACCCTTTAACAACCCTTGACATTCTTCAGAGCTGAATTCAAGATCATATTAGTTAGCTTCAGGGTATTATAAACATTTTTCCTTGGTGAAATAAGTAGATTTCAAGACACAGAAGTCAGCTGGAAATCATAAACCACCATCCCTTCTCTCAGAATAAGGCAAGTCCAGCAGTTGACCTTTAGTGTGGCACTCTGAACTTCTACATAATAGTAGTTTTTGCCAGTTAGGGAGTTAGCTGAACCCTGATATTAGAACAGGACTGAAGAGCCTGGAGCAGAGCTTGTACTCTTAATGCTTACCAGAATCCCTAAAGGGCAGATAGCTGAAATTTCATCAAGCTTACAAAAACGAGTTCTACAACATTTTTGTGCCTGTTAGCTAATAACGTGCTTCTCTTTCTGTGTGGTGTTTCAGTCTGGGACTTGCTTTCCACTGTAGCATTCTACCAGGTAGGAGAACACATAACTTTACTTACAAGTGACAGAAGTTCCCTGACAATTATAAACTGTCCAAATGGCTTAGAGGGAGAAGTATATCCCCAAGATCTTTTCCTTCTTCTTATATTAAAAAAACACTACAGGCAATACAGTCATTTCATAACTTATCAAAACTAAGTTAATGCAAAACAATCTTAAAAAACTGTTCCTAGGGGTCAGCACTGTGGCACACTGTGGCTGGGATGGCTAGACAGAGAGGCACTCAACAACATCCGTGAGAGCTGGATAGTTGAGCTGGTTAGATGGAACTAAGCTTCAATTCCCTTCGAAATTTACGAGAGCCAAATGGGATATAGGGCAGACTTAACTAGTCTGCTACACATACTGGCAAACCAGGGTAGGGGTGGGCCTGGTGGGGGTTATTGTGGGTCACTCTGACTGGGTTGCAGCTCCCACTGGTTTATGTGAGGGCCAAGTATGTGATGGGCAGAGCCAGGCTGGACTGCAACACCCATTGGTTCCAGTGGAAGCTGGGGCTGAAAACAGAACCAATCCAGCAGTTGCAATCACCAGCTAATCAGTGCGATGGACTGTGCTGGGCCCTATACTTGTTAGTACATATAGGAATATGGTCTGGGAATACCTCAACCTTTCTTTGGGGACCCCCCCAATCAAACTGCTGGACTCAGAACCCTAACCAAGAAAAGACGGAAGATAGAACCAGTCAATCAACCACTTCAGCTATATGTTAGTAGCGAAATACTAGACAAATTGAGACTCTATGATGAACTATGTCAATCAACAGCCTCATCATGCCTGGAGTGGCGAGATTGGCAGCAATCAAAACCACTTCAACAAGGATCTCAAAGCATGCCCCACATCCGGGACCTGGGGTGGGGCTTCTCCCTCAATATTCCCTTTACCTCAGATATATGAAGGAAATAATATGAAAATAGTGGTGTTATCCACTTTCCTATAGCCCTTGTACCTTTTTACTCCAATTAACAATGTAAAGACTGCCAAAAATATAAAAAAGAAAAAAAATGTTTCTAGGAGTCAGCACTGTGCACAACCAGTTAAGCCATTGTCTGAGTTGCTGGCATCTAGCAGAGTGCATAGTTACATTTCTGATCTAGTTCCCTGCTAATGTGCCTGGGAAAACAGCAAAGTAAGGCCCAAGTGCTTGGGAGACCCAGATGGGATTCCAGATTTCTGCCTACAGCCAGGATCAGCCCTAGCCCTTGCAGCCTTTGATGAATGAACCAGTGGGTACAGGATCTTGCTCTTTGTCTCATTTTCTGCCATTTTTCGTGTCAAATAAATAATTAAATCTTTTTTAAAAATCTGCTTCTAGACAGAAAATGAGGAGAAAGAGCTAAGTGTCCATTTTATTTTGAGGATCAAAGGAGAAACTTACCTAAGATGCAAGAGTCTGGGGAAAGACAAAGACTGGGAGGAGCCAAGTGTGTGATCATACTGAGGTTCTGATCTAGGAAGTAAACACAGCCATTAAGGATTGAATCACAGCCTAAAAGACTTTTCTCAGGAGCAGGAAATTCTTGCCTCCAAAACAACATCAAAAGCCAAACTGAACCTGCCCTTATTTGATTCACCCATTATAGGAAGAACAATTGATAAAACACTGTTTTGGTTTCACCAAATCTTTTCATAAAAATTCTATTGCATTCTTAAAAGTGTTCAAGACATACAGAATAACAAAGATTGTCACCCAACAAATTCCTCAAATAATTCCAACCACTAGGAAAAGTCAAACCTGAGTGAGATCACAGGGAGGGGTGGCAATGAGAGCAGTTTCTTGAACTGATGTGTGCTTATCACTTCCCCATCGAAGTTCACTTCCCACATCCTGGAGCCAGGGCGTGCGCAATAGATCAGAGGTTGCTGGCTTCCGGAACATCTTCCAGGAAAGAAACAGGCTCCAAATTCTCCATCTCTTTCCTTGTTTCCAATTTTCCAAAACTTTTCTCTAACATCCAGAAAGGAGAAGAAAGCATGCTTAGTTACAAAAGGGTTCAAAACAAATCATGACTGGATTTGAACTGTAATACTGCAATAAGGTGGAGTAATCCACCATGAGGGGGTGGTACAGGGAGGGGTTGGGAGAACTCCAGAGCCTATGAAACAGTGTCATAAAATGAAATGTAATAAAAAAAAAAAGGGAGGGGGTGGTTCAAAACAAACAAGCAAACAAACAAACTCAGCTTTAAAACTCGGCCAGGCATTAAGAACCCACTTGCAATGTCCTCTCCCTCATTCACATTAGCAAACCACTGACAAGAACCACAGAACTGAAGGTTCAGGATAGGGCTCTGGCTCTGTTTTGCCATTAGCTATCTCTGTGACATGTAAATGTTCAGTTTATTATCTACAGAATAAGGGGCTCAGAGTTATGTGAAGGCCCTTTAAAAAAAAGACAATCTATTTTTTAAAGCAACAAAATATCAATATATGTACATGATACCATTGTACAGAGATTGTCCAACATAATCCCAAACTAAAAACAAATAAAAGAAGTAAGCCATGTGACTGGGTACAAGATCAACACTTAAAATCAAGAAGACTGTCCTTTGCAAATCTAAGAATGTGTGCCATCCCATCTTAGCACTGGTAGTCTTCTGGATACACTACTAATATCTCTCTCTAATCTTGCCTTTCAATCACTCCCTCAGCACAAACATCTCAGAAACTCCTCACTCTTCCCTCAAAATGCCACGTCTTCTAAAACCTGTTACTTTAGAATTATCTGAGTTAAACGTACCAAAGATCTGGACAGACACGTGGGATGTGAACATAGAAAGTCACAGGGAGGGCCCGGCGGCGTGGCCTAGCTGCTAAAGTCCTCGCCTTGAACGCCAGGATCCCATATGGGCACTGGTTCTAATCCTGGCAGCTCCACTTCTCATCTACCTCCCTGCTTGTGGCCCGGGAAAGCAGTCGAGGACGGCCCAATGCCTTGGGATCCTGCACCCGTGTGGGAGACCTGGAGGAGGTTCCTGGCTCCTGGCTCCTGATCGGCACAGCACTGGCCGTTGCACTCACTTGGGGAATGAATCACGGACAGAAGATCTTCCTCTCTATCTCTCCAGCTCTCTGTATATCTGACTGTGTAATAAAAACAAATAAATCTTAAAAAAAAAAAAGAAAGAAAGAAAGTCACAGGGAGAATGAGATCTCTTCCTAAAAACTCCTGCTATCTATTCTTCGTGACTTACCTCCATCACCTTCTCTCTGAGAACTGTCCTAACTCCCATATGAACCACAAGCTTCTGACGCGATGATTTCACAGTACTTACCACATTAGATACATCAATGATGTCTATCTGAACAGTAGATGATGACTTTACAGGACAAAGGGCATTTTTTATTCCTCTCGAGTTGAATGCATTAGTGTATAGGACAGCGCCTGGCCCCCAGAAAGTACTGAACACACGGCCAGTGCTCTATAAACTCCATCTCTTCTACTGCAGAGTAATCTAATACCCTCACTAGAATGAGTTTACTACATGACCTCAGATAATCCCACAAATATTCTTCTATTTACTTTGCAAATAAAATACAGCATTTGCTTTATTGTGAGAACACAATATGAAACTGTTTTGAAACACATAGAATAAGAAAGGAATAATGGCCTTAATCCTTATTTTCCTTATTTGGAAAATACAATATATTTCTTATTTGATTTACATCTGCCCTTATGCCTTGATACTAAAAATCTAGAAGGGCACAATAAATGCTTGAGTGGAAAATGTAGTCAACTCATTTTCTTCGTCTATACTCATGAATGCTTTCTTTGTTTTCAAAAAATATGTGACAGGCACTGTTAAGTATTTTC
The DNA here is from genome assembly GCF_017591425.1 of Ochotona curzoniae. Lineage (NCBI taxonomy): Eukaryota > Metazoa > Chordata > Mammalia > Lagomorpha > Ochotonidae > Ochotona > Ochotona curzoniae. The sequence continues at coordinate 773,830 of NW_024466409.1, forward strand.
ATATCCATGATTTTTGTTAGTCCTGAAGCTATCACTATATTCTAGCCAGGGAAACTGACCTTCAGCAAGGTTGGAGGGGAGACAGAACTAGAACATGACACCACATCCTCAGGTTCTACTATCCATCATCCTATTATAGCATGGCTCTTCACTCTACTCACAATACTGACCTTGTTCATTCCCAGTACTGACAAAAAGTGCACAATGGACAGCAGGAGAAGCAAATTTTTATCATTTTGGTTAATTATTAGGAATCCTGACATCTTTTTTTTTTTTTTCTTAAATGCTACTTGTTGGAAGAAAACAATGGTAGAAACAAATAAAAAACCCAACTTTTCAATACAAATGAATTTTTAAATTATTGTACCATCCCTGAAAACTGCATTCCAGCTAACAAACAATGGGTAAATCTAAAAGATGTTGCTTTTCAACAAGTTCTCTGTTTCTGTCTCCTAACTCTGGCTACACCCTATGTGAAACAGGTACATTTGGATTCATGATATATATTTCTGTTGATTCATGGTTAGTTAATTTACCTCTCAGTGTCACATAAGAAGGATCGAGTAAGTGAAGATATAAGTAGTCTTCCATCCAAATAATCTAACTGGACAACACTGGAGTCTACTGTTGTTATTGTCTGAACAGGAAATATCACAAAGGAAGCAGCTCCCTAAAAGGGACATGAGAAGGAAATGAAGTAGATTTTATCTTATGATACATATACATAACCTCTTCCTCTTTATCATCTGAATAAAAACAACTTGAATAGCAAAATCAAATTTTTAAACAGGCTAGAACTTAATTTTCTTATCAGGGCATCACAGTTTCCCTCAAAAGTTTTATGACATAACTTGGCACAGGAGAAAAGTAATGCTCTCCTTGTGATGATCTAATCTGACAGTACTGAGTGGAAAAGCAAGTTTTAGGACATGGCAGAGAATTTTCCACCATTAAATACTACTTTGGGAAAAAGACATTATATGTAAGGTAGCAATTTTACTCCAGGTCAAAAACATCAGGAGGGGCACAGTGGCACAGCTGGTAACACTACAGGCCTGCAGCATCAGCATCCCAAATGGGTGCTAGTTCTAGTCCCAGCTGTTCTCCACTTCTGATACAGCTCCTTGCTTATGGCCTGGAAAAGCAGGGAAGGATAGCTCAACATTTGGGACTCTGCATCCAGATGGAAGAAATTCCTGGCACCCAGTTTTGGACCAGCTCTAGCCATTGCAGCCATGTGAGTGTGAGCCAGTCGATTGAAGATCTCTGTCTCTAACTGATATAAACACACACACATACATATGTACGGTAATAAATAATAACTTTAATGGATATTGATAACAAGGTCGGAATAAATTAATGTTTTCATTCAAATAATTTAGCCAAGAGGCTGGCATCATGGCAGAGTAGACCAAGCTGCTGCCTGGAATGCTGGTATTCCATATGAGTGATAGCTGAAGTCTCAGTTTCTCCACTTTTGATCCAGTTCCCTGCTAAGGTACCTGGGAAAAGCAATAGCTTTTCCCCTGATATCCATGTGGGAAATTTGCATGGAGTTCTAGACTCCTGGCTTCAGACTGGTGTAGGTCTGGGCATTAAAGATATTTGGAGAATCAACCAAGAGATAAGATTCTCTCTCTTTCTCTTTTTCTTTCCATATCACCATCCATCCTCTCAATCCGCCTCTCATCTCTGTAATTCTGCTTCTCAAAAATAAACTAAGCAATCTTTTAAAATAATGTATCCAAGTTCAGCACTGTGGCACAGCAGAGCAGCCAGCTCTCAAATCAGTGCCCATATGTGATATTAGTGTCACAGGAGGTGGCTTTACCTGCTGCTCCACAATGCCAGCCCCCAAGAGGGCAGGTTTTAAGGGAACTCATTTGTCTGTATAACATACTGGAGTCCGTTTCAGCTTGATTCTGCTACAGAGTGGCATCTGCAAGCTAAGTTTCATAATTTTCCATTTTCTGTTGCAATATTTTGGTCAGGTTCAGTCCTGGCCATTGCAGCCATTTTAAGGAGTAAACCAATGGATAGAAGATCTCCCTCTCTCTCTCCCTAGTTCTCATTCTGTGTAAACTGTTGTTCAAATAAATTAATAAATCTTCAATTAAAAAAATAACCTGCCAGGGATGGGTGGGAGGCTGGGTGGGGCTTCTCCCTTTATCTCTCTCCTTACCCCAGATACAGAAAATAATAATAATAATAATAATAGGGAAAAAAATAACCTGTAGGACCCAGCAGTGTGGCCTAGCTGCTAAAGTCCTCGCCTTGAACACCAGGATCCCATATCGGCACCAGTTCTAATCCCAGCAGCTCCACTTCCCATCCAGCTCCCTGCTTGTGGCCTGGGAAAGCAGTGGAGGACAGCCCAAAGCCTTGGGACCCTGCACCCATGTGGGAGACCTGGAGGAGGTTCCTGGCTCCTGGCTCCTGATTGGCACAGCACCGGCCGTTGCGCTTCACTTGGGGAATGAAGAGCTCCCTCTCTGTCTCTCCTCCTCTTTGTATATCTGATTTTCCAACAAAGATAAATAAATCTTTAAAAATAAATAAATAACCTGTAGACTTGGCTCCATATCAGCCCCCCTTCCAAGTACTACAGTAGATAAATTCACATGCTTTCACTGAAAGCTTCACAATTCTACACCTTACATGCAAGCATACATGTAAAGATTGGACTGGTTCTCACCTTTCCTTGCTTAGAAGTGTTGAGTTTGATGGCAGAAACTTTCCCCACGTGATCACCTATAAACACTCTAAGAAGAGCTGTGTCCCAACAGAGCGCTGTAACTTTCCGGCCCTTGTGTTCTGAAGACACATAAATGCGTTCTGGTTTCCCGCGACGCTCTTGATTTAACTCCCAAACAACTACAAGGCCTTGACTGAGAATTGAGGCACAGAAGCAAGTTTTTGACAAAGGTGAAAAAGGTACAATTTAGTTGCATCATAGTATCAACTATATAAAGCACATATGCAAATTCCTGCTCTGCAGAAAAAAGGAAGTAAAAAGCCAAGGTACGATTGTCTTGCTTTATCCACTTGACCTTTGTAACAGAACTTAAATGCTTTAAATTAACTCTGTTCTGCTTTCTCTAACAAAGTCTTTACAATGTCAGTGCCTCAAGTGAGCAACTTTGCACAATCACGAGGGTGATCAGCTGTCCATCCTGGGTTACTGCACAAGGAGCACAGGAATTTCATTAACAACATCGTCACAGTCAAGCAGGAGTCACTGATCACCCTAAAACTTCTGTTCATGAAATTGCATTTAATTTAAAAGTCTCTCACCTGGTGGCCACAGCAACATAATCATCATCATGTAAACAACAGGCAACCTGAGAAATTGCACCTTCCTAGAGCACAAAAGGAAACAATTTCTAACTCTTAAGTTTTCCATTCGTCTACCCCAAATGATAATTTACACTGCAAGGAGAAGTTTGCACTTCTCCCAGGCACCCAGAATGGTGTGTGACAGGGCTGCTCTTAGTCTTACCTTATGTGAAAGCAGCAGCCTGTGTTTCCAACCTTCTCTCTGAATAAGATGGAGTCCTCCTCCAGAACTGCCCAAAGCCAGCCACTTCCGAGACACGGCTATACTCGTGCACTAAACATGTGAAAGAGAGGGAGATAATCATGACATGCAGCCAGACAGACAAGGAAATGGCAACAAATACTGAGGATTTGTCCTTGAGCTTCCTCTCCCTACTCATCAACGCAACATAAAGGTATTCCTGACTCCAGATGAGTGAACACTGCACTATTATATAACTGAAACTCAAAAAAGGCACAATTGTATAAATGAGTAACTTGCCCTTGGTAAAGGTTGTTAATAGCACCATTCATGCTCTGTATAATTTGGCTGGGTCATTCCAGTGCTGACTCCGACAGCAGAAGACACAAGAATAAAACACCCACACTAGACATTTGTTCATTCAAATCATTTCTTGTCCATACACTCAGCTCTCAGAGCCGGGTAAGACTATGTAGAGCAGAGATGTAAGTCACTGTACTGTCCCATCTCCCTTCCCCATCAGCCTGTTGCTTCCTTTTTGTATCCACCAAAGAAATCTAGGGCCACACTGTGCTCCATTCCCTGTGGCAAAAATCACACAAGATTTTCACAGCCCTCTTTGTCTTTGTTGCTTTCTAATATAAAAGCAAGAAAATCTAGGGTGTTTGCTTTTCCAGATTCCACTGCCGTATATGGCTCAACAGCAGCTGAGAGAACTAAGCCCTTCTGGAGGCTACTTGGGAAGTTTTACTTGGGAAGTTTTTATAAGAGCAGAGTCTGCAGGAAAGAAAACTCTTGCCCTTGGCCCAGTCATTCTTGACTGAGAGGCTAATGAGGACATTAAGTGGGATAACGATTACTATGTCACATCTGTGATTACATGCTGACACATGGAAACTAGCAGGACAGGAAGGAAGGCAAGTCTGGGTCCTTGGTAATACAGCTGGGCCACAGTACTACACCTAAACCCTCAACTGCCAAGTAAGTACAGATGCCTTCATTGCTTAAGCCACTGTAACTTCAATAACCTGTAGTGAAAAACATCCTGGTATCAACCCACACAATCATATCTCACATCATATTATCTTCCCTTTTCTCAGAGGTGAGAAAGGTGCTTTGGGATGGGAGTGAACGTGTAGGAAAGAGACTATTTTAGAATTGGTTATACAATTTCATTCTTTACTGTGCCATTCCTAGGTAATCAGGGCACATATTTCTTTATACAGAGCTAACAGACTTTTGCTTTGTTCCCTAAAACACAGGTTACAATTCCCTGTTTTGGAATGAGTTTAGCAAAGCTGAAGTGGTTCGTGTGGTTCAAAATGTAATGGGATGGGGCATTATTATGGCTCTGTGGATTAAGCCACAGCCTGTGATGCCAACATACTGTCTAAGTGCGGGTTCCTGTCCCACCTACTCCGCTTTCAATCCTACTCCTTGCCAATTGCCTGGGAAGTCAGCAGATAAAAAGGCCTAAGGATTTAGGCCCATGCCATGCAGGAGACCTTGAAGAAGTTCCTGACTCCCGGCTTTCAAGTGGCCCAGGCCAGGCTGTTGTGTCTATCTGGGAATGCTATGGATACCAACCAGCAGATGGAAAGTAACTCTGTCCCTCCCTGTTTCTCTTTAGCTCTGCCTTTCAAATTAAAATAAAATACATTTTATTTATTTATTTATTTATTTGAAAGGCAAAGTTACTGAGAGAAAGCAAAAGACACATAGACCCTTAGGCCTATCAACAAGGAGATGCCAGGTTCATGCACTCCATGGGTGGGGAGATCTGGCAGAGCTGGAGTTGCTTGGCCCAGCCTGAGAAGTGGGTGCTGGATTCGTGAGCCCATGGGTGGGCAATCTGGTGGGGTTTGGGTTACCATGCTCAAGCCCTTGGGCCCAACTACAACGGGGGTGGCTAGGTTCATGAGCCCCAGAGGTGGGGAATCTGGCAGGGCTCAGGTACCGGCACAGGCCCTTCGGCCCATCTGCAACAGGGGTGGCTGAGTTTGTGAGTCCCAGGGGTGGGGGATCTAGTGGGGCTCAGGTCGCCTGGCCCGGGTCTCTTGGCCCACCTGCAAGGTGGATGCTGGGTTTGTGAGCCCTGGGGGTGGGAGATCCAGTGGGGTTTGGGTGACTTGGCCTGCGCCTCTTGGCCCACCTGCAAGAATATGTCCTCCTCAGTGAAAAAGGTGGAGCAGTGGATTCAGATCCTGATGCACATGGAGAATATGGCAGCCTATTTGGTACCATAGCAGAAGGAGAAAAGAGCAAATTGGATGAGTACCCCAGCCAAATGATGACAGCAAGGATCTGGATGAATGGAGACTTGAGGTTGACCATGTCAGCCAGTGCACATTGGGAGGGCTGCATCATCCTTGGATTGGTGAAATCGACAGCATCTCAGAACTATCCAAACCACCTGAGCAGAAACCTCGGAATGTGCATGTATCAGGACCCTGGGATGATATCAGGTGGTGGTTCCCCATCCCTGGGCACTAGGACATTTGACAAGCGGAGTGTGGCTTCCCCCTTTATCTCTGTCCTTTTCCCAGAAACAAAAAGAAATCAGCAGATTTGAGAAAAATGATTTTACCCATTTGTTTCTAATCCTCAATACTTTCCATCCTAATTAACTATGTAATTATCATGAAATACAAAATTTTTTAAAAAGACACATAGAGATCTCCTATCTATTGATTCATTCCCCAAATGGTTGCAATGGCTGTAGTTGCGCCAGTCTGAAGCCAGAAACCAGGAGGTTCTTCCAGGTCTTCCACATGGACACAGGTACCCAAAGCCTTGGGCTATTCTCCACTGCTTCCCCAGGTTATAAGCAAGGAGCTGAACTGGAAATGGAGCAGCTGGCACATGAACCAGCACATATATGGTATGCTGGTGCCTCAGGCAAAAACTTAGCCTGCTGAGCCATGGTGCCAACTCTAAATCTTTTACTTTATGACAGAAAACAACAAAATCACTGAGAGAGAAAAATGAAGCAATTGAGATCATGAATTCCAGGGGAGAAGAAGAATTCATACAACAGCTCTAAGATAAATCATGCTTTTTCTAAGGAGGGTATGACTAAGACAGATAAGACTACCCAAGATTCCACAAAACATAAGAAATTAGAAGGCAGAGACCCATGTAACAAGAGCACAAAAATACAAAAATGAAACTGGTAACAAGTTCCAAAGCTCACCCTTAGGCGACTGGAGTCTAGCCTCAGGGCTGAAAGTAATGGATCCAAAGACTCAAACTCTGCCAGGACATGGCTGTAGGACTCCGCTATCACTGGCACAGAAGTCATTTAATCAGAAGGTTGAAGCTCGTTCCCCGATAGGCTCTGTTTCTTCAGTTGAACGAAACCTGCAAACATATAAAAAGCTCACCAGTCATTCCAACACTCATGTATTCAACGAATTCATGGCATCCACAGAAAACTGAGAAACATGAGCAAGGATTCTCACTCCGGAGGTGCTGTACACCTTAGGTGGAAAGAAAACACATACAGACACATTGTATGCAACAGTATGCTTGAACTCCGGTCTAACACTCCCAGAGCATTTGGTTCAGGTTCTCGGGGTCTTCCATAATTCTATCCCACTGGTTTACCTGATATCAGAGTCTATGAAATGAACCCTAGTTAAACCATCACATTGAGGGGCCGGAGTCTGACACCTGCCCTCAGCTCTTGATCCCTGCTTCCCGCTAGTGCAGACGCTGAGAGCAGCAATGACTGCTCAAGTCACTGGGTTCTTGCAAGCGTATGGGAGACTGGGATTGCATTCCTGGCTTCCAGTTTCAATCTCCGTCTCCAGGACCCTTGTGGGTAATTGGGGGGGTAAATCAGCAGACACAAGTTTTTTTCTCCCTTTCTCTCTCTTTCTCTAGATAAAATAACTAAAAATTTACTTTCATAAAAACTTTAAAGAAACAAAACTAGACAAATTACTCTGAGGTAAAACAGCAACTCCACTGCACTTTTTTGAATTGCAAATCGTCTCGTTTTGAGAAGTGGCTCACAAAATGTGATCTTCTAGAAAGGCCTCAAGTTATAAACCGTTTCGAGCCTTCTCCTACAGGCTAGCAGGGGTTTAGTAGTATGTTCAATGAGTAAGTATGTTGAATGAGTGCACCTACTAGGTGGGACATAAAGTGCAGAGAACAAAGGCAAAAAGAATACGAGGCTCACCAACAGAAATAAGGTAGGAACCAAGAGAAATGAGAATACTAGGTCCAAAACGCTAACTTACCAATGAAGGAATTTATAAACTAATAGAAGAGTGATCTGTTTGACTAATCTAACATGCACATCTTTTTGTTCCATGACACTGATTTCCAGCAAAAATAACTAAAATTTAAAGCAATTCCACCCATTACTGCTAACTTTTCCCAGTCCTTAGCTGCCTGTCAAGCTAATAACGGTACGGAAGACTTCAAAAATAATTGCTAGACTTAATCATTTTTATATTGCTTATGCATTGTTTTGTTGGGCTCTAATACTCCAGAAACACTGTATTCACTCATTTATTTATAATAGGCTTTCTTTACAAACAAATAAATCAATAATTTAAAAAAATATTTTTCATTTACCTGAAAGAGAGAGAGCGAGAGAGAGATATGAATCTCCTACGAATGATTTGCTGCCCAAATGCCAAAAATAGCCCAGACTGGGCAAAACCAAAGTATCAAGCACTGACCTGCTTCTGGGTTTCCAATGTGGGTGGCAGCGGACCGAATTCTATTTTTTTTTTTTAAGATTTATTTATTTTTATTGGAAAGGCAGATATACAGAAAGGAGGAGAGACAGAGAGGAAGATCTTCTATCCGATGATTCACTCCCCAAGCAGCTGCAACAGCTGGAGCTGAGCCAATCCGAAGCCAGGAGCCAGGAGCTCTTCCAGGTCTCCCACGTGGGTGCAGGATCCCAAAGCTTTGGGCCGTCCTCTACTGCTTTCCCAGGCCACAAGCAGGGAGGTAGATGAGAAGTGGAGCTGCCGGGATTAAAACCGGCGTCCATATGGGATCCTGGTGTGTTCAAGGCGAGGACTTTAGCTGCTATGCCACACCGCTGGGCCCAGGAATACATTGTTAAAAGGAAATACATAAATATAAATATAAATACTCCTTTGTATGCCTATACTCAAAACATTTGAGAATTCCTGATCAGAACCACCTTTCCTGAGTCTAGTCACCTATTCATTTTATAAATTATTCAGTAAAATAATAGGCAGTCACAATGATAAGAACTAGACAAGTAAGATAATTCCAGAAATCATTAAGTTTACAACCAAACAGGGAGTATAGGACAAATGCTACACACACACACACACACACACACACGCAGCTCTTTTAAGAGAAACAAAAGCCAAGTGCTTTGTTAGAACATAAAGGTTAGAGGGTCACGTTGAGTTATAGGGAACTGCAGACAACGTGGTAAAGGGAAGAGGCAGCGGCACAGAGCAGGCCTATCAGAAAGAAAAGGGAAGGACAGCAGATAGGGCAGAAATAAGCAAAGATATGGAGACAGAAACTAGAAGGATACATTGAAACTTACTAATTTAGCTTGGGGTTGGAACACAGGAAAATGGAGATTCTTTTTTTCTTTGTTAAGATTTATTTTATTTTTATTGGAAAGTCAAATACACAGAGAGAAAGAGAGACAAAGAGGAAGATCTTCCACCAGATGATTTACTCCCCAAGCAGTCGCAGTGGCTGGAGCTGAGCCAATCCAAAGCCAAGAGCTTCTTCCAGGTCTCCCCACATGGGTGCAGGGTCCCAAAGCTTTAAGCCATCCTTGGCGGCTTTCCCAGGCCACAAGCAGGGAGCTGGATGGGAAGGGGAGCCGCTGGGATTAGAACCGGCGCCCATATGGGATCCCAGCACATCCAGGGCGAGGACTTTAGCTGCTAGGCTACTGTGCCGGGCCCAATAATGGATATTCTAAAGATAAAGCTAGAATGGTCATTGCAATCCAAGTTACAAGATATAGAACCTCAAACCGGGGATCCTAACAGAACATAAACTTCATTTAGTAGGCATCAGCATGGCACTGAAAGATTTGGTGTTGGGGGCAGAGGTACACAAGTGCCATCAAATGTGGGTAGGAGCTGGAAAACAAGGAACTCTAGAAAAGGAGTGGGTGAGGAGGAAGCATAGACCAGGCAGTTCAGTTCAAGTCTCGTGGGAAAGGGGAAAACTTCTGACTTTCTAAACAGAGAGGACTTGAAAAACAGAACAGAACGGTAGCAAAACAACAGTATCTCTTCCACTTGTGATCTTCAAATAAAATCCTTAGATGAACAGGCCATTTCGCCTCGTTCTTAATGAGGACAGAAAGTTCTGGAAGTTATGATTCAATAACAGAGGGGAAAAGTAGGTTCTTACTTTAGTGAGACACAGTGAATGGAGATGAGATGGGAAAGAAACCAGCATTAACAATGCCCGTTCTCCAGAGGAGCTGCTGGGCAGCACTGTTACTGCCCTGAACTCTGTGATCATCATCTCCGGGACCTCCTAGTCTGGATTTATCCAGTCTTCAAGGCTCCACTTATTAACTCTCTTCCCAGAACTCCTGAGTTGGAGGAGGACTCACAGATAATTCAGTGGACGTCTACCTAATTCAGAACTTCATGTTGCCCTAGCCCATGGATCTTTTCAGCAAGTAGAAGTACGCACTCACAAAGTGACCTTATTCCACTGCATACTGCTCACTGTTGGAGAGTCCTTTTTAAAGAATACAGGCCTAAAATTTGGTCACTTAAAGGCTCACACCATTATGTCTCTACAGTTGCAGGAACTAATTTTACTCCTTTCAAAAACCCTTCAGTATTTATAAAACATAACCAAGTCCTCTTTCCAAATTTCTCTCTGCTCTGGCCAACCTTTTGCAGGGGGACTCAGTGTGCATGAGAACGCACTGCCTAGACTTGAACAGGATTCTCTGAAGCAGCTGGATGAACAGAAAATCGTATAGAAACACTCACCTGTCCAGCTTGGACACTAGGTTTCCGCATTACACACTAATATAGCATAGCTGTGTTTTCCAAATGGCCATCTCAGGCTGTTGATTTAACACAGCAGTCAACAAAAGCCCAAGGAAATATTCCATAAAAGACAAATAGGATCTTATTTGTCAGCATCTAGGTACAGTAACATTGAGCATAATTGGAAAGTTACTATTGGACTTAGCACCAGTGGCTTGCCTTGCACATAACAGGATCTTATGGGGGCACCAGTTCTAATCCTGACATTCCCATTTCCCTTCCAGCTCCCTTTTTGTACCCTGGGAAAGCAGTCAAGGATGGCCCAAAGCCTTGGAACTCGGCTCCCTCGTGGGAGACCTGGAAGAAGCTCCCGGCTTCTGGGTTTGAATCGATTCAGCTCTGGTTGTTGTGGTCACTTGGGGAGTGAATCATCAGATGGAATATCTTTCTCTCTGTCTCTCCTGCTCTCTGTAAATCTGCACACTACACAACTACACAACACAACTACTCAACAACCCAACAAATTTTTAAAAAAAAGATTTATTTATTCTTATTGGAAAGGTGGATATATAGAGAGGAGGAAGAGAAACAGACAGGAAGATCTTCCGTCCAATTGTTCACTCCCCAAGTGACTGCAATGCCTGGAGACTCTTCCGGGTCTCCCATGTGGGTGCAGAATCCCAAAGCTTTGGACCACCCTCTACTGCATTCCCAGGTCACAAGCAGGGAGCTGGATGGGAAGTGGGGCTGCCGGGATTAGAACCGGTGTCCATATGGGATCCTGGCACATTCAAGGCAAGGACTTAAACCACAACACAATTGTGCCAGGCCCAAAAAATAAATAAATCCTAAAAAACAAAAATCTTACCATGAAAAATTGCAAACTTAGACAAAAATAGGATAGTACAATGAACCATCATATACACCAACTATAACATTCTGTTGTTTGTTCTGAGCGTTTAAACTCCTAGGTGCTTTTTGTATCACATTGTGCTGTTTGTACTGAGTGTTTAAATTCTGGATACTTTTGATAACTGTTGTTGCATTTGATTAATAATAACTTTTTAAAAAGATTTTTTATTTGGAAAGGCAGATCTACAGAGAGGAGAGACAGAGAAAGATCTTCCATCCCCTGGCTCAATCCCAAATCACCACAATGGAGCTAGGCCGATCTGAAGCCAAGAACTAGGTGCCTCCGCCAGGTCTCCCACACAGTAGCAAGGTCCCAAGGCTTTGGGCAATCCTCCACCACTTTCCCATACCCCACAAGCAGGCAGCTATAGGGGAAGTGGAGCAGCTGGCAGATGAACTGACGCCCATATGCGATCCAGGGCACTTAAAGGGGGAGGATTAACCAATCAAGTCATTGTGCTGGGCCCTGCAATAAAGTTTTAAATGTACTTATAAAAAGCAAGCTTTCGGGGCCCGGCGCAATGGCGTAGTGGCTAAAGTCCTTGCCTTGAATGTGCTGGGATCCTATTTGAGCGCCAGTTCTAATCCCCGCAGCTCCACTTCCCATCCAGCTCCCTGCTTGTGGCCTGGAAAAGCAGTCGAGGACGGCTCAAAGCTTTGGGACCCTGCACCTGCGTGGGAGACCCGGAAGAGGTTCCTGGTTCCCAGCTTCGGATCAGTGCAGCACCAGCCGTTGCAGTCACTTGGGGAGTGAATCTTCAGACGAAAGATCTTCCTCTCTGTCTCTCCTCCTCTCTGTATATCTGACTTTGTAATAAAAATAAATAAATAAATCTTTTTTTTTTTAAAGCAAGCTTTCTACATCTCCCCTTCTTATAAATAATCTGATTCCTACTTTTTTCCGGCCTCATTGACCATCTTATTCTATTATCTGACTATAATGTGCTGTTTTTCTTTTTAAGAATTATTTGGGGTCCGGCATGGTGGCCTAGCAGCTAAAGTCCTCACTTTGAACGTGCAGGGATCCCATATGGTCTCCAGTTCTAATCCTGGCCGTCCTACTTCCCATCCAGCTCCCTGCTTGTGCCCTGGGAAAGCAGTCGAGGACGGCTAAAAGCCTTGGGATCGTGCATCTGACCTGTGTGGGAGACCTGGAGGAAGTTCCTAGCTCCTGGCTTCAGATCGGCACAGTACCAGCTGTCGCGGTCACTTGGGGAGTGAAGCACCGGACGGAAGATGTTACTCTCTGTCTCTCTTCCTCTCTATATATCCGCCTTTCCAATAAAAATAAACAAATCTTTTTAAAATAATTAATTGAAAGTCATAGCATCGGTAAGTGGGGAAGGGGGGAGGGGAGAAAGAGAAATCTTTAATGTGGGTAACACCGCAAATGCAGCAACAGTCCCGATCCAGGAACTCCATATGAGTCTCCCACATGAGTGGCAGGGTTCCAAGCACTTTACATCACCTGCTGCTTTTCCAGGTGTGTTAGCCACAAGATGGAGGGGAAGCAGAACAGCCACGACTCAAATAGGATGCCAGGTTTCCAAGCCTTGGCTTAATTTAACTTAGCTCTGTATCATCTTTTCTTTGGTTTTCACTGTGTAGACTTATTGCATTTGCTATGTATTGAGTCTTTCCACCATTTCACACAACCCTGTTTCTGCAAAGGTCAGTTTAAATGCTAGCTCCAAGCCTGTCACAGCTCCAGCTTAGCTAAAAGCCAAGCTCAAAGAAGGAGGCCATAAACGCTTACCAATTCAATGAAACTTCTTGGAGTAGTACATTCGCCCAGGAGTCAGAGCCCTCAGGAGAATGGGCTGACACTAGAACCCACTGCTCCAGAAGGCCGATCTCACCATCGTCCCAGTTCCCCAATCGCTTGATGGTAACAGGACTAAGCAGTGTCGGCTGCTCACGCAGGAGCGTTCTCTTCTGATCTAGAAAAGAGAAACGAAACATTATCTTATTATTATTATTTTAAAAATGTTCCAACAGAAAAGCAGCAGACTTTTCCATTCCCCAGTGGTATCTTTCTATCCAAGAAGTAATGATAAGAGAACTCATAGTTATCAGATCCGGGGACTCACTCAATTAACACAATCATTTACACAACGTTGAGAATGTCTACCAAGCTCCAGGCCCTGCAGGCCCCGCTGGAAATACTACGAACGAAATAGTCACTGACCACAAGAAGCTTTTCGCCTAGGGAGAACCTCTACCTTTTGCACAGCAATAACTTTAATAGCGAATTCAAATGTCCTGAGAGGAGGAGCCCCGGTGATCAGGTTTTCCAAGCCGGGCTCACAGCTCAGCAGCCCAGCAGTCTGCACTCCGCCCCGGGACATCCAGGCCGGCGGTTCGCACTTCCCTGATGGGATACTCCCTCGCGGTCAGTGTCAGGGCACAACAGCTGAGAGCGGAACCTGAACTTCATCTCCCCTCCGCCCCGCCTCGGCTTACGTCATCCATCAGCGCCGGGGACGCGCGGATAACGCCGTGAACGGCACTTCCTCGTCACGTGACCAGTGACGTCCCTTAGCGCGCGACCCCGCCCCTTCAAGCCGCCGTCGCAATGACGCTCCCTACGGCCTGCAGTCGGTGAGCTGCCGGGGGTTGAGGACACGGCGCTGGACTGGACCGGAGGAACTCTAGACCAAATGGGTGGTCCAGAGGGGGTGCCAGTATCCTTGAGCTCTCAAGGCCGGAGAGAGGAAACGAAGCAACCGGGAAACTGGGTGGGGAGGGAGGGAACCTGTGCAAGGTGTCATGGCGGCCGCGCTCCGTGGTCACGTGGCCCGCCGGCCCGCCTCCACACTTCCGGTCACGTGCCCTCAGAGCCCTCGCAGCCAGCGATGGAGGCGAGACCCCCCAGTAACAGAGGCGGTGGCTACGGCTGCGGCCACGGGGTCTCGGCCTCTTCTCTTCAGCGACTGTGAGAAGCGCCGCGGAGCCCTGCCCGAAGCTGCGCAGCTTCTTGATCCCTACCCTGGGCTGTGGCTTCCACCTGGTAAGTTTAGAACGAAGGATGGGGGGTGGGCAAAGCGGTCGGCGGGTGGGCGGTGAGCAGCCGACGGGCCCCGGGGGCCGGGGGACGGCGGGGATTCTGCCCGGTCTCCCTGCGTCGCTGTCGAGGCGGGCACGCTGCCTGAGCCCGCGGTCTCGTTTTGTGCTTTATGCCGCCGAAACGGGGAAGAAGCGACCGCTAACGTCCTGGTCGAGAGGAAGCCTGCCCTTCCCCCGAGAGCGGGGACTGGAAGGTTTGCCCCGAAGCCAGGGTCGGGCTTGCGGCGTGAGAAACTAGGAAGTGAGGCCTCCCGTGCCGGCTAGGGAACGTGCTCAGAGTGGGCTTCTCTGCAGAGGAGCCCTCAGCCTGGTGTCTGCAGCACTCGGCGCTGCCACCTGTCAGCCCTGCCGCTGTTCACCGCCTGAACGCCTGCGCCCAGCCGCACACCCAGTGCCGGTTCTGAGCAATGTGATCGTCAGGTAGTGAGTGAGAGAATGCGTGGATCATCTGTCCGTGGAATCACATAATTATTTTATCAATTTCCCAGTGTGCTCAAAAGCTAAATTGAGTAAGATACTGTATTCATTGGCGGTTAAATGCCCGTTTGGCATCCATGGAATGGGGATGGAGGAAAAATATACTTTTATCCATTGAAAGATTCCCTTTTTAGAACTGAAAGATTGAATGGTTTGAAATCTACCCCGCAGGAAGTGTTGGCTCCCTACAAACCGATATTCTCGCTCTCCAGGCATGTGACTTTAAGACATTTTAAGTAGTTTCCTCCAGTGTGAAACCGTAATATGTGGAATTACATGTCCTGGTGGCACTGAGTGTGTCAGGGCCGAGCCGCTGCACTCAGTCTGTCCCTGCCCCTGGAGCATGTCCTTGGAATACAGTTTGAAAGCCACCGGTCTGCACTCGCAGGTCAATCAACTGGTGCTGCCAGCCTCCAGTCTGTACTCATGCCTGTTCGTTTGAGTCTGTCTGGACTCTGAAAAGACGTTTGTACAATTAGCAGACCAAAATTCCTCGTTCAGAAAGAGAAAAGCAGTCTGTGGCCCTCAGCCGATCTTGGCTGATGCACTCATTGACAGGCTGGTGCCTCTCATGGGCATTATCACATACACATGGTGGTACAGACGTGTAAAAGTAATCCAAAGCACTTTACAAATGCAAAGGAGATTGGTGCAGTCCAGAAAAACTAGTTCAGAGTAAAGCAGGTCAATTGCCCCAGTTATTTGCAAATGCTTCTTTCTGTGTGCTGCCCTCAAGGCTCTGGCTCTCCTGCTGCCTGCAGTTCCATCGTGACAGGCTGCTTTCTCCAGGCACTCGCATCGGAATGCTAGCTGGCGCACCTTGAACTCATATTCTAGCCACCATTTCGGATAAGGCCTTCTTTCTTTGCATCTTTATTGCCTTCAGTGTTTCAGGGTCGGGTTTTCCTCTCCCTTTGAGTACCACCTGATTCCTCTTGATTATGGAAGTGTGCTGGTATCAGCATGCATTGTTTGGCAGTGGATGTGAGCTGGTTTCCTCTGTTACACATCTGCGTCGCGTTTCCCTCCTGCCTCTCCCTAAACTGCTGTAAGATGAAAAATAGAAGCACCACTTCAGTTAGACTCCTTGGTAGCTTCCTGTCCAGCAAACTATCCTTCAAACAGCACTTCTGGTCACTCTTGAGGTACTTCTGAGGTATTCTTTCCAGTAAGACTGAGTTACTAAACATGTTTTAATTGCTTGATGTCAAGCAGCATTCCTCATCTCCGTTTTCTGTGTTTCTGGCTAACAGCCTTGCAGCCATTTTCTCTCGAGCAGTCCTGCTGACAAAGGGGCGTGTGTCACTTGCCCTTCTCCCCCTCTGTTTATGTAGGCGTATAGATGATGCAGCTGTGGAGATCCAGTCATTGAAAGGTTGGTGCTCACTTGTTTCTTAAAGTGGTAGTCCTGTCTGTGAATTGAGATGGGTGTTACTTTCTGGGATTTAGCCAAGGATGCAGGTGCAGGGGGTTCCTGGGCCTCTTTAAACAATAACAGACCTAGTGTTTCAGGTGTTTTTTGGGTATGAATCCAGAGCTATGCTGTTGGGAGGGATATTTAAGTAAGCACCAAGTAACACGCTTGGCCTCTGCCTTCTCTTGTAAAGCTTGCAGTCTGAGGAGATGTATATCAAAATCATGATGTAAAAACTGAATTCTGGTAGAAATTGTGGTAAGAGCTGTGGATGGGAGACCTGGAGATCTTAGCTAGTAACTTTGAAGCCCATACTGAAAAAAGGAGTAAAAATTAGCTAGTTAATGGGGGAGAACCATAGGTGAGTATGCAGAGGAATATAGAGAGGCCCAAAGCAAAGCAGACAATCAGTTCTGAAAGTTTTTTTTTTACATATGCAAATTGTGCATACTTATGGGTAGTGTATGGTATTTCAATATGTATCTCTTCAAACAATGAATATTTCTTTGTGGTGAAAACATCCGAAGTGCTATCCTCTAGGGTATTTAAAATTTATTTGAGATAGAGAACATTAACACCATACTGTGCAGAAGAACTACAAAACTTCTTATGAATAACTGATTACTTGTTAATCACCTTCACACATCCCTGCTCCCGCTTCCCTCCTCAGCCTCTGATAACCATCATTATACTCAGCCTCCTCAACTTCGCTGTGTTCTTAGACTCCTCATGAGAGTGAGACAGTAAGTCTCTTAATTCATCTGCTAAGGGATTGTGCTATTTAAAGACATCTTGACATTATTTCATAAAGTAAATAATCTTTTAAGTCAGTCTAGCTCTTTAGTCACCTTATTTGTTTAAACATAGCCTGCATCAATATTATTTTTTGTAAATGGCTTATTCTGTGGCTCTTTTCAGAGTTCTGTTGGGAAGAAGTGTTTGTCAGCCAAGAAATCTCCCTTAGGAAAAATCTGGAAATCACAGAAATCATTGTAGGGTAGCACCGATGAGTCTGTTAAACCTGGTATTGGTTGTTGTGCCAGAACACAATTGATCAATTGTGCCTTGTGACCCAAAACTAAACTTTGAATTTTTTTTTAATTCCCCCAAACAAGTTTTATTATGAATGCTTTATGCATTGTATGTAAGAAGTTGTTTTTCCTAATTGATCTAAAATGACTGACTCAGAAGAATCAGCTCTACTATATTCCCTACTGACTGACTCATCTTTTCTCCCTTATCTTTCCAACTCTAAAGTTTTTCTGTCCGAATCATTGTCTGTAAGTGTAGTTAAAGGGGATTTTATCAGATATATCTGCTAGTTCATTGTCCAAATTGCCAAGCAGAAGGCAGAAGCCTGAAACTAGGTTCCCACGTGGGTGGCAGGGGTCCAAGTGCTCGGTCACCTTCCCTGCTTTTCCTGGCTCCTAGCCGCAGTTGATGAGGAGTGAAGCAGTTGAGTCTGAAACTAGAGTGCCTATGGAATGCTGGCATTGCAGGCCGGATGTAACCCTCTGCACCACAGTGCTAACCCCTAATTCATGTTTTCTGAAGTTTTTGTAATAACATTTAGTGTAGTTTTAACATTGTATGGGCAGGATATGCTGTTAAAATTAACACTTCCATGTATATTTTTAAAAATATGTTTAGAAGTTATAAGAACTAAAATATATATGTGTGTGTGTGTGTATATATATATATATATATATGGATGTATATTTATATATAGCCTGCCATGGTAACCTAGTGGCTAAAGTCTGCCTTGCATGTACCGAGATCCTGTATAGGTGCCAGTTTGTATCCCGGCTGCTCCACTTCCCTTCCAACTCCCAGCTTGTGGCCTGGGAAAACAGTTGAAAATGGCCCAAGCCCTTGGGACCCTGCACCCACATGGGAGACCTGGAAGAATCTCCTGACTCTTGGCTTTGGATTGGCTCAGCTCCAGCCACTGCAGCCAGTTGGGAAGTGAACCAGTTTATGAAAGATTTTTTTCTTTTCTCTGTCTGTCCTCCTCTCTCTATATCTGACTTAACAATAAAAATATATAAATAGTTTTTTAAAGGAATTTATGAAAAATGTGTGGTGATTTATATTTCTTAAAGCAAAAATCAGAGCAGGCAACACTTTCAATCTTACACTAACACCCCTACAGTTTCACATATTACCTTATAAACATGTGGTTTAATGGGACATAAGCTCCTGGGGAGACATTTTAATAACTGTTTCTCATTATTTGCACGTGTTTATTGTAGATAGTAAAAGACAAGGCAAACACTCATTCCCTCTGTATTTCTATCACCTATGGATATTTGCCATTAAATAGGTGTCTCTTTCCAGTCACATACATGTGCAGAATAATACAATTGAACCCCAAGGTCAGGCTGACCCAGATTGATACCTCTGCTGTTTCCTTGATGCTTTGGAAAAGTGTCTTGATTTCTCAGACCCAGTTTTCATGTCTACAGAATGGGACTAAAAATAGAACCTTTCTTATGACATGATCACTGATGCAGGACTGAATAACATGACTATAAATTAATCCAGTGTCTAGCACATTAGTAAATCATTCAATAAATTTAAGTAGCTTTTTTGGGGTTTTTAAAAAAGTAAGGAGTCAGATATCTGCCTAGTGGTTAATAATCCAGTTACTCTTCACCTGGCAGATATATGACTGAACAGACTAGGCTGGCATCTGCCATGTCAGCATCTTAGCAGACTGCTGGTTCACATCCTGGCTACTCTGCTGATGTTACTGGAAAGCAGCAGGAGAGGGCTGGAGGGAGGAAAATTGACTGAAAAGAAACGTGAGGAAACTTTCAGGGATAATGGAATTCTATTATTTTGATTTAGGTAATGGTGTGTGTAATTCTCAATGCATGAGAAACACTTAAAGGGTGTGTATTTGTTTGTTATATGAAAGTTAAATTTAAAAATATATATATATATTTGAATATGGTGAACCTTTGTTAACAAGACCTCTCATGTGAACAATTCTCTTGGTCCCAACTCAGAATATTTGAGGGAAAGGGTCTTCACACAAGTTTGATGAACTGACAACACATATGCACCTGTCTTGCTCATTGGACTGAAAGCCCTTTGCTTTAAAGACTTTTTTTTTTTTAATTGGAAAGGCTTATTTACAGAGAGAAGGAGAGGGACAGAGAGTAAGATCTGAATCTGCTGCTTCAGTCCCCAAATGGCCGCAGTAGCCACAGCTGAAATGATGTGCAGCCAGGAGCTTCTTCTGGGTCTCCCACATGGATACAGGGGCCCAAGTGTCTGAGCCATCTTCTGCTGCTTTCCCAGGCCATTATTATAGGGAGCTAGATCAAAAGTGTAGATGTCTGGACCTGAGCCAGTGTTTATATGGGGTAGTAACTTACACTGCTAGGACAAACTGCTGGCCCCAAGATTGCACAGTTTAACTTTGTATGCGTCTGACCAGCACTGTGGTGCAGTACTAGAATCCCATGTGAATACAAGTTCAAAATCTAGCTGCTCTGTTTCTTGTCATCTCCCTGCGGATGGCCTGGGAAGGAAGCAAAGAACAACTCAAGTCCTTGGGATGCTGCACGTGTGTGGGAGACCCAGAAGAAACTCCTGCTCCTGGCTTTGGATCAGCTCTATCCTAACCATTGTGGCCATTTGGAGAGTGAACCAGCAGATGGAAGATCTCTATCTCCTCTCTCTGCCTTTCAAATAAAAACATTTTGAAAGAAACAGTGAAGGGCCTGGTGCAGTAGCCTAGTGACTAAAATCCTCTCCTTGCACGTGCTGAGATCCCATATGGGCACCAGCTTCCTTCCCATCAAACTCCCTGCTTGTGGCCTGGGAAGACAGTTGAGGACGGCCTTGTACCCACATGGGAGACTCGTAATAGACTTCAGGCTCCTTGCTTTGAATTGGCTCAGTTTTAGCCATGACAGTCGCTTGGAGAGTGAATCATCAGACAGAAGATCTTCCTCTCTGTCTCTCCTCCTCTATATATCTGACTTTCAATTTTAAAAAAAAAGATCTTTAAAAAACAATAAAAGAAGCAATGAAAATGACGTAGCATTTTTAAAATGTCTATTTTGGGCCCAGCATGATAGCCTAGTAGCTAAATCCTCACCTTCCATACACTGGGATCCCATACGGGTGTCTGTTCATATCCTGGCTGGTCCACTTCCCATCCAGCTCCCTGCTTGTGGCCTGGGAAGACAGTTGAGGACGGCCCAAAACCTTGGGACCCTGCACACATGGGAGACCCAGAAGAAGCTCTTGACTCCTGGCTTCAGATTGGCTCAGCTCTGTCCGTTGTGGCTGCTTGGGGAGTGAACCAGCAGATGGAAGATCTTTGTGTCTCCTCTCTGTAAATCTGACTTTCCAGTATAAATTTAAAAACCTTTTTTACAAAATTTTAAAATCTGTTTCAGTGAAAAAGAAATAATGGTATTTTACACCCAGTGATCACAAGTTAATCCTGTGATATGGTTTAAAAAGTAACTTATTTTTGTTTTTCAAATAGCACTTTACAAGAATTGTTCATTTCTGTTGTTTCTAATGTCTGCCACTTTACCCAGTGCTTGTTTTCCCATTTTGTCTAAAGAGAAGTACACCCTAGTTTTTTTTTTTTTTTTTTAATTTACTGTATTTTTATTGCAAAGTCAGATATAGAGAGGAGAGAGAGAGGGGAAGATCTTCATCCCGATGATTCACTCCCCAAGTGACTGCAATGGCCAGTGCTCTGCCGATCCGAAGCCAGGCAGCCAGAAACTTCTTCCCAGGTCTCCCACGCGGGTACAGGGTCCAAAAGCATTGGGCCGTCTTCGACTGCTTTCCCAGGCCACAAGCAGGGAGCTGGATGGAAACCGGTGCCACATGGGATCCCAGCGCATTCAGGGCAAGGACTTTAGTCAGTAGGCCACCACGCCAGCTCCCTTCCCTAGTAATTTTGAATAATTAAATGCAGATCCAATATTTCACTGTTCTGTTTGTTTTAACCTCTAGGAAACCTTTCCCTTAAAGGTTTGCTTGTTAGTTCATTGCCAACTTAATTCTTACAGCTAAATATGCTGACTTCTCAAAAATTACACTCTAAATTGTTCTTGAAGAAGTACTGTTTTTATTTTAAGATTTCTTTATTTTTATTGGGAAGGCAGATTTATAGAGAGAAAGATCTTACATCTGCTGGTTCATTCCCCTGTTGCCACAGCAGCTGGAACTGAGGTGATCTGAAGCCAGGAGCTCTTTGGTTGTTCACCCACACGGATGCAGGGTCCAAGGCCTTGACCTTCCTCCACTGCTTTTCCAGGGCATAAGCAGAGAGCTTATGGATCAGAAGTGGAGCAGCCAAGACTAATACCGGTGCCCATATGAAATGCCCACACTTGCAGATGTAGTATTAGCCAGTTGAGCCCCTGTGCAGGCCTCAGAAGAAAATTTATTACATTAAACCATCCCTTTGTATGAAATACAAAGTCATATCTTAACTAAAATTAGCATATCTGTGACATTTGTACTACAATTTTGTCTGTCCTGTCCTGTGGCAAACATCACCATCAATTTTGGCACCTTTCGAAGCAGAGTTATTGAGCTGCCCTCTGAAGCGTTTAAGTGTTGATGTCCCGGTTTGTTTTGCAGAGTATAGAACTTAATCTAGGAATCATGAAATTTGGATGTGATTTCTTCTGTGAATGTAGTTCTGGGAAAAGCATACAAATTCTGTGGACTTTATTTTTTCAGTTAAAACCTATTTGACCCGGGCCCGGCGCGGTGGCACAAGTGGTTAAGGTCCTCACCTTGCACGCCCGGGATCCCATATGGGCGCCGGTTCTAATCCCGGCAGTCCCACTTCCCTTCCAGCTCCCTGCCTGTGGCCTGGGAAAGCAGTCAAGGACGGCCCAAGGCTTTGGGACCCTGCACCCGCGTGGGAGACCCGGAAGAGGTTCCTGGCTCCTGGCTTCGGATCGGCATAGCATCGACCGTTGCGCTCACTTGGGGAGTGAATCATCGGACGGAAGATCTTCCTCTCTGTCTCTCCTCTCTGTATATCCGCCTTTCCAATGAGAAAATAATAAAAATAAATCTTTAAGGGCCCGGCGCGGTGGCGCAAGTGGTTAAAGGTCCTCGCCTAGCACGCCCGGGATCCCATATGGGCGCCAGTTCTAATCCCAGCAGCCCCGCTTCCCTTCCAGCTCCCTGCCTGTGGCCTGGGAAAGCAGTCGAGGACGGCCCAAAGCTTTGGGAACCTGCACCTGCGTGGGAGACCCGGAAGAGGCTCCTGGCTTCGGATCGGCATAGTATCGGCCCGTTGCGCTCACTTGGGGAGTGAATCATCGGACGGAAGATCTTCCTCTCTGTCTCTCCTCGCTGTATATCTGCCTTTCCAATGAAAAAATAATAAAAATAAAAAAAAATCTTTAAAAAAAAAAAAAAGAACAAATGTGTATTAAAAAAAAAAAAAAATCTATTTGACCTGAATTTAGTCCTATGTTCAAAGTCATAAATGGAAACTCCCCTGATATGTGGAAATGCTCTGGAAAACTGAACCATGTGTATTGGTTAAATTCACATGTGAGGTATGAACAGAATAGAATTTGTCCTGGAAGATGCCACACAACTTTTTAACTTTGGATGGGAGAAGACTTTTTTCTTCTGAGTTTCTAGTTTAGACTTTAGATTGAGAAGGGACTCTGACAGTCAAGAAATCCAGTCCTAACTGATGCTTGAAATTTTTTCTTGATTTTTTTTTTCTCTACTAGCATCTTCTAAACCATTATGGCAACTTCCTCTGAAGAAGTGCTGCTGATTGTGAAGAAGGTGCGTCAGAAGAAGCAGGATGGAGCGCTGTACCTCATGGCAGAAAGAATCGCTTGGGCACCTGAAGGCAAAGATAGATTTACAATCAGCCATATGTATGCGGACATTAAATGTAAGCCACCTGGACTGAGACCTGATATGTGTTTGTCATATTTGTTGGTAGTTTTGTACAAAGGTTTGTTATACCATCTTTATGGTTTTTAAGTTTTATATTCAAAAGATCAACCATTCTAGAAACACTCTGATCGTTGAATTGTATACTCTATGTAACTTTTTTCACTTAATAATGGAGTGTGTGTAGGTTCACATGTGTCAGATTAGCTCAGAAAAAAATCTCCACCCACACATACTTTAAGAGTTCTGTATTTTGCAGCCAGCCTTGTTCCACAGCAGGCTAGGCTTTTGACTAATGCCAGTGCCCCATAAACAGCAGTTCGAGTCTGGCTGCTGCTCTTTGGGATGGCAGCAGAAGAGGACTCCAGTGCTTCAGCTCCTGCCATGTATGTGAGGAGACTTAGATCGAGTCCAGGCTGCTTGCTTCAGCCCAGTCCAGGGGTGGTTGTTGGCAGCCATTTGACAAGTAAACCAGCAGATGGAAGATCTCATTCTGTTTCTCCCCCTTCTCTCTGTTTTTCAAATAAGTAAGTCTGTTTCTAAAAAGTAATTGCTTAGTGTTCCACAGAATGGGGTGTACAGTTGCATGGTTATCCAGTATTTCATTGAATGATGATTAGGAACTTTGAAAGATTTCATTATTATAATTGTGTTACATTAGATTTGTATAGAACTATATCTGTTCAAGGTTGCATGGGGAGGATCCTTCTCTGCCATGTTTTTACTGGTTAAAATTATGTGGTTTTGTTTGATTTTATGATTTAATTTATTTGAGAAGTAGAGACAGAGGGAGGGTGGGGAGGAGAGATTTCCCATATCCTGATTCACTCCCCAAATGCCCAGTGGCCAAGAAGCCAGGAACTGGTCCAGAGACCCAAGGGCTTTAGCCAACCTTTGCTGCCTCCTAGGACTTGAGTTAGCAGGAAGCAAGAATCAGAAATGGATCTGGAGCCAAGCACACTACTATGGGATATATGAGTATTCCAAGTGCTGTTGTAACTACTATTCCAAATGCATACCTCAGATTCATGCATTTGAGATATTGTTCAATGATAGCAGTTGTCCTTCAGTAAGATTTTCCATTTAAATGAGTTGTCTAATCTTTGATTATGAAGCCATTGTTGTGAAGATAGGCTCAACTTTCTGCTGAATATAGATGGAATACAGAGCATATTGCTTTTTTTTCTTGTTAGAGATTGCTTGTATAAAGACTAAAATCAAAACCTCTTCTGTTTATGAATTTGCAGGATGAACTTTGAATTTTATTACTCAGAGATTTGATACTTTTGGCTCAGTCATAATAAGATTTTTAAAAGCACCAGGTGAATCCTGGAGTTTAGAACCTTGGCTGTGACAGGGATTTCAACAATTCACCTGACGAGATCTTGAATAACAGAGGCTTAGGAGAGGCTAGACAGCTTCCCCTTGTTGTGGTACCTGTGACATTATTAAGAATTGCTCTCTTTCCCTGGATATAAGATTGTCTAGATAAAATCAAGGGTGGATTTCCAGCAACATGACACCTCAAAGTAGAGAGCCTTCAACTTGCAGGTGCTCTATTTACAAATGCCTGTTGATAAATAACTGTCATACGCAAAGGATTTACCTCTGCTTTGCTGCTGGAAATCACCAAGTTCTCTTATCTACTGAAGTAACTTAGAATCTTAATTTTCTAAAGCAAAACAAAATTTTTTTCAGTGCTAACTTGTATGACCTGTTCTCTGGTAAAAGTTTGTTTCTGTGGAAAAAAACTCCTCAGTTTCCAGTTGCAGTGTTACAGACTTAACAGTAAACCTAAAAGTTGAAACTGAGGCCTTCGTTATGGCGCAGCATGTACAAGCTGCCACTTACAATGCCAGCATCCCATATGAGTCCCAACGCACAGGTCTTCCACTTCTGGTCCATCTCCCTGCTGATGTGCAGAGGTTGGCCCGAGTGCTTGGGTCCCTGCATTAATGTGGAGGACCCAGGTAGAGTTCCAGAGTCCTAGTTTCTCCCTGGCCCAGCCCCGGCCATTGTAGCCATTTGGGGAGTGAATCAGCAAATAGAACATCTCTGACTCTGCCTTTCAAAGAAGTTAAGTCTTTAGAATTTAGAAAAAGAAGATTGTGGTGAAGGTAGCATGACTAAGTCCTTACGTTGCATGCACTGGGATGCAATATGGGCTCTGATTTGTGACCTGGTTGCTCTACTTCCCATCTAGTCCCTGCTTGTGGCCTGGGAAAGCAGTAGAGGACTGCCAAAAGCCTTGGGACCCTGCACACATGTGGGAGAACCAGAAGAAGCTCCTGGCTCCTGGCTTCTCGCCTCAGATCGACTTAGCTCCATCATTGCAGCCACTTGGGGAATAAACTAGCAGATGGGGAATCTTTCTATCTGCCTTTGTCTATAAATCTGCCTTTCCAATAAAAAGTAAAATAAATCTTAAAAGAGGGTATTATCTATATTAACATTTTCTTTTTTTAATGTTGTTTTGATTTATTTATTTTTATTGGAAAGGCAAAAATATACAGAGAGGAGGAGAGACAGAGAGGATGAGCTTCCGTCCAATGACTCATTCCCCAAGTGGCCACAACGGCTAAAGCTAGGCTAGTCTGAAGTCAGGAGCCTCTTCTGGGTCCCCCACGTAGGTGCAGGGTCCCAAAGCCCTGGGCCATCCTCAACTGCTTTCCCAGGCCAATACCAGGGAGCTGGGTGGGAAGTGGAGCTACTGGCATTCAATCCAGCGCCCATGTGGAATCCCATTGCATTCAAGGAGAGGGCTTTAACCACTATGATATCGCGCCGGGCCTCAATATTAACATTTTGTTATTAAGAGCTATCCCTGGACTCGGTGAATAGTGTAGTGGTTAAAGTCCTCTCCTTGCGCACACCCGGATCCCTTATGGGCACTGGTTCAAATCTCAGCAGCCCCACTTCCCATCCAGCTCCCTGCTGTGGCCTAGGAAAGCAGTCAAGGACAGCCCAAAGCCTTGGTACCCTGCACCTGCATGGGAGACCCAGAAAAGTTCCTGGCTCCTGGCTTCGGGTTGGCTCAGCTCCAACCGTTGCAGCCACTAGGGGAGTGAATCATCAGATGGAAGATCCTTCTCTCTGTATCTCCTCCTCTGTATCTTCCTTTCCAATAAAAATAAATAAATCTTTAAAAAATAAAAAGCTATTTCTGTGGTTATGTTAAAAAGTAAAAATCATTGTGGTAAACCATAGTTGATGGTAAAGAACATGCCCATGACCCATTCAACATTCTTAGGGCAGTGCATACTGAAATTTCGGTCTATACCAAACAGTTTTGCTTGAAAGAATGCCCATTTTCTGAAGAAACCATGGCAAGTTATCAATATTGAATGACTAACGTGAAAAATCACCATGATTCTTGTCATATCTGAAGTTATCTAGTTAAAAAGAAAGACTAGGACCCTTAAGCAGCACAGTCCCAAGATAACAAAGTATTTCATCTAAACTGTGACTGTAGAAGCATCATCTTATTGTCCAGGTTTCAGTTAAAGATTTAGTAGAAGGATTTAGGCTGAGATGACAAATCTAGGCATTGTCTCTTACAGCTGTGATCACCCCATTCATGAAACCAAGTCCTCCATCTCTGTCTCCCTAATGAAGACAGAAAACACATCTGTTCCTGGGGTCCTTGCTTCAAAAAAGTACAGTTCTTGATTGCTTAGATAACAGCCCCCAGGTGTTTATTTATAAAAATCCTCAGAGTTAAAGAAAAATTTAAGGGTGGTATAACGGAAACCTAAACAGTATACCTCAGACACTGCAGGAGTTATTGTACCATATTTAGTCAGTTTTATGTACCTGTTACTGCGTATCATAACACTAATACATTTCAATAATGTATAGCTCTTTGTTGCGTTTCCTTAATTGCCTGTGTAATTTCTTGTATAGGTGTAATTTGGGAGGATTTCCCCCTGAAACTTTATTCAATTTAAGTGTGTATAATTATAATCTCTCTCTTTTTTTTAATATATATGTATGTATTTGAAAAGCAGAGAGAGAGAGATGTTCTGTCTGCAAGTTCATTCCCCAAAAAGTTGCAGTAGCCCGGTCTGGGGCAGCTAAGAGCCTGGAGCTCCACTCAGGTCTCCCATAAGGTGGCCATTATACTTGAGCCATTATCTCATGGTTGTCAAGTAAACCACCAAGAAACTGGAGTGGAAATAGAATAATGAAATTTGAGCTGGTACTCCAAAAATGGGTGTGTGGGCATTTCAAACTACATGTTAACATGCTATGCCATAACACATGCCTGGGTTGTGATCTCTGAGTTGTGTCTATTTCTGAGTAAAGTGTTGACTTGTAGAATGACACATTTTCTGGCTTTGTCTGTCTACTTAAATTTGTTCCTGTACACCTAGTTTTCTTATAAACTAAAAGACCTAAAGGCTTGATTATATTCACACTCAACACTGGGGACAGGAATAACTCATAGGTGGTGTTGTTTACTTTCTATTCTGTCACCTCAAAAAGCACTTACTACCAACTTGTGAGAAGGCTGTTTGAGTATTTGATTGAAGTGATGACAACAGATCCTGCAATTGTGAAATACCCTGTTTTCCTTTGTTGTTATTAAGTCATGGACTTTAATTTTGCAATCCTTGGATCCTGATAAGTCATTTCACTTGGAATAATGTTGATGACCATTGTTTAGGGTGTTTTGGATGTAGAGTGTTTGGAGATGGGGGGGGAACTGAGTGAGATGTTCCTCCAGAAAGGTAACGGAAGAGGTGAAACAGTGTTAGCAGTGGATTTATG
Organism: Ochotona curzoniae; assembly: GCF_017591425.1. Classification (NCBI taxonomy): domain Eukaryota; kingdom Metazoa; phylum Chordata; class Mammalia; order Lagomorpha; family Ochotonidae; genus Ochotona; species Ochotona curzoniae. The sequence goes on from NW_024466409.1 coordinate 801,881, forward strand.
TAGTAATACTCTGGTTGTGTGAGATTATTTCAGAAGAGTTCATTATTGTAAAGATACCAAGAGGGCAACAGGGCAGCTGAAACCCAAAGGAATCCCAGGTCTTCTTGTGAAGAGAGATAACCAACTACACAGCAGTTTCTTCAATGAGAATGTTCTCTTCTAATTAGCCTCATGCTTCTTTTTAGGCCAGAAAATCAGTCCAGAAGGAAAAGCAAAAATTCAGCTTCAGCTGGTCCTGCATGCAGGGGACACAACAAACTTCCACTTTTCCAATGAAAGCACAGCAGTGAAGGAGCGTGATGCGGTAAAGGACCTGCTGCAGCAGCTGCTGCCCAAATTTAAAAGGAAAGCAAACAAAGAACTGGAGGAGAAAAACAGGTGAAAGGAAAATGCTAGGAGTTAACTGGGTGTTCTTTAGTCTCCTATTCAATAGCTTATTCAACCTCTTTGCACCTTTGCTGTGATATTGTAATACAGAAAAATACAAACTTTGGCTGTTGTATCTAGTACCTCTGTGTTTGGTTCTCAACTACTAACATCTTACAAATCTTTAACTTTGGACAAATGAGAATTGCAAACCCAGCAGTTCCATTGACTGCATCAAACCTAACATCTGACCAGCAGCATAATTGAAATGAGAAGATGTTGTGGTCCCTTAATTTATTTTCCCAGTTCTCTGAAGGAGAAGGGAGGAATTCTTATACCTATAAAACTGTATCATGGAAAATAATAGCATTAAAAAATTTTTAGAGAATCATTACAAAAATGTTTGTGAACAAAAAATTTGAAAGTATCTGAAGTCTGAAAAGGGGAAGCGACAGGAGACCTACTGATCAGGTCAACTTTTCCATCACCAATCCATGTCGGAGTTCCCTATACTGATGACCATGGAAACTTAGTGCTGCAAAATCTCAGGCATACCACCTCACCCCATGCGGCATTTGTGAGCGAGAATGCACTTTAGACAGATTATAGCCACAGTGATCTTTACCACTGGGCTACAGAGAAAACAGACGTCCAAATCCCTGCCCTCAAAGAGTTTAGTCTTGATTTCTTCCCCACTTCATTTGTTCTTCCAAAAACAGGGTTTTTGCTGTGGATCAGCTGCTCAGTCATCAAAAAGAATTGCATTTCGATGTTCCATGTTACTAATGTTTTACCTAAATGTCTTACTGTAGAAATTTAACTATATTCAATGTATTCTATCACCAGAATGCTACAAGAAGATCCTGTTTTGTTTCAACTCTATAAAGACCTGGTTGTGAGTCAAGTGATCAGTGCTGAGGAGTTCTGGGCCAATCGCTTAAATGTGAACACCGCAGACAGCTCTTCCACAACCACGCAGAAGCAGGATGTTGGTATCTCTGCAGCATTTCTGGTAGGTGACCCCTTCAGATTTCTCAGACAGAAAAAGTATTAACCCTAGTACATGTGAACAACATTTTAAAAATATATACATTTTAAAACTTCGTATTTCTTTTTATTGTGTTTTCTTGATTTTTAGAGTTGATCCTAGCTTGCTGGGTCAGAATTATTCTTCTGATAATTTTTAAACTTAGAGCTTTCTGGTTTTTGTTTAAGGATTTATTTATTCTGTTGAAAAGGCAGATTTGCAAAGACAGACCTTCCATCCACTGATTTAGTCCCCAAATGGTCAGAGCAGAACTGATCTGAAGCCAGGAGTTTCTTCTGGATCTCGCACGTGGGTTTAGGGTTCCAAGGTCTTGGGCCATTATCCTCCCCTACTCTCCCTGACCATAAACAGGGTGCTGGATGGGAAGCAGGACAAATGAGACAGGGGCCAGCACACATATGGGATGCCAATGATTGAGCCATTATGCCAGCCCCCTCTGATATTTTTTAAATGATTGATACATTGTAGTTTAATACAAAGTTGTGTAATGACCACAGAAAAAAGGGAATTCCTAACCCATAAGATTAGAAAAGGAAGTTGGCTTAGTCTGCACTCCAGTGAACCCAGAGTGTTATTTACATTGTCAACAAAAGGTTAACACTTATGGCTGGGATCCCATATGGGCACTGGTTCTAATCCTGACAGCTCTACTTCCCATCTAGCTCCCTGCTTGTGGCCTGGGAAAGCAGTTGAGGACAGCCCAAAGCGTTGGGACCCTGCACCCACATTGGAGACCTGGAAGGGCTCCTGGCTTTGGATCGGCACAACACTGGCCATTGCGGTCACTTGGGGAGTGAACTATCGGAGGGAAGATCTTCCTCTCTGTCCTCCTCTCTGTATATCTGCCTTTCCAATAAAAATAAATAAATTTTTTATTAAAAAAATTACCATTTGAATGTTTTGTGTTCCGGATGCTTAGTAGTGAATTGAATTGAGAAGACCTTTCCTAAAAGATCTCATCACTTAATGTTAATTTAATTATTAAACAAGGTTTATACGAGTTAGGAAGCTGCTTAAGTTTTATATCAAAGATTCAGTCTCTGCCTTTGCTCACACTTAATGCATGTTTGACTATGTTGGACTTTCAAAGAAGCATGGTTATAGATCAGTAAGACTGAAAACCAGTCTAGGCTTCTTTGAATTCTGTCTCCATGCAAGAAATGAAGGTGAGGGACTTAGCTGTCTCCATTCAATTAGAAAATCATTTTCTACCTTTGTCTAATACCTGTTGGGAGTTTATACATAGTCCCTGATACTCTTAATATATATAAAACTATGCATCTCTCTGTGGTATTTGTTTTAGGCTGATGTCCGGCCCCAAACAGATGGCTGTAATGGCTTGAGATACAATTTAACTTCTGATATCATTGAGTCTATATTTAGGACTTACCCAGCAGGTAAGAGGAAGCAGATTGATTAAATATTTGGATGAATTTTATTACCAGCAAAGAGCAAAAAGTTTTTTCTTTATTCCTAATCAAGTGCAGTAAAATATATATAATACTTTACCCAGTGTTTGACCTGTGGTAGTGACTGAGGGCTGAGTAAGTAATTTGCTAATCACTATCATCAGTTCATTGCTTTGATGACCTTTCCGTTCTTTCCATCAATGATAGGCTTCGTCCTCAGCATCCTTAGTATAGTGACATGCACAGAGGCTTCAGCAAATGTGACTCCACAGCACTAAGGTCACCCCATAGACTTCATCCTAATGGACTTTTCTGGCTCAAATCCTTTCCCATGTTGCCACCATACTAATAGTAGACGAACCTTGACTGCAGGGTAAGACTGACTAGGCAGTGCACCTTAAATTATATTCTGTTCTTTCTTCCCACTTTCCCAATCCATCCCATATTGTCCTTAATAAATGCCTTTCCCTCAGGCAAAATCTGCTTACAAAATCCTTACTTCCTCAGACAAATATAAGCCCCTTCTACTTCTGTAAAGTTAGTCATCATGTAATTATTTCAGAATTTTTCTGATGGTAATAAAATCAAAAATTTTTTAAATTTTATGATGGCGACATGCAGTGTTAACTATTATGCCAGACATTGTTCTAAGACCTTTTTCTATATTAACTCATTTAATCATCACAAATACCCTATAAAATGGTAAGAGCTATGACTCACTTCAGAAATGAGAAAACCACAATACAGAGACACTGAAATAACAAGCCCAAAGTCACACAGATAGAAGTTGGCAGACCTGTAATTTTAAATTCAGCTCTGGGGCAAGAAATCAGACTGTTGACCGCAGAGTTCATAAGACTATGTTTCTAAAGTGCTGAGCTGATCATAGTCCATTAGGAATTGGGATCTTCACTTTCCCCTCATCTAACAGCACCAGGGTTCGAAGGCACACAAATATGAATGATGAAGCACACCAAGATCTCAATCTTAGATTCTTGGTGTTTCTAGTAAAACTTCATAACTTAATCATCTTAGTGCAAAATAAGATTTTTTTTTTTTTAATTTTAGATTCATCTTATTGGTTTTTGTATAATGCACAGTGTAAAACTGAGGGCAATTTTTGGTTATGAATCTTCTGTTGTTTAATTTGAGAGATCATAAGAATTAGAAATTCAGTGTGTAACTTATGACTTTGTTCTCCACAGTAAAAATGAAATATGCAGAAAATGTTCCTCACAACATGACAGAAAAAGAATTCTGGACACGGTTTTTCCAGTCCCATTATTTTCATAGGGACCGGCTGAATACAGGGTCAAAGGATCTCTTTGCAGAGTGTGCCAAAATAGATGAGAAAGGTAACTTCATCCTTGATTCACTAGTACTAATCAGTAAAGCTGTAATGAGGGATGGATGTTTGGTGTAGCAGTTAGGATGCTGAGACCTGTGTGACCCCTGCTGGAATGTCTGGGTTTGGTCCAGCTTCACTTTGACTCTTCAGCTTCCCGCTGACGTGCACTCTGGAAGTTGCAGATGGTTGCACAGATACTTAGGTCCCTGCCACCCACATGGCAGACTTTGGTTGGAGTTTTCAGCTCCTTAGCTTTGGCCTCACCGAACCGCAGCCTTGGGGCATCATGAAAGTGAGCTGGTACATGAGGGAGCTTTTTGTCTCCCTCTCTCAGATTCTGTTTCTCAGCCTGTCAAATAAGATACAGAAAAGGCTTTAATGAAATGTGTTCACTTTCTGAGAAAGACAAGATATGATCAACCTGTTGTGTTTACTTTATAGGATTAAAAACAATGGTTTCATTGGGAGTGAAGAACCCACTGCTGGATTTGACAGCTTTGGAGGATAAACCATTAGATGAGGTAAGAGGCAGTAACTGGAGTCTTTGACTGAAATCCTAGTCATTATCATGTTTTATAGTTTTTAAATTACCTTAAGGGCAGATGTCCTACCTGAAAAAACAAGCAGAATGCTGCTCTTTGGTATAACCATTTAATGGCTTCTCATAGAACTTGGAATAATATGAAAACCATTGCCTGGAACGGGTATTTGGTGTAGTACTTAAGATGCCTCTTGTGGGAATGGCATTGTAGTGCAACACATTTGTGCATCACTTAAACTACTAGCACCAATGTTGGAATGTCAGTTTGAGCACCAGCTACTTCCCTTCTGATCTGGCTGGGAAGGAGCAGATGATGGCCCCAGTACTTGGGCCCCTGCTACCCATGTGGAAGACAAAGATAGACTTCTGACTCCTGGCTTCAGCCTGGCAGCAGATGGGAAGATGCCTTTCAAATCTTTTTTTTAAAAAAACATTATTTATAGTTACTGAAAGGTAGAGAGAGAACTCCCAACCACTGGTTCATTGCCCAAAATGCCTGTTAATAGTTGGTGCCGGGACCCGGCGCAGTACCCTAGTGTCAGAAGTCCTCGCCTTGCTCACTCCGGAATCCCATATGGACACCATTTCATGTCCCAGTGACCCTGCTTCCCATCCAGCTCCCTGCTTGTAGTCTAGAAAGGCAATCTAGAGGGTGGCCCAGGGCCTTGGAACACTGCATCCGCATGGGAGACCTGGAAGGGACTCCTGGCTCCTGGCTCCTGACTTCAGATCTGCATAGCTCCGGCCATTATGGCTCTTTGGGGAGTGAATCAATGGATGGAAGATCTTCCTCTCTGTCTCTCCACCTCTCTGTATATCTGACTTTCCAATAAGATTAAGTAATCTTAAAAAAAAAAATACTTAGGGCAATGCCTGGTCAAACCTAGGAGCCCAGAGTTTTTCCAGGTCTTTCTGGAAGTGAATGCAGAGTCTCAGGCAGTTGGGCTGTATTCCATTACTTTTCCATACACATTTGCAGGGATATGGATCTAAAGTGAAGCAGGCAGGACTCTAGTCAGTGCCTGTGTACGATGCCTGCCCCTAAATAAATGTTAAAAAGAAAACAAAAAAGAAGTAACTGCATCCTGCATTGGGGTGCTTGGATTTGAGCCCAAGCCCTGCTCCTAAATCCAGCTTCTTGCCAGTTCATTCCTTGGGAAACAGCAAACAATGCTTCAAGAAATGGGTTGAGTTCCCAGCCTCTGGCCTTAAGGTGCCCCAGCCCTGGCTGTTGTCTTTTGGAGAGTGAACTAGTGATTCACAGATATTTTTGTTTTTATATCAAATACACATACACATACACACACACCATACATACTTTTTTTTTTAAGATTTATATTTATTGGAAAGACAGATTTCCAGAGACGAGGCGATACAGAGAAAAAGATCTTCTGTCCACTGATTCGTTCCCTCGCTAACTGGCTACAGCTGCCAGAGCTGAGCCAGTCTGAAGCCAGGAACCCGGAGCTTCTTCCAGGTCTCTCACCTCACATGAATGCAGGATCCCAGAGCTTAGGGCCATCCTCTACTGCCTTCCCAGGCCACAAGCAGGGAGCTGGATGGGAAGTGGAACAGCAGAGACACAAACCAGCACCCATGTGAGATCCTGGTCCCTGCAAGGTGAGGAATTTAAACACTAGGTTACCACGCCAGGCCTCTACATAATTCGTAATAGCTCTTCTTGCTTCTTTCTACCTCATTTTAAGCCCCTTTCAATCACTCTTGCTTCAGAAGAAGTGCCCTTTCAGTTCTGTGCTAGGCTTTTTGACCTCAGGGTGTTTGTACTTGTTCTCATATCTGTTCTTCCCCTAACTAGCCTCCCCATCAATAAGCAGCCATTCCTTCTTATCCTTTTGTTTGTTTTTTAGATTTATTTATTTTTATGGGAAAGATAGATTTACAAGCTGGAGAGACAGAAAGAAAGATCTTCCATCTGCTAGTTCACTCCCCAAATGGCCACAACAATCAATGTTGAACCTGTCCAAAGCCAGGAGTTTCTTCGAGGTTGCGGAGTCTCTCCTGCAAATTCCTTTTGTACCCCGTTGCCGGAGGGGATGAACCTGCTGCCCACCACCCAGCCTCCCAGCCCACGAGAGACAAACAGACGGACAGGGGTTCTGTCTAAGCAGTTCCGATTTATTGGGGAAATTCAATTTCTTACATAGGGTAAGGGATAGCCTCAGGCCGGGAATTTTGGGAATTCCAGGAGGGATGAAACTAGGAGCCAGTTACTAGGAGCATGACTGCAGAAGCCACCTCCCATTAGCCGGGAGTAGGTGAGTGAGATGGCCCTGGTCAATCAGTATTTTCTTGGAGCTACGTGACTCCTGACTTCTGTTCTTGGCTGCCATCTTGCCCACCAGTGACCTGGACTGTTAGTCACCATCTTATTGACTTAGTAACCTCTTTGCCCCTGAGCCCCACACCAGATGTCCCAAAACTGGGCCATCCTCTGCTACTTTCCCAAGCCTTAAATAGGGAGCTGGATGGAAAGTAGAGCAACCTGGCCATGACCAGGTGCCTATGTGAGATGTGTCACTTGCAGGTAAAGAATTAGTCAATTCAGCCATCCCACCAACCACTTACTTAATTTTTTTTTATGATTTATTTATTTGAAAGGCAGAGTGATGAGAGCGATAGAGTTCCTCCATCTAATGATTCACTCTGTAGATACCTGTGACACGTGGGGCTGAGCAAGGCCAAATCAAGGAGCACAGAGCTTCATCTTGGTCTCCCATGTGGGTAGCATGGGCCCAAGTTGTATGTGTGTGTGTGCTTCAGATTTTTTTTTTTATTATTACTTTAGCTTTTACAACAGCAAACTTTGATTCCACTTCACAGTAATGGGATTAACACTCCATTAAGTGAAGGGGCCCAAGTACCAGTGCCATCTTTGGCTGCTTTTCTAGCTACATTAGCAGCAGAGAACTGGATCAGAAACGAAGCAACTGGAGCTCAAACCAGTGATTAGATAGGTATGGGATATAAGCATTATAAGTGACAGAACTGGGTTGGAAGTAGAGCACATGGGCCTTGAGTTGGCACTCCAAAATGGGCAATGGGCTGCCCGTGTCACAAGTAGCAACTTAACACTCTGTAGCATGCTAGCCCTAGACATCTGTGGGGTTTTAAAAAAAAAATTTTTTTTTTGTGATAGTTACAAAGATGGTGAAGGGGAGAGAGAATGTGTTCGCTGGCTTACTCAAAGTGCTGCAGTGGACAGGTCTGAGCTGAGATGAAGCCAGGAGCTTCATCTGCATCTGCCACACATATGCAGGGTCTGTAGAACTTGGACAATCTTCCACTGTTTCCCAGACACATTAGCAGGGATCTGGATCTGAAGTAGAGCAGCTGGGATCTATAAAGTGTCCATGTGGGATGCCAGCACTACAGACAGCAGCTTATGCAACTGCGCCATAGCCTTGGACGCTAGACATCTGGTGTAATAGCACTTGCACAGAGAGACCTTCCATAACCACCCAGTCTAAAGGAGCTTCTCCCCAAGCAGTCATTCCCATGGTACTCTGTTCATCATCACATTTGCCACTTTGAAAAATGATCTTGTTTTTACTTTTTTACATGATACTTGGCAGTCTTCAGAGAATGAATGCTGTGAGGCTGGCCTTGTGGACTGACCTGTCACTAGTACATGGCGTATAATAAGCATGTGGAAATTCTTTGATAAGTGGGTAGATAGCATGAGATTCTTACTGTGACTGAGCCTTGTGTCTCACCCATCTTGCCCCACCTCATCCAAGGTGTGCTGAACTACAAATAAAGCCATGCCACAATGCCTGCTGCTTTGCTCTGTGCCTTTGTTAAGCTGTGATCTCATCCCAAAATGCCACCTTCTCCCTTCTCTGCCTAGCAAAGCTCCGCGAGGCTTTCTCAGACCTACCTCTTTTTTCTCTCTTTTTCCCCTCTGCTGAGGAGACTGACCACTAATTGCCTGCATATACTGGCTGACAGCTCAGATTCCTGGTAATGCACAATCGGCCTCTTGCAGCACAAGGACTCCTAAGTTTATCAAGTGATTACTAGGCACTCACTATATGCCTTGCCTGAATAGGCTAATAAATAAGAATAGGGTCAGTCTCATGAAACTTGGACTATATAATGAGGAGTCTGACTGGCAGTTATCAAATAAAGGAAAGTGAAAATTCATTGATTTTGAAATACAGTTGTGATAAAGACTAACATGATGAGAGTGACTAGGGGAAATCTACATCAGAAAAGATGCTTAGTGAAGTGGTGACATAAGAACAGGTGTCTGATTGGTCATCTACATATGACCAATATACTCTTAACAAATGTTTAAAATACCAATACTATTTGTTCCTCAATTTTCCATTTTATAGAGCTTGAAAAAGTAGATTACTTTGCCTAGAATAATGGTAGAAGAAGTAATAAAGCCAGATTTTTAATCTTAGTCTTGTAATCCATGTTTTCTTCACAGTGTCCTACTCATTCAATATCTTGGGTTTTTGGGGGGTTTGTTTGTTTGTTTGTTTTTAAAGATTTATTTATTTATTTATTTATTTATTTATTTATTGAAAAGTCAGAAATACAGAAAGGAGGAGAGACAGAGAGGAAGATCTTCCATCCGATGATTCACTCCCCAAGTGAGCACAACGGCCGATGCTATGCCGATCCGAAGCCAGGAGCCAGGAACCTCTTCCGGGTCTCCCACATGGGTGCAGAGTCCCAAAGCTTTGGGCTGTCCTCGACTGCTTTCCCAGGCCACAAGCAGGGAGCTGGATGGGAAGTGGAGCTAGCTGCCAGGATTCGAACCGGCACCCATATGGGATCCCAGCGGGTTCAAGGCGAGGATTTTAGCCGCTAGGCCACGCCGCTGGGCCCTCAATGTTTTGTTAACCAAAATTATTCTTTAGAAAAGAAATGTAGAGTTTAAGATGTCGTGTGTGTGTGATACTAAGATGAATTAGTGGAACAGGTATTTGACATAGTGGTTAAGATACTGTTTGCAGGAACTGATGGCTATAGTGGTTAAAGCTTCCGTTCGCCAGTGCCAGCATTCCATATGAATGCCAGCTCCACTTCCAATCCAGCTCCCTGCCCATGCACCTAGGAAAGCAGCAGAGGTGTACCCAAATATTTAGGTCCCTACACCCACATGGCAGATCCAGATGAAGCACTTAGCTTTGGATTTACCCAGCTCTGCCTGTTTGGAAACGAAACAGCAGGTAGAAACACTCTCTCTCCTTCCCTCTCTGTGACTCTGCCTTTCAACATGTTTTGCTTTTTTTATTATTGCTATTTTTAGATACTACTTGGGATACAGGCTTTTGGCCATCCATAGCCCATAGCATAATGCATTGGTTTGAGTTTCATCTCAGTCTAATCCCAGTCTCCTATTTAGGCCTACTTATGGCTTAGGCAGTGAGGTTCCTACCAGCCCTGTGGGAATCCTGAATTGGATTGAGCTCCCTGATTTGGCCTAACCCAGCGCTATAATGGACAGTTAGAGAGTAAAGAATGATGGCTCTCTGCTTACAAAGTAGATTTTTTAAATTAGCTACAAACACACCTTAGTGATATTCCTTAGTTTCTATGTATATGGTGTCTCTTTTTAAAAAATACTTACCTACAGATATTTAACAATGTTCATGAAATTAAGTCCTGAAACTCAACAAATTTTTTCAACTAAGCATGTTTAAAATAGGAAAAAAAAAAAAAAAAACGGGCATTGGGGCATTATGTTGCAGTGGGTTAAGCTGCAGCTTGCTACATTGGTGTCTCTTATTAGCCTGCCAGTTTTGAGTACTGACTGCCACACTTAGAATTCAGCTTCTTGGTCATTTGCTTTGGGAAAACAGTGAAGCATGGCCCAAATGTTTGGGCCACTGCCATCGATATGGGAGACTTGCTGTCCCACAGCGATGGACTTGGTGCATGCAGTGATAATAACATGCGAGGACTCTGACTGATGGTCAAAGCCGACGTTTATTAGTGGCGTCATCAGACTTTATATACTGAGGGTCATGGGATAAGGGAGGAAGGTTTTGAGCTTATCAACAAAACGCATCAACTGGTTCTATACTCTTGTTTGGAACTCCTTTTGTTTTGTATATTCTACCAAGTGTTCTCATTCACATGCTCTCCACTCAACTGTTCTCATACAAATTATATCCAATCGGGTATACAAAAGGTATCCACATTCAGTTATACAAATATTGTCCAATCAACTAATCCCGTGCTCCCTGACCTAGGGTCACAGTGTCGTCCTACAGGAGACCTGAATGGAGTTGACTCCAGAGCTGAAGCTTGGCCCAGACCTTGCCACCGGTGTTTGTTGGGGAGTGAGCCAGCAGATGGAAGATTGCTTGAATCTTTCTCTGTTGCTCTGCCTTTCAAACAAATAAATCCTTCTTGAAAAATCAGAATCTCAGGGGTCTGTACTAAGATATAGCATGGAAAACCACTGCCTGCAGCACCAGTATCCCATATGGGCATTGGCTCGAGTCCTGGCTGCATGTCCTTTCCAGTTCCTTAGTCGTGTGCCTGGAAAAACAGCAGAAGGTTGTCCGAGTGCTTGCAAGAGACCTGAAAGACGCTATTGGCTCCTGGCTTCAGACCCACTCCACTCCAACCATTGCAGCTCTCTTGGGAGTCAACCAGTGAATGAAATATCTGCCTTGTCTCTCTACTGTCTATAAGCTGCCTTTTAATTTTGAGGGAAACTAGAACTTTACTTTGATTTAATGTGCTAACTTATTTTTCATAGGGCTATGGCATTTCCTCCGTGCCATCTGCTTCCAATTCTAAATCCATAAAGGAGAATAGTAATGCTGCCATCATCAAGCGGTTTAACCATCACAGTGCCATGGTTCTGGCAGCAGGTCTCAGGAAACAGTTAAGTATACATGTCAAAGTGCCGTGAATTGTGATGATGATCTGACTGTACTTTTCAACATTAATTTTTCTCTTTTGTTTTAAGAGAAGCACAAAACGGTGAGCCCCGAAGCATTGATGGAAATTCTGGAGATGCAGACTGTGTTCAGCCAGCAGTCAAAAGGGTATGAACAGGCAAAAAAAAATTATAACTTTTGGGGATGAGGTTTCTCCACACACCTTTTGTTTGAATGCTTACACAGCTTCTTTTATGTGAGTCAAGATGTCAAGCATTTGAGCTGAAAATATAGAGCATTGTAGAGAGCACTTCCTCCGAATCGTCCATTAACCAGATTGACAGGCTTTTTCCTTCACCTGGGCATATACACAAAAATGTGTGTGTGAGAAAGAGCTTGTTTTCTAGGAGGGAATGTTCCAAAGAGGCAGTATAAGAGAAAGCAAAACTGGTTTAGAAAGTTTCATATATTTGTTTTTGCAAGGAAGTGCATTGACCCTAGTGTTAAACTAGCATTCAAAACTGATAGTTATCTTTTCATTCTGAACTCATTTTGGGATTTTGCTTTTTTTTTTTTCCTTTGCTACAAGTTTGCCAAACTACTATATCTCTTTTACCGTCTAATTTTCAAAGGCTCCTCCTCCCCAGTTATAAAAGTGGGTTATAATAAAGCTTTCTGATCATTTGCATTAAAATTTTAAAGTCTTATGCTTTTAATTCTTTTTGCAAATAGCAGTCTACTTCTGATCATTTATTTTTAAGAAATTAAAGGTTTCTTGTGAACATTTAGATATAAATGCTCATTAAAGATTTTGATAATAGATAAAGTAGTAAGTATCTTGATATCTGTAGTGTATGTATACAGGGGGGGTTTTTGCCCCTGTGTTCAATGTTTTTGTTTATTTGAAAGACTAAAAGAGTTCTCCCAACAAAAGCCGGAAGCTGGGAATTCGATCTGAGTCTTAACACGTGATTGCAGGTCTTTGAGCTCTCAGCCTCTGCCGACTGGCGTGAACATTAGCAAGAAGCTGAAATCAGAAGCAACCTGGGCCTTGAATCCTCAGTCTAGGATGGGATGTGGCCAAACACCCACCGCTGTGTCTTGGGACTTAGTGGAACTGTGAATGACTTTAAAATTCATGGGTTGGGCACATGGTTAATTAGTTAGGTTTCCACTTGGATTTCCTATGTAGATAGTACCCAAGTACCTATTTCAAATGCCTGCTACTCTGCCTCTCATCCGACTGCCTGGTAAGGTGTACCCTGGAAGCAGGTGGTGGCAGGAAAACTTAAATCCCTCCCACCTATTTGGGAGGCCTGGATTGAGTTCAGGGTTTCTGGGTTCAGCCTAGCCTACCATGCATTTGGGAGGAAACCACCAGATGCATGGTCTCTCTTTTTTACCATCTCTTCCTCTTTAAATTAAATGAGGATTTAAAGATTTTATAAGAATTTAGATGGATTCATGAAATGCAGATAGTCTTAGACTTAAGTTGATTGTTTTTCCAACTTTATAGTGGGCTTATCATGGTTATGAAATTATCAGGATGTAGTCACATCAATGATTCAGCATTCGTATAGCATCCAAATCAGTTGACTGGGCAAACATTTGGCATAACAGTTAAGAGGTCAGTGTCCCCTATTGGAGATGACTGACTACAGCCTCTGGCAGTGTTTCCTGCTGCTGCAGCCCCTGGGAGGGAGCAGTGATAGCTCAAGTAATTGGGCTCCTGCCACTCAAGTAGGAGACCCAAGTTGCATGCCTAGTTCTTGGGTTCAGTCCCAGCTGCCTGGCCCCATATGACTTAATATTATAATATTATCAGAGCAATAGCATAGTGGCTAAATCCTTGTCTAGCATGCACCAGGATCCCATATGGGTGTCAGTTCGTGTCCCAGCGGCTCCACTTCCCTGCCAGCTTTCTGCTTGTGACCTGAGAAATCATTCAAGGATGGCCCAAAGCTTTGGGACCCTGTGGCCACATGGGAGACCCAAAAGAAGCTCCTGGCTCCTGGCCTTGGTTAGCTAAGCTCCAACCATTGCAGCCACTTAGAGAGTGAATCATCAGACACAAAAGCTTTCTCTTTGTCTCTCCTCTCGGAATATATGACTTTCTAATAAAAATAAGTTTTTATAAGAAAAAAAGTTGATTCACCCATTTATAGGATAACCATCTCTAGAAAGTGAAGCTCATGGTGAGAAGACCTCATTGTTTTTGTTTGTACAGTTTTTTCTTTTTTAAATCATGTTCATTGTGTGAAAGAAAGTTACAAAGTTGATGGTAACTCTGTTAATCATTTTAGGCAAAATTACAAGAATCTATTGAATATGAAGATCTGGGAAAAAATAATTCTGTAAAAACAATTGCACTAAACCTTAAGAAGTCCGATAGGTAAGTTTTATGCTGTTAAACCAACTTTTAGCAAAATAATTTAACTAACATAATTAATTGTAAAATATATGTAAAAAGATGCCTTCTGTATGCATTTTGGGAAGATGTCCAAAGTGACCAAAGTCTAGAAAATAAATGTTGGGTTTTAACTATCGTGTAATTTTTGCCATTGGGGAGAACATTGGATTCACCACTAAAATGTTTGCAGAACAGTTTGCACTCCTTTACGCTTTGTAATTATTTCTTCTCTGCTAACCTTCAGGTATTATCACGGTCCGACTCCAATTCAGTCACTACAGTATGCAACAAGTCAGGACATTATTAATTCTTTTCAAAGTATTAGGCAAGAAATGGAAGCTTATACACCAAGATTAACTCAGGTAGGTGACTTCTACAGTTCAAGGAATAGAATGCCTGTGTCAGCTGATAAGCACAGCCAAATTAAGCAGTACTACTTCAGATTTAAAGTATACTTAAAGGGCCTGGTGCATGGCCTACTGGCTAAAGTCTTCGCCTTTAACATGCGGGGATCCCATATGGGCGCCAGTTCTAATCTTGGCAGCTTTACTTCCCATTCAGCTCTCTGCTTGTGGCCTGGGAAAGCAGCAGAGGGTAGCACAAAGCTTTGGTACCCTGCACTCACATGGGAGAGCTGGGGGAAAAAAAAGTTCCTGGCTTCTGGCTTTAGATTGGCTCACCTCTGGCCGTTGTGACCATTTGGAAATGGAACTGCGATAGAAGATCTTTCTGTCTGCTTCTCCATAAATCTGCGTTTCTAATAATACTAAATCTTTAAAGAAAAAGATTTCAACAGTTTTTTGTTTTGTTTTAATTTATCTATAAGAGCCAGAGACACATAAATCTTCCATTTGGGGGTCACTTACCAGATATCCAAACACCCAGGTTAGAGCCAAGCCAGGAACCAGGGACTCCATTACTGCAGCCGTCCTCTGCTGCTTCCCAGGCATGTTAGCAGGAAACTGGACCAGGAGTGGTGGAGCCAGGATAGAGCTAGGTACTCTTCAGCATCCCACACTGTGCCACAACACCTGCACATAACATGAATTAAATTTTTCTCCTTTGCCCATTAAGATTCATTTCTTTAAATATTTACTAGCTCTTTATTTTTATTGGAAAGTTAGATTTATAGAGAGAAAGATCTTTGTCCGCTGGTTCACTCCCCAAGGAGCTGCAACGGCAGGAGCTAAGCTCATCAGGAGCCAGGAGCAGCGTCTGGGTCTCCTACGTGGATCCAGGGTCCCAAGGTCTTGGGCCATTTTCTACTGCTTTCCCAAGCCGCAATAGGGAGCTGCATGTGATAATGAGCAATTGGAACATAAACCGGCACCAATATGGGATCTGGTGTGTGCAAGGCAAAGATTTAGCTACTGGGCTATTGCACCAGGCCCTTCTAAGATTCATTCTTACCATAG
Source organism: Ochotona curzoniae (assembly GCF_017591425.1). NCBI lineage: Eukaryota > Metazoa > Chordata > Mammalia > Lagomorpha > Ochotonidae > Ochotona > Ochotona curzoniae. Next base: position 817,287 of record NW_024466409.1, read on the forward strand.
GTCTTAGTAACCTTAGCTCTGAATCTTTTTCTTCCTTTATTGAGAGCTTTTATCTTTTCACTTAGAGTAACATAAATGTTGTGACTTCTTTGGCGTATCTAAATTGGTAGCATTATTGCTCTTATGCTGAGGAGCTATTTATTACCTAAAATTTAAGTGAAATTGAACATAAGTCCTACAATAATTGGACTGTCTGATCTACCGTAACTAACAGTTGGGTAACCTGCAGATTTGTTGAATGAGTCCTCCAAAAGGACAAAATGATACAATATTTTAGTTTTTTCACACTACTAAAATGGCACACAATTTAAAGCACTTTTCTTCATTGTTGTTTGTTTTTTGTTTTGTTTTGGTTTTTGGTTTTATTGTTTTGTTTTGTTTGACTGCAGGTAAGCAAAACTGTGGAAGGCCAACGGCACATAATGGGGCTTGTACCTTCAAACGTGGACAGTACTCTCTGTGTGCTCTGCGTGGCTTCAACGAAAAAAAAAAAGTCATTGCTCTAAAGCAGGGATTAGAAACTTCTTTTTTTTTTTTTTTAAAGATGTATTTTTATTATTTTTTATTGGAAAGGCGGATATACAGAGAGGAGAGACAGAGAGGAAGATCTTCCCTCCGATGATTCACTCCCCAGGTGGCCACAATGGCTGGAGCTATGCCAATCCGAAGCCAGGAGCCTCTTCCGGGTCTCCCATGTGGGTGCAGGGTCCCAAAGCTTTGGGCCATCCTCGACTGCTCTCCTGGGCCACAGGCAGGGAGCTGGAAGGGAAGCGGGGCTGCCAGGATAGAACCGGCGCCCATATGGGATCCTGGGCGTGCAAGGCGAGGACTTAACCACTTGCACCACCGCGCCGGGCCCGAAACTTCTTTTTTTTGCCTCAAGCCTGTGTCCCAGATATGATGTTACAAATGCCCAAAAGGATGAAGTAGCATTGTGGCACAATGGATAAAGCTACTTTGATCAAGCTACTTTGATCGCACATCAGGATGTCAGTTTGAGCCCTAGCGTTGGCTTCCAGTCCAGTTCCTTGATCTTGTACCTAGAAAAGCAGCAAAAGTTGACCCAAACATGTAGGAGACCCAAATCTAGGCTGAAGACTTGCCCAGCAACACCCATTGCAGCTATTTGGGGAATAACAAGTAGACTGAAGATCTGTCTCTCTTTCAGATAAATGTTAAATTAAATATTTTAAGAAACTAACGCTGTCGCCTAGTGGCATAAGTCCTCGATTTGAACACTCCAGAATCCCATGTGGGTGCCGGTTCTAATTCCGGCAGCTCCACTTCCCATCCAGCTCCCTGCTTGTGGCCTGGGAAAGCAGTCAGGGACAGCCCAAAGCCTTGGGACCCTGCACCCACATGGGAGACCTGAAGGAAGTTTCTGGCTCCTGGCTTTGATCAGCACAACACCGGCCGTTGCAGCCGTTTGGGGAGTGAATCATTGGATGAAAGATCTTCCTCTCTGTCTCTCCTCCTCTCTATATATCTGACTTTGCAATAAAAATAAATAAATATTTTAAAAATATATGGAATTGTAAAAATTGGCTTTCTATGTGTTTATTGACTTTCGAAACTGGTTTTGTGACTGCACTGGCTGTGTCAGACCAAATGATTCTGTTAGCCATATATGGCCAGTAGGCCAGATGTGTTTCCCCCCCTGCAATATAGGATGTATTGGTATAGGAAAAATATTTTCTTTCACCTTTTGCTGTAAATCTGAAATTTAGGTGAGACAAACAGCCAAAACAGAAGACTAAGTTGTATCTTTGTTTCTTGCAGGTCCTCTCCAGTGGTGCTGCCAGCAGTACTATCGCAGCACTGTCCCCTGGAGGAGCACTTATGCAAGGAGGGACACAGCAAGCCATAAACCGTATGTAGTGCCATCCCTCTGCTGAAATGAGCTCTGAAGAGCAGACAGAGGAATGCTAGGGTTCTGTTGGTTTTCTTTTGAAACATTTCTAAGGTGGCTGTCTTGTTAAGCAGCTAGAAAAGAGCTTAGAATTCTAGAATTGTCTTTCTATTATGTTGACACTTCCTAGTTTCTTAATATACTCAGAGCTTCTTTCTTTCCCTGCCTCTTAGAATACAGGGAAAGCTTAGGAGTTACTCCAGAGTCCCATGGGGTTTTTAATTATGAGATGTCTCAGTTACAAAACTATTTGCCTTTGTCAAAGTAATACATTCTACTTTGGCGTTGCTAGAGTGCATAATCAGATTTGTTGTCTGAATAGTCATCTTCCCAGAGGCTAGACACATAGGAAAATAGCTTTATCCTATGTACATCTTTCTTCTTTTACAGAGATGGTGCCAAATGATATTCAGTCTGAGTTGAAACACTTGTATGTGGCTGTTGGAGAACTTCTGCGGCATTTCTGGTCCTGCTTTCCTGTTAATACACCATTCCTAGAAGAAAAGGTTGGAACTCATTCTGTTCTTGCAGTGACTTACGGAAATGTAAATTTGAAATCCAAACATAGTGTTGCGTGTTGAGCATGAGCCAACCCCTGGGATAACTACTCTAAGTGCAATATTTCATTTAAGCCTCAGAGTGTTTATAAAGTACATGTTAATTATACCCATTTTGCAGATGAGGAAATTGAGACCTACACCAATTGCATAACTAATACAAGTTAAAACTTGGACTTCATCTCCAAGCTGCTGTGTGAATATTTGAAAAATGATTTCAATGAAAGCTTATTTGAAGTATTTTTAGGCATGAAAATCCTAATTCTTGACTTACAAGAAATATAGCACTGTTTAACACTAAAATCCTTTTAGCCGAGTAATGCTTTATTGATGTGGGCAGACATCAGTTGGGTGCTGCAATCTCATATCATAGAACCTTGCTTTGAATCCTGGCTCTGGCTTCCCCCCTTTTTTTTAAGATTTATTGTTGTTTTTATTGGAAAGGCAGATATACAGAGAGGAAGATCTTCTGTCTGTTGATGCACTCCCCAAGTGGCCACAATGACCAGAGCTGAGCTAATCTCCAAAGCCAGGAGCCCAGACCCTCTTCCGGGTCTCCCACATGGGAGCAGGGTCTCAAGGCTTTGGGCTGTCCCTGACTGCTTTCCCAGGCCACAAGCAGGGAGCTGGATGGGAAGCAGGGCCACCAGAATTAGAACTGGTGCCCATATGGGTTCCTGGCATGTTCAAGGCGAGGGCTTTAGCTGCTAAGCCACGGCACTAGGCTCTGACTTCTAATGCAGACCCTGGGAGGCAGTGGTGATGACTAGTCACCTGGTCCCTCCCGCCCAGGTAGAACACCCAGATCAAATTCCTCGCTTCTGCCCCGGCCCAGCAATAGCCATTGTGGGTGCTTCCCCTAAATTCTTGCAGTCTCTCTGCCTCTCAAATAATTTTTGAAATGAGGACTGCTGGCAGATGGGAAGATATTTACACAATAATGTGAGCTGTACTGTATGGATTGTTCTTAGAATTAAGAGAATGGTAAATACTCCATTAGTAACAAAAAGGAAAGGCAACTCACTAAAAACTACTAGTGATAGGGCCGGCATTGTGGCACTGCCTCCAATGCCAACGTCACATATGAGCCCCAGTGTGAGTACCGCTGCTCTAGTTCCCATCCAGCTCCATGGTAATAACCTTGGTAAAGCAGTGGAAGATGGCCCACAAAAGACCATTTTTCACCCATTAATTTGCAAAAGAATAAAAACCTAAAAATTATCATTCTTGGCCAGATTGCTAAGATTCTTCCACTGCTAGATTATTTTAAGTGCTTTTATGTATAAGCTCAACAGTTGCTGGGTCTGGCACGGTGGTCTAACAGCTAAAGTTCTGATCTTGAATGCCCCAGGATACCTTACAGGTGCCAGTTCTAATCCTGGCGGTCCCGCTTCCCATTCAGCTCCCTGCTTGTGGCCTGGGAAAGCAGTTGAGGATGGCCCAAAGCCTTGGGATCCTGCACCCATGTGGGAGGCCTGGAAGAAGGTCCTGGCTCCTGGCTTTGGAGATCGACTCAGCTCTGGTCATCACAACCACTTGGGAGTGAATCATCAGACAGAAGATCTTCCTCTCTGTCTCTCCTCTTCTCTTTATATCTGACTTGCAATAAAAATGTTTACATCTTTAAAAAAATTAAAAAAGAGAAATTCAACAGTTGGTGGGCCCAGCACAGTGGCTCAGTTGGCCAAAGCTTCACCTTGCTTGTGCTGGGATCCCATATGGACACATCTTTGTGTACGTAGCAACTCTACTTTTCATCCAGCTTCCTGCTTGTGACCTGGGAAGGCAGCAGAAGATGGCCCAAAGCCTTGGGACTCTGCATTCATTGGGCGACCCAGAGGAGGCTCCTGGTTTTGGATCGGCCATTGAGACCACTTGGGGAGTTGAGCCAAGTGTGTCTCATTCTCGTTGTCATTTAGTCCATAAATAGGCCTTTCCAGGAAAAATCGGTGTTTAAAAAAAAAAATAGAAATTCAGCAGCTGAAACTATTGTATTTAGTAAGTTAAACCTCTGCCTGCAGTGCCAGATTCCCATCTGTATGTCAGTCCAAGTACCAGCTACTCCACTTCCAACCCAGCCTCCCTGCTAATGTGTTTGGGAAGGAAGCAGAAGGTGGCCCAAATCCTTGGGCCCCCACTCCCACCTAGGAGACCCAGGAGATGCTCCTGGCTTCCAGCCAGCTCAGGTAGTCGCTATTTTTGAAGTGAGTCAGTGGATGGAAGATCTCTTTCTCCATCTCTGTAAATCTGCCTTTCAAGTAAGAAGTTCAAAAAAAAAAACAAACAAACATGAATTTAAAGTAGCTAAGATTGTGTCAAAGAACATAATCCGTTACTAATAAACATTAGAAATGATATAAATAGCATCAGGGGGGATTGATTAAAGGTGTATTTAGTATGTTGATACATTGAACTACTGTCTCTCAATTTTTAAAACCCATGCTTTATTTTTAGAAAATGTGTATACATTTGTACACATACCACAAAAGAATTGCAAAAAGATGTGAATTACAACCAAAGCATTAAATGTTTAAAAAGTGTTAAAGTAACCTTTCTATGTGGATTATGGTGTCTTTCTCTTGGTTTTACTAGGTTTGAGATTTTTCTGTAATTATTTTTCATCTTTTTTAGGTAATAAAAATGAAAAGTAATTTGGAGCGATTCCAAGTTACAAAGCTCTGCCCATTCCAAGAAAAAATTCGAAGACAGTATTTAAGCACAAATGTAAGACACTCAAATTTTCTGCTCAAAGTAAAATGACTAATATTTTTTTGTTTGGGGGTCGGTGCTGCCTAGAGTGCTAGGGTGTTTTGTTGTTTTTTTTTTTTTTTTTCTAGTTATCATTAAAAAGTGCATCATGCCTTCATAAGAACATGTATGGTAGGGTTTTTGTTTTTTTGTTTTTTTTTTTCAATTGAATATCCAAGTGCTCATCAACCAGGAAAGGTTAGTAGAATGTTCTAACCCATACTCCTAGAGTACCCTGTCTGATTGCACACCACTTCCTTCTCTTCAAAAATTAAAACTGACCAGACATTTGACATAATCATCTGTATGTTTTTCTTTATAGATTTAGAACTTATTTATGTGTTCTTAAAAGTGTGTATTATTATTCTGGGAAAACTCAGTAGCAAACATAGCATTGTAGGGAAAGGTAGAATTGCTCCCAGAGTAAACTAAACATTCCTTAGATTTTGTCTGGCTTCTGCCTCCTCTATTAATATATAATAGAAAGCAGAGCTTTACAATTAAAGGCAAAAGAAAATCATTAAGATTTTGTGCCTGTTCCTTGAATGTTCTAAATGAATTTTCTCAAAACAGCATTTCTTTGAAAAGAAGCTTATCCCGGGATACAGGTGTTAGGATTTTAACCTCTAGGACCCTGACAGTGTTCTGGATGAGTTAGTATAAAATTGGGCGAGGTTTATGATTCAATAAGAGTCAACAAAGCCCCACCAGCCCCCTGCCCCATTGGGCCTGTTAACTTATAAACCCCTTGTGAAATACTGCTGGCAGCGTTTGAGTCCTAAACCTCTTACTATGTAGTAATTGGGGTAAACAAGGTATTCCACTAACAGATAGGATGTCCTGGACATGTGGCCGAGTCAGTGATTTGACTCAGGTGTTAGGAGTGGGCAATGGTATGGGCTGTAGCCAGTGATAGCCAGCACCCCTTGACAGTTGGCAAATGAAATGTGTCTGTGTCCCCTACCCTCTGTTCACAGCTTGGGCAAATCAGTGAAGATGTTAATGTTCTTTGTATTTCTAATTATGCAGTCTCAAAACAGTTGCTGAAGGTGGGACCTAACAGCAATGGAATGTTAATTCCATCTTTAAGGAGAAGCCCTCAGTGTCTCCCACCCCTCCCTTCCTGCCTGCAGTTACTAAAGTTAATCAGAAGTGTTGCATTGTATAAGACTTTGTACTTTCCACCTTTCAAACTGATTGGCGGGTGAAAGCTTAAAAACCCTGACTTCTGCCACACATTGCAGTGGTTCCTGGCTTGTAGCAGGAACTGCTGTCAAGAAGCTTGTTGTGTCTTATCCAAAATAGGCTAGGGTGACAGTTAGGCCTTGGCTTGCGTGCATCTTTGGACTGCACTGTGCAGTGTGACTCGGTCTGTGGTAAAGAGGATTCTGTGTCGGGGACAGCAAGCTGAAAGCTGTGGTGTTGAGGTGTTCTCCCCACATCTCTTCTAAGCGATGGAATAGAGCCATAGTCCGTCAAGCAGTAATTTTTAGTGTCCAGACACTATAATGATAGTAGACATGGCAAGTAAGTCTCTTAGCTCTATACCTCTTTTATATAAGTAATTGACAAATTGAAAGAATCTAAGACTTCCTGGTGTCCTCCCAGAATTGACCTATAGACTTTCTAAAACTTTTACTTCCAACTACATAAATCATGTCCAACTCCAGGACAACAGTTATCTCAAGGACACTGCACTTCAAGACTCGTTCCGATCCTGTTGACTCCAGTTATGTCTGTAACTAAGACGAACCTCTCTCTGTTCTGTGGTCCACATCTAAGATGTGATGCAGTGCATTATCCAGAGCCTTGAGATAATTTAGCTACTAGGTAATCTATGAAGTTATACTGAAATCCTGTCACATTGGAGCTGAGAAAGTGTGTTCAGGAAACAGCAGTGCTTCCCAGAATTGTGCAGAAGAATTAACTAAAGGTGCTTTGGAAAATCAAAGACACCTGGGGCAGGAGTGATATATCCTGGCAGGGAGATGCCCTGTCCCACACTGGAGTACCTGTGTTGTATCCAGCTCCCAGCCGATCTCCTAGCTTCCTGCTGACCAGACCCTAAGAGGCAGTGCTTGGATTAAGTAAATAGGTTCCTTCCATCCACCTAACCATTGTGGTGATTTATATAGATGAGTCAATAAAAAAGAAAGGTTCCTAAGCCTCATCCTGGGCCTAAAGAATCCGAATCTTTAAGGGTAGTATGTTATTAAATGTTCTGTGAAGATAATAATATCACTATTTTGTCGTTAGTCAGCTTTCCCAGTGTTTGAATCTGGAAATTGCCAGTTGAGTTTGGCTCCCACCCCCCCAGACCCATTGAGAGAAGGGATGAACCGATTACTCGCTTTGATACTGCCCAATTAGATATTGTAGGTGAATTTCCCGCCCCTTTACTGCACATCCCCGTGTCTGCATTCAGAATTTCTTCCTGCGCTTGTGCAGGGGGTTTGCATGTTTTCTCATTGACTGGGCACTTAGAGCTGAGCGTGGAAACCACACGCAGCAGAGTCAGGTCAGACACAGGAACTTGCGTTCCTTTGTCAGTTGTTAAATGTCTCGGTTCTTTGTTTTCTTTCTTTCAGTTGGTGAGCCACATAGAAGAGATGCTCCAGACAGCCTACAACAAGCTCCATACGTGGCAGTCTCGGCGCCTGATGAAGAAAACGTGAGGTGTCTGTGGCATTCCATGTTCTGTGAGATTGAAGAGAAATGCAACCTGCAATGACTCTGGAAACCTGGCCTAGCAGCCATGCAGATGACCACACAGGCGTGACAGGCAACATCTGCACCATGCCATCTCCCAGAGCTGATGCTATTGTACTTGCACATTGGGAACTGAAAAGAAGGAAGGGACTGAGTCAATGAAACGCTGGGGAGGTAAATTAAGGCAGAACCAAAATGAACTAGGTGGCTAATATATATATATGTATGTATGTATGTGTGTGTACATATGTGTGTGTACATACATATATTTTAAGACTGTTTACTGCAGTTACTCAGGAACTGCTTTTGATTCACATTAAGCTGCTTTCAGAAATTTAAAAATACTTTTTTAAAGGGTGCATTGATAAAATCTGAGGTTTTTTTGTTTTTGTGTGTTTTTTTTTGTTTGTTTTTTGTTTCTTTTTTTTTTTTCTGTATAAATTGTTTTCCTAAGTTTATGGCACAGGGTAGACCCAAAGTATTCCTCCCTCATCCTCCCCTTGGATACTGAAATTTCTGTGACTTCCTCTTGTACCCTACATCTGCAAGTTTAAGAGGGTGCTTTAAAACAGAGGGTGACTGTTGCTCAGCTATCCAGAAGCAGTTGTAGTCAGAAGACATCGTTGGTCCTGTGTTTCCTAGGGAAATAAGCAGCGATAAATATTGCACTGAATGTTGGTGGTCTTGAGGCCCTAAATAATAAAGAGGGAACATGTTTGCAGAAAGCTGCGTGGGGTTTTATATGCAGAATTTTGTCAGAAGACAATGGCGCTGCATGTTTTTCTTTGAGTGCAAATGTATATTGCTAAGTTTTTTTAAAGATGGCATGTGCTTTGAAAGAGGAAATTGCATTTTTAAGAGTTTAAAATCTTATGAGTGAAAAATATAAGAAATCTTACTTATTTTCACCTCTTCAGAAGAAATAAAAGATGTTTCTCATATCTTCTCCAGTATCTGTTACTGTCCTTGCCAAATTGATAATCATTGCATAGACTGAAGAGCCTAAGTCCAAAAAAGTACATGAATATATATATATATATGGCACAGTTTCCAGAACAAGAATATATATATTGTGCCATATCTTGTTCCTAACAGGATCAACTCATTGTTTATATTAGACTTTAGATGTCTGTATTAAAAATTACACGGATCAGTAAAACTTGTTACAGATACTTTTCTAACTGACACGTCTTATGATTTTTCATTATTTGTGATGTTTACTTGGGTAGAACGCTCAAAGACTCCTCATTCTTTCAAAGGTTTCCTTCTATTAGTGTACTCTGAATGTCCACAATGGAAGTCAGTTACTGGAAACTCAGTCCAAGTCTAATATGGGTGGCAAGGACTCTGATTACTTGACCCTTCGCCCCTGCCTCACAGGCTCTGCATTAACAGAAGCTCAAGGATCACTCAGGTCCTCCAGTGTGGGCTGCGCACGTCGTTTTTTACTGTCTTAGGGGCTAGTATTCTTCACATAATAGTTACGAGTCAAAACCTGTTCAAATGTGGAGCTGCTAAAAGAAACACCCAGTCCACATCATTTCCTGCCTTCATTCTCATTCACATCGATGGTTCAATCTCTTATACCTTCCAGTGTCACAAAGTGCTTTTTTTGTTGTTGTTTTTAAGATCTATTTTTATTACAATCAGATATACAGAAAGGAGGAGATACAGAGAGATATTCCGTCCGATGATTCACTCTACTAGTGACCGCAACAGCCAGAGCTGAGCCAGTCCGAAGCCAGGAGCCCGGAGCCTCCTCCATGTGTGCAGGATACCAAGGCTTTGGGCCGTCCTCAAGTGCTTTCCCAGGCCACAAGCAGGGAGCTGGATCGGAAACAGGGCTGCTGGGATTAGAACCGGTGCCCGTATGGGATCCCGGCATGTGCAAGGTGAAGACTTAACCTGCTTAGGCTATCTCACTCCAGACCCCTCTTTTTTTATTATTATTTTTTTTATAAGGAAGGACACAGCATGGGCTGTGCCAGGCAAGAGCCAGGAGCTTCTATGTCTCCCACGTGGGTGGGAACCAAGGACTTGGGCCATCCTCACTGCTTCCCTAGGCTGTAAATGGAGAACTGGAGCTGTTGTGATACAAACCAGCAGCCATATCAGATGCCAGTCCCACAGGGTGGAGTATTAGCCAGCCCCTCGTTTTTAAAAAAAGATTAAATGATTTAGGGACTGTTGTTGTGGTGCGGTAGTTTAAGCAGCCACCATACTGTTTAATCGCTGGTTCAAATCCCAGCTATTCCTCATCCTGTTCTTTTATGAGCCAGGGAAAATAAACATAGCCTAGCGTTTGGGCCTCTGCCACCCAGGACTGCTTGCTTCAGCCATTAAAGTCATTTGTATTGTGAACTAGAAGATAGCAGATCTTTCTCCCTCTCCTTTCTGTAACTCTGCCTTTCAAGTAAAGTTATCTTAGAGTGGAAAAAAGATTTAAGATACATGTAATGAGGGCCCAGTGCAGTGGCCTAGCTGCTAGCATCCTCACCTTGAACGCATCGCACCAGGATCCCATATGGGCGCCGGTTCTAATCCCGGCAGCTCCACTTCCCGTCCAGTTCCCTGCTTGTGGCCTGGGAAGCAGTCGAGGGTGGCCAAAAGCCTTGGGACCCTGCACCCAAGTGGGAGACCCAGAGGGAGTACCTGGTCTCTGGCTTCAGATTGCACAGCACCGGCCATTGCATCACTTGGGGAGTGAATCATCGGATGAAAGATCTTCCTCTCTTCCTCTCCTCATCTCTGTATATCTAACTTCTCATAAAAACAAATCTTAAAAAAAAAAATACATGTGATGAAATCTGAAGAAAGAGGGAATTGAGGTTGGGGGCTGGATTTGGAAAGGTAAGATTTTGGCTGACTTGAATGCTAACTAGCATTTGTCAAGATAGTCATTCGTTCTAGATTGAGGGATGGAAAAGAGCATGATGAAGGTGTGGAGGTTTGAAAGACACCAGTGTCCGGTGTGTTAGGGGAACGGGAATTAACAAAAGATTAGACGGTTGAGAATACTAGAGGCTAGGGAAATGGTTTTGATTCAGGATGTGGACAGGCTTATGCTCTTAGGTCAGAAGTTCACACCTTACCCATAAGGCCTCAAGGATCTCATAAAAAAATTGAGCCAGCAAGTTTGGGGGGATGTAGGGAGAGAGGAGCACAAGAGTTACTGCTTTAAATAGAAAGTTCTGGGGAGTCCAGAACCCACAATACCTTTGGCACAATCCAGACTGCAGATCTAATCCAAATTATAATAGGTTCTGTAGGTCAGTAGGAAGGAGGGGACAGAATGAGGGTGTTCATTCCTAAGGCGCACGTGACTGTGTCTCAGGAGCACAGGAGTAGAGGGGGCTGTTACCAGAGATGGGCTGCGCTCAGTGCTGTATCTGAGCCTTGGAGAGTCCAAATGCACTTTGGCAGCTTTCTCAGCCTCCGATGGCCTGTGCCTTCCCTTTATGGAAACAGATGGCAGCTGCCCCAAAGCAGCCCGTACCAAGCACACCTGCTGAATCTCACTTCGTTCTCTACCACGGGTGAAGCAGGTACATACTGCGGATCACCAGACAGATTAGAAATGATTTCAAAGTTAAGTCATTTACTCATGAGCTGAGGTCGTCGTTTATTGTAAATTGCTTTGGCTTCTCCACTTCCCTGGGAGTGAAGGTCTGTGAATTTGGCAGCTTTTCTTGCTTTGTCATTTCTGCCTCTGATTCTGCTCTGTGCTTCATTTGTCACAAATCACATTATGGAATTAGTCGGCCTAGTAAGTCCCATTATCCCAGAGAACTGCATAGTAGAAAAGTGTTCTGCCCTGGAGGATGAGCTCTCACAGAAGCACAAGGATGGTAGTGGTAGTCTGCTTGAGCCTTAGGATATTGTTGATCACCACTTCAATCTGGAAAACAAAATAATGCTTGAGGAATTACCTGGAAGAGTAACACCCTGAAAATTTAACCCAGAAAGTCATTTCCTGCTGGTGCATTCCCCATCTCAAACACTGTCAGTGCCCCACGATGGATAGCTGCCCATTTCAAACTTAGACTTGCTGTCTGCAGCAGCAAGACCTAGATGCGATTCCTCAGGATTACCTCTGCCCTTTCCCAGTTTAGCTTCTTCAAGACTCAGCTGTTCTGCTGGTTCTTGAGGCCAGGGGAGTCTTGGTTATTTTCAGCTGTCAGATTGTCCAGCACTGGAGTATTGCCTAGACCTGGTGAAGGAGTAATTGGGCCTCAGTTTGTAATGCATTCCTTATTTTGAACACATTATTAAAATTAGAAGATTGAATGGTTTCCAAACTGGACCCACAGAATCCATAACACATAGTACGATCATGAAACTGGAGCATGATCCAGCTCTTCCTACCCCTCCATCTCCTTCCCCACACTGCTCCAGCAGAGTACATGCAAAACCCTCCCTAGCCTCTGGCATCCCATTGTGTCGGAATGGCTGATGCCACGAAAGCACTGAAACTGAAGTATAAGATTAGTTTGGGCTTAAATTTTTACCTACCTGTGGTCACAGAAATAAATAGCAAGATGGTAAGGTAGGTTTAATGCAACTCTCTTGTCAATTACATTAAGACTGGGAGAAGGCATTTGTTCAGCAAAATTCTATATATTCTATATAAAAATCTTCCATATATTTACTGAAAAGCTCTGTATGTTGATTTTAAAAGAATCTCTCCTTGGTGTTGGTGCATTAGTGCTGTAGGCCATTCCTCCACCTACCAATGATTGCATGCCATTTGGGCACTGGTTCATATCCTGGCTGCTCTACTTCTCTAACCAGCCCCCTGCTTGTGGCCTGGGAAAGCAGTGGAGGACGACCCAGAGACTTGGAATCCTGCACCCGTGTGGGAGACCCAGAAGAAACTCTTGGCTCCTGGCTTCATAGTATTGGTGCCATTTGGAAACAACAGACATGGTGATACTGTCAACCCTCCAATGTTGAGGAAGTGCCGGTGAGGGCTTCATGAGCCAAAAGGGGCTTGGGAAGCAGCTGTGCTCTTCTGCCACTGGTCCCACACTGGAACAGAAGCTCTCAGTTGTCACTGTCCCACAGCATGGGCTTGGAGCCGATAATAACACACCATGGACTCTCAAAGCCGAAGTTTATTAGTGGCATCAGACTTTATACACTGAGGGTCATATGGGATAAAGGAGGAGCTATTGAGCTTATCAACAAAACCCATCAACTGGTTCTATGCTTTTGTTTGGAACTCCTTTTGTCTTGTATATTCCACCAAGTGTTCTCACACACATGCTCTCCACTCAACTGTTCTCATACAAATGATATCCAATCAGTTATACAAAAGGTAGCCATCAGTTGTTCTCATGCAGATATTGTCCAATCAACTGTAATCCCGTGTTCACTGATCTTCTAGGGTCACAATGTCCTTCTACAGTCAGTCCTGCACCGCATGCACCCCTAAAAGTCACTGTGGGTGCATGGGAGAGTGCAGAATTGCTCCTGCCCAGAGTGAGTTTGCTGTTGGAAAAGGTACTTAACTGCCTGTGGACAGTGTGGAGGGGAATGGCATCACTTCCCCTGGGCACCCGCCCTTCTGGCCTTGCCTCCAGGCAGCTGCTGCTGGGCTGTGCAGGGAGTGCTCAGCTCTCAGCCTCGGGGCGCGCAGCTGGCTTCTCACCTGCCCCAGAACTGCCCTGACAGGCAGTGAGCTGCAAAGCCGGTCTGTCACAGGTCTCTTCTCTTTTTTTGTTCTAGTTTTTGCTTTTTTTTTTTTTTTTTTTTTTTATTCATTTGAAAGAATTAGACAGAAACAGATTCTCCTTGACTGGTTCACTCCCCAAGAAGTAGCTACAACAACCAGGGCTGAGCCAGGCCAAAACCAGGAGCTTCATCCGGTCTTCCACATGGGTGACGGTGTCAGTATCTTCCGGTACCTTCCCAGGCATATTAGTCTGAAGCTGAATGGGAAATGGAGTGTACAGGGCTTGAGCAGGCACATGCTAGACCACAACACCCAGCCCCAAAGGGCCCCAAGAGCCTCCGAATCGGAATTCATTCTAAATCATTGCGTGGGAGAGAGAATGGGCACATAGTAGTGCTCTACACATGTTCAGAGCTTCACGTCTACTTCACAACAACCTCTGAAAGTGTGTTGTCCCCACCATGCAGACCACAGGAGATCGCAGAACCTGCCCAAGGTCCTCTCCCTACCATTTCCTACCATAAGAATATGCTTTATTGGGCCTGGTGCAGTAGCGTAGTGGCTAAAGTCCTCACCTTGTATGTGCTGATATTCCATAGGGCACTGGTTCTAATCCTGGCAGCCCCGCTTCCCATCCAGCTACTTGCTTGTGGCCTGGGAAAGCAGTGGAGGACAGCCCAAAGCCTCGGGACCCTGTATCAATGTGGGAAACCCAGAAGAAGCTCCTGACTCCTGGCTTCAGTATGGCTCAGCTCTGGCCATTGGGAAGTAGACCAACACATGGAAGATCTTTCTGCTTCCTCTCCATAAATCTGGTCTGCTTTTACAATAAAAATAAATATATCTCCCATTCAAGTACTAACCAGGACCGACCCTGCTTAGCTTCCGAGATCAGACGAATCGGGCACATTCAGGGTGGTATGGCCATAGACAAAAACAAATAAATCTAAAAATAAATGACTTGACCCCAAGTCTCCCTGGTGTCTCAGCAGGTGCTTGGGAGTTTCTTCCCAGAGAACAACGCTCTGTGGCACTGGAGTCTCTGCTGTGCCTTGGAGCTGTGATGAGCTCCCCTAAGAGAGCTGGGGAAGGGATGCCCAGATCCTAGCAGGACTGGACGGGGCGTCGGGCACACCAGTTGGGGCACCACGTGGGGGTGCTTGCAGCCCAGATCCAAGCTCCTGGATTTTGAGTCCCAGATCTCTAGTGGATCCTGGTTCTGAAGGGGCACCCAGCACACTACTTGGGTTTCCTGGCACTCATGTGACAGAGCCTGATGCAGTTCCCAGCTATGCCCAGCCCTGGCCATCACAGGCACTTAGAGGAGTGAAGCAGCAAATGGCGGCTCGCTCTCTAGTCTTCTTGTGAGTAAATAAACTTGAAAAGGAAGGGAAAGGGCCTCCTGAGTGGTCACTCTTGGCTCCGTGCCCCCTCCTTCCCCGCACCCCCTTCCTGGGACGCAACAAAGCAGCACAGATGCAGGCTGGCAGGAGCAGCTGCAGATGGCCACTGACATTCCTGGTGCTCAGATCAGCCCATTGTAAGCCTCGCACATTTTCTGCTTTGTTAGGTCAGTGAGAGCCTCTTCATCACAGCCTGGCAAGGGCCTTGGGGCCTCCTGAGAGGCCTTGCCTCTGCTGTTTGTAACAGAGGAATGATTATTAGTGCAGTTCTCTGGAAGGCTGGGCCCACAGGTTTGATCTGGAAGCAGTGAACTAGAAGTGCCCTTCAGCTAGCAAGGAATTTCCAAATAGCTGGGAGCCATGACTTCCCTTCCCCCAGAGCAGCTCTGCAGCATCACTCAGGGAGGCTAACCAGAGTGTTAACTGGCCCCTGGCTGACAGCCACTGGCGCAGGGATAGGCATCTGCTCCCACCCAAATCCTCTGGCCATATCTTGCCTCACCCTCTTAATTATGTGGATTAACAGCCTGGGCAAGCCCAGGTCCCTTCTGGGTTTATGAAGTCTTCTCCACTACAAAAGCTGAAAGAACAGGTTGAGCCCAGAGGGAATGTACCTCGGGAGGAGACTGAGGTTGCGGGGAGGGGTTAGAGGCCAAACAGGAAAAGGAAGAATCATGGTGGAGGGAAAGCTATAACTCGCCTGCCAGGGGACTTTGCAATTGAGTGGTGTCCTTGCAGCTGAATCTGCCTCCCAGTTCTGGCTGAGAAGAGGAGCAGAGGAAGCAGCCACAGTTCTGGTTTGCATTCTGGTTTGTTTCTCCTGGAAGCAGACCGTCTCCATGAGACCTCCCCCAGCCCCATCCTCGCCACTGCTGTTCCTGCTCCTTTAGATGAACCCACTGCATGCAGGTGGATGCTCCGCTCCCAGCTCCTGACCACCATAGGTCTAAAGCAGGCTTTGATTTGACACTGATGAACAGCACCCCTAACTCAGAGCCAAGCTGCTCCTCCACTGCCCCAGGAGCAACGGGCGGGGACAGATAGTGGGATTGTTGCCTAACTGTTTGCAATCTCTCTCCTGCACCACTGAGAGGGGCAAAGTCTAACACCAACCAGTGCACCCTCTCCCTGGAATTTCAACTTTGACCCACTGCCCTGCAACAGCTTTTGCCCTGGAATCCCTCAGCCTACCCTGAGTGGTAAATTTTTCACAGAAAGGAGAGAGCTGGCTCCAGTGAAGGCCTCCCTAGCCTGCCCTCAGATAACTCCTGTCAGGCCTAAAGCCTTCTGCGAATACCTGACTGGGCTGCCCACCCCACCCGCCAGGTTATCCCCAAGAGCCTGAAGGATGACAGTAAGGTGTGCCACGATCTTAAGGTCTGCCAAGGGCACAGTTCTAGATCAAGGCAGGAAGACAGTGGTGGAGGGGCTGATGTGCGTTTGGCTTTGGACACCTGCAGCCCACATTGGAGCACCCACACTTCTAGTTCCACTTTCCCACTAATGTGCACCCTGGGAGGCAGCAAGAGACCTGCTGGCTTTGGTCAGGCCATACCCTGGTTGTTGCTGGCATTGGAGAGGGAACCAGCAGATAGAAGATTCCTCTTGGTGTCTGTCTCTCTGCCTTTCTTTTGTTTTATTGATTTTTTTAACACCATTTACAGTTGAGAGGGATGCATGCCCATGTGGGTTTCTGATTAGGTGGGTGAGACATTTTTTTTTAAAAGATTTATTTTTTATTTTTATTGGAAAGGCAGATATACAGAGAGGAGAGACACAGAGGAAGATCTTCCCTCCAATGATTCACTCCCCAAGTGGTGCTGTGCTGGTCTGAAGCCAGGAGCCTCTTCCGGGTCTCCCACACGGGTACAGAGTCCCAAGGCTTTGGGCCATCCTCGACTGCTTTCCTGGGCCACAGGCAGAGAGCTGGATGGGAAGCGGGGCCGCCAGAATTAGAACCGGTGCCCATATGCAATCCTGGGCGTGCAAGGTGAGGATCTTAACCACTGCGCCATCGCACCGGGCCCGAGACATGTTTTAATTTTTTTTTTTCTCCTATGTCCCAGGCTGGGCAAGAGGATGGGGCTGCTCCTCGCTGTCAGACTACATCAGCATCTGGGAATGGAGGATGGTTTTTTTGATGACACCTTAGAGACTCTGATGTGGGGAAGAGTGTTCCAAGGGTGGTATTTGACCGGTTTTGGTAGCTCTAAGACTTTGACTTTGTTGCTCTAGTGTTGAGAAAATCTTTCCAACATCTACCTGTGTGCATCCACAGGCCCAGGAACATGCTGGAAAGCTTGGCCAGAATTGTTCAACCTATTCTGCTTTCCATCCTCTGATGAGCCACTGAATGTCCGCTGCTGGTTTAGATGGGCTGGCTGTCATACCCCTTGTGTGCGTCCGGGCACACTGTCCACTGCACAGGCACCAGCAACAGAGGAGGCCCAGTCCCAACACATACACACTGCAAGGTTGCAACACATATACTGTGATTTTCCCTGTGGCCAGGGTTTGAGTTGAGCCATCCAGTTGGAGAATTCCCTAAGATACCTTACCTGGGATGACCTCAGACTGGACCGGTACAGGGTCAGGTTTGATCCATCACCTACACCAGCCAACGGACATACTGGTGGATGCAGCTGCCTGGTCAGTTCTAACCCCAGCTCCATCTCTCATGTGAATTTGTGGGGGCTGCAGCCTAGTCCAGCTCAGCTCACCACAGACCTGGTCTTCACGTACATAAGCAGGTGCCATGGCCTATTCAGGGTGACTCCCAATGACCCCCACCAGGCCTGAATTCAGCCACAGTTTTTGCATATGCCAGCAGCCAAACCTGGTCCATCCTGCATCCCATTTGGCTCTTGTGTACACCCATGGGTACTGCAACTTAACTCACCTTGCCTGACCCCCAGATCTGGTCCACACTCATGTCAACAGGTGCTGTTGCTTTGCCCAGGCAGGTCCACCACCAGCTCTGCCTATTGAGCTCACTAGCAGAAGCTGCAGCCTAGCAGAGGAGTGTCCACAGTTTTCCTTAACAGGCCTGCTCCCAACCCCAAATCTTGCATTTGCCAGGTAGTACTACAGTTCAGCCTGACATGACTTATACCCAGTCCTGACACTTGCCAACAGGTACAACAACCTTATCCTAGCCTGGCTGACCCACAGAACTCATGTGAGCTGGCAGATGCGCAGCCTAACCTGGCCTGCACCATTCTGGCTCTTACCCCCAAATCCAAACAAACATATACTGACAAATGATGCAGGCTTTCCCAGCCTGGTCCATCCACAAACCCAGCTCTCTCACTCCCCAATGGGAGTTAAAGCCTAGCAAGGAGGCCTCCAAAGTTCTCCTATGAGGCTCATTCCCAGCCCTGGATCTTGGTGTGGGTGGGTGTTTCAACCCAACCTGGCATAGCCCACATGCAGTCTCAGATCTTGCTAGTGGGTGTTGCAGTCTAGCCCAGCCGGGCATGACCCATACCCTATCCTGGCTCACTTGCATGCAGTCAGGTCTTGCCCAATCTGCCCACAGATCCAGCCTACATAAATGTTGCTGAGTGTTGCAGCCTTTCTTGGCCTGGCCTGCCCTCAGCTCCAATGATTGTGTTCCCCAACCTGAGCTGTAGCTTAGCAGGAGAGTTCCCAAGCCCACCATCAGGCCCAGGATCTTATGTGTACCAGCAGGTGACATATTCCTGCTTGGCATGGTCTGCTCCCAGTCCTGGCCTTTGCATGTGCTGGCACATGCTGTAGCTTGGCCCAGCCCGTCCTTCTCCTAGCTCTGGCCCCTGTGAGCATCAGGTGGGTTCCTGTCAGGTGAGTTCCATGGACCAGCCTGGTTTGGTCCATTCCCTTACCTCTCAACACAGATCATCAGGTGCTGCAGTCCCACAGGGTGAACCCACAAATCCCCTACAGAATGCACCTGCAGATCCAGTTCTCTCACGTTCTGGTGGGTGCTGGGGCCTAGCCTGATCTGGCCCATCCCCTACTCCAACATTTGTGAGCAGATACTGCTGTTCAGCCAGGCAAGCCTCCAGCTTCAGCTTTTGTGTGTGCCAGCAATGCTATTTAGTACAGCCCAGGTCTCTCAAGTGTGTGAGTGCCTGATCCAGACATGCCCTCTGATTCCGCTCTCTAAGCCACACCATCTCAGCTTCCACACTGTCTGTGAGAGCAGTGGCCAGGTCTATGCAAGCCCCCAGAAGACATTCCTCCCTTGTCAAATATGCCCCCAGCTGTTCCCACTCCAATACATTCCCAGACCCCCTTCCCCAAGCAATCTACAGCTACCACTATCACCGCCATGCCCTCCCCCTGGCCTGGGGGCTGGGGCAGTGTATTCCACCCCTGCATTCCCTGCCTTCCCTCCCCCCCCCCATATCTTAAAGCAAAAGGGTGGGGGGCATAAAATAGGCAACTGTTGGCCCAGCATGGTAACCTAGTGTTTAAAGTCCTCGCACCAGGATCCCATTGTGGACACCAGTTCTAATCCCAGCAGCCCCGCCTCTCATCCAGCTCCCTGCTTGTGGCCTGGAGCAGTGGAGGACAGCCTAAAACGTAGGGACCCTGCACTGGCATGGGAGACCTGGAGGAGGCTCCTGCCTCCTGCCATTGAATTGGCAAAACTTTGGCCGTTGCGATCACTTGGGGAGTAAATCAAGGGACAGAAGATCTTGAAGATCTTCCTCTTTGTTTCTCCTCCTCTCTGTGTATCTGACTTTCCACTAAAAATAAGTTAGTTAAGAAAGAAAGAAAGAAAGAAAGAAAGAAAGAAAGAAAGAAAGAAAGAAAGAAAGAAAGAAAGAAAGAAAGAAAGAAAGAAAGAGGAAGGGAGGGAGGGAGGGAGGGAGGGAGAGAGAGAGAGAGAGAGAGAGAAAGAAAGGAAGGAAGGGAGAAAGAAAGAAAGAAAGAATAGGCACCTGTGCTTTCATCCTGGTATATTTAACACAAACTAGGCATTAAGCAGGGCATTTGCCTAGGTAGAAGACAACCTGGGCAGTTGCCTACAGCTGGAGCTGGGGCCTGCTTTTCAAATAAATAACTTCCTTTTTTAAAAAGATTTTTAAAAGATATATTTTCCTTGGAAAGGTAGATTTTATACAGAGGAGAAACAGAAACATCTTCATCCACTGGAGTCCTCCCCAAATGGCCACAAAGTCCACAGCTGAGCTGATCTGAACCCAGGAGCCAGGAGCTTCTTCCAGGTCATTGTAGTCACTTGGGGAGTGTATCAAGGGACAGAATATCTTCCTCTCTGTCTCTCCTCCTTTCTGTATATCTGACTTTGCAATTTAAAAAAATAATAATAAAATAAATCTTTTTTAAAAATCCTAAGAAAAAAAAAAGCATGAAGCTGGGGCCAGTTCTGTGGTACAGGTAGATAAGCTGCTGTCTGCCGACTATGCAGGCACCAAAATGGGTGCCCCTTTGAGTTCTAGCTACTCCATTTCCAACCTGGCTCCCTGATAACAGCTCTGAAAAGCTGCAGCAGATCATCAAAGTGCCTGAGCACATGCGGGATATCCAGATGGAGTTCCTGGCTCCTGGCTGCAGCTTGCCCCATCCCCAGCCATCGCGGCTTTTTGGGGAGTGGTCCAAGAGATGGAAGATCCTTCTGTGTGTCTTTCAAATAAATAACTATTTCTAAAAGGGGAAGAAAGGTGTAAATTCCTGCCTTATGACAAAATAGTGATGCAAAGTAAGAGAAAAACTTGCAAATAGTACTTTAAGTAGATGGTGACAGTTCAATTGGTTATCTATGTGGGGGGAAAAAAGCAGGAAGTTGCAGTCCCTGGTTACCAGGGAGCTGTTGGCACAGCGTCTGCAGCTGATAGGCAGCTCCCTCAGCCAAAGGAGGAGGAGTGAGGAAGGGCAACGGGCTGCAACCTGAGGGCCTTACCACTCAGACAGCTGCTGGCGAAGCTGGGGCTGGAGGTGGCCTGTCTGCTGAGTGGTTTTAATGGCTGGGGTGTGGCATCCTGCAGAGTGAGGCCTCAGCCGCCAAGCTGGCAGCCCCAAGCAAGCGCTGTTGGCTCCGGCAGTCAGTGAAACAGTGAAAAAAACCCCAAGGAGTCAGCAACTGGAGGGAGAGCCACACCCACCGGGCCTGGGAAGAGCCCAGGCAGCACCGCGCAGAAGCAGAGGAGGTGCTAGACTGCCTGGAAGGTTCTAGCCCGTTTGTAGCCTTACTAGGGAGCCAGGATCACTGGGCCCCCGCGGTGTGACTAATGCTTGTCCTGTGGGTTGTTGAGAAGTGAAGCGGGGCGGGCAAGGAGGAAGGTGTGAGGGCTGATTCCATGGACGTCTCTGTGCGAACCTTCGAGGCTTCCACCCCCTCTTTGACTAAAGCTGGAGAGGCAGCGACATGAGCCATGAGAGGGCCTGATGGGGCAGGTGTGTTTGCAGAAAATAGACACAACTTGGCCTTGCACACACATTCTGGACAGGACCAGCAAGGCAAGTGCAGTGCCAGAGAGGCAGGAGGATTGGTTAGGGCCCTGCAGCAGCCCCAGGACCAGGGCAGCTGCTGCATCTCCGTGGGGGCCCTGAGGGACTAGCTAGAAGTAGGAGGAGTTATCACACAGCCTTGCCCTTTGGTAAGCAGGGAGCAAAGGGCTGTCTGCTTCCTGTCCAAGGTGCATGGAGATACAGGCAGGAAGCAGAGGAGCAGAATGTATAAGGGAAAGGACTTGGCGTGGGCCGAGACTCTGAATCCACCCGGCTGCTTGCCCACTGTGGACTTGGGCAACACATGCTTTGTGCTCTGTAGTTACCATCTCCTGGAAGAACTAATATTGCCTGCCCTGTTGGCTGTCTGTTTTTTTTTAAAGTCTTATTTATTTGAAGGGGAAATACACATGCATATACACGAAGGGACAGAGAATTTTTCAACTACTGGTTCACTACGCAAAATGCACACAACAACTAAGGCTGAGCCAGGCTGGATCCGGGGACTCCATCTGAATCTCCAGCAATATAGCTGGCACTTGCTGCCTCCCGGTGTCTGTTAGCAGCTAGCCAGCATTGGAAGAGAAGCAAGAACTTGAACTCAGGTGCTTCACTGTGGGATACAGTCATCCCATGTCTATCATAACCACCATACCAAATGGCCACCTAAGAGATCAGGTCTGCTAACAAAGTTATACCTCCCAGCATCTTGAGAACATGGGACTCTGCTTTGGAGCCAATGTGGAGGATGGCAGGCATGAGCTCCTGCTGGCCAGGGCTGACCTCAGGAGCAGCTCTCATCACCTCCCGAAAGTACGGAGAAGGGGGGTGGCTCAGCCTGCGAGTCACGGGGCCCTGTGAAAATGATGGCATCTCCCTGAATATTAGAAGTTCAGGGAGAGAGACCTTTTCATGTTTTTTCTTATTTCTTTTTTTGTTATGATTATTTTATATTTGAAAGGCACAGTTACATAGAGAAGGAGAGACACTGAAAGATCTTCCATCTACTTCCCAAATGGCTGCAATGGCCAGAGCTGGGCTGGTCCAAAGCTGAAAGGCGAGAGTTTTTGGTCTCCTGCATGAGTGCCAGGGCCCAAAGCCTTTGACCATTCTCTGATTTCTCATGGCGTTAGCAGGAAGCTGGATTGGAAGTGGAGCAGTCAGGACATGAACTGGCACCCATATGAGATACCAGTGCCACAGGCAGTGACTTAGCTTGCTATGCAACAGCGTCAGCCTGACCCTTTCATGTTTACAGTCAGGGTGTTGATGCTACAGAGGAAATGCAATTCCACGTTGCTCCCAGGGGTCTGTGACAAAGCCAGAGTAACAACTCAGCCCCCCGGTTCCAGGGCAGTGTCACCTCACCACAGGCTGCTCACTCCTCTCTGTTAAACCATGCCTTGCCCTGTCCTTTCTACCTAGACAAGGGAAGGTTGTCCCCCAACCCGCGGCTGTGACTAGACATGGGACACCCTCTGTTCCATGTCCACACTGGAGGTTGTCTGACCGCACCAGCCTGGAAAGGATGCAGAGAAAAGGACAATGGCTGCAAGGGAATCTGGAGTTTTCTGCGATGAATTCTGCCAGGGAATTGAGTGCAAAATGGTCAATCAAGGGAATGAAAGGAAGTCCAAGTCAGAAAGACAGCATCTTGAGGTGGAGGATGGAGACAGAAGGCGCCAGGGGATGGGGACAGGAAACTGTGCCTGACCAGTCAGGTTGGAGCCCCCTAGTTTCCACTCCCATTATCAGAGATGGATGGGCCTGGGAGGTTGGAGTGTTAGGGAGGTTCATACCTCGGCACATGTACAGCAGGCCCTGGTGTGTCAAGGTCAGGGACAGAGGAGGCCGTGCTCATCGCAGCAGAGCCATTAGCATTTCAACCACTGGAAAGGTAGAGCAAGCCAGGCTGTCAGAGAGCAGTCCAAGGGCCCTGGGGACCAGCAGCCTTGGGTTGGAGGAGTGCTCTGTGAGGACATGAGAATGGCAGCAGGCTGTGCTCCTTGCACGACATGCCCGCTCTGTCCTGTGTTGCACCTTTCCGTGACCTCAACTCCACCTAGCTTTCATCTTTTCTCCCCCAGTCTTCAGAGGCCTCATTGACTTCACCGGGTCACCAGCCAACCAGGAGTCCCCACGTTCCTAGTCTGATATTTTTGGGCAAAAGAGTCACCAGAGGACATTTGCATTTTCCTACTTCTGGGCATTTACTCATGCTCTAGTTCCTGCCTTCTCAACATTGCATCTTCATAAGTTGAAATCCTTCTCCAGCCCCAGCTCATATGTTGCATCTTCCAGGAAGTCTTATGTGGTGTCTTGGCCAAATGCTCCATCTCTCTGAGAGCTACATCACGTCCTTCTCTCTATGCCTTTTACGGGAGTGCCGGAGTCCAGGTGTAGTGGATAAAGCGCAAAGAGAAAAGGAAGTAGACCATTACAATTTTATGATCATAATGCACAATGCAGGAAAGCTGTCCACTTTATTTATACAGAAAGTCAAACTCTGGCTCAGACTTTTTATGCCATGGTCAAGTGGGTGTTTCTAAAGATAATTCAGCCATTTGTTTTACCTAAAAACAATAGAAGTTTCTGCTACAATTCTTATTCTACAACTTAATCTCATATCACAAAGAAAAGGAGGACCTAAAGATCAAGGAAAGAATGAAATTGTAAATACACATCCCTTGATTAGCATAAGGGGAGAAATGTATCACAAAGAAAAGAACCTAAAGATCAAGAAAAGAATGAAACCCTAAATATAGGTCCCTTGATTAGCAAAAGGTCAATGGGGACAGCCAAGACCGAAGGAATAATAGAAGACCCTTTTGCAAGACATTATTATTGACTTTTTTTTAAAGATTTGTTTATTTTCATTACAGAGTCAGATATACAGAGATAAGGAGAGACAGAGAGAAAGATCTTCCATCTGATGATTCACGCCCCAAGTGAGCCCAATGGATGATACTGAACTGATCCAAAGCCAGGAGCTCTTCTGGGTCTCCCTCACAGGTGCAGAGTCCTAAGGCTTTGGACTGTCCTCCACTGCTTTCCCAGGCCGCCAGCATGGAGCTGGATAGGAAGTGGAGCTGCTGGGATTAGAACTGGCTCCCATATGGGATCCCAGGGCTTATTCAAGGCGAGGACTTTAGCTGCTAAGCCACATGGGCCCTATTAACATTAACCTCCAAGTTTACATTGAATAAAAGGCCAACTGCACAGTAGCAAACAATGCCTGAATGGATTAGAATTCTTCCACAGGGTGGTCCGGTGTCCATGCAAAGGAAGGTGGAGCTGCATTCAGGTGGCTGTAGAGACATCCCTTGGGCCCTACCATACAGCAGGAAGTTCCTTGTGGCCTGAAATGGAACAATGCTCTTCACACCTCGTGTCTCCTACATCTACTGCACGGACCCCAACAGGCAGCATACCAGCCTATTGTGTGTTTCCACTACTGTGGTGAGGAATGCTGTCAGCGCCCTCCACACACACAGTAACATCTTGAAAGGCTGAAAACTTGGTCTCATTCTTTTGTGGTTGTTGTATCCCTGATGCCTAATGCAGTCCCTTTATATAGTAGGCATTTAATTAAGAATATATGTTTTCAACAAATCAGTGTGCTGGGGTAATGGAGAGGAATGAGAAAGTTTCTTTCTCCAAGTATATATATTTTATATATATAAAAGAGAGAACTCTTCCACCTGCTCATTTACTTCCCAAATGCACACAACACAGAAGGCTAGGCCAGGCTGAACCCAAGAGTCAGGAGCTCCATCTGGGTCTTCCATGGGCAACAGGAAAGTACCTCCTGGGCCATTATCTGTTACCTCCCAGATGCATTGGCAGGGAGTTGGAGCAGAAAGGTAAAAATATGGGGCTGGCGTGGTGGTATAGCAAACTAATTCTCTGCTTGTGGTACCATATGGGTACCAGGTAGAGCACCAGCTGCTCTATTTCTGGAAAATGGGCAAAGTCCTTGAGCCCCTGAACCCATGTGGGAGACTCACAAGAAGTTTTTGACAGGCCAGGTTACAGCCATTTGGGGAGTGAACCAACTGGTAGAAGACCTTTCTCCACGTTTCTTTCTCTCTCTCTCTCTCTCGGTAACTCTGACTTTCTTCTTCTTCTTTTTTAAAGATTTATTTAATTTTTATTGCAAAGTCAGATATACAGAGAGGAGGAGAAACAGAAAGGAAGATCTTCTGGTCGATGATTAACTCCCCAAGTGACCACAATGGCTGGAGTCAAGCCGATCCCAAAAGCCAGGAGCCAGGAGCTTCTTCTGGGTCTGCCATATGGGTGCAGAGTCCCAAGGCTTTGCAGCATCCTCCACTGCTTTCCCAGGCCACAAGCAGGGAGCTAGATGGGAAGCAGGGCAGCTGGGATTAGAATGGCACCTGTATGGGATCCCGGCGTGTTCAAAGCAAGCACTTTAGCTGCTAGGTTACTGCACTGGGACCAACTCTGACTTTCAAATAAAGTAAATGAATCTTTAAAAGAAAATATAAAGAAAGGCAGAAATACACCAAGAAGCAATACAACACTGACTGCAGTATGGAAAGAAAGATGCACAGCAAAAATAGGTGAGCAGCTGCAATCACTGATGAGCTGCACAGCCTTGCCAAACCCGTGGCCTCTGAGCCTTGTTCCCTTATCTTATTCCCTTATCACTGGGGGCACGGAGGCCTGGCAGGTGCTCAGCACATGGTCCGTGTTCTATTTGTGGAGTCAGATGAGGCTGTTCTGCCTAAGAAAAGGGAAGCTGGGCTTGAAGAGACAGAAGCTGCTGCCATGGGCTTAACCTAGAGTGAATGAAACTGGTGCCTAGTCCATCTTCGTGGCCTCCAGGTAAAAATCCTTACACTTACATGTTTCCATTTCCCAGCCTAACCTGGGCTCTCTGCCTTTTACAACTTCCCAGCAACTGGGAGCACATTTGATCTGCAGCCCCTGGCAGAATGAGGACCTTGTTGCAAAGAATGTGGCTCTGAGAAATTGTTGTGATCTGCCCTGCCCTGGGGCACCCAGGAGAACCCAGGCCTCTGTTGCTGTATTTGAGGTGGGAGCACTGCTAGGACAGGTGGCAGAGATGCCAGGCTTTTCTGGGGATGTAGTGAGTGTTTTCCCTTGGAAACCCAGGAACCCACAGCTTAAGACCTGGTGCAGCACCAGCAGGGAAGAAAGGCTGATCCATCTGTGCCCTGAAGGGATCACTCTCTGGCAGGGCAGCGCAGCACCCACCCCATCTGTCTTGCAAAGTGTGGAAAGGATGTCAGACCCGTGTGGGGAGCAGATATATGGGTGATGGAGTGGTCAAAACCTTTCCCCTTATACTCTGGCATTCCCTCAGAACACTTCTGCAGCTAGAGAGGTGGGTTTCCCCTCTCCTGAGCAATCCTCCAGTACACACCAACTGGGTGTCCTGTAATCGGATTTAATCTAACTCCATTCTGATAGTGTCCATCTGGAGGCAGACTCGTTCCCACAAGGTTGTCCCCCACTACAGAAACTAACCAAAAGTAATAGTTTGTGATTGTTTTGGGACAACTATAGGGAAATAACGTAATCCTTTTTTTAAAAAAAGATTTATTCATTTTTATTGGAAAGGTAGATGTACAGAGAGGAGGAGAGACAGAGAAAGATCTTCCGTCCAATGATTCACTCCCCAAGTGACCGCAATGGCTGGTGCTGTGTCGATCCGAAGCCAGGAGCCAGGAACTTCTTTCCAGGTCTCTCTCGCAGGTGCAGGGTCACAAAGCTTTGGGCTGTCCTCCACTGCTTTCCCAGGCCACAAGCAGGGAGCTGGATGGGAAGTGGAGCTGCCTGGATTAGAACCGAAGCCCTTATGGGATCCTGGTGCGTTCAAAGTCAGGACCTTAACCACTACGTTATCACGCCCAAAATAGGGTAATCCTATGATTCATTCTGCTTTGGTTTGATAATCTCCTAAGACGACTCGCAGAACTCAGGGAAAATGCTTATTGTTTTAAGATTTAGTTATTTTTGTTAGAAACGTGAATTTAAAGAAAGGAGAGATAAAAATCCTTCACTTGCTATGGCTGGACCTGAGCCAGTTGGAAACCAGGAGCCAGCAGCTTCCTCCTGATCTCTCACATAGGTCTAGGGTCTCAAGAACTTGGGCCATCCTCTGCTGCTTTCCCAGGCTATTAAGTAGGGAGTAGGTTTGGAAGTAGAGCAACTGGGTCATGAACTGTTTGTTGCCCATGTGGGATGCCGGCGCTTTAAGGACTAGCCTGTCGAGCCATGCATCGGCCTGTTCTATTATGAAAGTCAACATGAAGGAAGCACAAGAACTGTGAGATGCGAGACTGATTAGGGGCCCCATGGAGGAGCAGATGTGGGCACCGACAGTCTGGCCACTTCACCCTGCGGACACCTGCAGCCCCAGGCTCAGCAAACCTTGTTCCTGGAGGTGGGACAAGCTCCAATCCTGCAATGGTGGGGTCTTAGCTTTCACTTAGGAAATCCCAGGGATCTATCAAATGTTATTTCAAATCATTCCACAGTGACGGAGCACCAGAAATGAGAGAGGCAGGAACAATAACGCCTAAAAATATTGAAGAAAAAAAAAAGGAAGTGGCAGCAGCTCAGAATGGTGGTGCCCAGGGCCCAAATCGTGGGTGGGGTGTGGAGATACTGAGACACCAACGTGGACGGTGTGGGTGCAGCCGAGCCTCCCCAGGGGTGGGGCACGAGGCAGCGCGGAGGAGGAAGCAGGGTTGACCTGAGTCATCCAGCAAAGGCCAGGCGCGGCCCAGGCTCCCTGAGTTGCAGGAAGCAGTGTAGGATTCACAGACGGTCGAAATGGACAGATAGTCGCAGGGCTGGGCACCGACTTCCCCTAATTCAATAACTTCTTTTCCACTGCTTGTTGCGGACGTTGGAAAACCGCGATGAAGACACACACCAACCTCCGGAGTTTGCGCAAGGGGGAACCTGAAGGGTCCCCCCGCCTACAGCTCATGGCTCCCGCCAGGCTCCGGCGGCTGCCGGGAGCACAGCTCGTGGCAGCTATTGGAGATGCCGGCGCGCACGAGGGTCGTGCTGCAGGTCGGCGGACCGGCGGCGCGCGCAGCCCAGGCCTCTCCAGCGCCCCGCCCGGCTCGGCGCCCGCCCCCAGCCCAACCCACACGTGGGTTCCCGCACGTCCGCTCAGCTCCCCCCCTGACGTCAGCCTCGTGGTTTCATTTAAGGCCCCTCCTGCTCCCATCTCTGAGTGCTGGAGCAGCTGCCGACGAGTTCAGATCTCATCTCTGCGCATCTCCCACGCCCGCCCGACGTGCACCCCAGGTAGGTCGTGCCCCGCGCACACCGCACCCCACGGTGGAAAAGACGAGCCCTTGTCTTCGGCTCCGTGCTCCTGGGGCTGGGGGTGTGTACGCATTGCTTCCCAGAAACAGAAGCCGGAGACCGAAGCAGTGATCCGCACCACGCTCTGTTTCCCTAAGTGGGGAACATGGCATGTGGCCGCACCCAAGATGAGGGCAGATGCAAAAGGGGGTGCCTTTGGCTGGACGTGGGCCAAGGGCGCAAACTTTGGAACTCTTGGAGCCGAAAAAGCCTTAGTATCTCTGGGGCGGGTTCCTGGGAGCCAGAAAGCCGCAGAACGCCTCGCGGTGGGCGTTTTTTGACCCCTGGATGCTGGAGAGGGGTTCTGGGGATGGGGTGGGGGCCTGCCGCGCGGATTACTCGGCATTCTTGGCGCAGTGGTATCTCCCAGCGTGGTGCATGCAAAGGTAAAGATGTTTCAGGCAGAGCCCCAGTCCTCTGGCACCTCAGACGGACCTCGGAGTCGAAGAACCTCCCGCCCATCCTCCCCTTTGGACACGGAAAGCTGGGAGAGGGTTAGGAAACTTGCAGGGTCTCCCCTTGGGCGCTTGTCTCCAGGCAACCCCACTCCACGAGGAAGGGAGCCCTGCAAGCCTAGTGCTGGGGTGTTGGTGAAGCCAGCAGGTCTTTGCGGGGGAATCTCCCCCCTGCCGCGCCGCAGAAACCTTTACGAGGCCGTCTCGAAATAGCAAGGATTTGTAAGGAGAGAACTGGTTCCCGCCCGACGCCTCTGGGCAGCCTGCCCTGAGGCCATAGCAAACATTTTTGCCCTTTGGGGACAGTGACCTGCAGCTCCGTCCCTGGGTGCAGGATGGGAAGCCCCTCTCCGGGCTCTGGGATCCGGCAGAACAATCCCGTATCTGTTAACTACGGTGCTCCGGGCTTCTGCACTACCGCGGCTTATTTATGCACTTCCTGGACTGACAGAATGTCCCAACCAGGGCCTCACGCCTTTGCTCAGAATCACGGCAGCAGCCACACGAGGCTCCTCCCCGCCGGTTGGCAAACAGTGTTACACCTCTTTCTGGAGGTTTTAAGAGGCCCTGGCCCGCACGCAGGTCAGGCCGGCGGCCAGCCAGGCTTCACGCTCCTCGCGGCTTCTTCTGGTCCCTAAGTGAAGTCTGAAGTCGAACTCTGACTCGCAGAGCTCTGGATTATCTACCGCTCTCAGGTTGCAGCCACTGCGCCACGCGCTGGCACTGCTATGCAGTGCGCACGCGCAGCTTTCCGGGGCTCCCTCGCCTTCCGGATCTGGGCGGGGCCTGCCACCTGGGGACTTCCGCCCCCTGGTGGACGGGAAGCCAGCAGTCGCGCATGCGCACAGTGGGTTTGTGGCAGCTAGTAGCCGTTAATGGCACTTAAAGCAAGTAGTTCTGGTCCTTCCAGGCGGGGCTTGGCCGTGTCCTTGCTGTAGGAGCCTGTGTGGCTGGAGAAGAGCAGGGCGGGCCACTCTTTCAATTCTTTTCTGCGGAAAGGTCGGCCCTTCTCAGGGTTAAATAGCCAAGATGAGCGAGCCTTCAGGAGGCTACACTTACACCCAGACGTCCATATTATTTGTGCATGCCAAGGTGAGGTCTTCAAGGCACATGATGACTGTGGCTATGCCATGGGCACCTTTAGGCTTTCTTTAAAGTCATCTCTTGTAGTTGCCGTGGCAGGTACCTAAAGTGATGTTGAGGTCTTGGTTCCAAAACATGAAGCAGGCTGGTGACTCTGAATGTTTTTCCTCTGTGTAGATTCCTGCTGGTTCCAAATCCAAGTCCAAAATGGCAGCTCTCAAGGATCAGCTGATTCACAACCTTCTGAAGGAAGAACAGGTCCCCCAGAATAAGATCACCGTTGTGGGGGTTGGTGCTGTTGGCATGGCCTGTGCCATTAGCATCTTAATGAAGGTGAGAGTTCTAACCCCATCCACTCCTGCTCCCTCCCCAACACGTGCTTTGTCACATTGCATAATAAATATAGCTTATGGCATCCATTCAAGATCTTTATGTAGAGGCAACTTTCCAAGCGTGAGCATATTAAGTATACGTGAAATAAAATTTCAAAGGACCTAGAACTCCCTGTGCTGCATGTATGGATTGAAGGAAGAGTTCAGAATCTACTTTTCTGAATTGATTTCTGAGTTGAAAATGACATAACATTAAAATACTGAATCTGGGGAATGTTAAGTTCTCCCACTCTTTAAATCCTTAGTTAAAAATTGTGGAAATTTAACTAAAAATAAAGAACACTTGAAAATATTAAAACTTGGTTTATATTGAAAAGAAACAGGCAGTTTACCACATTAAGTCTCAATTTGGAGCTCCACATTGGGAATGAAAAGGAGGAATTTAGTTTTCTGAACAGAGGTTACTGGAGGAAGAAGGGCCCCGGGCAGGTACGAGTAGGCAGGGCCTGTGTTTCCACGTGCGTCCAAGCTTCGGGGGAGACATGTCATGCACCAGCTCTTCATTCTCCTCCTGGTCAGAAACTGATGCTGTGTTCTCCACACTTGGGGGTGTGTGTGTGTGCTTCATCCAGAGCCTCTGACTGTGGCTGCCAGATGACTCACTGGGTGGTAGCTGGACCCAGACCACATCTCGTTTATATTAAAGCTGTTTTTGGCTCTCCTGCCCTACAATGCACCCATTCGCTTCTTTCTGTAGGTGCAAGGCTGTTTTTTTTTACCTGTACTATGCATTACATACACAATCTGTTGGACAACTGTTTTTATAAACTGACGGTTCATAAACTGTCTTTATGGACCAATTTGTTAGTATTGGCTCATGTGAAAAGCCTCTAGAGAATGATACAGGTTGTTTTGTTTTTTTAAAGCTTATTTTTTTTTTGATCTGAAAGGCACAGGGCAGAGTCTTCTGTCTACTGTTCCCCTCTAAATGTGAAAGCCAGAATTAGGCCAGGCTCAAACTAGGAGCCAGGTCTGGTCCTTCCATGTGAGTGGCGGGGACACACATACTTGAACCTTCACAGGGAGCACATTACAAGGAGGTTAGAGTGCAGTGGGTGAGACTGCACAGTCCAGAACACCGCAGTGCCCACCCACCCCACAATACTACTTTTAATGATATTAATGATAACCAGGTAATGTTAATTAACCTAATTGATGAATAGCGACCTAAAGTCAGTTCATTAGACTGAATTGGAGGTAATAAACGGAACAATTTTGCACACTTGGGAGTTATTCTAGATACTGCCAGTCTGCTCTGCTTCCAGACTAGCTGCAGTTGGAATTCCAGTGTAGGTTGCTTTACCGGAAAATGGGGCTCTAGGATGGGAACAGTGTTCGATTTGGGGGCATCCATGAGTCATTTGAAAATGGAAGTATGTGTCTGATGTATGTCCTGAAACTTGGTCTCTGATAGTGATTATCTGTGCTGATGCTTTAGAAATTGTGTAATACAATATAGGAATCGTATTTCTCCATTTAACTAAAAATGTCATCTCTTAGGACTTGGCTGATGAACTTGCTCTTGTTGATGTCATGGAAGACAAGCTGAAGGGAGAGATGATGGATCTCCAGCATGGCAGCCTCTTCCTTAGAACCCCCAAGATTGTTTCTGGCAAAGGTCAGTTGAGCAAGTCTATATATATATATAGACATAGCTCATGCTAGGCTTACATCTTTAGGGAGAGGGAGAGATTTCCCCTCCATTGTTCCCTTCCCCAGTGGCCACAGTTGCTGGGACAGGGCCAGGCTGAAGCCTGAACTCCTGTCTTAGCCTCTCATCTGAACTGGGAAAAATTAAAGAAAGCCTTATCCCAGCTACCCCAACTGGTCATATGAAGCTGGAAGTGGGATTCAAGTTGAACGTCAAGGAAGACATTGATGTAGTCTTCCTCCACTAATGGGGCCAGAGTGATAAAATTCCCAGAAGCAGTGGAGAGATCTCCAGAGAAGGAGGAGCATGTACTCTGCCCCATGCACAACACAGGCTAGTGTGAGGAACAGACCTTTGTCTGGAGAGTTGTCCCAGAGGCTATAATCCAGGTTGCTTTCTCTAGACTACAGCGTGACTGCCAACTCCAAGCTGGTGATCATCACAGCTGGGGCGCGGCAGCAGGAGGGAGAGAGCCGTCTGAATTTGGTCCAGCGGAATGTAAACATCTTCAAGTTCATCATTCCCAATGTCGTCAAGTACAGCCCCAACTGCAAGCTGCTTATTGTTTCCAACCCAGGTGAGAATTTTCTGCATAAAACCATATAGAAAAGCTGTGGGAAGGCTGCTAATGCATGTTCTGCTTTGTAGATGGGTGGTTACTGGGGTTTGTTCATTATTGTTTCAGTTCCCTCTCCACTAGATCTTTTCTGAAAGTTAGTTGCTGTCCTCCCTTTTGCTATACAGTGATTTAGTTAATGCACAATAACTACTTTTTGAGTGTTAGTGGAGTCAGCCTAGATTAGCTGGTGATGTTAAGCTGCTAAGAAAATGTTGATTCGAAGAGCCAGTCCTCAGCTAATGATTTAACTAACTCTTCCTCAATGTGTTCTCTGTAGTGGATATCCTGACCTATGTGGCTTGGAAGATAAGTGGCTTTCCCAAAAACCGTGTAATTGGAAGTGGCTGCAATCTGGATTCAGCCCGGTTCCGATACCTGATGGGGGAAAGGCTGGGAGTTCACCCATTGAGCTGCCACGGGTGGGTCCTTGGAGAACACGGAGATTCAAGTGGTAAGCATAAATTGGTTATGTTTGCAAAGATTGTGTTAAAGCTGACAGGCATTTATTGCTAAATTACAGCTCAAATCAGGTATGCATTAATGATGGGAGAATGGTTCCCTGCTATGGTTCATGCAATTAAATCAAATAGGGAGAGGGATCAGCATTGTGGCATCCCCTATGGGTGCTACTTTGAGTCCTAACTGTTCTATTTCTGATCCAGCTTCCTGCTGGGAAAGCAGCAGAAGCTAGCTCAAGAAGTTGGGCACTTATATAAGACACCTAGATTAATAAGTTCCAGGTTCCTGGCTCTGACCTGGCGCAGAACTGTTGTGACCAAAAAGAGGGTGGAATCTTTAAGATTTATTTATTTATTTTTATTACAAAGTCAGATATACAGAGATAAGGAGAGACAGAGGAGCAGATCTTCCATCCGATGATTCACTCCCCAAGTGACCGCAACAGCTGGTGCAGCACCGATCCAATGCCAGGAACTGCTTCTGGTCTCCCACACGGGTGCAGAGTCCCAAAGCTTTGGCCCATCCTCGACTGCTTTCCCAGGTCATGCATCTGAATATCCCATGGGGGTTTCTGGAGCCATCATCTGCTGCCTTCTGAGTTGTATTAGTAGGGAGCTACACCAGCAATGGAGCAGGCAGGAGTCAAACCAGCATCCTGATGTGGGATACCAAAACACTATGCTAACCCCTACTTCAATTGCCTACCTTGGCAATTAAATCAATCTGGGCCTAGCTCAATAGCCCATTGGCTAAATCCCTGCTTCTACTGGCATCCTAAATAGGCTCTTGGTTTGTATCCTGGTTGCTTGCCATCTAGTTCCCTGCTTGAAGCATAGGAAAGCCATAAAGGATGGCCCAAAGCCTTGGTGCCCCTGCACCTGCGTGGGAGACCCAGAAGAGACTCCGCTCCAAGTGGATTGGCTCCACTCCAGTCATTGCAGCCACCTGGGGAGTGAACCAATGGACAGAAAATCTTTGTCTTTTCCTTCTCTAAATCTGCTTTTAGAATAAAAGTTAATAAACTAATCCAAATACAATACATGAAAAATCTTATCAAAGTTGAAAGCAATTCTTGTTTGTACAGAATTTTAATACTTATGTCAATGTCCCTCTTATATTCTCATTTTGTCTTTATTTTGTCTTTATTTTGAGTATATATGGATTTAGCATTCTAATAGGCTAAGAACTGGCAACAGGGAGTAACCCTTTTATGCAAAGAGTTAGAAAAATGAATCGTGATTAGCAAATTTCTTGTGCACAAAATTTAAGTATCCTGTGCTGTGTTTGTTTCAGTGCCTGTATGGAGTGGAGTGAATGTTGCTGGTGTCTCCCTGAAGACTCTGCACCCAGAGTTGGGCACTGACTCTGACAAGGAGCAGTGGAAGCAGGTTCACAAACAGGTGGTTGACAGGTAATAGAGCTTGTAATTTGGTAACATGGAGGACTAGCTTTTAAAGTTTTTGAAAGATTGGATCTCAGTTCTTAGAAAACGTTAAGATCATGCAAGAAAAAATTAACAAGAACAGAAAAACACTAAGAGTGGCTGAAATAAAAGCCACGACAGCACCGTTTGCTGGTGAGAATTTGAGAAGTTGGGTCACTCAGCCATTTTTTGTTTCAAAAGCAAAGTTACTGAGAGAAAAGGAAGAGATCTTGCATCTGTTGGTTCACTTCCCAAGCAATTGTAATAGCTGGGGTCAGATCAAGCCATAGCCAGGAGCCTGGAATTCCACCCAGGTCTCCCACGTGGGTAGCAGTGGTCCAAGCGTTGCACCATTGTATTCCCAGCTGTATTAGCAGGAAACTAGATTGGAAGTTAAGAAGCAGGGACTTGAACTACTGATATGTTCTGTTGGCATTGTAGGCCAGTGGGTTCATCTGCTGTCACAATGCTAGCTCCAATTCATCCATTGTTGGTGGGCATGTTAAATGGTACGAGTACTCAGATAGGTCCTTTAAAACTAAAAACGGAGGGGTCAGTGTGATGGCTTGGTGACTAAAGTCCTCATTTTGGCATGCGCCTGGATCACATGGGAGCCAGTTCTTGTTCTGGCAGCTCCACTTCCCATCCAGCTCCTTGCTTGTGGCCTATGAAAGACAGTTGAAGACAGGCCAAACCCTTGGGTCCCTGTGTGGAAGACCTGGAAGAAGCTCTGGGCTCCTGGCTTCGGATTGGCACAGCTCTGGCTGTGGCCAATTGGAGAGAATCTGCAAATGGAAGATCTCTCTGTTTCTCCTCCTATCTAACTTTCCAATAAAAATAAATCTTAAAAACCCTAAAAATGGGTTCAAGTGGATTTGCATACAATTCAGCAGTTAATGCATTCCAAGGAACTAGAAACAGGTTTACATGTACACAATAGAAGCTACTGCACATTAAGGGCATTATTTATTACAACACATGCAGTTCAGTAATAGCTTGTTTTGCTTTGTTTATCTTATTTTTCCACGGTTTCCTGCCCTGCAGTGCTTATGAGGTGATCAAACTGAAAGGTTATACATCCTGGGCCATTGGACTGTCTGTAGCAGACCTGGCAGAAAGTATAATGAAGAACCTCAGGCGGGTACACCCGATCTCCACCATGATTAAGGTGGGTTTCTGCAGTGAAACTTTGTATTTGTATGCTGTATTTCATGTGTTTTGTTTTTTTAAAAATGATTCTGAGGAAGCATGAGATGAATGTAAATCTTCAATCACTATCTTCTATGGAATCCTGGAAAGAAGTAGTTGACGCTGAATATTGGTGTTCTAGGACTGTTGAGCACATTAGGGGTGGGGCACGGTTTCTCTGCCGGGGTCATCTGGATATTTGTCATTTGCAGAGCATCTAAAATGGTTGCCTTAAAAACTTGCCTGCTCTGGATTTCTCAAATTTCAAGTGCTTTCCTGCAGCTGCCTTGGCAGGGCCAGATCATGCGATTTGTTTCAGGCTAGGTGTTTCCACCCTGACAGATTCTTAATTTTTGATAATTTGTGTCGCAAGCTACTTATATTGAGGTAAATCAAGATTATTTTAAAAACTATCATTTATCTTTTTTTAATCTTTAGAAGAAATAGAAACTACATTGAAGGTATCAAAATGTTTTAACGGTAAAAAATTGGAAAGTGCTATGTGTAATGATAGATTTTTCTAGAATGGAAATCTATTTTGATGACATTGTTTTTTAGTACTAGGAATTAGTGAGTTGTGTTAAATAAGCTTCCTAAGGATCAAGAAACCCAGGATGCACAGACCAAGGTTAAAATATTTGCTGTTTTGCCTTCAGGGTCTCTATGGCATCAAGGATGATGTCTTCCTGAGTGTTCCTTGCATCTTGGGACAAAATGGCATCTCTGATGTCGTGAAGGTGACGCTGACTCCAGATGAAGAGGATCGTTTGAAGAAAAGCGCAGATACACTCTGGGGAATCCAGAAGGAGCTGCAGTTCTAAAGTCCTCTACCATGCCGACACGCCACTGTCTAGGCTACAACAGGGTTTTAGTTGGAGGTTGTGCATGTTGTCCTTTTAATCTGATGTGATGAAAGCAGTGTCACAATAATGGCCCTGAGAGAGGGAAGAGCCATCCGTGTCCTAGTTAGAACAGCCTGTAAAATCCCACAGCTACATCCTGATGCTGGCCACTTCGCTTGGTGGCATCCTAGACTGGTTAGGGTGAGAGCTGACCACTTAGGAGCCACTGCCCATGTTGCACAGGCTCCAGTTGCCCATCTGACTAGACGTGTTTTTTGTGTGCTTTGTAACTTCTGGTTCCTTCACCAATTGTGCTTAGTTCAACTTCCCTAGCCAGTCACATCCTGGCTTCCAATATTGTACAAATTCAATATCGCGTGTCTTGTGCAGAACTGTTGTTCTAAAGGATCTTATTTTGTATACTGTATGTATGAGTAGTATATGCTGCCATGTAATGTAAAAGGGAAGATCTATGAACAATGCAACCAGCTATCCAGGTGTCATGCCAACTGAGTCCCCAAATAAACCTTGAACACTGACCACTTTCTTTGATTTATGCCATTTGTTATAGATTATCCAGAAATTACTAAGCGTACGAAATAACTCAGTAAAAATGAAAGGGCAACTGGGTTGCCCTTTCCATTGCAATCAAGTTTTTATTTTTAAAGATTTTATTGGAGAGTAAGACAAAGAGAGGAGAGGGAAAAAGGAAAATTCTCTTAACTGATGATAGTGCTGCAACGGTCAGAGCTGAGTCCATCTGGAGCCAGGATCCTCCTCTGGATCTCTGACATAGGTACAGGGTTGAAACTGGGAACTTCAAATCTCCAAGGTCTGACAGGACCCTCCCTACTTGAGCCATCACCAGGCTGTGCATTAGCTGGAATGGAGAGTGAGCCAGGATCTGTCCAATGAGTCACTCCCTGGCTGGTGCTGTTCCAATCCAAAGCCTGAAGCCAGGAACTTCTTCCTGGTCTCCCACACGGATGCAGAGTCCCAAGGCTTTGGGGCACCCTCGACTGCTTTCCCAGGCCACAAGCAGGGAGCTGGATGGGAAGTGTTGCTACCGGTGCCCATATGGGATCCCAGTGCATTCAAGGTGAAGACTTTAGTTGGTAGGCATGCTGCCAGGCCCAGAAGTTAATTTTAAAACAAAGTAGCTGTAGGGGCTGGTGTTGTGGTATATCATGCTGAGCCTCTGTGACACCAGTATCCCATTTGAGCACTGATTTATGATTCCTGTACTTCCAACCTAGCTGCCTGCTAAGGGTCTGTGAAAGTAGAGGATGGCTGTAATCTTTGGGTCCCTGTATCTTCTTGGAACAGCTGGAAGAATCTCTTGGCTCCCAGTTTTAGACTGATCTAACTGGCCTTTGGCCATTTGGTGAATGAACCAGCAGATGAAAGATGTTTGTAACTCTGCCTTCCCAATAAAAATGTCTTTTTTAAAAGATTTACATCGGGTCCTGTTGTGGCCCAGCAGCTAAAGTCCTCGCCTTGAATGCACCAGGATCCCATTGGGCACCAGTTCTAATCCTGACAGCCCAATCCAGCTCCATGCTTGCAGCCTAGGAAAAACCTTGGACCTTGCACCTGTGTGGGAGACCCAGAAGAGGCTCCTTGCGTCAAATTGCCTCAGGTCCAGTCATTGTGGCTTGATCCTGGACACTCCCATAAGCATTTTGGGCATTCCAAGCAGCAGCTAGTAACTACACCATGCCTTCCACCTTTAAATCTTTTTTGAAAGACAATGTATATTAGTATTTTTTGTAAAGTTAATACCAACATGATTGAAAATATTTAGGCAAAGTAGGTTCATTTATTCTTAGGAATTTCAGATTTAACCTTCCAAAGCTTCTTTGCTCTTGGGCACAAGTGTTTCAGGCTCACATTACCTCCTGCCTCGGATAAATAGGTCAGCCCTGTGAGGAGGCTCAGGAGATCAGGCAAAGGTTTTCCACATTTCCCACAAGTTACCAGTTGGTTGAGAACAACATAGCAGTCCCTTACTTACCAAATGAAACTTGAAGGGATGATCGTACAAAAATTCTTTTCTGCCTACTTCTGTACCAGTGGCAAATGCTGCAATACAGAGGGTACTATATTTCTGGGTGGGCCCAGCACAATAGCCTAGTGGCTAAATCCTCACCTTGCAACTGCCAGGATCCCATATGGCCACTGGTTCCTATCCTGCATGTGCCACTTTACATCCAGCTCCCTGCTTGTGGCTTGGGAAAACAGTAGAGGCTGGCCTCAGCTCTTGGGATCCTGCACCCACATAGGAGACCTGGAAGAAGCTCTTTTTTTTTTTTTTTAAGATTTATTATTGGAAAGGCAGATTCACAGAACAGGAAGATCTTCCATCTGTTGATCATAGTTTTGAAAATGCCTGCAAGTCAAGATGTTAACAAGCATGTGGTAGCTGCATCATCCAACGTTGCTTAAACTGGTTGGTCACCTCAGCCTCTGTAAATTGCTTTTTCCAGGTTTCTGGGCTGGGTGTGGTGTGGTGGGCCAGCCCTCCACTGCCTGTGAACTCTGCCAGCCTGTCTCCCCGCATGCAGCCAACCGCGGTCGCCTCAAGAGCAGGAAGCCTCCGTGGGCAGCGTGGTGGAAACCAAGTTTTCCAGATGTCTCCCCAGGAACCTAGACTCTCAGTGGCTGGGGGTGGGGTGGGGTGGCAGGGTTTCCAAAGGAGCCTGGAGCTTCACATTAATCCCAGACCTAGGTGGGCTGAGGGAACTCAAACAACATCCGTATCCTGGTCTTGCACACTCTTACGGTGCCTCTAGAAGCCTTGAAATCAACATTGGGATAACAACCTCGCAAAGGAGCTGTGCACAAGGACACCTAGCCTTGGCCAATGCGCCTGCGCCTGGGCGGCTGTAGGGGCGGGGTTTGCGTGTGACGTGGACTACCGCGTGGAAGCGTCCTCGCGTGGCAGCTCGCGGGCAGTGACCGTTGCTGGACTTGGCACGTTAACTGTCGTTGGTGTCGTTTGCTGATGCCACTCTGGTCTTGCCTTGCGCTTTCAGGCCAGCTGTTCCGAATTAACGCCAAGCAGAGCATTAGTGAGTGGCAGGTGCGGGGCGAGGGGAAGTGCTGGTGGGGGTGGGGAGAAGAAAGCTTTACCTCAGAAGACAAATTTCCCGCCGCACCCACTAGACCGTTCTTTAGCTTTCCTCCTCCCAGCTCCAACATTCTGTAAGCTCAGGAGAGGTAGGTGGTTCCTTAGCTGTTTCCTGTGTTGAGTACCTTGTGGCTGTGAGAATCGGGCTCCCCTGAACGGCCGTATTCCTGTCAGGCCCTCAGGATGTCGACAGTCAAGGAGCAACTTATCGAGAATCTGATCGCAGAAGACAAGGCCTCCCAGTGCAAGATCACCATCGTTGGAACTGGTTCTGTGGGCATGGCTTGTGCCATTTGTATCTTGCTGAAGGTGAGTGCTTAGGCAAGTCCATCTGTGGCTAGACATCAAGGAAGCACCTTTAGGTCTTCAGTGTTGCTGAGTTCAAACAGAAGGGTAGAGTTTTGACAGCAAATACGTGTCTTCTCATCCAATTTGGATTTAATTTATGAAACACTTATTTGGGGCTGAGTATGGCTAAGCTATTTATTCACAGGGTGATCTTTTGGGATACAAGAGCCACTTGGGATGTCTGGTTTCTAGTCATGGCTGCTCCCCGCTTCCAAATCAGCTCCCTGCTAATGAGCACGGGAGACAGCACATGATGTTAACGTCTTGGGCTCCTGCCACCTCCCCACACGGAAGACTCGGCTGGAATTCCCAGCTTGATCCAGGCCTCGTCCCTGCTGGTGGGAGGAATTTAGAGGGAAGAGCGTGTGCCCGCTCACTCTCTCCTTCCCTCCCCCCCTGCCATGCTGCCTTTCAAATACATCTTGAAAAGTGCATATTTCAGGCTAGTGTTGTGGTGCAGTGGGTTAAGTTGGAATCAGGAGTTGGAGCCAGGAGTTGAAATCAAATACTCTTATATGGGATGCAGGATGTAGACCACATACCTCTAACAGATATGGACAACTAGCTTGGACCTTCCAATCCGTGAACTTGCAGTGTCTTTCCATCCATTTTATAGTTTTTGTTCTCTCATTTTAAATGTAGCATTTAATCTTCGTAGTAACTTTCAGAGCTTAGTTACTTTATCTACATTTATGAACAGCTGCTAGGTGGATGAGTCAAATCTGAACACAGGTTCTGTGCTCCTAATTACTGTACTGAACAGTTTAGTGTTTGGAACCCTTCAGAGCAAGATGACAAGAAGCAAAGCCAGTTCAATTCTAGAATGCAAGGAAATCTGTACTTCCAATTTCTAATCTTTTAAAAAAAGATTAAAAAAACAATAAAAAAGAAAACAAAATGAAGATTAAGATGAAACTTTAAAAAATTATAATTATTATTTTATAACGCAGTTCCAGAAGGCTCTAGGATTTCCCCTTCCCGCTCTGAACTCTCCTCCCCTCACTGGTTTCCCCTGTGCTATTACAGCAGTGTAGTCCTGTGTGCATCACTATGCAATCTGATCATGTCCTCACATTGTAGGTACGGATGATGGCAGAGAACCCATCATCCTTTTGTAAAGATACATTTTTAAAAAAGATTTATTTATTCTATTTTTTTAAAGATTTATTTATTTTTATTACAAAGTCAGATATACAGAAAGGAGGAGAGATAGAGAAGATCTTCCATTCGATGATTCACTCCC
Organism: Ochotona curzoniae; assembly: GCF_017591425.1. Lineage (NCBI taxonomy): Eukaryota > Metazoa > Chordata > Mammalia > Lagomorpha > Ochotonidae > Ochotona > Ochotona curzoniae. The sequence continues at coordinate 858,947 of NW_024466409.1, forward strand.
CAAGTGACCACAATGGCCGGGGCTGTGCCGATCCGAACCCAGGAGCCAGGAACCTCCTCCAGGTCTCCCAGGCAGGTGCAGGATCCCAAAGCATTGGGCTGTGCTTTCCCAGGCCACAAGAAAGAAGCTGGATGGGAAGTGGAGCTGCCAGGATTAGAACTGGTGCCCATAAGGGATCCCGGTGTGTTCAAGGCAAGGACTTTAGCTGCTAGTCCATGCTGCTGGGCCCAAGATTTATTTGTTTTTAATGGAAAGGCAGATATACAGAGAAGAGGAGAGACAGACAGGAAGATCTTCCATCCGATGATTCACTCCTCTAGTGGTCTTAATGGTCAGTGCTGCGCCGATCCAATGCCAGGAGCCAGAAACTCTTCCGGGTCTCCCATGCGGGTGCAGGGTTCCAAGGCATTGGGCCATCCTTGACTGCTTTCCCAGGCTGCCAGCAGGGAGCTGGATGGGAAGTGGATCAGCTGGGATTAGAACCGGCTCCCATATGGGATCCTGGCGTGTTCAAGGCAAGGACTTTAACCACTACGCTATCGTACTAGGCCCTGTCAAGATATATTTAACAGTTTATTTGGCAGTTCACCTTTGATTTGGAATTAGAAATGCATACTGCATTGCATCTTCACAACTGGGTATGATAGTTTTAAATTACACAGTTATTATACCTTCCCTTAAATGAAAAGCTGTAAATGAAAATAACAGGAAGAGTAATAGAAAATTTATAACAACATGAAGTTGAAAAACATGCTACTGAATAACCAATATGTTGCTGAAGAAACGAAAAAGAAAATTGAAAACCTTTTTGAGGAAACTTCTGAAATGGCAGGACATAATGTTTGTAGATATATAAACGTCACTGCTCATCATGAAGAATCACAAAGGAAGGCCTACTTCCAATGAGATGTCAGAACTCGAGTTACGAGGGAAGGCCAAGGGTACAAAAAAACCTTTAAAAAAATAGAAATGAACTACAGTATGGCAAATAGCCAAGTGAGGTAGAGTAGTTTAGGACCTTCATATCATGTTCATGTATACTGTGAATAAGTTGGAAGTAATGAAAGATATCAGATTACATATTCATGGAATGGATGTGTAACCTTGCGTGTAAGATGCCAGTGGAGAAGCCCATGTTCCAAAGCAGAGTGCTGGGGGGTGGTAGTTGGCTGCAGCGTCCAGTTTCAGCTTTCTGCCAGTGCACATCCAGGAAGACAGCAAGGGATGGCTCAGGTGGCTGGGGTCTCTGCTGCCCATGTGGGAGCTCTGGATTAAGTCCCTGGCTTCTGGCTCCAGCCCTGGCCCAGCCTTTGTGGGTATTTGGAGAGTAAACAGGTAAATGGGGAACTTATTCCCCTTAGTTTTGTGGATGGTAACTTCTAATTGTGGTTGCTGTCTATCTCGAGTTACCACAAATATTCCCTTTTTGCTCTTTGAACCCTGTGATATCAGTCTAATCAATTCCCTACATTAAATTCTGGAGGCCTTGGTTGTGGTGTAATGGTTTAAGTCCTGGCTGCAGTCTACCATCCTATATGGGTGCTTGTTTGAGTCCTGGGCACTCCACTTCTGATCCAGCTCTCTGCTGGTGTACCTGGGCAAGCAGTAGCATATGGCTCAAGCACCTGCTGCCCATGTGAGAAAGCCCGAGAAAGCTCCTAGCTCCTGGCTTGGCTTGGCTGAGCCCTTTGGAGCCATTTGGAGAGTAAGCAACAGAGGTCTCTCTCCCTCTGTCACTCTGCCTTTCAAATAAAACCTTTTAAAAAATTTTTGTTGAGGGCCTGGCACAATGGCCTAGCAGCTAAAGTCTTCGCCTTGAATGTGCCTGGAATCCCATACGAGCACCTTTTCTAATCCCAGCAGCCCTGCTTTCCATCCAGCTCCCTGCTTGTGGCCTGGGAAAGCAGTTGAGAACGGCTCAAAGCTTTGGGACCCTGCGCCTGCATTGGAGACCTGGAGGAAGTTTCTGGCTCCTGTCTTCAGATCAGCGCAGCACTGGCCATTGCAGCTGCTTGGGGATTGAATCATCAGACAGTATATCTTCCTCTCTCTCTCCTCCTCTCTGTATATCTGCCTTTCCGATGGAAATAAATAAATCTTTAAGAACAAAACAAAAATGTAAAAAGAATTGTTGAAATGCCTGGAATTTTTTCTGCTTTCCTGATCAGACTCTGAGACACAGACTGATACAGAAGATCCACACATGTAATCTGGTTTTCCTATCAGTTAGCCAAGAAGTGTGATGTGTGATCCTTCTGTATTAAATTTCTTATTCTCCCATTTTTGATGTATTACACATGACTTACTTTTAGAATGTAGTTGGGCTTCCGTGTCTCCATAGGTTCCACATACATAGATTGAACCAGCCATGAATTGAAAATGTTAAAAGCCAGGAGCCAGGGATTCCATTCAGGTATCCCGTGTGGCAGTTGGACCATCCAATGCTGCTTCCTACAGTATGTTAGCAGGAAGCTATAGAAAAGCAGAGAACCTGGGACTTGAACTGACACTCTGATATGGAATGTGGAGATCCCAAGCAGTGGTTTAACTGGATATTCCACAATGTCAGCCCCAATTATAGCCATTTAAAACGAGGCTGGAGTGTCTGTGGATGTTGGTATCTGAGCAGTCTTGAAACCAGTCATCTCATCATCCATGGGTAACATGGGTGACTGTCTACAGTTCTCCAAAAAGACCAGATGGTATCTGACTCATAAAAAGTAGTAGTAAGTAGGGACTTTGACTATGTCTTTTACTGTTAACCTTTGGAAATCTTGCCACTGGAATCGACTATAACTGAACTCCGTTTTCATCTGGTGAATGTGGAAATTAAAGTTAGCAAAAAGCATTGACATTGATTAAATAGCTGGAAAATCAGTAGAACAAGCTCCGTGTGCTCCTGGGTTCTGATGCTCAGATATAGTAAGACATGGTTCCACATATCTGGGTTTAGATTCCTTCTGTTGGCTTAATTCTTATTCATGGTCTTTCCATATTGTGGCAGATAGATACAGTTTATTTATAGAAAGTCCTATGTCATTCTTCGAGCTCATGATTCCAAAGAAAACTAAGATTTGGTTCCCCATGTTTCATTTTCAAACCTGGTCAAAATTGTGTCCAGGTGTTGTGTCTCTGCCATATCCTGTTTGGAAACTAACTGATGCAGTTGAAAGGAAGGGATGGTATAATAGGCTGATACTGGCCATAGCTTAGAGGACCAGGGTTAGCTGTTAAACTGCACTTTATCACATTCAATAGAGTTTCTATAGAAAAGAAGAATTTTATTACCAGAAAAGGGGATACCAGGGACAGATATGAAGAAGAGATTGCTGAAAACAGCAGATGTTCACTGTAATTAGCTGCCTTTTTTTTTTTTTTGGCTGCAAGATTGTGGGCTAAAAGTAGCTTCTGCCAACTCAAAAATTAGGCTTAATATTTGGTATAGAAATCCTGTCAGAGAACTTCATAACTTTCTCTTTAGAAAAAGTTTTATTTATTTGGAAGGCAGATTGTCAGAGAAGGAGGGAGTACAGTGGGGAGGGGGGAAGTAGTAGATGAATGGGTAGAAGGGGAAAGAGATAGAGGTCGACTCATTTCCCAAATACTTTGCAAAAGGCTGGGTTAGGCCAGACCAAAGCCAGGCACCTGGAACTCCATCCAGGTGTTCCATATAGGTATCAGAAACTCAAGTGCTTGGGTCATTATCTGATGCTTCCCAGGTATATTAGCCATGACTGAAACCAGACACTCTGACATGGGATAATGGGCATCCCAAGTAGCATCTTAACACTCTTCCACAGTGCCCTTCTCTTACTGGTTTTGTAACTGTTATATAAAGGATAAAAATCTCAGTTCTAGCAATTTTTTTCAATGATGTTTACATAGTTGAGAAGGATGCATGCCCATCTGGACCTCTGATTAGGGTGGGAAGGGTTGAGGAATAGGGGCAAATGGATGAGACCATTGTTTGCAATTTTCTTTTACTTCTTCCTGTATCTGGAGGAAGGGGAGATAGAAGCAGGGAAGCCACACCCAGCATCCTAACTGCATCAGGACCTGGGAGTGGGGACTGGTCATCCAGTGTCAACCCAGGGTCCCTGATGTGGAGCATGCGCCAAGAGTACTGCTCAAGTGGTCTTGATAGTTTTGAGATGCTGTTGATGCAATTGCTCCAAGGTTCATTGTTGACATGGTCCACCTTAGTCTCCATTTGTGCAGATGCTTGCTGTCAATGCTTGTCTAGGAGAATTGTTCAATTTGTTCTGTCCTCCATGCTCTGCCATGGTACCAGATGTCCTGTGCAGTCGCCAATGGACTGGCATATCCTCCATGTGCATCTGGGTATGCTGTCTATATCGTGTTCAGCAACTGCGGAAGGCCAGTTCTGACACATGTACTCCATGGTCAGACCATAGATCCTGCAAATATTTCATTGGTTCAATTGGGTGGGTGGGAGGATCTTCAAAGAAATGTCCTCTGAGGTGACCCCAGACCTGACTGCTCTATGTGCTCGCTAGTCCAGGTCTGGCTCAATCTGTCACCCATATCAGCCTACACATGCACTCATGGTTGCAGTTGCTGGGTTTTGCCTCTGGCCCCATCTCTTATGCAAACCAACAGATGCTGTGGCCCAGCCCAACCCTGCTTACCACACACTTAGCACTCCTAATGTACACCAGAGGAAATTGTAGCCCAGTTAGAATGACTCCCAAGAACTACAAAGCCTGCCCCTGGCCTGGTTCCTGCATATGCCAGTATGTGCAGCAGACTGGTCCATTCTGTCCCCATATCCCATTTAGCTTATGTATACACCAATGGCTGTTGGAGCAAAGCTCCATCCAACTAGTGCCACTGTCTAGCCCACACTTATGCTGATGGGTGCCACAGAAGTCCTGCCAGATCCACCCCTATCCCTACCCCTACCCCTGGCTCTCATGCTCACTGCTGGGAGCTGCAGTCCATCAGGGAGGTGCCCAAGTTTCCCTACTGTGTCCACTCCCAGCTCTGGATCTTGTACTCTCCAGGTGATTCTGCAGTCTAGCTTGACAAGGCTTGTCCCCACATTTCCCAACACTTGCCATCTGATGCTGTCACAAAATCTAACTAACCTGTGCTTGCTCTGGTTCATGCATGCCCCAATGGGTACAGTCAGTTAGCCCAGCTTGGCTCTCCCCCCTAACCCAGTTCACATGCAGGCCAATGGGTGTTGTATTCCTGGCTAGCCTTGCCTGCCTCTGGTCCCAGTTCTCACACTTGCTAGTGGGAGTATTCGCCCAGTAGGGCAGTCTTGCTGCTCCTCTACCAGGCTCGCCTCTCACCCCACCCCACTTGGTCTCACATGTGCTGGTAGGTCCAGTGGCCCAGTCTGGCATGGCCTATATCACCTCAGCATTTATCGATCAATGCTGTAGCCTGGCCTTACCCAGACTGCTCTTAGTTCCAGCATATGCTGGTGGATACTGCAGCCTAGCCCAGGCTGGACTGCCTCCAGCCCTGGCCCTAATGTGAACTGGTTACCGTTGTAGCCCAACCTGCCTGTCCTGTACCTCAGATATGGCAGTGGGTGTTATGAACTGGCCCAGCCTGCCTGCCCCTGACCTGTGCCATTCATATGCCAGTGTACAGTGTAACTTGGCCTGGTCTGGACTGCTCTCAGCCTTGATTCTTGTGCTCACCTGCAGGGACTGCATCCTGATAGAGGAGTTGTTCTAGCAATTTCTAACAGTTATGTTAAAGCAAAAACATAATTTTTTTTGCTGCTGCTTAATGCTTAATTTGACTTCTGATCAGTCTGAGGTAATTTGTAAACCATTTTTGTATGATTTATTGGCATACCATAAATATGAGACTCCTTTGACTATAAGCTTCACAATCTCCTAAAAGTTACCTAGGAACATTTTCCAGAACATTTTAATTTGAACTTTTATATGTTTTAGGATTTGGCTGATGAACTTGCCCTTGTTGATGTTGCAGAGGACAAACTGAAGGGAGAGACGATGGATCTTCAACATGGCAGTCTTTTCTTTAGTACTTCAAAGATTACATCTGGAAAAGGTTCATTTTAGTTTCATAAAGTTATTTTCACAGCTTTAGAAAAAGTATTACATTTATTAAACTGATCTTTACAGACATAAAATTTGAAATACTTTGTCATCAGGACATACTGTCTAAAAAGTTAATTTGCAAGGAAATAGCATTGTAATTTAGAGAACATTTTGAAAGTGCAGGCTAGTTGCAAAGAAGGTTTGAATCTCTTCTGTTATGATTTTGTTTATATCTGTATGTGACCACAGTGGCTAGTGCTGTGCTGATCCAAAGCCAGGAGCCAGGTCTCCCTTGTGGTTGCAGGGTCCCAAGGCTTTGAGTTGTTCTCCACTGCTTTCCCAGGCCACAAGCAGGGAGCTGGATGAGAAGTGGAGCTGCCAGGATTAGAACCGGTGCCCACACGGGATCTGGGAGTATTTGAAGTGAGGACTTTAGCTGCTAGGCCACAGCTCTGGGCCCATTTGTATGTATTTTTAAACCTGGTGTTATAGTATTCAAATGCCTTTTAAACTTGTCATTCTGTCTTATTTTCCTAAGGATATTAGTCATGAGTCGTTTCTATAATACAATGAATATGTTTGTTTGTATGCTTCAACCTGGTTTTCTTTCTGTAGTAGAGAAACAAATTTCAGAAATGGGATGAGGCCACAGGACATAGAACTTCAAGAATTTGGCCCCATTTTTATTGGCATCGTAGCACAGACAATTAAGAAGCCTTAGAAAATTGGAGAAGTAATTGTTTTGTCGTGCATTGAATTGTGCCCCTATAGTGCTATCCTTGATACTGCATTTCAACAGATTGACTCTTACTTAAGCAGTCACATCCAACATGATTGAAACTGTAGGTGGCAACTTAATTTAAATATATTAGACAAGGCTACCTCCAATATCATATTGACCTAAAATATGTGCAGATACCCAGTTCTGTTTGCCAGTTTCCTGGTTGTGGGATGCCCTCTGTATGGCTCACCAGATGGGGGTTCTGTAGTGCATCTTCTCTTTCTTTTCTTCTTTTCTCCCTTCCTTCCTCTTTCTCACTATCTTGCTTTCTTAGATTTCTTTACTTTTTTCAAAGTCAGAGCCAGAGAGAGCAGGAGTGGGGAGAGAGTCCATGTGCTGGTTCACTCCTCAGATGGCCACAGTGACTAGGGCTGCACCAGGTCAAAACCTATTCAGATCTCACCATTCTCCAAACCTCAGTTTTGAATGAATTTACCTTTACCATGCATTTCTTTCTGTCTTAGTGATTTGTGTCACATTTAGTGATAGTGTTAATAGTGAATATAACTGGCATAAGTACATTTACATATAAATGTGACTAATTCTGGGTGTGCATCGCCTGATGGGCAGGAGAACCCAGACTTCCCGTCAGCTAGCTGCCAGCGTTCTGGTGTTAGTGTCCTGTATCAGTGAGCCCAGGGCATTAGTTAAGTGCAGTCTAGGTAAGAGCTGCTGCTGCTTGAAAATACTTTGAGAAAACCGTTCAGCCTTCAGTTTTTAATAACATCAGTCTTGGTGTTAATGACCAAAAACTGCATGAAACACAGAGGAAAAGTATCAATGCTTAAAGACATGACATGCTGTTAACAAAGTAAGACATTGGAAACAGTCATTGAGTGAAGTGAAGGAAGCCAAAGAATTCAACAGACACTGTAGGCTAGCTTTCAGCCCACATAATTAGATGAACTGTGTCAGCAAGTTTGATTTTCGCTGCCTCACAGAATTTAGAAAGCCAAAGGCAGAATCTTAAGCTTTGTCCTGATGGACCACGCTAAGGTCAGTAGGCCGCTGCTCCTGTTTTTTTCTTTTTTAAGATTTATTTTTATTATAAAGTCAGATATATAGAGAGGCGGAGAGACAGAGAGGAAGATCTTCCATACAATGATTCACTCACCAAGTGGCCGCAACAGCCGGTGCTGTGCTGATCCGAAGCCAGGAGCCAGGAACTTCTTCCAGGTCTCCCACATGGGTGCAGGGTCCCAAGGCATTGGGCCATCCTTGACTGCTTTCCCGGGCCACAGGCAGGGAGCTGGATGGGAAGCAGGGCTGCCGGGATTAGAACTGACACCCATATGGGACGCCGAAGCATTCAAGGCAAAGACATTAGCTGTTAGACCACCACACCTGGCCCCCAAATACAACTTCTAATTGTGAAATATAATGGGGTAAAGGCTCATTGGATTTAGGGATAGGTAGTATTTGAAGAAAACGTTTTTGAAAAGTCAGAAAGAAGTAGAAAATATTACAGATTGAGGATCACAGAGGGTAAAGTAACAATGTACTATGCATCTACTTAGAAAAATTAAGGGTACAGTGCCTGGCATGGTAGTCTAGTGGCTAAATCCTTGCTTTGCATGCACTAGGGTGCCATTTGGGTGCCAGTTCATGTCTCAGCTGATCCACTCCCCATCCAGTTCCCAGTCTTGGGACCGTGTACCTATGTGAGAGACCCAGAAAAATCTCCTGGCTCCTGGCTTCAGATCAGCTCAGCTCTGGTCATTGCAGCCACTTGGGGAATGAACCAGTGGATGGAAGATCTTTCTCTCTGTGTCTCTCTCTGTAAATCTGCCTTTCCAATAAAAAAAAAAGTATGGGTACAGATGAAACATTCAATGAGATTTGACTGAGCCTCTTATGTAACTAATGAAAAATGCAAACCCACAGATTCAAGAAGGCAAATAGTCTCAGAAAAGATAAATAATAAATCCTCCATATAGGCACAATTATGTGAAATTAGAGACCATTTAAGACAGCAAAAGATTCCAACAAATTTCAGAGAGAGACGGCTTTGGCCTGGTGGTCAGTTGCCAGTTTGTCTGCTCATGTTCCCCCTCAGGGTACCTGGATTCCGTGCCTGCCCTGCTCCTGACTCCAGCATCCCAGCTGTGTGCATCCTGGGAGGAGCAGTGATGGTTAAAGTAATGGAGTCCTGCCAGGGAACTCATGGGAGCCCTGGATTGCGTTCCTGCCTCCTGACTTTGACCCTGCTCCCTACCTCAGCCATTTATGGGCATTTAGGGAATGAACTGGTGGATGAAAATTCTTTTCAAATTTAAAATCTAGAAATGAGATATTTTGACTAAGTTTCCCAATTTATTGACATGGAAAAGAACTCTCAGCTATATAACACTTAGAAAAAAAAACCAGTGGTGCAGCTTGGGTTAGTAAGCATGTTGGCCCTGTATTCAATATTTGAAACAATTTGAAGACTGGTGGTTAATTTTACTAGTTAGTGCATCTTTTTTTTTTTTGAATTTTCTTTTTTTAGAAAATTTATTTAGTTTTATTGCAAAGTTGGATGTATATAGAGAGAAGGAGAGACAGGAGAAGGAGAGACAGAGAGGAAGATCTTCCATCTGATAACTCACTCCCCAAGTGACTGCAACAGCTGGAGCTGCACCAATCTGTAGCCAGGAGCTTCATCTGGGTCTCCTCCTCAGGCCACAAGCAGGGAGCTGGATGTGGGACTGCTGGTATTAGAACTGACACCTATAATGGATCCTGGCGCATTCAAGGCGAGGACTTTAGCTGCTAGGCCACTGAGCCAGGCCCTTTTAAAAATTTTCCTTCAATTTACTTATTATAGTAGCATAACATTATTTTGATGATGTTTACATAATTGATTAGGGTGGGAAAGATAAAAAATCAGGGGAAAGTGAGTGAGACCATTGTTTCCAAATTTTGTTTTTCTTCTTCCTGTATCTAGGGGAAGGGGTAAAGAAGGGCAGAAGGGGAGAAGCTGCACCCAGTCTCCCAACCTCCCAACTGCCTCAGGACCAAGAGATAGGGAATGGCCACCTGATGTCACTGGGTACCCAATGTGGAACATGTTCTCAGAGTTCTGATCAAGTGGTTTTGATAGTTAAGAAATGCTGCTGATTTCATTGTTCTAAGAATTAGGAAATCCTTCTAAGGTCCACTGGCTGACATAATCCGCCTTAGAGTCTTCATTTACCCAGATATTTGCTGTCTATACTTGGCTGGGATACTGGGCTAAATTGTTCTGCCTTCCATCCTCTGCCGTGGTACCAGATGTCTTCTGCAGGCCCCAATGGACTGCCATATCCTCCTTGTGCATTTGGGTATGCCGTTCACTGCTCTGTCCACTGTGGAGGCCCAGTTCTGACACATGCACTTTATGGTCAGTCCACAGATCCTGTGAGTCTCCCCATGGTCAGAGTTCTGAGTCCAACAGTTTAGTTGGAGGGATTCCCAAAGAAACCTTGTCTGAAGTGATCTCAGACCTATTGTGTGTCAGTACAGGGTTGGCTTTTTGTACTGGGCTTGCCAGTGTAGGGTCACTCACATCAGCCTACGCACACATTGGTAGTTGCAATTGCTGTATCAGTACTGTCTCCAGCTCTGTCTTTTACATAAATAAATGAATGCTGCAGCTCAGCCCAACGCTGCCTACCACACACACCAGTGGGAGCTCACCTCTCGCTCTGGCTCCTATGCTTGCCAGTGCAGCTGACTGATCCAGTCTGTCACATATCCCATACAGCTCTTGTACAAATTAATGGGTATTGGAGGCTAGTTCAACCCAACTGACCTCAGTATTCAGCCCACATTCATACCTGCAGGTGCCACAGTCTGTCTAACAAGATCCGTCTCCAGCCTTGGTTTTCATGCTTACCAGTGGGAGTTGCAGCCCATCAGAGAATGCCCACAGTTTCCCTACTGGGCCCACTCCCAGATCTTGTACTCTCCAGGTGGTTCTACAGTCTAGCTTGACAGGATTTGTTCCCAATCCCAGCACTTACCAGCTGATGCTACAGCAAAGCCCAACTAACCTGCCCTTACTCTGGCTTATGCATGTATCAGTGGATGCAGTCAGGCTAGCCTGGCTCTCCCCTAAACCAGCTCACATGCAGGCCAATGGGTGTTGTATCCCTGGCTAGCCTGGTCTGCCTCTGGCCCCATTTCTCACACTTGCTAGTTGGAAGAGTGGTCCGGTAGGAAGTCCTCGCTGCTCCTCTACCAGGCTCACCCCTGATCCTTCATAACCTGGGCTGGTCTGAGCTGCTCCCAGACACATGAGTGTCAGAGTGAATATTGCCGTTTCACAAGGGTGAGCCCACATATCCCACACCAAAAAGCTGCCCCCAGACCTGGTTCTCTTGTATACAGGTTAGTGTCATGGCCCAGCCTAATAAAACCTGTTCCGTATTCTGAAACTCACTGGTGAATACTGTGACCTAGCCCTGCCAGGTAGGGCCCCAGCCCTAGCTTTTTTGTGCATTCATGGGTGGCAGTCAGTGTCATCTGCTCAAGTCAGGTCTCCCTAACCCAGCTCAGGTCTCCTATGTGTGTCTGGTTGCATCAGTCTGACCCAGGTTGTCCAGTTCCCCCTTCCAAACCACTCTATCTCAACCACCTCGCTTACCTGCAAGTCATTCCTCACCTGCAGCATACTCCCTCCCTCACATCCTCATACTGCCTCCCCTGAGTAGTCCATAGTCCCTGTGCCTGGGAGCACATGGGTTTACCAGGCCATTGTTCTCAAGTCCAGTCCTCTGGTGGGATGGCATGTTGGCTTGGAGCTCTGCTTGCCCATTAGAGACCCAAAGATCATAGATGGGTTTCCAAACCTGGTCCTCTGGCACTCCTGCAGGTCTGAGACCTTACCTCTCCACTCACCTGGGACGCAGGTGCCTGCGTAAGACCGAGGCATGGCCCACAGGCACACCATGCTAGCCTGAGGCTTTTCTTTCCCCTTCCTCCACCTCCTCCCCCACTTGGGCCTCAAACACGTGCCTGATCTCAGGCCTACTCACTCCAGGAAGAGTTGCCAGACCCCAGGACTTATGAAAGAGTGAGAACACTGGCAGATCTTGCTCTAAAAATGTCCTAACTAGTGTATCTTGTGTGTATCAAGAACTGGTTTATAATCTGAAATTCAGTTATTTTTAATAGAAGTAAATGCATTCCTACTCTTAGAATGCAGAAGTAGTATAGACTCTGAGTTTCTGATTATAAATTGTTCTGAAAAGTCAGACAATTGACTTTTAATTGCCTTAAGTGTTAATAACACATGAGAATGTGGGTTAGAGGAGATGATAAATTCTGTTATTCTAAAAAATTTAGAGCTGCCTATGTGAGAAATAGCAAGTAGTAGTGACAAGTGTTTTTCCAGGTTGTGCAAGATGATCACACTGCAGGAGTCTGTTGGTCTACAAACCTCAGGCATGGAGCACTTCAGTACCATGAAGGCTGATGGGTACTTCATTACCAAGATCATGCAATGGACTTTTTAAAGAGTCAGGGCACGGTGACACTGGGAATCTTGATCCAAATATCATTTCTTATTCCTTTTTAGATTACACCGTGTCTGCAAATTCCAAGTTAGTTATTGTCACAGCAGGTGCAAGGCAGCAGGAGGGAGAAGGTCGCCTTGCTCTGGTCCAACGTAATGTGACTATCATGAAATCCATCATTCCTACGATTGTCCGTCATAGCCCTGACTGTAAAATGCTTATTGTTTCAAATCCAGGTGAGTCTTTTCCCCTCCTAACTGCCTAAGGAAAATATTTCATATCTTTGCTTTTTAAAAAGATTTCTTTGATTTTTTTAAATTGGAAAGGCAAATGTACAGAGAGAAGAAGAGACAGAAAGTTCTGTCCAGTGATTCACTTCCCTAGTAGCCTCAACAGCTAGAACTGAGCTGATCCAAAGCCAGGAGCCAGGAGCTCTTCTGGATCTCCCACATGGATATGGGGTTCCAAGACTTTGGGCTGCCCTCGACTGTTTTCCCAGGCCACAAGCAGGGAGCTGGTGGGAAGGTGGGCAGCCAGGACACGAACCAGTTTCCATAAGGGATCCCAGCCATGTAAGGCGAGCATTTTAGCCATTAGGCTACTGTGCCAGGCCTCCACTGCTACTTTTTTTTTTAAATGTTTATTTATTATTTGAAAGAGCCACAGAAAGAGAGGGAGGGAAAGACAGATTTTTCTCCCATTCTCTAGTTCATTGATGAGATGAATGCATTGTCAGGGATGAGTCAATCCAAAGCCGGGAGCCGGAAGCATCCTCTAAGGCCTCCCACATAGGTAGCAGGGGCCCAAGCACTTGGGCCACCTTCTGCTGCTTTTTCCAGGTCATCAGCAGGGAGTTGGATTAAAAGTAGAGCAGCTGGGTCTTGAACCAGCAGCTTTATGGGCAGCACTTTCACCTGCTATGCTGCCATGCCAGCCCCTACACTATTGCTTTTTTTTCCCCACAAAAACAACTTTACTGGCATAGTAATATTTATGTGCAATAGACTCATTCAAAATACAGAAAGGAAGGAATTTTGATACACAAAATTTGTATTCAAAACACATTGTAACAGTTATGATTTTATTTCTAACGTGATACCACGGTACTTACAGTGGATATTCTGACATATGTGGTCTGGAAGATAAGTGGCTTACCTGCCTCTCGTGTCATTGGAAGTGGCTGTAATCTTGACTCTGCTCGTTTTCGTTATCTAATTGGGGAGAAGTTGGGTGTCCATCCCACAAGTTGCCATGGCTGGATTATTGGGGAACATGGTGATTCTAGTGGTGAGTATAAACCACCTGTCCTACTTCCATTACAGTCTGTTTTCTTTAAATTTTTGTTTTTATGCTATCAATGAAGCTATATATACTTTCATTTAGTTGCCATTTCCTTGGAGTATCTTTTTGTATTCCTTTCTTAGCTTTTTTTTAAGTTGGAAAATAATATTTATGACATGAAAGATATCAAATATAATTCAATGTGATCACAGTAACTGGCATACCGATCACTTCATACATTTACAATTTCTTTGAAGTGAGAACATTTAAAAACCAAAAACCACTCTTCTAGCAATTATGGGATATCCAACACATTGTAGTTAAGTGTCTTCACCTCACTGTGAAGTACAACACTAGCAGTTATTCCTCTCTGCTGTGCCTTTACCTGCTCAACCAATCTCTCTTCATTCTACCCTTCCCCCACATCTTCCTGGTTTCTGATAACCACTGTTCTCCTCTGAACGTGAATATGTGCTCAATGTGTTTAGATTCCACATAAGAATGAACTCGTATATTGTTTGTTTTTTCTGTGTCTGATTTATTTCACTTAACATAATGTCCTCCAGGTCAGAAATGACAGAATTTCCAACTGAGTAGCCTTTCCTGGTGTGTGTGTGTGTATACATATAACATATACACGTGATCTATAGGACACACATTTTATACATGCACATATATGCAATATATACACATTCACAAATACACATGTACAGATGCATACATGTGACAATAATACACATATATGTATATTTACACATATATAATATATTCACACATGTGTAGCCATATATGCACATTAACATGTGAAAAATATTATTAAGCCATGCATTTCTTATTGGACTTTCAGTTTGATTAAACCTGGCTGTTATGAATGATGTTTCCATAAACATGAGTGTGTCTGTTTGATATAATGATTCTATTGGGTTTAGTTATATGCCTAGTAGCCGGCTTGATGGATATTATACAATTCTGTTTTTTCTGAGGAGAAACATGCTTTCTGCAATGACTGTACTGATTTGTATTCTTTTTTTAGTAAATTTTATTTTGTATAATGACTATGTGAAGTGTTAGGTGGGAAGGATTGAGGTTTGGGAAAAATGGGTATACTCATTGCTTCCAAATTTGCTATTTCTCCTTGTCATTTCTGGGGGAAGGGGAAAAGCAAAGGGGGGAACCACTCATGATTTTTCATATGTCCCAGTATCCAGGGATGAGGAGCTGCCACCTCATATCAACCCAGAGGCTCGATATGTTCATACTCCGAGGGTTCTGATTTATATTCTCACCAGTAGTGTATGAGTTTTGGTTTCTCCATTACTTCCCTGGCATTTTTATTTCTCTCTTTTTAAAAAAGTTATTTTTTTATGATGTTTACATAGTTGAGAAGGTTGCATGCCCATCTGGACCTCTGATTAGGATGGGAAGGGTTGAGGAATAGGGGCAAATGGATGAGACCATTGTTTGCAATTTTCTTTTACTTCTTCTTGTATCTGGAGGAAGGGGAGATAGAAGCAGGGAAGCCACACCCAGCATCCTAACTGCATCAGGACCTGGGAGTGGGGACTGGTCATCCAGTGTCATCCCAGGGTCCCTGATGTGGAGCATGCGCCAAGAGTACTGCTCAAGTGGTCTTGATAGTTCTGAGATGCTGTTGATGTCATTGCTCCAAGGTCCAATGTTGACATGGTCCACCTTAGTCTCCATTTGTGCAGATGCTTGCTGTCAATGCTTGTCTGGGAGAGTTGTTCAATTTGTTCTGTCCTCCATGCTCTGCCATGGTACCAGATGTCCTGTGCAGTCGCCAATGGACTGGCATATCCTCCATGTGCATCTGGGTATGCTGTCGACTACATCGTGTTCAGCAACTGCAGAAGGCCAGTTCTGACACATGTACTCCATGGTCAGACCACAGGTACTCCCAGAACTTGCTGGAGTTCTGAGTCCAGCAATTCAGTTAGGGTTCTCCAAAGAAATGTCCTCTGAGGTGACCCCAGACCTGACTGCTCTATGTGCTCGCTAGTCCAGGTCTGGCTCAATCTGTCACCCATATCAGCCTACACGTACACTTGTGGTTGCAGTTGCTGGGTTTTGCCTCTGGCCCCATCTCTTATGCAAACCAACGGATGCAGCAACCTAGCCCAACCCTGCTTACCACACACTTAGCACTCATGTATACCAGTGGGAGCTGCAGCCTAATCAGGGTGCTGCCAATATGCCAGTATGTGCAGCAGACTGGTCCATTCTGTCCCATATCCCATTTAGCTTATGTATACACCAATGGGTGTTGGAGCAAAGCTCCGTCCAACCAGTGCCACTGTCTAGCCCACAATTAATGCTGATGGGTGCCACAGAAGTCCAATGAGGTCCATCTCTAGCCCTGGTTCTAATGGTCACTGCTGGGGGCTGCAGTCCATCAGAGAGGTGCCCAAGTTTCCCTACTGTGTCCACTCCCAGTTCTGGATCTTGTCTAGCTTGACTATACTTGTCCCTCAGCATTTGCCATCTGATGCTCTTGCAAAACCCAGCTAACCTGCATTTACTGTGGTTCATGCATGCACCAGTGGATAGTCAGCCTAGCCTGGCTCCCCCCCTAGCTCAGCTCAAGTGCAATTCAACAGATGTGGTAGCCTTACTAGGCCTGCCTGGTCTGTGCCTGGTCCCAGTTCTCATACTCACCAATGGGAGTAGTGGCCCAGCACGGTGGTCCTCACTGTTCCCTATCAGGCTTGCTCCCTGCTTCCTGCCAGGTCTCACATGTGCTGATTAGTGCGGTTGCCCAGTTTGGCATGACCTCCCCCAGCCCCACATTGGCATTTTCCAGCTGGTGCTGTAACCTGGTCCAGCCTGGCCCTCCCTCAGTTCCAGCCTATGCCTGTAGGTGCTGCAGCCTAGCCTAGCTTAGCCTATCTCTGCAGCCCTTAGTTCTGACCCTAATGTGAACCTGCTGGTTTGCAGCCTGACTACCTGTTCTGTACCCCATCCGGGCTCTCACATCTGCCAATGGGTATTATAAATAGGCCCAGCTTGGCCTGTCCCCAGACATGACAGATATGTATGCGGGGGTGAGGGGCACTGTCACCTGGCCTGGTCTGGGCTGCTCCCAGCCTTGGTTCTTGCATTCATCTGCAGGAACTGCGTCCTGACAGAGTTCCCCAAGCTCCTTTATCAGATCTCCTCCCAGTGGCAGATCTCATGCACACTTGTGGGTCATTGGCCCAGACTGACTTAGTCTGCCTTCTGTCTTGGCAGGAACTACTCGACTGGCGTAACCCCATTCTGATTCTTACTGTTGGTGCTGTAGTCCAACCACTCCTGGTCCATATCCAGACCAGGCTCTCACATGGTTCAGCTGGTGCTGAGTCCTATCCCATCTTCTCCTATATTTAGACTGGCTCCTGTGAGCACCAGTGTGTGCTGGAATTCCAGTCTGGCATACCCATTCCATACCCATGCCAAACTATATGCTCAGCCATGTTCAGGCTAGTTCGCCATCCCCATTCCAGCTCTTATGCTCACCAGTAGGAACCACAACCTAGCCAGGCTGCCTCCTTAGCTTCCCAACCAGAGTGGCTCCCAACCACAGATCTTGAATGTGACAGTAGTTAGTCTGACCCTGTCTTAGCCTTTGCCATTGGGTGCTGCAACTGGCCTGGCTCAGCCCACCCTTAGTCCCAACTCAGTTGTGGCTGCTCCAGCCTAGCCCTGTGCAGTCTGCTCCATCCCCGACTTTCATGCAGACCAGTAGGTGTGATAACTGAACCCAGCGTGGTCCACACTCCAGCCTGGCTCCTGCATGTGCCAGTGAGCTAGCCCAGTCTGTGCCCCACTCAGAACCAGCCCACACTCTTGACAAGTGAAGCAGTCTTGCCCAGCCTGGCCAACGTCCAACACTGACTCACCTGCTCACAGCAGTAGTTACAGATCACTGGGTGAGATAGATCTTCCATCACTGGTTACTCCCTAACTGGCCACAATTGTCAAAGCTGGGCTGGTCTGAAGCCAGGAGTCTGGAACTTCTCCTGGGTCTCTCGGGAGTGCACCGGCTGAAGCTCTTAGGCATCCTACACTTCTTTCTCAGGCCATTAGCAGGAATCAGAAGTAGAAGAGGCAGGACTCAAACTGGCACTCATGTGGGATACTGGAGCACAGGTAGAAGTTTATCCTACTATGCCTTGGTGCTGGCCATAGCTCCTTAGATTTATTCAGCGACAATGCCCCAGCAGCAAGGATTGTGGACAAGGAGCAATTTTGTGGCACAGTATGTTCAGCCACTGCTTAGATGCCACCATCCCCTATCAGCGTTCTGGCCTGTTTGAGTTCTGGCTATTCTGCTTCCAGTCCAGCTTCTTTCTATTGCACATAGGAAAGCATCAGATGAAGGTTCATATATATAAGTCCTTGCCACTCTTATGGGGCACTCCCATGGGATTCCTGGCTCCTGGTCTCAGCCTAGCCCGATCCTGGCTGCTATAGGCATATGACAATCAATGGATAGAAGATCTCGGTCTCTCCCTGTCCCTCTGTCACTCTGCTTTTGACATGACTTGGACACTTATTTTATTAGTGTCTTTAAAATTTTTTTTTAAATTTTTATTGGAAAGGCAGAAAAAAATAGAGAGGAAGAAAGACAGAGAGGAAGATCTTCCATCTGATGATTCACTCCCCAAGTGATCGCAACAGCTGGAGCTGAGCCAGTCTGAAGCCAGGAGCCAGGAGCTTCTTCTGGGTCACCCACACGGGTGCAGAGTCCCAAAGCCCTGGGTGGTCCTGGACTGTTTTCCCAGGCCACAAGCAGGGAGCTTGATGGGAAGCAGGGCTGCCAGGATTAGAACCGGCGTCCATATGGGATCCTGGTGTGCAAGGCAGGGACTTCAGGCCCTAGGCTACCGCGCCAGGCTCTTTTTTTTGTGTTATAACCCAGCTCTTATTCGTGAGGATCATGAAAAATCTTTTTTTCTAGGACCAGCGTTGTGGCTTATCTTGCAATGCTGGCATCCCATTTGGGCACCGGTTTTAGTTCTGGCTGTTCCACTTCAGATCCAATTGTCTGTTAATGTGCCTGGGAGAGCAGTGAGAGAGCCCAGGTCCTGTGGCCTCTACACTCCTGGTTCCTGGTGCTGGGCTGGCCCAGTTCCAGCTGTTGTGGCCATATGGGGAATGCACCAGCAGATGGAAGATTTTTCTCTATCTCTCCCTGCCTCTGTGAACTCTACTTTTCAAATAAATGAATCTTTAAATAAAAGAGCTAAAAATTTAAATATAATTTTTCTATGCATTTTAATTTTTTACACTTTATGTCTGGGACTT
Organism: Ochotona curzoniae; assembly: GCF_017591425.1. Classification (NCBI taxonomy): domain Eukaryota; kingdom Metazoa; phylum Chordata; class Mammalia; order Lagomorpha; family Ochotonidae; genus Ochotona; species Ochotona curzoniae. Next base: position 877,837 of record NW_024466409.1, read on the forward strand.
CATTTTTGGAAAAGTAGTATATTCTGACTAGTATTAATGTAAATATATTTATTATTCCATTTGGAATGTTTTTCTTTCTGCTTTCTATTGGATTAATTTTTTTTTTTTAAAGATTTATTTTTATTATTTTTTCATTGGAAAGGCGGATATACAGAGAGGAGAGACAGAGAGGAATATCCTCCATCCGATGATTCACTCCCCAAGTGAGCGCAACGGGCGATACTATGCCGATCCGAAGCCAGGAGCCTCCTCCGGGTCTCCCACGCGGGTGCAGGGTCCCAAAGCTTTGGGCTGTCCTCGACTGCTTTCCCAGGCCACAAGCAGGGAGCTGGAAGGGAAGCGGGGCTGCCGGGATTAGAACCGGCGCCCATATGGGATCCCGGGCGTGCAAGGCGAGGACCTTCAACCACTTGCGCCACCGCGCCGGGCCCTGGATTAATTTTTTTTAAAGATTTTTACTAATTAGATCATGGAGGGGAAAGAGAGATGCACTTTTTTTAAAAATTTTTTTTAAAGATTTATTTTTATTATTTTTTTTATTGGAAAGGCGGATATACAGAGAGGAGAGACAGAGAGGAAGATCTTCTGTCCGATGATTCACTCTCCAAGTGAGCGCAACGGCCGATGCTATGCCAATCCGAAGCCAGGAGCCTCTTCCAGGTCTCCCACGCGGGTGCTGGGTCCCAAAGCCTTGGGCCGTCCTCAACTGCTTTCCCGGGCCATAAGCAGGGAGTTGGAAGGGAAGCGGGGCTGCCGGGATTAGAACCGGCACCCATACGGGATCCCGGGCGTGCAAGGCGAGGACCTTAACCACTGCGCCACTGCGCCTGGCCCTATTGGATTAATTTTTTAAAATTTCCTCTTCTTCAGATTTTGCACTCTCCTTATAAATGGTCACGTGTAAGTTTTCAACATTCATGCTAAACATCCTTAAGATAATTAGCATCCTAGACTTTAGAAAGCTTTAAGTTTGATCATGTTCTTTCTGCGCTATATGAAATTATTAATGCCTTGCCTGGTTCATTCTTGTTTGGAAATCTTGCAAGGTAGTTATTGTTCCAATAGTCAATATTTGGTTTGGTCTGTGTCCAGATTTACCAGTTTTGTTGCTTGCTTTATGGCACATAATTCCTTCTAGCTTTGGCTTCTTTCCTCCTGACTTGTGGCTTGTCCGTATTGTGCATTAGCCTCCCAGCATTTCAGAGTCACAGCTTCACTGGACATGAGCTTCCAGATGGGCAGTTTGTCTTCTCAGCTCTTTGCTGCTGTTGAGAAGTATGGTATTACTTAATATTTTTCTCCTAGTTGTTTATGTCTTATCTTTTTTTAATCAGTCATTTTCTTTGTGAAGTATGCATTTTATGTCTTGCTTAAAAATACCTCCTATGCCACACAGTTATAAATGAATTGTACACATTGTCTAACACTGTATAATTTTGTTATTTATATTCCTCCTTTTGTCAGTCTGGAGCTTGTTGTGTGTATGATGTTAAGGAAGTAAGCTAGCTTATAAAAACCCCAGCAACTTTTGTAACACTGACCAGAAGTGTTTATTCTGAGCTGCATGTCTTTTAGTGCCCTTATGGAGTGGGGTGAATGTGGCCGGTGTTGCTCTGAAGTCCCTGCACCCTAAATTAGGAACCGACTCAGACAAAGAACAGTGGAAAGTTATTCATAAACAAGTTGTTGAAAGGTAATGGCTCTTATTCAATTTCATAATGCCTTATTAATTAATATTAATAGCAACTTCACAGACAAAAAGTTGATACTTCATATTTTGTGGGACCAATAATTCTTTGCTTCCAAAAATCCACAAATTCATATTTATATTATGTATGACTTTATTTAGAGGCATTTTTTTTAGAAATGGGAATAACAAAGGAATTATTATTAAAAGGAAAACTGAGGGATAGTAAAACTAATTATGGGCATGAACTTTGAGATAGGTTGTCCATGTTTGAAACCAGCCTTCACTTAAAAAAAAAAAACTTATTTATTTATTTGTAAGCGCTACAGAGAACAAGAGGAAGAAACAGAGTAGGAGAGATTGTCCACCCTCTAGTTCACTCCCCCAGTAGCCACAGTGACCAGAGTTGGGTTGGTCCAAAGCTGAGAGCCAGGAGCTGCTTCCGGGTGTCCTGCATGGGTACAGGGGCCCAAGCACTGGCACCATCCCTGGCTGCCTTCTCAGGCCATTAGCAGGGAGCTGGATTAGAAGTGGAAGAGCTGGGACTTGAACCAGTGCCTATATGGGATGTCAGTACCGCAGAGAGAGGCTTAGCATGCTGGGTCATGGTATTGACCCATCATCACAATTTTAAAGAGATTTTTCATTTTATTTGCAAAGAAGTATGAAGCATTTGGACAGAGATTTGCTGGGTCACTCCCCAGATGCCTTCAATAATCAGAGCTAAGCTACGCTGAAGCCAGGAGCCTGAAACCAAGTCTGTGTCTCATTTAGTAGAGGAGCCCAAGTACTTGAGCCATCATCTGCTGCCTCCCAGGGTCTTTTAGCAGGAGGCTGGATAAGAAGCAGGGGAGCCAGGCCTTGAATCAGACACTCCAGCATGACATGTGGACATTCCAATTGGCATCTTAGCCACCACGCAAAATTTAGCCTCTGCCTCCCCCTTTATTAGTGTGTAAAATTGGGAAATTACTTCAAATCAGTTTGCTTATATCTAAAGTGGAAACAATTATAGAAGCCATTTCTAAGGACTATGATGAGAAGTCAACAGTTCATATAAAATGCTAGAATCAGGGCATGGGATTTAGTAAATGTTTAATAAATTTAGTAAATTTATGAAAAAATTAAGCTGATTCAGGTGTCCAGGTGTCCAGAGGATCAGAAATCAACAGTGTTTTTTTGGGGGAAACATCTGACTGCATATAAGCATACTTGAGGTTTAATAGCATGCGTGATTGACCATGCCTCAGCCCTGTAGTGTGTTAATAGAAGTGGTGGAACTTAGAAATCACTTTGAGGTAATCACACTTTAGAATATATATTTTTATTTTTATTGGTAAGGCAGACATATAGAGAGAAGGAAAGACAGAGAAATTTCATTCCCTAAGTGGCCACAATGACCAGAGCTGAGTCGATCCGAAGCCAGGAGCCAGGGACTTCCTCCAGGTCTCCCACGCGGGTGCAGGGTCCCAGTGGTTTGGGCCGTCCTCGAGTGACTGCTTTCTCAGGCCACAGCAGGGAGCTGGATGGGAAGTGGAGTAGTTGGGACAGCAACTGGCACCCATAATGGATCCCTGTGATTGAAGGTGGAGAGAATTAGCCAGTCGAGCCATCGTACTGGCTCCATACTTAGGAAAATTAAATTTAGTAATGCTACAAATCTCCATTTGAGAGAACTTCCAAAAGTTCACAGAAAAGGTGGAATTAAAGATACTTATTTTGGTTCAAAAATGAAATCTATGCACAAATTTTAAATAATACTAATTTTTATGAACTCTTTGAAGTTCTTTCATTTGTGTGCTTATAATAACAATACAAAAATGTGCAAGAATTGGGAAAGAGACTAATAAACCACATAATGTAGTGATATTAGATGAGTTGTATTTCTCTTAAATGTTTTTAATTTGAAAAGTTAAAATCATTAATTGTTTATAATAAAAACTAATAAGAGAGGCTGGTGCGGTAGGCTAGTGCCTAAAGTCCTTGCCTTGCACGCACTGAAATCCTATGTGGACGATGGTTCTAATCCTGGTGGCCCCACTTCACATCCAACGCATCCAGGCAGTCGAGGAAAGCCCATAGCCTTGGGAACGCTGCACCCGTGTGGGAGACCTGGAGGAAGAGGCTTCTGGCTCTTTGCTTCGGATTGGCACAGCTCCAGCCATTGTAGCCACTTAGGGAGTGAATCAGTGGATTGAAAATCTTTCTTTCTGTCTCTCCTGCTCTCTATATACCTGACTTTCCAATAAAAATGAAATAAATCTTTAAAAATAAACTAGTAAGGACACCTGGATGGAATTTGCATTTGGGAGGATGTTCTGGAGAAGTTGGTTGAAATGACATTATCTCGGCACCAGTGTACTTAATGCCATTGAATTTTGCACCTAAAGGTGGTTGAAGTGTGGCTCAGCGCAATGGCTCTGTTGGCTAATCCTCCACCTCCAAGCGCTGAGATCTCATATGGATGCTGGTTCATATCCTGACTGCTCCACTTCCTACTCCCTGCTTGTGGCCTGGGAAAGCATTAGAGGATTGCCCAAAGCCTTTGGGACCCCGCACCCGCATGGGAGACCCAGAATTAGCTCCTGACTTCAGATTAGCACAGCTCTAGCCATTGCAGCCACTTGGGGAGTGAACCAGTGGATGGAAAATCATTTTTTCTCTCCCTCCTTCTCTCTGTATATCTGCCTTTTCAATAAAAATAAATAAACCTTTCACAAAAAGAAAAGATGGTGTAGTGGTTGATCACAGTTGAAAAAGAACCATGGCAGCTAATAGTGGTTTGAGGTTCAGACTGTGACATTCACAGGCTATAACAGTTTCTTTTATTATTATTTTTATTGGAAAGTCAGATGTACAGAGAGGAGGAGAGACAGAGAGGAAGATCTTCCATCCGTTGACTCACTCCCAAAATGGCCGCAATGGCCAGAGTTGTGCTGATCTGAAGCCAGGAGCTAGGAGTCACTTCTGGGTCTCCAGTGCAAGTGCAGGGTCTCAAGTCTTTGCGCCATCCTTGACTGCTTTCCCAGGCTACAAACAGGGAGCTGCATGGGAAGTGGGACTGCTGGGATTAGAACCGGAGCACATGTGGGATCCCAGCACGTGTAAGGCGAGGACTTTAGCCACTAGGCTACCATGCTGGACCCACAGACTTTAACAGTTTTAACATCGCATCATTATCTAGCGTGGGGAAAGGACACCAGGTGGAAATCATGCTGTAGATTATCAGCAGGCCTTTGTTCACTGTGCAGCACACTCAGTTGCAAGGGAGGAAGCTACCGTGGAAACAGACTCTCAACAGAGGAAAGTTGCTTTGTTTCTCAGCCATTTGAAATTCAGTTCTTGTCACATAGTCCTCAGGGTCTACCTGCCTAACCACTATCCTCTTGATGCAGTGCACAAAACATCCAGTGCTGATAGCCTGTTATGGCCACTACTCCATATTTCTCTGAACTAATTTTTACATTCAGAAATCTGTATTGCTTTATGGCAAACTGAAGGCAATCTTGCAGTTAATCTGCTGTTAACCCTTTACCTGTGGTACCTCTCCATCATTGGAGGTTGGCATCACAGGCAGAGGGTTAGCCTGATATGATATGCCAGGGGCACTGGCCCCAGGTTAGTTCTTACTTAAACCGGAATGATGAGATTGTATAAGACTAATATAGACACTTGCGTTGCCCATTCAGAAATAATTTCTGGAAGAAATATCTGAGGAAATTTTAATAAAGTGACATTGATATGTAGATTGCTTCCGAGGGATGTTTGAGACTATTATGCTTTCTCTGTGTTGACGTCTCATATGTTTAACGTCCTTTTCTATAATTGTAGTGCCTATGAGATTATCAAACTGAAGGGGTACACCTCCTGGGCTATTGGACTGTCTGTGACAGATCTGGCAGGATCAATTTTGAAAAACCTTAGGAGAGTGCATCCAGTTTCCACTATGGTTAAGGTAGGTTTAAATTACCTCTATATTATTTTCACCTTTACTGGTTTTTTTTTAAAATTTTTTTAAAGATTTATTTTTATTATTTTCTTATTGGAAAGGCAGATATACAGAGAGGAGACAGAGAGGAAGATCTTCTGTCCGATGATTCACTCCCCAAGTGAGCACAACGGCCAATGTTATGCCGGTCCGAAGCCAGGAGCCTCTTCCGGGTCTCCCACGCGGGTGCAGGGTCCCAAAGCCTTGGGCCGTCCTCAACTGCTTTCCCGGGCCACAGGCAGGGAGCTGGAAGGGAAGCAGGGCTGCTGGGATAGAACCGGTGCCCATATGGGATCCTGAGTGTGCAAGGCGAGGACCTTAACCACTGCACCACCGCGCCGGGCCCATGTTTACTGTTGATTGAGTCTCTACTAGGTGCCAGCAATTGTATAAGATATTGATGATAGTCCATGTGATTGCCCTAAATCTAATGAAAGAAATGAATTTAAGGAAACACATAAGTAAACATATGAAACAAATTGTGGTAAAGTGTTTGTGATGAAAAATTCTGGGGGGGTGGTCATCAACAGGAGAACTTTACTACTCAGAGAAGTATAGATGAGGTGGAGAAGACTTCCCAAAGAAGTAAAGTGTGACCCAATCTAAGTGTTAAGTTGAGGTTGATTTGGAAGGCTGAGCTAATATTCCAAGCAGAGAGAACGTGTACGCAGACAGCATGGTGTAGATCTTCGTGGAGGGCGGTTGGCTATCTGGACCGAGTTCAGTGAAGTGCAGAGAGCAGAGGAAACAGTGCATGGTGAGGGCACAGATGTCAACAGGATCTGACCCCTCAAAGTCGTGCAGGTGGGATTCCCGTCCTCATCTTAAAAGCAATGGAAAACGAGGGCTAGGATTTGTTGTTGCTGGAAAGATGACTGTGGCTGTGATGAGAGAAGAGATTTGAAGAGGACAAGAGTATGTAAAGACGAGCAGCACACCTCCAAGCAGGGAGTGTGATTGTTGAAGAGGATAAAGTGGAGATGTGGCATCTCCATCATAGACTATCACGGGCCTTGGTGATGGAATAAGGGGCGAGTGAAGGGGAGAGAAGTCTTTCTTGGGTTCTAGTTTTCATGCTGAAGTGGTGCCTTTAGAAGAAAGTAAAAAGTTTTTAAAAAAGATTTATTTATTTTTATTACAAAGTCAGATATACAGAGAGAAGGAGAGACAGAGAGGAACATCTTCATATCCAATGATTCACTCCCCAAGTGAGCGCAACAGCTGATGCTGTGCTGATCAGAAGCCAGGAGCCAGGAACCTCCTCCAGGCCTCCCACACAGGTCAGGTGCAGGATCCCAAGGCTTTGGGCCGTCCTCGACTGCTTTCCCAGGCCACAAGCAGAGAGGTAGATGGGAAGTGGAGCTGCTGGGATTAGAACCGGTGCCTATATGGGATCCTGGCGCATTAAAGGCAAGGACTTTAGCTGCTAGGCCACCACACTGGGCCCCCAAACAGTTTTTAAATGTTGGGTTGATAGTAAGTCCAGAATTGTGATTAGGAAGTAGTGATTTGGGGGCTCTTTTAGATGTCAGCATAACTTAACCACCACTGGTGACAACCAGATGTGTCCCTGGAGATTGCCAGATGTTCCCGGGAGCACATTAAACTGGAGTGGATGGAGGAAATGCAGCCCAGTATGAAGAGCTGCTCTCAGGTGTCTGTGCCGGTGAGGAGAAGCCGGGCAAGAGAAACGGGCTCTTGTTGCTTTCTAAAGACAACATGCTCATGGTAAAGATCATGAGCGAGGGAGAAGTTGCAGAGAGCAGTAGTAAGCAGTGGGCGGGGAAGCGCCAGTCCCGGAGGGAGGCGGGAAAGCTCTCTGTTCTAGAGTGCACCCCGAGAGAGGACTAGTACCAGGTGGGGGTGTTGTCGGTTTGCAAGTCTGGCACTGGAAGCTTCTGTCTTTTTAATGGAGGAGACAATTATCAGTGGAGTATTAGGGGAGGTTTATGATTTGAATTTTTTTTTAAAGATTTATTTTTATTGGAAAGGCAGATTTACAGAGAGAAGGAGAGACAGAAAGATTTTCCATCTACTGGTTCACTCCCCAGGTGGCCACCAGGGGCAGAGCTGATCTGATCTGAAGCCAGGAGCCAGGTGCTTCTTTGAGATCTCCCATGTGGGTACAACTTACACCATGAACAGGGAGCTGGATCAGAAGTGGAGCAGCCAGGACACAGTGGTGCCCATATGGGATCCTGGTACGTGCAAGGCAAGGATTTAGCCACTGAACCATCATGCTGGGCCCAGTATTTTAATTTTTTGTTGTTGTTGGAAATAATGGGAGAAAATTTGATAAGAAAACAAAGCATAGAATTACTGCTTTTTTTTAATGTCTACTCTAGGTTGGTTAGCATATTAGCTTGTCAGTCTGAGTGAAGGATTGGTTTTGTGGTATGTTTTTTTTCCAGGAACTCAGGTATAGGGATAGAGAAAGCGGGTGGCTAAATTCGTTCAGGGTTGAGTGTTACTTGTGGAATGCAGAGGGGCAGGGGAGAGAGGCTGAGGGGGCGGAGAGTGGGGTGAGGGAGTTGGGGGGGCGTCGGAGAGTGGGGTGAGGGGATGGGGAGGTGGTGGAGAGTGGAGCAAGGGGGCATCAGAGTGGGGTGAGGGGGCAGGCGGCTCAGATTGCACACGTATTGAAAGAGTTGGGCCTTCTGCTGAAGAATCACAGAGAAACGCAAGACTTTACCTTTTGGATTTTGTTAATGTCTACATATGAACAAATTATTAAAAATTAAAAATGTAGAAATATTTGTAAAAACTGAAGATTAAAATGGACAGAATGGCTTAAGATATGGTGAAAAGGTTACAGAATGACATCACAAAACCTCAGCTGTGTGTGGAGCCTCATGACAAGGTCAAGGGTAATTAGAGTTGGAGTGGGAGGGGAAAGTGCTTTGAGCTGAAGAAATCAAGACAGAAAGGGAATTGATGGGCTTGCCTGTATGGACAGCGATTCCAGCAGTGACGGTGGCAGTAATTGGGATACAGGAGGAGGCCAGCATCGGTATATCAGAAGAGTTTGTGACTGGGATGGCACAGCCAGGAGGTTGAGAGAGGGTTCCCTGAGTAGGCAGGAGGTCAGCAGGAAGGGAAGAAGTGCTAAAATGAGCCTCACACAAAAACAACAAAAGCGGGGAATATGTTCTGCTGTCACAAGAACAGGGGTTCATGATTTGGAGGAGCTGAGGAGGAGGAGCACACAGTGGGTCCAACACCCAGGTTCTCTTTAGGGGACCGGAGGCTGTGGGAGAACAGATGGTGAGGGCTCTGAAGAGACACTGAGTGAGTTACAGCAGGATTCCATGACCTTTACAGGACTAGTCAGTGCACAAGTGACAGATTGTTAAAATGTGTCTATGTTTTGGAAAGGGAGGGAGGGAAAGAGAGAGAGGAGCTCCCATCTGCTGATTCATCCCCTGAAGCCTGTGGCAGCAACAATTCAAAGCCAGGAGCCAGAAATTCAGCTCAGGTCTGCCTGGCACTGCTGGAGCCACTGCTTTGAGCTAGAACCAGTGCCAGTGTTGCCACTGGAGCAAGCTGGTGGGGCGCGGTGCAGCTGTGAGCTGAACACAGCTACTCCAAAACATGACGTGGAAAGGTGACCTGGTCAGGGCAAGGAGTACTTCACCTGGTTCTTTTATTTTTTATTTAAAATTTAAAGGTTTATTTTTTATTTAAAAGGCAGCAGAGAGAGAAAGAGAGAGAGAGAAGAAAGAGATACAAGGGAGGGAGAAGAGAGATATAGAAATAAAAATTTGGGAGTCGGTTGCATCCAGTTTTATTTGCAAAGTGACCAGGTGAGTGTGGAAAGAGGAGGCAAGGGGAAAGCACACCCAGGAGAGATCCAGGGGATGGCGTGTTATCTGAAAGGAGAGAGGGAGATACGTGAGTTTTAGGAAGCGCCTTGAGTTTTTAAGGGCTCTCTGACTCCTCTTTGAATGGGAATCTGCAGTGCAAGTCACTCCCCATTGGTGGCCTCTCAACCAGTTAGGCTGTGTAATTCCTGTGCTGTCCTCTGGGAAATGTGATTTGCTAGCTGCCTGCTGAAGGACAGACGGTGGCCTCCCTGACAAATGGCACAGTTCCCTTCCCACTGAGGGGTCAGGCTTCTCAGGGTCTAAACGCTATCCTGCTTGCTCGCATTCGCACGCCGTGCCAACATGCGGCAGTGAGATGGTGGCCCAGGCAGAATGGCCTCTTAAGGCTTGCCCCAGACCTTGACACGAGATTCCAGTGGGCTTAGATGGACTCATCTCCCAGCCGCAATTCCCCAAAGAGCCACAATGACCCGGGCTGTGCCAGCCTGAATCCAGGAGCCAGGAGCATTTGCTGGTTCTCCCATGTGGATGTAGCTTGGGCCAGCCCCTGCTGCTTTCCCAGGCACATTAGCAGGCAGCTGAACCTCAGTGGAGCAGTCAGGACTTAAAAACACTGGTGCCTTTATGGGATGCTGAAGTCACAGCTAAAGGCTCAACCCTCTGCCCTACAATGCCAGCCTTCTTGGTTCTTTTGAAGGCATGCATTGCTCATGGGATTGAACTTGAGTTACACGGCCATAGGACATGGCTAGGTTTTGTTGAGGATGATCTTGTTGCCTTCCAAATGATTATTACTTCTCAAATAATTATTTTAAAGGCAGAGTGAGAGAAACTTTTTAATTTGCTGGTTCAGTGTCCGAATGTAAGTAACAGCCAAGGCAGGCCATAATTCCTTCCAGGTCTCTCATGAGGGTGATGGGAACCTGGCACTTGGACCGTTATCTGCTACCTCTGGGCACTGTAGCAGGAAGCCGGATCAGAAGCAGAGAGTGGCCTGGACGGGAACTGGTGGCCCCAGTATGGGGTGTGGGCATCACAGGTGCTAACTTCACCTGCTGCACTGCCCTACCCACCTGCCGCTCTGACTGGCTCTTGTTGAGGCCATTCCAGGTCTCCTGCAGCTGCTTCTGCATCTTGGGGGACTGATCACCAATCTTGTCTTGCCTTGCAGGGCTTATATGGGATCAAGGAGGAAATCTTTCTGAGCATCCCTTGCATCCTGGGGCGGAATGGTGTCTCGGACATCGTGAAGGTTGCCTTGAGTCCCGAGGAGGAGGAACTCTTTAAGAAGAGTGCCAGCACGCTCTGGAACGTCCAGAAGGACCTGGTGTTTTAAAGACCCTCACCGTCTGCCGCACATCAGCCAGGAACACAGCACACTATGTATCTTACCTTTGGCAAACATTTTTATCCGACCTGTAGAACATAAAACATTGTAGACTTAGGACATAACTTGTCCCTCAAAATGAGAAAGAGGGCCTCTCCTCCTGAGTCCCTGTCGCTCTGTTCTGATGATAGCAGTCTGTCATCTGTGTAGTAGCGGCCACCAGGGCTAGCACAATAGGCATAACGACTACTGTAACATAGAACTGACAACTCCTCTCACGGAACAGTGCTCTCACACTGAAATGTCCTATTAGAAAAGCAGCATGTTCACTTTTTATTGCTTCAATGACTTCCTGTGTCTGTCTGTATACACTTTTACTAAATGCCTATTATTAACACCATATGTATTAGAAGTAAAAACAGAGGTGTAACTTTATGATGTAAAAATGTTGAAGTGAGATGATATATTAAACGCTGCAAGTATATGCAATTCAAATACGTGCCAGTAGTTGATCTGGTGCCTTTCTGGACCTCTCACACAGGAAATATAGACCCTCTTGTAGCTTGTTTAAACATTCAGCGACCCACTGCTGTCACGCCTACTATTATGCTTGATGAGTATGATCTTTGTTCTCAGGTATATACAGTAGCTAGGGTGCCTCAGTTGATTGATTTATCAACTTCTGCTTGGTAAGTCAGTTCCTTATTGTCTCAGGGAGACTGCATATGGACAGACACACATGGAAATGAAACAATTCCTTAATCACACAGAGAATGTAAGGTAACTATAAGAAATATAGTGAAATAAAAAATTCAACAAGGTAATTTACAACTTTTGACAGAACAGGACCAGTGGGGTAAATGAGAAGGCAGCTGTGCGGGCCCAAGGCCATCACTGAGAAGTGAAGCTGTGCCCATTCGGCAGGCTCGGCCTCATGCTTGTGGTCTGACGTTATTGCCTTTTTTTTTTTTTAATGATGTATTTTTATTAGAAAGGCAGATTTATAGAGAGAAGAGACAGAAAGATCTTCCACCCACTGGTTTACCCTCCAGTGGCTGCAATGGAATGAGCTGAGCCAGAAGAGCTTATTCCGGGTCTCCCACATGGGTGCAGGTCCCAAGGCTTTGGGCCGTCCTCTACAGCTTTCCCAGGCCACAAGCAGGGACATGAACCAGCGCCCATATGGGATTCTGGTGCTTGTAAGGTGAGGATTTCGCCACTGAGCCATTGCACTGGGCCCTGTTCTTGCTACCTTGATAGCATCCAGTCATTTATTGAATGTGATTCATCTCCCACTGTATGGTTATTTTTAAAAACTTTTCTCTGATTGGACAAAATATGTGACAGAGGGCAAGGAGAGTTTTCTATTTGCTTTTATTTATTTTTCTATCATATACTCTCAACAAGGCAATGTTGTCCCTAAGCAGACGAAAAGAGGTCCTAGGTGGGGAGAAGGTGAAAAAAAAAAAAATCTCAGCTATTATTGGGTTGGGCTGTTTAGTTTTCCGCTTTAACCGAGAAAATACTTGTCCATGCAGCAGCCTGGGGCAGCAGATGGCTGGAGCAGGGCTGGGGGAGGAGGTCTTAGAAGGCTCTTGAAAGGCTGCTGAGCCAAGGCTGACAAGCACTGCTCCATGTAAAATGATTTCAGGTGTGCCTCATGTGGGGCTCACACAAGAATTCGAAACAGTTAACTGCGCAAAGCTCAGGTTCTCTCAGACCATAAGGAGCAAATATTAGGTCCTACAAAATAGTGGGCTGAGCTTTCCCTGCCACTTGGAGAAATGGTTACCACCTGGCACCCAGCCTGATCAAATTCCTAGGGCTTCACGTTTCAAAATTCCCTTGACAGAGAGGCGTTTAAACATTGTCTTTCCCACCTGGGCCCACACTTGAAGTGGTCAAAGAGCACATGAAGCCCGTTTCTCCTGCTGGTAATTAAGCTCGGAGGGCAATTCAAACGCCCTTCCCGACGCAAGCAGACTTGCACGGGCTGGGAAGAAAATCCCGTGAGCTCTCTGGTGGACGAGTTCTGTGCCAACAGGGCTCGGCTCCAGAGCTGCAGGAAGCCCTCCAGTTCCCGATGCCTGCTAACCTCAGAAACCCCAGTGCCCTGCTGGCACCCAGGTGCGAGGCGGCTGGTGCCGGGGCGCAGGTGCACCGCCTCCACGCCGCCTCCAGACCGCGAGCCTGCAGAGGGGCGCGGCCTTGGATAGCCGCTATAACCGGGGAGTGCTGTGGTCTGGTCTCCTGGCGCCCGGCTGAGCGTGCAGCTGCCGTGTTTCCTGTGTTCCACCTGTTGAGTGAGCCACCGTGAAGCTGTGCTATGGATGTGGAGCCGACCAGGGAGCCTGGAGGCGTCGCGAGAGGTGAGGCAAACAGTTTAGCCTAGAGGTGACTGTGTGTGTGCTCAGCTCAGGGACTGGGGGTCCTGCGCCTCCAGTGCAGCTGAAAGCTAAGGTAGGAGGGAGAGGGGCTCCCATGGCCAGCGTGAGCGGCTCCGCCTGGGTCGGCCCCTCTTCCGGCCAGCTTTGCCCACCGCTACCTGTGGCTCTTGAGCTGTTGAACAGAAACTTCCCAGCCTGACCGCAGGCCTGCTGCACCTCCTTGCACACGAGGGCTCCCCGACCCTGGACACCCGCTACACATCTGTGAATGGCCGAGCGGTGGCTCTGGGTTGACTCTGGGAAGTTTGTAAGATGGTAGCGGTCAAGTGTAAACCCGCTAAAAGTGTCCGTTGGAGGAGGCCACAGAGCTCAGGAAAGGCACCATTATTGGACTTGGATTGCTTGGTGAGGCCTGTTCTCTTCCCAAGTTTGTGCTTTGTGCTGTTTCTTGGAGGCCAAGCCACTGCTCGCAGTGGAGCAGGTCGTGTCTAGCTGAAGTGGTGGGAGGGCCCCTCCCCAGCTCGAGGTGAGCCTGTAGCAACGGATGCTCTGTCCCAGAGGGGTATCCTATGTGTTAGAACGTGAGTGGGTATTTCACGTGGACTGGTGCGGTGACAGACCAAGGAGACACACCTTGCCTGACCAGCTCACACACACTCAGAATCACTGCAGGAATAGGTGATGAAAGTGCACAAGTCAGCTGGCACCAAATGTTTCCCTTCAAATCTCTCATTTCAATCTGTCATTAGTTCCCTCCTAATTCATGTTGAGTTTGGTCTGTGTAGCTGTTCTTGGTATGGGAGTTGATAAAATTAGCTTCCAGCTTAATAGCTAGAGACATAAGCATAACCCTGAGTTGGATATATATAGTTTTGGTAAATCAAACACTTCGGGGCTATACTTCATTTTCATTAATGCAAGCCTTTTTTTTTTTTTTAAGATTTTTAAGATTTTTATTGTAAAGTCAGATATACGGAGAGGAGTAGAGATAGAAAGCTCTTCCACCCATTGATTCACTCCTCAAGTGACTGCAATGGCTGGAGCTGCACCAATCGGAACCTGGGAGCCAGGAGCCTCTTCCAGTCTCCCACACAGGTGCAGGGTTCCAAGGCTTTGGGCTGTCCTCCACTGCTTTCCCAGGCCACAAGCAGGGAGCTGGATGGGAAGTGGGGCTGCCAGGATTAGAACCGCACCTGGTCTAAGGCCATACCACCCTGAACGCGCCTGATCTCATCTGATCTCAGAAGCTAAGCAGGGTCAGGCCTGGTTAGTACTTGGATGGGAAAACTGGCACCTGTATGGGATTCCTGCATATGCCAGGCAAGGACTCTAAAGTTCCTAGGCTACTGTGCTGGGCTCTAATATAAACTTTTAAGGCACTTAAAAAAAAAAACATGTTTATTTGAAAGATGTAGAGCTTCCACATATTGGTTCAGTAACCCAAATGAAAAACAGCTGGAGCTGGGCCGGTTTGAAGCCAGAAGCTGAGAGCTGCTTCCTGGTCTCCTGTGTGGGGCAGCTGCCTGAGCATCAGACCCCTCTGTATACAGTAGCCAATACGGCAACCCTGAAAGTAACTAGGCAGCATTTTATAGACTAAAGGTGTAGACTGTGTCAAACTGTGAGTCCGCAAGTATATAATAGTGTGTATAGAAAAGCTTGAAGTAAAAGATTTATTTGCTACCTGCCCTGAAGGGCCTTTCAGTAGGGAAGGGATTGAACCCTAAAGAAAACTGAACCTAAAGAAAATGGCCACAAACAGCAAGAGCTTGTGTTGAATGTTTCATGTACCAAACAGCAGCATTTGGATATCTCAGAAAAAAAGGGGACACAGGCTCCCCCCATTCAGAGCTCAGGGTAAGGTTTATTTTAAACACTCCCTCCTTGTCCCTCCTTGACAGACTCAGCAGTTTCCTTCATTCAAGAAAATGGTGTTGGGGCCAGTTCCCTGGAGAGTAAACCTCCTCTACCTGCATCCCATTTTGGTGCTGATTCGTTTCCCAGCTGCTCCTGTTTCCATCCAGCTCCCTGCTGATGGCCTGAAAAAGCAGAGCAAGATGGCCCAAGGCCTTGGGACCTTGTACCCAGGTGGGAGACCCGGAAGAAGCTCCTGGTTTCGGATGAGCTCAGCTCTGGTCCTAGTGACCATGTGGGGAGTGAGCCGGGAGATGTTTCTCTGTCCTCTCTATAAATCTGCCTTTCCAAATAAAAATAAACTACAAACTAAAAAGTGGTGCTATCACAAAAGTGAGATGTAGGGAAGGAATTTCAGTAGGGATTCATGGTACAAATATAGCAGATAATTAGACCATAATACATAAATTTTCATTACAATTGTCAGCTACTTGTTTTCATTTAGTGGTATAGTCTGAGTCTAGAATAGCTTCTACTCTAATCAACACACAGGAGTTAAATGAAAAGAATCACTGAGAACTCAGTGGCTAAATCCTCACCTTGAATGTTCCAGGATCCCAGTGGGCACCAGTTCTAATCCCGGCAGCCCCACTTCCCATCCAGCTCCCTGCTTGTGGCCTGGGGAAGCAGTGAAAAGATGGCCCAAAGCCTTGGGACCCTGCACCTGTGCAGGAGACCTGGAGGATGCTCCTGGCTCCTGGCTTCGGATCAACTCAGCTTCAGCCATTTTGGGCACCTGGGGAGTGAACTGGTGGATGGAAGATCTTTATCTTTTTTTTCTCTCTGTAGATTTGCCTTTCCAATTTAAACTTAAAAATAGATATAACATTAACCAAAAAAAAAAAAAAATTCTTGTATAAAAAAGCCAGGAACTCCGATAGGGATCGTGTTGGAACTGTGGATTAGGTTTGATGGTATTTCCATTTCAATATTAAGTCTTTCAAGCAATACACACACAGGATGTCTTTTTAAGTCCTTTTATTTTTAAAAATTATTTTATTTGAAAGGCAGAGTTACACAGAGAGGAGAGAGACAGATATACAGAGATCTTCCACAAGCCAATTCACTCCCCAAAATGGCTGCAATTGCCAAAGCTGAGTTGATCTGAAGCCAGGAGTTTCTTCCGGGTCTCCCAAGCAGGTGCAGGGTCCCAAGGCTTTGAGCCATCCTTGACTGCTTTCCCAGGCCACAAGCAGGGAGCTGGATGGGAGGTGGAGCAGCTGAGACTTGAACCAGCAGCCATATGGAATGCCATTGCTTGCAGGTGGAACATTAGCTTGCTATACCACTGTGTCGGCCCCAATGACTAGATTTTTTGTTTGGGTCCGTTTTAGTCTTTCTAGGAATTTGTATAATTTATATAGGTAGTATATTCTTTTATTCTTGGCATTCTCATAATTATTTCTCTAAGGTGAGCAGCAATGGTCTCATTCATTTCTGATTTTAGTAGCCTAAGCTGTCTGTTTTTCTTTCCTCCTTGGCTTAGCTTGGCTGATGAAGGTATTCCAAACTTTGTTGAAGTTTTTGTTTTTTATTTTATTATTTTTTTAAAGATTTTTAATACAGTCAGATATACAGAGAGGAGGAGAGAGAGAGGAAGATCTTTCATCCGATGATTCACTCCCCAAGTGACTGCAATGGCTGGTGCTGTACCGATCTGAAGCCAGGAATCAGGAACTTCTTCCAGGTCTCCCACGCGGGTACAGGGTCCCAAAGCTTTGGGCCATCCTGGACTGTTTTCCCCAGCCACAAACAGGGAGCTGGATGGGAAGTGGAGCTGCTGGGATTAGAACCAGCACCCATATGGGATCCCAGCATATTCAAGGCGAGGAACTAGCCGCTAGGCCACGCTGTCGGGCCCTGAAGTTTTCAAAGAATAAATTAATAATCTGAAAATTTCAGAAGCACAGTAAGAGATGGACAGAGATCTCCCCATCCAGTGCTTCACTCCCTAAATGCCCAGGAGCTGAGAACTTGTTTCGCCGTGGGTGGCAGGGACACAAGTCCTGGGGCTGTCAACTACTGTCTACCGGGCTGTGCATTGACAAAGGACGCTGGATTGGAGGTGGAGATGGGATTCTACCCAGGCACTTGGATGTGAAATGTAGGAGTTGAAGTGATGGCTTAATCTACCTGCCACATCACTTGCCCTGACAGAAACTCTTTTGAGCCAGAAGTTTCCTTTCGTTCCTAAGTTACTGTTTAACCTTGAGAGGGTTTGGAACTTTTCTACAAAATGACCGCATACCAGGTTGGCATGGTGGCCTACTAAAGTCCTTGCCTTGCATGTGCTGGGATCCCATATGGGCACAGATTCATATCCCCGGTGGCCTTGCTTCCCATCCAGCTCCCTGCTTGTGGCCTGGGAAAGCAGTAGAAAACATCCCAAAGCCTTGGGACCCTGCGCCTGTGTGGGAGACCCAGAAGAGGATCCCTGCCTCAGATCAGCTCAGCTCTGGCCGTTGTGGCCACTTGGGACAATCAGTGGACAGAAGATCTTTCTCTGTATTTCCTCCTCTCTTTATATCTGCCTTCCAATAAAAATGTTAAAAATTTAAGATTGCATGCATCTTTTAAAAATCACATAACATATGGACAGATTTTCTGATACTGAATCATCTTTGGACACGGTTTGTTCTCAAAAGCGTCATGTGTTGGATTTTCGGTCTTCACTGTGCTGGTAGCACCAAAGCAAAGGAATCTAGCTGCATCATGTCTGTGCCCAAAGACAAATAATGACCTTTAGGATGGAGCCTGGGTAGTTTAGCCACTTTTAGTTGGGTTTACGGTGAGTCCTGGCAGCAAAAGGAAGCTGAAGAAAAACATTTGGGAAATTTGGAACTTGAGCACAGAGCTAAAAAATGCATGTGGGAGGCCTATGTATGGCCAAGTTATTTGCCATATAGATGAGTGTGGAGAAATATTGTTTTATTACTATTTTTTTTTATCAAGACAATCGGAGGCTGTGAGGAAATTAAGTCTTGGTGAGATTCCCCTTCCCATCATAGGACTAGAAACCTTGTTAGGCAGACTGGTTTCCTGGGACCCAGGATTGCTGCCTAGGCCCCCAGCCTGGGCCTTACAGTTTGCATGCACTCAGCTAGAGCACTCCATGTGTGGCTAGTGCGGCAGTGGCCCCTACTGGCATCCATGAGTGGGGGTATGGTGCCATCCACTGAATTGTTAGAGCAAGGCCTGGAGGCCAGGCAGGACTCGCTGGGCACTGGCGCCCCAGGGAGATGCCTGACAAGTTGATGCCTGGGGGCGTGGTCGGGCCAGAGTCTCAGTGGGAACTCAACCCAGGCAGGCCACTGGCATCAGTATGCCATCCCAGCAAGCAGCCAGATGTGCACAACCAGCAGTCATAGACGTGGGTCTGCCCAAAGGCTTGGGGGCCCAGTCTTGCAGCATATACAAGATAATGGATGTGGGACATGAGGATTTATTTTCCCTGGGTGTGGTCTTGCCTTGGATTCATCTTGTTACTTCCTTCTCTGTTTTATTTTCTTCAGAATAATGAATTCCTGCCCTGCCATTGTATCTTTAAAAAAAATTTTTTTTAAAGATTTATTTTTATTGGAAAGTCAAGATATACAGAGAGGAGGAGAGACAGAAAGATCTTCCATCCGATGTTTCACTCCGCAAGTGAGCACAACGGCCGATGCTATGCCGATCCAAAGCCAGGATCCAGGAACTTCTTCCAGGTCTCCCATGTGGGTGCAGAGTCCCAAGGTTTTGGGCTGTCCTCGACTGCTTTCCCAGGCCACAAGCAGGGAGCTGGATGGGAAGAAGGGCTACTGGGATTCGAACCGGCACCCATATGGGACCCCGAAGCATTCAAGGCGAGGACTTTAGCTGCTAGGCCACGCTGTCGGGCCCGCCATTGTATCTTGGAAATAACTTGTTTTATAGGGATTTGCAACTGAGTCTGTTTTGAGTCTTGGAGATTTTGAATTGGACTTAAAGAGGGGAGTAAGTTGGTTGGTTAAAAGGCAGTGTGTGTGCTTGCAAATGTGGTCCTGTTCCCCAAATGACCACACCAGCCACATCTGGGCCTGGCTGAGACTGGAAACCAGAAACCTCATGTGGGTCTCCCACATAGGTGGCAAAAACCCTTCAGATCCATCTAACGTAAAACATAGCCATGGAAATGAACTGCAAGGAAAGAAAGAATGGGCTGAAACTGAAGGTTCAATCCCAGTGTCCCCCGTGGGAGGCATCCTAATTTCTGGAGCTTAGTGCTGCCTCCCAGAGTCTGCAGGATCAAGCATCTGTGATTAGGAGCCAGACCTGGGAACTGAATCCAGGCACTCCAGTGTGGAACCCAGTGTCTTCACAGGCCAAATGTTAACTCCTGCTAGCACTCGCTCACTGCTGGGATTAACCCTGTGTTTACTACATACTAGTTTCTATAGAATCTTTACTGGTTAGTGGAGGATTTGGATCTCTACTTACCTTCCTAACTCTGGCTTCTGTAAGAAATTTGTAAGATAAAGTGTCAGAATCATTGCACTGATGCAATTGTTCAGATGGGTTACCACAAATATTCTCTTCCAGACTCTGTTGGTTAGAAGATGATTAAAGGGCCCGGCACGGTGGCGCAAGTGGTTAAAGGTCCTCACCTTGCACGCCCGGGATCCCATATGGGCGCCGG
Source organism: Ochotona curzoniae (assembly GCF_017591425.1). NCBI lineage: Eukaryota > Metazoa > Chordata > Mammalia > Lagomorpha > Ochotonidae > Ochotona > Ochotona curzoniae. Next base: position 897,618 of record NW_024466409.1, read on the forward strand.
TTCTAATCCCGGCAGCCCCGCTTCCCTTCCAGCTCCCTGCCTGTGGCCTGGGAAAGCAGTCGAGGACGACCCAAAGCTTTGGGAACCTGCACCCGCGTGGGAGACCCGGAAGAGGCTCCTGGCTATGGATCGGCATAGTATCGGCCCGTTGCGCTCACTTGGGGAGTGAATCATCGGACGGAAGATCTTCCTCTCTGTCTCTCCTCTCTGTATATCCGCCTTTCCAATGAAAAAATAATAAAAATAAATCTTTAAAAAAAAAAAAAAAAAAAAGAAGATGATTAAAATGGAAGGTTCTAGTTCTTGAGGCAGTAGCTTATCTTTAGCTGATTAGGACAGTGTATCTAGTTCCCACCCTAAGTAGGGAAGCAAGTATGGGGGGGGGGGATCAGTAACATAAAATAGTAACATTTTCTGAAAAACATTGATAGGGTCAGTACTGTGATGTGGTGGGTGAACCGCTGCCTGTGACAACAGCATCCCCTCTCCTCACACTAGAGCACTGGCTTGATTCCCGGCTGCACTGCTTCTGATCTAGTTCCTTGTTGATGTGCCTGGGATGATCTAGTTCCTTGTTGATGTGCCTGGGAAGGCGATGAATGATGGCCCAGGTACTTGGGTTCCATCACTCCTGTGGGAGACCCAGATGGATTTCCTGGCTCTGGCGATTATTAAGAAAAAAAAGAGGGCCCGGCGCGGTGGCGCAAGTGGTTAAAGGTCCTCGCCTTGCACGCCCGGGATCCCATATGGGCGCCGGTTCTAATCCCGGCAGCCCCGCTTCCCTTCCAGCTCCCTGCCTGTGGCCTGGGAAAGCAGTCGAGGACGGCCCAGGGCTTTGGGAACCTGCACCTGTGTGGGAGACCCGGAAGAGGCTCCTGGCTTCGGATCGGCATAGTATCGACCCGTTGCGCTCACTTGGGGAGTGAATCATCGGACAGAAGATCTTCCTCTCTGTCTCTCCTCTCTGTATATCCGCCTTTCCAATAAAAAAATAATAAAAATAAATCTTTTAAAAAAAAAAAAAAGAAAAAAAAGAGATCTATTTTTATCGAAAAGGCAGAGTTATATAGAGAGGAGAAACAGACAAATATCTTCATTCTGCTTGTTTAGTCCCCAAATGGCCACAGTGGCCAGAGTTGAGCCAATCCAAAGCCAGGAGCTGGGTCTCCTATGCAGGTGCAGGGTCCCAAGGACTTGGACCGTCCTCTACTGCTTTTCCAGGCCACAGGCAGGGCGTTGGATAGAAAGTGGAGCAGCTGGAACACAAACTGGCACTCATATGGGAAGCCAATGCCACAGGTAGATCAGCTTGCTACACCACTTTGACGTACTTACATTTTGGGGTTGTTGTTATAAAAGTACCTCTCTTCCTAGATTCTGTTCTTTGCTGCTGGAGGTGAGTGAGCGGGAGGGGAGATGGCTACCTGTGCAGACCTTTGTCCTTTCTCATTACCTTTAGTTATATACATATATTAGAAAGGCAGATTTACAGAGAGGAGAGACAAAGATCTTCTGTCTGCTAATTCACTCCCAGTTGGTTACAATGGGTGGAGCTGAGCCAATCTGATCCCAAGCCGGAAGTCAGGGGCCTCTTCCAGGTTTCCCACATCAGTGCAGGTCCCAAGGCTTTGGCCATTCTCTGCTGCTTTTCCAGGACACAAACAGGGAGCTGGATGAGAAGTGGAGCAGCCAGAACACCAACTGACACTCACATGGGATCCCAGAGCATATGAGTTGATGATTTAGCCACTCGGCCATTACGCCCGGCCCTGGGTCCCAGTTTTCTTACATCTTTAAAACAATTCCATTTTCTATTGTCACTTGGGTGCAGGAGTTAGGAGTTTCCTCCTAGTTTCCCATGTGGGTAGAGGAGTCCAAGCATTTGGGCTAGCCTCCACTGCTTTCCCAGGCCATTAGTAGTGAGTTGTATCGGTTGGAGCAGCCACATACACCTGGTGTCCACATGGAATGCTGGTGTTGCAGGTAGAGGATTAGCTCGCTATGCCATCCCTCCAGCCCTGATGCAGACATTTTTGCGACACCTAAATGACGTCAAAGGTACTATTTTTAGTACCTGATACAACAATATTATTTGTGTATATACATGCAGGTACTTCAAAAAAGTTCATAGAAAACAAGTTTGTTTTCATGCAAAATAAATTTAGAAATACATTCAGTGCTTGCATAAAACACTTTCCATGAACTTCCTGTAGACATCATTTACATACAACAAAAGACACTATTTGGCCCAAAACAATGTATGATGTGTTTGTGTGATAAAAATCTGGAGTTTTCTAGGAACATAGTAATTCTTTCATTTGACCAGTGTAGCACTATATAGTTACACACTGTAAAAAGTTTCCCCTATAGTGTAAAACTAACAGTATACACATACAGAAATAATCTAAGCTTCAATATTAAGAGATCAGCACTGTGGAGTAGATTAAGCTTCTACCTGTGGTGCTGACATCCCTATAGGCACCAGTTGGAGTCCTGGCTGTTCCCTCCTTACTAATATAGCTGGGAAAGTAGCAGCAGATGGCCCAAATCCTTGGAACCCTGCACCTATGTGGGAAATCCTGAAGACACCACAGGCTCCTGGATTCAGACCAGCCTAGTTCTAGCCATTGCTGCTACTTGGGGAATGAACTAGCAGATGGGAGATCTGTCTCTTCTCTTCCCTGTATTCTGCCTTTCAAATAAAAATAAATCTTAAAATTCCAACACTAAAATGAAGCCTCGATTGGATCTTTCTGGTTTTCATTTTCCAACAGAGGTGAGTTTTTGGTTTCCCCTGTGATCCTGTCAGTCTCGCAGGACTTCCATTCTGACAGCATTGGATGAACTCACTTGCTGCTAATTCGCCCATCTTGAAGATGGAACTTCCAATGACAATAAAAAGTAGGGTGGCCTTGTACATGGCTCTGTCCATAGTAATCATGACAGAATGTCTTTGTCTAACCTTCTCGGGTACAAAGCAAGGTCCTTGGCCCTCTGCTCCTTCTCTCTGAGTGACACCAGTTACAGTTCAGTCAGACCTTTTGTCTGTTAGTCCTCAGGGCCTTTCTTAGGAAAAGGTTGCTCAACACATTCACACTCCCCCCCCCCCCTTTGTATATTGGACTTTCCAATACAAATAAAAGGAAGATCTTCCATCCACTGACTCACTCCCCAAGTGGCTGCAATGGCTGGAGCTGAGCCAATCCAAACCCAGGAACTAACAGCCTCTTCTGGGTCTCTCACGTGGGTGCCAAAACCAAGGGTTTGGGCCGTCCTTGACTGCTTTCCCAGGCCACAAGCAGGGAGCTGGATGGGAAGCGGGGCTGCTGAGAACACAAACCGGCGCCCATATCAGATCCTGGCGTGTGAAAGGTGCTAGGCTACCATGCCAGACCACTGAATTCACTTTTAAATATTTAAAAGTTTGCATTGCTATGTAGTCTACATTACATTGCATCAAGTAGAACTCACTGTAGTCTGTAGAATAACCACTAAACTGCAACTTACAGTAGATTTTATGCTTTGGTAAGTGAAAAGCTGGGCAGCTTACTAACATTTTCTGGGTTTTTCCTAAAGATGGTCAATAAAGAACAAAAAATTATGCAACAAATTTTATTTAGCATGGTCAGTCCCAACATTCAGCACAAAAAGTTTACAGAGGATAGAAAGTGCATTAATAAAAGCCAGTCTTTACCAAAAGAAAACAGAAAATATATTATTGATTCAAAATATTTTACACTTGAATGATAAACTGCAATAACTTATTTTTGGGCACCTACTGATAAGAGAAAAGAAGAATGTCTTAAGAAGAGCTCACGCTCCCGCTGGTGTCGGAGGTGTCAGTAGAGGTCACTGAGCCCGGCCGTCTTTCTTGCCTTCTGCATTAGTGCCCTCAGCTGGAACTGTTTACGGGACAGAAGCCGTACGTGCTGTGAAGGGGGGAAAGGTTGCAGCCATTTAGAGTGGCTCCAATCCTGGAGCAGGCATGAAGTAGCAGTGCATAACCCAGATAGCTTCAAGCTTCACTTGGAAACAATACTTCATGACATAGGGCCTTTTCAACTCTACCACATTGCTGCTAGCTGACCATGTGAAAGGCAATTCATTTTCCCAGATCTTAAAAAGGCTTACCCGCAGGAAAGCATCAGGTTGCAGGATCTGGCTCAGAAACGTAAGCTAAACCTTGAGACTAACCAAATAGCTTCCACAACTAGGTCTGTCTCCACCTGGCTAAAAGGAAGGGAAGGACAGCTTTGGTCCCCAGTGCAGAGACTGACATGTAGCATCTCTTTCCTGTTCTCCATGTGCATATTTTCCTGAGCTGTGCCACTCACAGTGTACAGAAATCCTCTGGGCTCTTTGCTTTATGTTAAGGCATTACTCGCTTGCATTTGGTCCAGGAAATGGTGTAGCCACCAGCCAGTAAGGAGACACGAGACAGGCAAGACTAGCAAGTGACTTCATCAGCCATGCATGTATTTAGAGGTGCCAGTGGCAGCTGGTTTAAATAACCAGAGTAGCTATTCCTAAAACTGGGAGCTCCATTACCCAACAGCCAGTAATAGCCATATTTGATTTAACATTTTCATGTCTGTTATACAGCATAAACCTGAAAACAATCTTCATTTGAAAGAGTAGTCCACTACACCTTCAAGGGCTGGGGAAAACTCAGAAATTAACAATCAGGGTGGAGCCCAACCAGCAGTGTCAATCTTGGTCCTGAATGAACTGATAGAAATCTAACCATGCTTCCTCTTGGTCTACACAGGCCCAGTGTAAATAGCAAAACTACATTTACCTTGATGCTGCCTAGTAGTAGTGATGTCAGAGGGCAATACAGCCACCAGCCTACTTTTCTCCTCCCTCTCAGACTGATCCCTAGCACTCTGTAGTTAGACGACACTGCCCCCAGCAGTGCTACCCCGTGCTCACCTACAGCAGATAAGGAATCCTAACCCACCATACAGAGAAACCCTCCTGGTCTGTGGTTTTCAAAATCAGGGTCTTGACAACCCAAGATCCAAAATCCTGGAAAGCAGTGAGGAAGGCATACCTTAAGGAAGACATCCAGGTCGATTACTCCTCGCCTCAAGGCTTCTCCCAGGTAAAAGATAGTGTCTTCAATTGCATTTTCCTCTGCGTACAGATTTAGGATCTGTTTGTATAGTGGGGCTGTGGGAATGATAACTTCATCAATATCATTGTTTTCAGATTGATTTTCCATTTTCTCCAGAGCAGAACTGAGTTCTTCATCCTTCTTTTTCAAAAGTTCTATGTTTTTATCAACCTCAGCCTGAAAACAGAACAGTCCATGCATGATGACTTTATACTCATTGTACAGTTACCTGCTTGTTATCTACAACCTAATAGGAACAGACCAATAAAGCAGTGCTTAAACAACTCAAGATTAGACTACTGGTTCAAGGAAGAGGGATGGTGTGACCACTAGGTTGCTTGGAAACACCTTGAAGCGAGCACTTTGAGTGACAGGGGAGACGCAAATGGAGCTCCTGTTTTTGGAACCGCAATGGAGAACCGCAATGGACGGAAGATCTCTCCCTTTGTGTCACTTTTTTTTTAATTGGAAAGGCAGATCAGATTTGTAGAAAGGAGAAACAGATCTTCTGTCCACTGGTTCACTTCCCAAAATGACCACACAGCTGGAGCTAAACTGATCTGAAGCCAGGAGCTTCTTCTGGGTTTCCGACTCTTCTCTCTGTGTAACATTGCCTTTCCAATAAAAAAAAAAAAAAAAAAAAAACTTAAAAAATAAAAGATTTGAAAAGAGGAAGAGATTTTTCATCCACCGTGTCACTCCCCAATGGCCACAATAGCTGGAGCTTGGCTGGCCTGAAATCAGGAGCTTCTTCCAGGTCTCCCACGTGAATGCAGGGGCCCATGCACTCGCGCTATTCTCTGCTGCTTTCCCAGGCATGTTAAGAGTGAGCTGGAATGGAAGCAGAATAGCTAGGACTTGAACTAGTGCCCACATGGCACGCTAACATTACAGATAGCTGCTTTACCCACTATGCTACAATGCCAGCTTCCCCCCTCCTCTTGCCCCACACCATGCCTTTTAAATAAACCTTAAAAAAATTATTGAAATTCTTCCTTGTGGGGATGAAAAGTGTAGAGTGAAGCTGGTACACAAATTATGCCACTGCTCTATCTCATCAGTAAGCAAAGTCACAGGGATGACTTGCATTCTTATTACCCAAAGCACAGCAGTCGGTTAAAAATGCAAGAAAATATACCGAACCAAAGGTTATACACATAGTTTTTATGAGGCCATTAATCACACATCTCTGGATTAATACAGAACTAGCTGTGTTTTGGGGAACTTAACCTTGCTGTTGAGATGTAAATGGCTCAAGCACCTCCTCCCTGGTTGCCTAGTGACAACCTTCCTTTAAAAGTCAGGTGCTGTTAATAAACTTCGGCTACTGACCATCAGTCAGTAGTCCATGCGTGTTATCGGCTCTGTGCACCAAGTCCATCGGTGCAGGACAGTGACAAGTGGCGCCTGAACAGGGACTTGAAAGAAGAGAAAGTGCAGCAGAGACCCCCCACAGAAAGTGGTGAGTGGGAAAATGTGCCAGAATCAGTGTAAAGCAGTCTTTTATCTCTCTTATGTAGAAATTTTTAGTGAAAAGTGGAGCAAAGGTAACTAGGCAGCAATTGTGTTATTTAGAGCTTATGATGAATATAACCCATGGTCTCCAGATGAAGGGACACTAGAAACAATTTACGAATTGTTTTACTTAGAACTATGGTGAAAAGGCTGGAAGGATAAAAGAGACTTACGTTAGTTTTTGGATTACATAGGCTTTAATTAAAGCTGTTATTATAATTTTAGAAGGGGAATCTGCAAGTAACTCCTCTAAGAGAAGATACCCCCAAAACACAGCTAGTTCCTCTAGCAGGTTCTTTATCCAAACCTTATCAATTGCTCTTGGTGCCTTCAGGGGGGATTCAACTGGCTACTGTTTCCCACAATAGCCAAGACTCTGAATGTCCTTCTACAAATATAAGGTGTGCTGAAGACATTTTCAGAAGTGGCTCCAACAGGACAAATGTTGTGGCCTAGCATGTAGTCACCGCCTGGCATCCAAAATGGGTAACAGTTCCTATCCTGGCTGCTCTACTTCTGATCCAACTCCCATCTAATGGCCTAGGAAAAGCAGCGGAAGATGGCTCAAGTGCTTGGGTCCCTGCCACCCATGTGGGAGACCTGGAAGAAGCTCCTGGCTTTGTCCTGGCGCAGTCCCAGTCAGGGTCATCTGGAGAGTGAACCATCAGATGGAAAATCTCAAAACAAATGGCTCCAACATTTGAAAACTTCAGTCTAAACTCAAAAACAAAAATTCTTTATCATTGCATAGAATTCTTTCAAATGATTATTTCCTGGTAATTGGCAATGTCAAGCATACAAATAGTCACCTAGGGGTGAGTATGTACAAGCAAAACATTCTAAAGCTTTATGTGCTTCCCAAATGTCAAACATGGGATCCATTTCCAACAACACTAAACAGAAGTTATATTAAAATGTTTAAGCTATGTTAAATTTTCTGAACTTAACTATACTCACAACTTCCGAGGTATAAATAGAGTATCCATTCAACCCCCAATTGCAAATCTCTGACGAGTTACTTACTACTTCTTGGTCTAAGCGGGTAACCATCTCTTCCAGCTTCTGGTGGCCTTTCTTCAGGTCTTCCTCTGTTCTCTTCAAGGCATTGAGCTCTGCCTGCGCACGATCCATTTCTTCCTTCATTCGCCATCTCAGTTTGTCACTTACAGCTGAGATGAGAGAGGCTCGGATGGTGTCCTCACTGATTGTGCCATCCCTGCTAGGACCTGCAAGAGATAAAGGCAAAGCCACTCGCTTACTTGCTCCTTACGCTGTGTCACTCACAGCAATCTCTGCAAGCAGTAAGACATGTGAGCTGCCACTTTCCAAGTGGGAGGAAAGAAAAATACAAACATCATAGTTGTATCACAAACATGCAAACCCCACCTGATTCAGAACTATTTTCCTTGGAAGATAACACATTTTTATTATTTTTTTTTGAAGGGGTATTTATTGGGGAGAAACTGGGGCATGGGAGTGACAGGATGGGAATGTGAGAATGAATGAGGCTGAACACTTTCACTTTCTGGTTGAGGTTTACTCTTCAATGCTTGCAACAGCCAGGTATAGGCCAGACCAACACCAGCAGCCAGGAACTCCATCCGGGTCTCCTACTTGGGTGACAGAAGCCCAGGTACTTGCGTCATTCTCTGCTGTCTTTCAGTGCATTGGCAAGAAGGTGATTTGCAGAGCCCAGCATGATGGCACAAATGGCTAATCCTCCCCTTGCAAGTACCGGGATCCCATTTGGGACCGATTCATGTTCTGGTTGCTCCCTGCGTGTGGCCGGGGAAAGCAGTTAAGGACAGCCCAAAGCCTGGGGATCCTGCACATATGTGGGAGACCTGAAAGACGCGCCTGGCCCCGGACTGGCTCAGCTCCAGGCTTTGCAGCCACTTGGGGAGTGAATCAGTGGATATCTTTTCTCTCTCTCTCCTCTCTGTAAATCCGCCTTTCCAATAAAAATAAATAAACCTTTCACAAAAGGAAAAGATGGTTGTAGAGGAGTGAATCAGTGGGCAGAAGAGCTTTCTCATCTCCTCTCTATAACTCTGGCTTTCTAATATCGCAAAAAAAAAAAAAAAAAAAAAAGCCAAGCTATGGAGGTGAAAAATGATTTATAATTTTAGGTTTTTTTTTTAAAAATTTTTATTGGAAAGGCGATATATATAGAGAGAGAAGAGAGAGAGGATTTTCCATCCAATGGTTCACTCCCCAAGCAGCTGCAACGGCTGGAGTTGAGCCAATCCGAAGCCAGGAGCCAGGAGCTCTTCCAGGACTCCTACATGGGTGCAGGGTCCCAAGGCTTTGGGCCATCCTTGACTGCCTTCCCAGGCCACAATCAGAGAGCTGGGTGGGAAGCAGGGCCGCCAGGACTAGAACTGGTGCCCATAAGGCATCCTGGCATGTTCAAGGCGAGGACTTTAGCTGCTAGGCTATCATACCGGGTCATATAATTTTAGCTCCTTAAAAAATGCCAATACAATAAAATTTGAAAACATTTTATTGAAACACAAACTGGACATCTTTTCTGATAGCCAATATTATCCTTAAAATATCTTCACTGCAATATGCATCTCTACTTCTGAATAAGATATGGGCTCCCTATGAAATTGTTAAATAAATATTAAAAAAAATGTACTAAAAAAATTCACTAATTTTTATTGGAAAGTCAAATTTACAGAAAGATTTTCCATCTACTGATTTACTCCCCAAGTGGCCGCAATGGTCAGAGCTGAGCTGAACTGATCCTAAGCCAGGAGCTTCTTCCAGGCCTCCCACATGGATGCAGGGTCCTAAGGTTTTGGGTCGTCCTCAACTGCTTTCCCAGGCCACAAGCAGGGGAGTTGGATGGGAAGTGGAGCAGTCGGGACATAAACTGGCACCCATATGGGATCTCAGCACATGTAAGGTAAGGCTTTAGCCCCAAGCTACCACATCAGGCCCTAAATAAATTTTGACAACACATGTCCATATCTACAATGTCATGATACACTTAAATAAAAAAAAAATGATGAAATTTTGCTGCTGTTGAAGGGGTATACTATTCTTAAAATATAGGAGAAAACAGTTGGAGGAAGGAAATCCCTGAGCCTAAGGATCTGTATCATGAAAAATAAGAACAATATAAAAAAGTATAGTATCAGGCCCGGAACGATAGCTCAGCGGCTAAAGTCCTTGCCATGCACATGCCGGGATCCCATATGGGCACCTACTCTAATCCTGCGGCTCCACTTCCCATCCAGCTCCCTGCTTGTGACCTGGGAAAGCAGTCGAGGACGGCCCAAAGCCTGGGACCCTGCACCCGCGTGGGAGACCTGGAAGAGGTTCCAAGCTCCTGGCTTTGGATTGGCACAGCACCAGCCGTTGCGCTCACTTGGGTAGTGAATCATAGGATGGAAGATATTCCTCTCTGTCTCTCCTCTATATATCTGACTTTACAATAAAAATAAATCTTTAAAAAAATTATAGTTTCTTGCAAGAAATTTTAGCTGATTTGCTGTTGTCACTCTTTTTTTTTTTTATTTCAAACAAAACAGAACACAGATTTTAGTTTTGTGCAAAAATTAACCTTATTTAGAGAAGTCTTGCTTTGGGGTGATCTCTGGGGGATCTAGAGATTAAATCAGGTCACTCACATGGATAGTCAGCCATATCCATGTGACCAGTCGCCCATGAGTGTCCCTAGTTGGCAATACTCTATGCATATTGCTACTTGTTACTAGGAACCATCAACACTGTCCACAAATCCCTCCTTGGAGAGGGCAACTAAGAGCTTTGAACTGGCACCTCCAAATTCCTAATCACTCTTTAACTGATTTTAATCTGTGTCCTTTTGCTGTAATAATCCCTCTCAGTACAGTGGCTTTCAATGAGTTCTCCAAATCTTGCTATAGAATACAGAACCTGAGGGTGGGCTTGAGGACTCTTCAAACTTGCCACAGGTTTTTAAAACAATGGTTAGTCTTGTCATTTATGGCAAATTGTAGAGTAACTCATTCTTTAAATGAAGGTATGTAAAAAGGTAAACATCTTTTCCCACTAACCATACAAAATGAAACACATCAGAGAGAGAACTTTTATTTGATGCTTTCATGGGTTCATGACTCAGACTTAGCTTTGTCCTCTGGACAAAGTTAGGCAAAATAAAAATCTTGAATTTCTTATATTGCACTAATTTATTAATTCCTTGGAAGATAGCAAAAAAACAGTTAATTTGGGGGACCAGTGTTGTAGCATATTGAGTAAAGCCACTGCTTGCTATTGGGCGTCCGTATGGGTGCTGCTTTGTGTCCCTGCTGCTTATCTTCTGCCCAGTCTCTGCTAATGGCCCAAGTACCTGGCCCTCTGCCAGTCAGTGGGACACATGGATGAAAGATCTCTCTCTCCCTGACTTTTGAAATAAATAAATTAATATTTTAATAAAGGCTAATTTCTCCAAAGTATAAATATGAGTTTTGAGCCCAAAGATTTATGAAATGATGACTATTAAAGATGGTATCTAATTACCCATTTTAGAGAAACACAGTAGTAGTGGAATTTAAAAACTTATTTCTTAAAGAAGTTACAACCACCCTGATACTTTAATGGTTCTCAAGATGGAAAAATTTTTCTTCTAGAGATTGTTACCCAAGTGACATGAATATGGTTATGTATTCAAATATGTGATCAACACACATACTGAGATAATATTCCAGTACTCCACTTATACGAATTAATAGCTTAGGGTCTTTCCTAACTAATCTGTAATTCCCACACACAACATACTAAAACTGCATGAAAGTTATTATTTATGGTCTAATGGATTGAGTTTAATGGATGTTTACTTTTCAAATACCTAATTTTAAAAATACACATTTAAATCCTAGCATTTGCATTATATTTCTCTTAATAAAACATGTTAAACAAATGTAACCACATAGCAGTAAGCATGTCCTTCCCAAGACTCTCCAGCCAAAGCCATTAACATTTAAAATGGGAATCAAGACAGGCAGCAGTCACCAGGACGACAAAGGTCACAGTTCACACCAGGCTAGAAATGACAAGATCAGACCAGCTGCTACTTCTACCACACTCAGGCCTTATTACATCTAAGCTTATTTTAACTTGAAGTATTTTCTGAAAAGAACTGTAATAAAGATGTGAAATATGAAAGTCAAAAAGAAAAAAGCCAGTGTTTTCCAAAGAAAAGCAAGGAGTCCATTAAAGTTCCAAATCTGTTAACTACTTGTCACTGTGGAAATTGTTTATGTATAAACAAATAAAAAGATCTGATGGGAGGGTCTCATCTATTTCTCAATCACTATTCAAACGTTTTCCCCCTCTAACAGCTTATGAGAAATTTTAGAATATCCTTCCTGGCTAAGTAAAGTGTGGCAAAGTATCATACTTGCCATCCACCCACAGTGACCTTTACCTACGGGGAGTCGCATTTCAGAAGTGCCCTTTTAATTCCAGATTAGCAACTGAAATAACACAGACTTTGAGAAACAAACCTAAGTAAGCCTCCTTTAAATGTCAGGCAAGATGGATTACTATTTTTTTTAAAGGTTTATGTATTTATTTGAAAGAGAGAGAGTAGCCACAGAGAGCGAGCTTCCTTCTACTGGTTCACTCCCCAGATGGCCTCAACATTAGGGAATTGGTGTGGGCTAGGCCTGGGATGAGCCACACTAAAGCCAAGAGCTTCCTTGGGCACTTCTCACATGGATATAGGTGCCCAAGCTCTCAGACCATCATCTATTGCTTCTTCTAGGCCATTAGCAGGAAGCTGGATTGGAATAGTAACTACTTAAAAAGGGAAAGGGAATTATGGAGGTTTAAGAAGAAAAATGGGGAGTGTCACATGGTTTAGATGTAGTTTGTTCCTCAAGGACCCATGTGTTGTGAACTGATACCTGTGTCATGCTTTTGAGACTCCAGAACTGAGCTGGAGAAGTCTCTTCTCCCCTCATGAGCAGCTGCCTCAGGTATTTTGATATGGCAAGAAAAAGCAGAGTAACACAGGGGATCTAAGGTAACAGGGACAGACATTTGTCACAATGAAAGAATGAACAGTGGCAGGTAAAATGGAGTTGAGAGTTCTTTAAGGTGATTTTATGACACATTTTTTACATAAAGTGATCCAGTAGAGAAACAAAATTCATAGAGAACTGCTGAAGTGATGCCCCTAAATAAGATGGAGGAGATAAGAGCTAGGGGAGAAACAAGATTCAGATACAACCAAACACAAAGCAAACGTGGGAGTGGGAATCTACAGAAGTTCTTCTAATGCTCTAATGTTCTCAGTTGAAGAAAACTACTTCTGGCAACTATAATGAGCAACGACTACTGTTCTATAAAAATTTGACTTACTTGCCCCACTCATATTAACCAATAGTGTGTTCTTCCCCTAATGACACTCATCTGTAAGTATCTGTCACTAGTTTAACACATTTAGGGTTTACCAATAAAAATATGCGACAAACAGGATAGTGTTCACAATTTGATTTCTTTTTATGCCTAGGTAAAAGAATCCTTTATGTGATGACAAGTCACTTACCATAAGTTTTGGATGATAGCCCAGTGACCAATAAGGTTTTTCCTCTAAGAGAGAGTACTCCTCTAAAATTTTACATGGGAAAGTGAAATGCATTTTTCATAAAAACAGGCTCTGTTTATGTGGAGAAATAGAAGTTTTCAAAGTTACTCACCAACAGTGGTCACAGGAGGCTGGGAAGGGTACTGAGAACTTGTTGTGGCAGGATACGGGCCACCAGCTGGGTAAGGACAGCCAGGGTAACCACTAATGAAAAGAAAAGCCATTTAGTGTTAAGATGGCCCTACATGACAGTACCCTTTAAGAACCCCATTCAGGAGGTTAGGCTTGACATACTATTGTTTTACCAGTTAATGAATTTAGAGTTGTAAGTAATAACCTATAGAAATTTTATTAATGTTACTTGGTTTAAAGCGAATGATCATCTGAAGGTTATTTATTAGTAGCAGAAAGCAGATGAGTGTTTTTTTTTATTTTTAATTTTCACCACGGTACAGTTTTGTAGATACAGGGCTGTTCCGCTCCCCCACATCTTCCTCCCTCTCATCCCCCATCGCTGCCCAGTTTTCATTCACCAAATGATTACAGCAGTATAGTCCCTTAATAACAAAGACTAACGTTCTGCTATTTAATCGTATCATGACATGATTTCAACATGCGTTTCAAGTAAAGGCCCTAAGTTTGCCTTTTGGGGCACCTGAATATCTGAATAGCAGCACTAGAATATTTTAAAATGTCTAACATTTTCCCCTCACAGGAAAATCTCCTCACAGGCTGAATATTCTTAATTGCTTCAACCGTTCTTCATAGGATATTTTTCACCTACTGACTTTCCTCTGAATGTTACTACTTTGTCAGTATTTTCCTTAGAGTAGAAAAATAAAACGGAATGATTATTCATCACCTTTTAGTTAGACATCTGAAATAAAGTTATTTTATCTATAATTGCTAATCGTAACATTCACAATTCTTTTTTTTTTTAAATATTTATTTATTGGAAAGTCAGATATACAGAGAGGAGGAGAGACAGAGAGGAAGATCTTCCATCCGATGATTCACTCCCCAAATGAGCTCAACGGCTGATGCTATGCCAATCCGAAGCCAGGAGTCAGGAACTTCTTCCGGGTATCCCACATGGGTGCAGGGTCCCAAGGCTTTGGGCCGTCCTCGATTGCTTTCCCAGGTCACAAGCAGGGAGCTGGATGGGAAGTGGAGCTGCTGGGATTAGAACCGGCGCCCATATGGGATCCCGGTGTGTTCAAGGCGAGGACTTAGCCACTAGGCCACGCCACCAGGCCCAACATTCACAATCCTGATAATAGGCCTTTTGAAAGCCCATTAAAATTACTGACTAAAAGGCCCGGAGCAGAAGCCTAGTGGCTAAAGTTCTCGCTTTGCATGCACTGGGATCCCATATGCACACCAGTTTGTGTCCCAGCTGCTCTACTTCCCTTTAAATTCCCTGCTTGTGGCCTGGGAAAGCAGTTGAGGAGAGACCAAAGCCTTGAGACCCTGCACCTGTGTGGGCGACCCGGAAGAAGCTCGTGGCTCCTCACTTTGGATCAACTCAGCTCTGGCCATTGTGGCCACTTGGGGAGTGAACCAGCAGAAGGAAGATTTTTCTCTCTGTAAATCTGACACTACAATAAAAACAAATAAATCTTAAAAAAAAAAAAGCTTTGGGAATGAAATGGTAAAAATCCATTGTAATTATACTATTCACGCAGCAAGTGGTAAAAAAAATCAAAAAAGAAGAATGCTAAGTGTTTCTGTTCTTAGTGCACACAAGCTGGAGGCATATTTGTTTTTAGTCTCATTAGAAACCCACGTTGCAGGCCCGGTGCGGTGGCGCAAGTGGTTAAGGTCCTCCCCTGGCACGCCCGGGATCCCATATGGGCGCCGGTTCTATCCCGGCAGCCCCGCTTCCCATCCAGCTCCCTGCCTGTGGCCTGGGAAAGCAGTCGAGGACGGCCCAAAGCTTTGGGACCCTGCGCCCGCGTGGGAGACCCGGAAGAGGCTCCTGGCTTCGGATTGGCATAGTATCGGCCCGTTGCGCTCACTTGGGGAGTGAATCATCGGATGGAAGATCTTCCTCTCTGTCTCTCCTCTCTGTATATCCGCCTTTCCAATCAAAAAATAATAAAAATAAATCTTTAAAAAAAGAAACCCACGTTGTAAGGTCAAAGGGAAATAATGTTAATCAAATTTTCGTATATACCTTTTTGAAATTGGAGGTAACTTTTTCTGTAGTTCCTATCATTTTGTAGACCTTTTCAGACAATGTATGATTAAACCAGATTTTTCAGCAACTTGATATAAAATTCTTGTAGACCTACAGTTATTAACAGGATTTCCTATTTAGCTAGTTTTTCAGTTTCTCCTTTACAGCAATTCTCCAGGTTGAGAAGTAATGATTTTTCTTAAATTCAGCATCTGGCCCAGCTGCTGACACTGGGTTACAATGCCCACGTCCCACAGTGGAATGCCTGGGATCTGGCCCGCAGCTCCACTCTTGATTCTAGTTTCCTGTTTCTACCTAGCAGGTGATGCTCAAGTGATTTGGTCCCTGCCAACCACCTGGGAGCCTGGGCTCGCTCCCAGCTTCTTGTTTAGGCTTAGTCCACTCTCAGACTGCTGCAAGTACTTGGACAGTGACCCAGCAGATGACACTGGTCTGTCTCCCAGGAAATATTTAAAAAATTGAATGCTATCATGTTGTATCTCTGAAGATTACTAAACAATGTGCCTTATGCAGCATACCTTTTTTGAAATTTTATTTAATTAAAAAATACAACCATTTATTTGAGGAAAAGAGAAAGATCCCATTTGCTGGTACATTCCACAAACGCCTGAATGGTCAGGAGTGGGCCAGGCTGAAGTCACGGGACAGAATTCAGTCTAGGTTTCACAAGTGGGTAGCAGGAACTCAACCACTTGAGCTATCCCCTTTTGCTTTTAGACTGCGCATTCACAGGAATGCCAGACGCAGAGGCTGGAAACATAGGCACTCCAATATGGGATACAGGCATTTTAACCGCAAGGACTAATGCTAATCCCCTTTTTGGAAATGTTAAAGAGCCCCACTCAACTTATGCATTTTTATAAACAATTTTAATTTCATTTTATTTAAAGATCAGTGATAGGTTGGGGGGTGCAGAAAGCAAGCACACCCACACAATCTTCCATTTATTTGTTCACTTACAGCAACCCATGTACTCCCTCCCTGTGCTGGACCACTGGCAGAAAGCTGGATTGGATTCTGAGAAGCCAGGACTTGTTCCAGCAATGTAGACTGATTGTACCCCCACTTCCCAAAGTTTTGTTTATTTGAAGGCATGGAGAGACAGAGCAAGCTCTCTCCATGTCATTTTGCTTTGGTTTGAGTATGTGCCCCAAGGGTTCATTAATGTGGGTCCTTGAGCACTCCACAAATTTCCTAAATATTATGCAGAACCAATCAATAATCCACATGATGGGTCCAACTCGTCTCATATCTATTTACTGAGTGTGTAAGATGTTAAATATATATTTTTACTTAGCTGAATTTATTCTAACAGGTGTTAAATTAACGTTTCAGCAAAGATTTCAAGTTCAAAACCAATCAAGATTGTCTTTTTCCACTGCACCTTGTTCCTCTCTGGAAATAAAACAACAGCATTTCTCCAGGCTAGAAAAGATTCCTTCCAAACTAAGCACACATACCATAAAATTATACCAAGTTTTATTTTACGTGAATTTTCAACTAAATCTACTTTAGTTAATAACTGTTAAGACATGATTTTTGATTCTAGAATGAACAGCAGGACTTTTAATACAATTAGTCAAGAGATTTCATTACCTGGGATTGGGAGGATATCCAGCTGGATATGCAGAGATCCCGCCTGGCATGCCTGGCATGTAGGAGGCTACAAACACATTTTAATATTTTTTAATAATGTGCGTAGTCCTGAATATACAAGCTATTTATGAATAAGATATTCATCACTGTCAAACCAGAGCCAGGTTTCCTTCACTTAAAAAAATTCAAATCTCAACACCAAAACAAACACCAAGACAGTAACACCCCACTCATATTATTTTATTTGAAGCAGTAAACATTTTCAGATCACATAATTATATTAAACATGACTTACAACACCACTCGTAACAATTCCAACAAGGAATAACTGGCAAATAGGTCAACCAAAATGATTAGCTTCACAGGACTGCCAAAAAATCTATAACCCAAGACAAGAGCTGGTTCAATGTGAAATTTAGAGAAAGGTAATTCTGGCCTCCTTTAGTTCAGGGTCAGGTTCTTCCAAAGTGACCTCTTTATTATGCTAAAGACATTGGACATTTAATAAAAAAAAATATGTTGACCAATTTGCACAGCTGGTTTTGTTGGCTTATTTAGGCACTTCAAAACATCTCAGGCTACTATGAGAAGTCCTATATAAAACTTAGTCATTTAGACTAGTTAAAAGCATCACAGAAATACTAAAAAAAAAAAAAAAAAAAAAAAAAAGTAAAATCTAATAAAGGTAAAGAATGCTTTATACATTAATCAAAGAGAGTGTTGATGGCATAGAGTGAGGACCAATGATGACAATAAGCTAATCCTAACAAAGGAAGAAAGGAAGAAAGAATTGTTCATTTTAGTGTTGACTAGAACTCAGAATCAATGTTTCTTCAGTGAAACTTTCTCATTAATAAAGGATGAATTAGGCTTTTAATTCAAAAAATAAAATTTCCAGTGTCCTTTATGTGAAAGGTACCAGGAATTGAGTTGATCAAAAAACGAAAGACAAAACCCAACAAACTAGAATCCTTGGTAGCAAATACTGATGCTGAGGTTTGTGAGAGGAGTGTTATTACGGGTCATCCAGGAAACAAAGTTAATATAAATCTAGGAGATGGAAATAAACAAAAATGATGTAGCAGAGGAATGACAGATGAAAGCTTGAAAGTAAAAGGGGTGCAGTCTTCACGGAATGAGAATTCAAGAAGATATGACAACTTATGGTGGACTTAGACGAGAGGAGCCTTGGTGTGGTTGTTAAGACCCTGTTGGGGATGCTCATATTCCACATCTGAGTGCCTAGAGGCTGAGTTCTGGTTCTGCCTCCGATTCTAGTTTCCTACTGATGTGTACCCTGGGAAACAACAGCTGATGGCTCAAGTGCCTGGGTTCCAGCAACTCAGGATAAAGTTCTGGATTGACTTTGTGGTTCCCACTTCTACCTGGCTCAGCCTTGATTGTTCTAGGCATCTGGGGATCAAACCGATGGAAGGAAGATCTTTTGTCTTGGTCTTCCAATCAATCAATCAGTAAAATGATGGCCCAATGCAATAGCTCAACTGGTTAATTCTCTCCTTGCAAGGACCAGGATCTCATATGGGTGTCAGTTCATGTCCCCACTGCTCCATCTCCCAATCAGCTCCCTGCCTATAGCCTGGAAAAGCAGTGGAGAATGACCAAAAGCCTTGGGATCTTGCACCCATGAGGGAGATTTGGAAGAAGCTCCTGGCTTTGGATCGGCTCAGCTCTAATGGGACCACCATTGGATCTGTGGCCCATCAAAAAAACAACATGTTCTTATGTGGTTTCTGACTGTATTTCAACACTGGAAATTGCAGCAAGCATGACTCAGATATGTCAAATAATGTAA
Organism: Ochotona curzoniae; assembly: GCF_017591425.1. Lineage (NCBI taxonomy): Eukaryota > Metazoa > Chordata > Mammalia > Lagomorpha > Ochotonidae > Ochotona > Ochotona curzoniae. Next base: position 916,438 of record NW_024466409.1, read on the forward strand.
CACGTGGGTCTCCTAGCACCAGCAACAACATTACCTAGAACTGCAGGTTGAAACTGCTAATTCTAGTACTTTTTTTGCTCTCAAAACCTTTTTGCTTTTAAACACTATTCACAGGATTAGCACAATGTATCTATGAGTACAGATGTTGATTCTATTTGCAAAAATAATTTTAGAGCCAGAATAAAATGGAATGCTAAAATAAACAGTATATGGTGTCCTATTAGGATTAAGCATGAGCCTTCACTTGCTGCCTCAACAGGCTCTGTCATAGCAGGAAGCTGTAATCAGGAGTGGTGCGAGGACCCAACTCAGGTACCTCCTTATGAGTGAGATGTGGGTGTCAAATTAGCACCTTAATTACTTGGTCAAACAGCCATCTCTACTCTTAACATTGTTTTTAAACGTGATTCATAACTAGCTCAAAAGCCATCCTATAAGATGTAAAAAAAAGTCTCAACAATCATAATAACTTAAATTATTTTAAGTATAATTGCCCAACTAGATATAATATTTACTCAAGTATCCATCCAAGGGTGTGTGTATGTGTGTGAGTTTGTGTCTGTCTCTCTGGGGTAAAATCAAGATTTTCATTTCTCTGTAGTCAGACCTAGCATTAGTGGATATCTTCTAAATGTATCAAATATATTAAAACTGGAATGGAGAAGTAACAAAGTAGTCTTTTTCAGTAATTTTCTAAAATTTTCTGTAGTATTTAAAGTGACTTTCAGTGAGTGAATATAAAAATGTAATAGTGACTACAGCAGGTCTTTTAGATACTGAACTTTTAACATCAATGCCCTGAGGAAATTTAGAAAAAACAATATTTCTTAGGAAAGCTAATTTCTAGAAAGGTGCTTTTTGTCTTTCATTGGAGCCATCACTCAGGCTTCCCAGGGTCTGAATCAGCAAGCAGGGAGATATAGTTGGAACAGGAGCTAAGACCAGACTTTCAAGTGGGACCTCACAATATGACACTCAGTGCTCACTCCCAAGTTACCTTTGATTAAGACACTGGCTATATTATCTGAGGAAATAAATGATTGATAGGACTAGGAAGTATCTGCTATTTCAAAGTTAAATAAGCAATGTTCTCCACTCTCAGGTACTACAGTTAATGTAATTACTAGTAGTAAAATAAAAGCAAATTTCGGATCCAAAAGAAACACTATCTTTATTAAAAGATTCTAATCCTGAAACCAAGCTTATCACAGGAAGGTAGAGGAAAATGGAAATTTTTCTGTTATATTTCCATTCACCTTATAAATTGAGATGCTCCTTCAGAAAGAATGGATTAAAATGAAAGAATGATTTGCAGTAAAAAAAAAAAAAGCTCACATAATTTGTCTTATAAATTTGGCTAATTGTAATTTTAAATAAAATTTACAAAAAATTTACCACTCAAAACAGAATGAAACAAATACTGATTTAGTAAAAGCAAAGCAAGAACAACCAACTCTGTTATTCAGAACGAACTTAAAGTATTAGTAAGAATTATTTTTGAAAAAAGATAAGAGATATAATACCAGGTACTACAAAAAAATTCATGAAAAATGGAATAATGGTAAATTTTATTTTGGTGCAAAATTTATGAAATCCATGACTCCTAGTACAAACATGCATGAATTTCAACTATTTTTGCACCATAATAAACTTACCTTTAATTGTATTTCACATGAACATTTTGTAGTGCCTTTGAAAATACCAACTGGGTAGGACTGGTATTATCTCCACGCCTCCCACCTTTCTACACAAAGTAAAATCATGAGTTGGCTGTATACAACAAGCACACTGAGAGCTAGATTTCCAAATTGTGTATACTGGAATAGCTGAATATGAATGATTTGGTTGACAGTATAATTTTTATTTAGAACACTGATCCTGGAATTACAAAGAGAAAAGAAAAGTCAGACTACTTTTCAGGTTATGTCTGCTTCCAAGCTGATTAAATAAAGGCTATTTCACAGCATGCACAATTAAAAAAAATAACCTAGCTCTTTTCCAGCATTCTTTCTCCTCCACTCTGGAATTTAATAAATCCATACTTAGATTACTACCCACAGACAGAAGCCCATGTGCCAGTCTTTGGTAGAAATCTGTACATGTAGATGTGGGGTCTCAGAATACCTCCAAAAATTCCACTAACTTGACATACTAAAAAGCAAAATAAAGCCGTTAAAAATTTTTATAAGGCTTTCTGTGTTATCTAAGTTTAAAAGTAAAATCTCAATTGTACTTACTATTTGGTGGTCCTGTTGCCTGGTAGGGTGGATAGGATGCTGAAGCAGTAGGACGAGAGAAAACTGGAGGCTCTTCTCCAAACACCACAATCATGACCTGAATAAGCCCCAGCAAGTCTGACTGTGGCTGAAAACGGAAGAGAAATCCAAATCAACAAACTGAGTCACTTCTTAGAAAAAAGGAAGTCTAGCCATTTCTCATCACTTTGACAGTTTTCTTTGAAGAACTTCAATCATGAAAATTCTGAAATACATTTAAAAAACTTTGGGAGTATTAAATAATATTTACTTGTGGCCCTTGCTTCATGCACACTTTTAAAGACAACGAACCAGAGGAGTACACTGCAAAATTCAGATTGTGTTTTTTTTCATTTGACTTCACAGAACCAACAAAGCCTACTTTATTGTAAGTAGACAACTTAAGAATGCTGGTACAAAATCTGGGATTGATATAAACAATAAACCTAATAATACTTATGGCCTTTTATAAATGACACTGTTAACCTGAAAACATATTCTTTAACTTTTATTAAAGATAGTAATATGAATATTAAAATTATAGGTAGTTTCAAACTTAGGAATATACAAATTATTAAAGGGTCTTTTCTTTCAATAATAGTTACAAAAAGAGTACCTTTTTTCCCCCCAAAAAAGTAGTAAACATTTTCTCAAATGTATATCAATGTCCATCACACTTAGTGAAATAAACCAGTCCTCAAAAGATAAGTGTATTCTCTGATTTGTGACAACTAATACACAGAGCACCAAAAAATGTAATCTGTGTGATATTAACAACCTGGGAATGAACTGCTGTGGTCATGCTCAGCCTGAGTCAATGCTCCTGAGTAACATCAGCATTTCCACTTTTTTCCCTTCTACTCACTGTCGTACCTCTACACACCAGAATATTAACATAGTCTATAACCATGAAGTGAATGAATATGAAACTGTGATAAGGGGAAAAAGAGGGAGGGATAAGCAGGCCCTGTGCTTCAAAATGCAGTTCTTTGTGGCTAAATGGGCACAACTGGAAACTATAATGCTAAGGGAAATGAGCGAATCCCAAAAGATTAGATACCACATGTTTGCCTTGATTTAACCTGTAATTTTTTGTTTGGTTGTTTGTTATTTTTTTGAACCTGTCATTGATACTGTCTCAACCCAGATGTTTCGAAGAAGGGAACTTGCATTATTTTTAACATATTGTTTACCCAATACTATGTCAATTAATTCCATAATGTTGTATATTGATACTGAGGCCTTGTTGGGGCTTTTAACTGACCGGATCTTTACTCTGTTAGACCTATCTTCAGACCATAGAAGGTCTCCCCAAGAGGCCACTGAACTTATCTGGACAATAAGACGCTGAACTTTATGCTAGGCAAGTGTTTGCAAGCAATGAATCTCAACTGAACTTGAACTATGGTTATGCAACAAGGTGGAGGAATCCACCATGGGGGGAGGGGTATGGGAGGGGTGGGGGAAATCCCCAGCGCCTATAAAACTGTACTACATAATACAATGTAAGCAACAATAAAAAAAAAAAAAAGAAAAATGTGAAATTTATTCATTTTATATAAATAAATTATGAAACGGGCTGGTTTTTTTCTTGGCTGATTTCAAGCCTTTATTTTGTGTATGTCTCTTTTACCTACTTCTCTTTGAGTTCATCAGATTCTGAAGAACCACTAAATCATTTTGGTCAGCTAACCACGTTTATTACTTGTTTCTGTTAAGAGTCAGTTATAGGTTTCACCTTTCTAAAGAACCAAGCTTACCTCTTTTGTTCACATTTTTATTTACTTATGAAAGAGGACAATAACATTTCCCAGAGCTTCCTGTGAAAAATCTGATGATTCTCCCTGCTTCAGAATCTTTCTCTTGTTTGAGCATTTGTGAGTGTGTATGCTTGACAGGGGAATGGCATGTCCAGGATCTGTGAATACTTAAAGGTATACTGATTTGTGGATGGTAGGTGGTATATAGAGTGGTCACTGAAACAGCTTGCTCCAATAGGTAATAGCCTTTTTAGTTCAAGAACACTCGGAAATAAAATCATAGCCTCATGCAAACTCTTAAAAATTGGAATAGTTCACACACCGTAAAATTCACCCACTTAAAGCAAACTAGTTTAGCGGGTTTTAGTATACTAACAAAGCTGTGCAATTACCATCATCATCTAAGTCCAGAGCATTTTATTTCAAAAAGAAACCCCAGGGGCTGACACAGTGGCTCAGCAAGCTAATCCTCCATGTGTGCCAGCTTGTGTCCCAGCTGCTCCACTTTTGGGCCGGCTCCCTGCTTGCGAACTGGGACAGCAGTAGGAGGATGGGTAAAGTGCTTGGACCCTGCAGAGACCTGGAGGGAGTACCCAGCTTCAGATTGGCTCAGCTCCAGTAACTGCAGCCATCTGGGGTGTGAACCAGCAGATGGAAGATTTCCCTCTCTGTAAATCTGCCTTTCAAATAAAGACAAATGTTTGGGGGGGGGAGGGAAACAAGAAAAAAGAGTACTCCACACTCTTTTTTTTCTCCATGGATTTGCCTTTTCTGTCTGCTTCATATAACATTTCATATCATAAAACATGTAACCCTTTGTGTCTGGTTTCTTTAACAAAGTGCTTCCATACTGTAATATGAATCATTTCTTCATTTACACATTCTTGTAACTGCAGCTTTGTTAAGGCAATCTGTATTTTAATTCGTTTTCAATTCTTTAACAATTCTTTTGAAGAAAATTAACCTCATCTATAGGTAATACAGGCATTTCTAGGTCTATTATAAAGCAACAGGGCATGAATTCAAACTAATATAGAACTACTTTGCTGACTAGCTTGATATAGGATATGAAAAGAGGAGTAAGAACACTGCAGCAATTTTAGCTGCAACAACTAAGGATCAATTTAAACACAATATTTTTATAATTGCCTTTTCACACAAAGCCCTGCAGACTTTCACTCGTTTGTTTTTTGCAATAAGCAAAGAGAGATCAGATTTTACATTTCTAGGCAGTACATGACAGATCATCAGAATTAGGATTAATAAACTCATCCCTCCTACTGAAGTCAGCTGCCAATATTGTTCTTACTAGAGCTATGAAATGTACATATAGCAATGTAAATATGACTTTAAATAGTAACAATAAAGAAAATACCTGTGCAACCATCATTCAGGATAAGAAAATGATTGCCCATAACAAAAGTTTAAAGGAAATTACTTCTTTTTAAGAACAGCCAATTTGGGACTGGAGCAGTAACGTAGTAGTGAAAGTCCTTGCTTTGCATTCACCAGTTGTGATATAGGCGCCAGTTCTGTCCTGGTTGCATCACTTCTCTTCCAGGTCCCTGCTTGTGGCCTGGGAAAGCAGTAGAGGATGGCCCAAAGTCTTGAGACCCTGCATCCATGTGGGGGACCCAGAAGCCTGGCTCCTGGCTTCAGACTGGCTCAGCTCCAGCCACTGTGGCTACGTGGGGAGTGAACCAGTTGATGGAAGATCTTTCCCTCTGTCTTTCCTTCTCTCTGTAAATTTGACTTTCCAATAAAAATAAATCTTTTTTTAATAATGAAATAAGTCTTTAATAGAGCTCTATTTAAAAAAGCCAATCTTTTGCTTTACTTTAAGCATACTACCTTTTGAATGAGTTCTTAAACATGTTTAATTTTGTCTGTTTTTGAAATTCATACAGAGAATATGAAACTACATATTCTGTAAATACTTGTGTTTTTGTTCAGCAGTGTTGTAAAATTCCTTTTTATTTTGGCTGGGGCAACACTGGAATCCCACATGGGCACTAGTTATACTCCCAGCAGTTTACTTCCAATTCAGCTCTGTTTACGGCTTGGGAAAGCAATGGACCATAGCCCAAGTCCCTGAACCCCCGCACTCATGTGGGAGACCTGGAAGAAGCTCCTGGCTCCCAGCTTTGGATCAGCTCAGCTCTGGCTATTGCGGCTATTTGGGGAGCAAACCAGCCGCTGGAAGACCTTCTCTCTTGGTAAAAATCTGCCTTCTAAATAAAAATAAACCTTTAAAAAGATTCACCTTTATCAAAGGAATTAAGTCAAGTATAGTTCAAAGACTTCATGAAAACTGTGTAGCAAGGATTTGCCCTCTCCTTGTGCAGTAAGATAATTAGAATTAATAATGACCCTAAGCTGATACTTGTAAAGCTCACCCTCTCCCAGGATGTATTCCTCCAATGGCATCAACTAAGAAGCCTCCACTTGTCTCCTCAACCCAGTGCTGCTTAGAAGCTGGCTGTTCTTCAGAGGCTTTCTGTGAAACGTCTCAGCATTTTTATAACATAGGAATTCAGCTTATCTGCTGAGGGTCAGGAAGGCGAGACTTAGAGGATCAACTCAGCTCTGCGTGGTTTCCTTTCTTCCTCAAATCTTGGATCCTAAAGTCCAGGATTAATAAACAGAACAGCAAGTTTGGTCCTTTCAGCCCTGAGAGTTAGCTAGAGACTCCAGAGTTTCTCTGCTTCCAAGCTAGGGCACTCTGCCCAGATTCTTAGCCTCTCGTCTACAGGAATCAGTAAATATTCCTATGAGAAAAGTTACTGGCAGGATGTTGACTCTTCGCAGCTCTGTTCTCTATACATAAGCTGGCCTTTCAAGTCTTAACAGCCTCAGCAACTTCCCAAAGCCTTCCAAATACAAACCTTTACTATTTTGTCTGGCTTCCTTTGTTGTTTTTTGATGTGGACATTGGTCTGCCACAATAATAGCATAGGAGACAGAACAGAAGTTCCCTACTATTATTCTTAGAAAGAACACTTTGAAAAAAAAAAGAAAGAAAGAAAGAAAGAAAAAGAACACTTTGGGTAAGGAGATCTGAGTTCCACCAATATCAAGTTTTTAAAAATGCACTTTCCACTATGTGAATCCTATTTATTTTTAAAGTTTTAACTCAAGCAAATAAAATAGTGCAGCCCTCACGCAGTAGCCTAGCGGCTAAAATTCTTGCCTTGCACGCACCGGGATCCCATATGGGTGCCGGTTCGAATCCTGGTAGCCCTGCTTCCCATTCAGTTCCCTGCTTGTGGCCTGGGAAAGCAGTTGAGGACGGCCCAAAGCCTTGGGACCCTGCACCCATGTGGGAGACTTGGAGGAGGCTCCTGACTCCTGGCTTTGGTTTGGCGCAGCTGTTGCCAATTCAGATGATTCACTGGGGAGTGAATCATCAGACAGAAGATCTTCCTCTCTGTATATCTGACTTTCCAATAAAAACAATTTTTTTTAAAGTGCATATTTATTTTGTAAGCTGCAAAGTACTTTTACAAATAGTTTTTTCTAACAACCCTCAATTTAGTATTAAGTGCATTTATCTATCCTGCTTGAAATCTTCCATATGAGTAAACAAAAAGCTAATGCCAGTAAGCAAAACATATAAAATACAGTGAATTCAAAGGACACAAGTTATACTTACATGTTTCCATTCATGAAGATAAGGAAGATATATCTTCCCATTTGCATCAACATGCTTTCCTGTTTTAATAGTCATTGAACTAGTAGGTTTAACAAAACAGATAGGAGGATTATACGGGTATGTGTCCAGCAGCCACAGGCATATTGGAATATTATATGTATTACCTGAGAGAGAAAGAGAAACTTCAGTTGTATTATTTTTTTATTATTTTCAATTTTAGTTTCATAGGTGAGGAAGAGAACTATAAACAATTGAAAATCCACAACACACATTGTGCTTGAAGCTCTGTTTCATACCAGTTTTTAAATTTTCAGTTTGCAAAATACATAAACAGAATGAAAGAGCTAACTGATCACTACCCTCCCAGCGTCTATCTGCTGTTGTAAAATCTGTTCACAAATTGTTTACGCTATTTGAAAAGCAGGAAGAGTGAGCGAGTGAGCATGCCAGACACCCATCTGTCATCTGCTGCTTCATTCTCCAGGGACCTCCAATAGCCACGGGCAGGCCGGGTTTAAGCCAAGAACCCAAACCCCACTGTGTTTCCCACCCGGGCATCAGAACCCAAGTACTCAGACATTGTCTGCTGCCTCCCAGAATGTGTGTTACCAGGAAGCTGATCCGGAAGTGGAACAGTTTGGACTTCACCTAGGCATTCTTATAAGAGATAGCAGCATATAGACCACTGTGCCATGATCCTAACCTATAAGTTATCTTCTGACTCAATACATCCTTGAAAACAGTCAAGGATGGCCCAAAACCTTGGGACCCTGCACCCGTGTGGGAGACCCAGAAGAAGGTCCTGGTTCCTAGCTTCAGATTGGCTCAGCTCCAGCTGTTGTAGCTGCTTGGGGAGTGAACCATTGGACAGAAGCTCTTCCTCTTTTTCTCTCCTTCTCCGCATATATATGTATCTGATGATCCAATAAAAACAAACAAACAAACAATAAAAGCGGGCCTGGTGTGACAGCATAGTGGTTAAAGTCCTCGCCTTGATGCGCCGGGATCCATATGGGCACCGGTTCTAATCCTGGCGGCCCTGCTTCCCATCCAGTTCCCTGCTTGTGGCCTGGGAAAGCAGTCAAGGACGATCCAAAGCCTTGGGATCCTACACCTGCATGGGAGATCTGGAAGAGGCTCCTGGCTCAGGTTTGGCTCAACTCCAGCCTTTGCGGCCGCTTGGGGAATAAACCATCGGATGGAAGATCTTCCTCTCTGTCTCTCCTCCTCTCTATCTGCCTTTCCAATAAAAATAAATAAATATATATTTTTTAAGTGATAGAACAATATAGACTTGCTTGCCAAAAGCCAGATTATAAAACCTGATTCTTGGGGTTGGCACTATGGTGCACTGGGGTAAGCAATTTTTTGGGATGTCTGCATCTAATGTTGGAGTGTCTATTTTGTGGCTTCTGAATCAGCTTCCTGTTAACGCAATGTCTGGGAGGAAGCAAATGATGGCTCAAGAACTTAGGCCCTTGCTACCCACATCGGAAACCAGTTGGGATTCCTGGCGTTAGCCTGGCCTAATGCTGGTTGTTGCAGACATTTGGGGTGTGAATCAGTAGATAAAAAATCTGTCTCTCCTTCCCTGTCACTCTGTTTTTTATATAATTAAATAAACAGGGCCTGGCCAATGGCTCAACTGGCTAAACCCTCTTATTTGCAAATGCTGGGATCCCACATGGACACTAGACCATGTCTGGCTGCTCTACTTCCCATCCAGTTCCCTCCCTGTGGCTGGGAAAGCAGTTAAGGACAGCCCAAAGCCTTGGTACCCCACACCTATGTGGGAGACCTGGAAGAAACTCCTGGCTCCTGGTTTTGGATCAGCTCAGCTCCAGCCACTGTGTCCATCTGGGGAGTGAAATAGTGTATGGTTCTTTTGTCTGTCCTTCTCTTTAAAACTACCTTTCCAATGAAAATAAATGTTTTAAATAAATACACAAAACATGAAAAACAGAAAGACCAACTAAACAGATGCTGATATCCAGTAATTAACCAAAGCATGTTCTATATTCATGGAAGTTATTCAGAAGCACTAATGTTGGTTTTTGTAGTATAATCTGTCTCCATTGTGAAATTTATTTATTTTTATTGGAAAAGCAGATTTACAGAGACCAGGGGAGACAGATAAGCATCTTCCATCCTCTGGTTCCCTCTCCAAATGGCCATAATGGCTGAGCTGAACCCATCCCAAGCCATGAAACAGGAGCTTCTTCCATTTCTCTCACTTGGGTGCAGGGTCCCAAGACTTTTGGTCATTCCCTACTGTTTTTCAGTCCAGAAGCAGTGAGATGGATAGAGTGTGCAGCCGCTGGGACATTATCTGGCTAATACCCATATGGGACCCCGGTACTTGCAAGATAAGAATTTAGTTATTGAATCATCGCAGCAGGCCCTCAATTGAGAAATTTAACTATATACTACCAAAAAGTGTTTCAAATGATCCAACAGAGCAAATTCATTCAGCATAAATCAGTCTTTTCTTATGATGTTCAAAGCCCAGATCATTTGAACCACCTAATATAATTTATATACCTCCTTTCCCCTTCGATTCAGTTTTACCACATGTAAATACATATACAGATATTTCACCTCAGACATATTTAATTGTTATCCCAATTATTTTCATTTGTTTTATGAAAATGAAGAATTCTCCAGAATAACTAAGACTTGTGAACTAAGCCATATGAGAGCAGCTGATGGAACTGAAAATGTTTAGCTAAAACTTATACATAAGCAAACACTCAAAATCACAATATCCACCTCCCTGGCTGGATCCATTTCCTGAGGGTGATGACAAAGGCAAAGTCACTTAGCTTAGGTTTTACTTCCTAAACTTATCCTACCTGCTTTACAGAGTGCTGATGCTCAATTATTTTGAACTCCGTCTGGAATGTATGCCTGGTAACGAATAGCTGACTCATCTTTGAATAGCAAGCTCAGTCTCATTTTCTCAGTGATCCTCCCATGTGGCCTGGTGCACCTGTGTAACCTCTCAGCACCCTTGACATTATTCTACGGCTGTTAGAGAGCAGTACAAACATCTATCTGCAATTTCCTGTTTCTCCAATAGAGCTCTTGCCAGAGAAGGTACATCTTTATTCCCTTTTGTATCTCCACAGCTCCTCTCCCTATTGGCTCATGTAGACGAGGTACTATATGGAATAAAAGGGCAAGTTATAGGGACATAGGGCACATTAGTCACCAGCAATAATTAACAAACAGAACTATCTAAAAACAGAACAGTCTTATGAAGCTGAATGCTTATCAATGTCAATTAAGTATTCCAGCAGGAGATAACTGACTGGCTAAGAGAAACGAACTATGCAACAACACATGTACACATGGCTACCAGCTGCTGGTTCACGTCCCAAATGCTGGAAAGGTTAAGGCTGTTGTTGGGTGCTGGGGTTCGTGCACTGGGTGTGGATGGCACGAAGGTGTGAAGAGAACAGCTACCTTGTGTGGAAAGGCCCGGGGGAGTTTCCAGCTGTTAGGCAAGGCTCAGCGGATTTCTCTCTGACCACCTTGACACAGTTTCACCACCTTTTTGCATGGACACTCAAGCACCCCACTAAGAATTCTGCAATCTATTGAGGCATTGTTTGCCCCTGTTGGATGGCTTTTACCACCAAGGTGAGGTTGAGAGTTAATATTATTGATTATGTCTTGGTGAGGGCCTTTAACTGCGCACAGGAGTACAATTAAACCCATGCCATTTCTGGACATCTTATTCTGTACCTACCCATTGCCCTGAAATCGGGCACAGACATATAGCATGCCTTCTGGGAAATGGCTTAATAAGAATTTTATAAAGTAATGGAAGTGAGGGGAGTGACAGCTGAAATTGCTATGGCAATAAATATAGTTATTGTTATCTCAAAGGCTAGCTTGTCTTTGCAATTTTTAGGAGTGTAGAAAATGTAATTGTTTTAGCTGCTTTTATAATTTTTAGCTAGAGTAATTAAGGATGCTTTTATTAAAGAAAAATGCTTTTGATTATTGTCTTATTGTTTATGGGGTTGTAGAAGTCCATAGTTGTAGGGGGATTTAACATTTGAAGTTTTTGCTTTAGATTTTAGGTTTTTCCCTTAAATAATGGGTAAATTGTAGAAATAGAAATGTGGTAGGAATGTACTACTGACTAGCAGTAATCACATGTGCCTTGGCCTTAGAGTCCTGGCTGTTGCTCCAAGGCTACTGTTGAAGAATAAATAATAGCTTGCTTTGAAGAATATGAATACAGTATTTTGCAGAATTATCTTTAGGGGCACCTGCCTAGCCTTGAAGTGCAGATGGAGTGACCAAATGTCTGTACATGCCCCCTTAGTCTTGAAGTAAAAATAGAATAATTAGTTGCTTGTGCAGAAGCTTGTGAGGTGTCTCAGTAAATAAAAAGGACAGCTTTTTCTTGAGCTGGTGTGAGAATGCACCAAGTGTCTGTGTCTTTCTTTATCACCAACTCCACGCACCCTTCCCGAGCTCTGAACTCGGCTGGAGCTGGACTCCGGCAGTTGGGTCAAAGCTAGGATCCAGGAAGGCTATGCAGCTCTCCTGCATGGGTGGTAGGACCTCAACTATTTGAGCTATCCCAGGGTCTGCATTTGCAGAAAGGTGAAGGCAGAAGGTGGTGCCTGAAATGAACCGAGGATCTCAGACATGGGACATGGGCATCTTAGCCATCAGGATAAATGCATACCCCCAAATCACAGTTACTTTAAAGGAAAAAAAATGTATTTATTTGAGAGAAACAGAATGAGCGCTCCCACCCACTGGTTCACTCTGTAAATGGCTATAACAGCCTTACTTGACTAAAGTTGGGAGCCAGGAACTCAACCACATCTCCCACGTGAGAGGCAGGAACCCAATTATTTGAGCCATCACTGATGGCTTCCATGGCATTCAGTAGCAATAAGCTGCAATAAGGAGCCAGAACTGGGAGTCAAATCCAGGAATCCCAATGTGGGCTAAAAGTCTCCTAACTGGCGTCTGCACCACCAGGCCACACATCTGCTCCACTAACTACTTTTAACAGCCCATTTATTATATACTAGGCTTCTGTGCCAAGTTCTTTATAAACATTAAAATAATAGTTTAATTGCTCCTGATGCGGGCACCATTATTCAAATGTTATAGATGTTCATTGAACACAGAGAACTCATTACTAAGTGTTCTGACATAAAAGTCTCTTAATTGCTGTATTATATAGCTTCCTGTTAAGAAGTCTGAATGATACAGGAAGTTGACTAGAAGGCATCTAAGACCCTTTTTTAGTTCTAAGATTCTTTGAGTCTATGAAATATTAAATTTACCCAGTGCATGTGGGCTTTTGCTTGTTGATGTATCTTGAGTAAACAAGTTTTAAGACAGGAAAGAGTATCTGGCGCACTGATTCAGATACCACTTGAGACATCTGGAAACTATGCTCGAGTCCTGGGTTAGAGTCCCAGCTCTGTTTCTTTCTTTCTTTTTTTTTTTTTTTAATTTTTAATGTTTGAATTATGTGGTATAATTTGTATAGCTTGGGATTCCCCCCCAAACTCCCACCCCTGACAGATTTTCCCCATTTTACTACAATGGTATAGTCCTTCATAAGGAATCACCAGCTTCATTCCTGATTCCAGCTTCCTGCTAATGTATACCCTGGGAGGCAGAAGATAATGGCTGAAGATCTGGGGTCTTTGCCATTCAAAAAGGACACACAGACTGACTTCTTGGGCTCTGGTTTGGGCTTGGACAAGTCAGGAGGTTGTGGGTAAACAGGGAATAAACAAGCAGATAGAAGATCTCTGCTTGTGTGCTCTGCATTGACATAGTGAATTGCTGCTACCATATGACTATCAATGACAAGTTAGTATTTGGGGTATGCATTGTGATACAGTGGATTAAGCTGCTGCTAGGGAATGCCTGCAGCCTCTATTAAGCCAGTCTGAGTTCCAGCTACTGTACTTCTGATACAGCTTCTCACTAACGTGTCTGGGGAGGCAGCAGAAGGCGGGTGAAGTACATGGGCACCTGACGCCTACATGAGAAACCTAGACAGAGTCCAGGTTCCTGGCTTTGATCCAGTCTACCCTTGGCTGTTGCAGTGTTTGGAAGTAAACCAACAGATAGAAGATATCCTCCCCTTTCTTGCTTTGCCTTCCAAGTAGACAGAAAATAAACAAACATTAAAGAACAAAAAAACTTCAGAAGGCTAGAAACTTTAAAAGCCACACGAAAGTTTAATTCTCTGGCACCATATGAAGGGTCTTCAAAGGTACATGGAAAATGGGGCCAGGCATGGTAGCCTAGAGGCTAAAGTGTTTGTTTTGCAGGTGCCGGAATGCCATATGGGCACCGGTTCATGTCCCAGCAGCTCCCACTTCCCTTCGACTCCCTGCTTGAGGCCTGGGAAAGCGGTAGAGGATGGATTAAATCCTTAGAACCCTGTGCCTGCATGGGAGTCCCGGAAGAAGCTCCCAGCTCCTGGCTCCTGGCTCTGAATTGGCTAGGCTCTGGCCATTACAGTCACTTGGGGAGTAAACCAACGGACAAAAGAGCTTTCTGTCTCTCCTCTCTGTATAGCTGACTTTCTAATAAAAATCAATAGATCTTTAAAAAAATGCTTGAAGAACTGTATGTCTTTCAAAAATTTTTGCACCAAAGTAAACTTATCTTTTAAATCCAGTTTTGTTAATTCTTTGAAGTAACTGTGTATTTATTACGTAATCAAAATGCATCAGGGATCAGCTAGTTGGTGCAATGAGCTAATCTTCCACCTGCAGTACAGGCATCCCATATAGATTCTGGTTCAAGTGCCAGTTGCTCCACTTCTGATTCAGCTCTCTGCTAATTGCATAAGAAAGCAATGGAGGATGACCCAGGTCCTTGGGTCTCTGCACCCATGTGGGAGACTTGGAAGAAGCCCAGCTCTGTCAGTTGTGGCCATCTGGGGAATGAACAGCAGATGGATGATCTCTCTGTCCGTCCCTCGTTCTCTCCATAACTCTTTCAAGTAAAGTAAATAAATGAAAAAAAATCTGTCTTTAAAAAAAAAAAAAACAGGCACTGATACTAAAAACTTATTTACCTCTATAAGGCACAGGAATTGTTCCAGTGAGGTTCATGAGTTCTCTGGAACTGCCATCATTGAAAACTGAAAGAAAAGATCAGGAATGTAATCATGAGCATGTTACAGATGCTTTTATAAGTTACTCTTTTAGAAACACTGGCTAAAATTCATTACTGTGCTTGAAAGGAATAACTTGCTAATGCATCATCCATTCCGTCCAGTGACAAAGAATCCTTTGTTGACTCACTCAATGGGATCAACTGGGAAAGATTACAAGAAAAGATGCTTTGAATATGTGAAAAATGGATGTGAGTGTTATTGACCCAGTAAACTGAAGCTCTTGGTCTCCGATGGACATGACCAAACATGTTTAAAAATGATACTACCAAATGATACTAAATATTAATCTAATATCTATGGTTTAGAAACTGTCAATCTTTTTCTCCATCCACTGTCATTCTCAATTTCAATGTAGTATTAAACCACAGAATTAAAATAAGTTTTCACAAATACAGACAAGTCTATGCATAACACTTAGGAAAATGTGAACCAGATTACATTTAAAATTGCTTCCTATGCTTAAATTTGCATAGTTCTAGGTCAGAGCATTTCTTTAAAAACTTAACATATTATTACTATTGAATTTTATAATTTCCTATACCCCAACACTTTTCATCATGTAGAGGTTTAGTCCTACAACTTAAAAACCAACCAACTTGAAAATGTTCTTGAACAAAATAAATGAAGTCAACAGTACTGAGTGTTCTGATTGCAGACTCACCATATGAATCCAGCACAGGTTTGAGATCTTTGTAGAGATTAATAACATTGGCAGTTTCACGTACAGTTAGGTCTCTGTATTTGTACTGAAAAGCAAATCATACAAAATTTTTAAAATTTTAGTTTAAAATTCTATTTTCCACAGAGCACTCTTAAAAACACAATGGTTTTCACTTCACTTCTCATTAATATTAGTTAAAGCCTGAAAGAATCTCAGTAGCTTTCCCTCTGGCAGAAGATGAAGAAATCAGAGGTCTTGACCCTCATCTGATCATAAGGACACTGATGTTCAATGGCTGACAAGCACCACGTATGCACACAATTTCTATCAGCTTTTAGTGCTTTTTTTCTTTTAAGATGTATTTATTTATTGGAAAGTCAGATATACAGAGAGGAGGAGGAACAGACAGGAAGATCTTTGCTCCAATGATTCACTCCCCAAGTGGCCGCAATGGTTGGAGCTGAGCCATCCGAAGCCAGGAGCCAGGAACTTCTTCCGGGTCTCCTACACGGGTGCAGGGTCTCAAGGTTTTGGGCATTCCTCGACTGCTATCCCGGGCCACAAGCAGGGAGCTGGATGGGAAGCGGGGCTGCCAGGGATTAGAACCGGCGCCCATATAGATCTTGGGCGTGCAAGGGCAAGGACTTTAACCACTATGCTATTGTGTGGGGTCCCAGTGCTTCCCTCTTAGGATGCAGCAGTCATTTATTCCAGCAAGATTCCCATATGCAGATCAGACATCAGGGAACTAATAATAGTTAAGGTTAGTTAATAGAACTTCCAAAACAATTAGGACCAATAATTTTAAGGAAAGGAAAAAATGGTATTGTAACCACAAAACAAAAGCTCTTAGGAGTAACACAGGAACACATAATACCGAATTAAGACAGACAGACAAGATACAATATTAAGCCAAAGAAACCTAACAGAGCGGGGCCCAGCATGATGGTTCAGTGGGTAAATCCTTGCGTTGCACACGCCAGGATCCCATAAAGGCAATGATTCGCGTCCTGGCTGTTCTGCTTCGCATCCAGCTCCCTGCTTGTGGCCTGGGAAAGCAGAAGAGGATGGCTCAAAGCCTTGGGACTCTGCACATGTGTGGGAGACCTGGAAGAAGCTCCTGGATTCGGATCAGCTTGGCTCCAGCCATCAAGCCCACTTGGGGAGTGAACCAGCAGATGAAAGATCTTTCTGTAAATCTGCCTTTCTAATAAAAATGAATAAATTTTGAAAAAAAGAAAGAAGTCTAACCGAACCAAAAAGGGTGACAGAGAATGAGAGAAAATACAAGAAAAATTAGGAAGTAAATCCAAGATGTCTATTCTTTAGAATTTTTGTTCCCCCTGCACTCCATAGCTCCACTTTTTCCACACTGTGGGATCAGTTCTAGGCAGACTTCTTTCTCATTTTTCCCATGTTATTCACAAAAGCAAACCTATTACTGAGCTCTCATGCCCTTTTGGTTATCACATTTTTCTCAGTTCCTTTTTGTGGAAAAAAGTCATGCATCAAGCTGCTTACATTTGTTGTCTTTTAATTGCTCTCTTTCTACACTTTTTTTTTTTTTTTTAAGATTTACTTATTCTCATTGGAAAGGCAGAAATGCAGAGGGAAGGAGATAAAGATCTTTTTTCCACTGGGTTACTCCTCAAGTGATCACAACCGCCATAGCTGAGCCAATCAGAAGTCAGAAGACAGGGTCTCCCACGCGAGTGCAGGGTCCCAAGCCTTTGGGCTGTTCTCCACTGCTTTCCCAGGCTACAAGCAGGGAGCTGGATAGGAAGTGAAACATCCAGGACACAAACCAGTGCCCATATGGGATCCCAGCACATGCAAGGCAAGGACTTTAGCCAATAGGCTGCCATGCCAGGCCTTACACTTTCTTCTTAAAACCTTAAGACAACTGCATTTCCAAAGGTAGAGAGAACAATATAATGAACACTCTTGATCCAACAGCAGGTTTCAATAATCATCAGCACAACCAATGTTATTTAATTTATAAATCCAACCCCTTTTTTCATCTTGTAGCATTCTGAATTATGACAACATATCCTATCTTTAAAAAAATGGGAACTTTAAAAAGGCCATAGTATACTAATCACTTGTTCAATATCACCAAATACTTAGTCTCTTGTTTAAAAAATATATATAGTTTCTTTGAATCAGGACTGAAGAAACAGATTATTGTACAATGTGCTAAAACATCTCTTAAGTGGTTGGTACAGTGAATCCTCTGCCTACAGTGTCAGCATTCCATATGGGTGCCAGTTCCAGCTTAAGCTGCTCCACTTCCAATCCAGCTCTCTGTTAACAGCCTTGGAAAGCATCAAGGACAGCTCAAGTCCTTGGGCTGTTGTATCTACATGGGAGACCCGGAGAAGGCTCCAGTTTCCAGCTTCTGACCAGCTCAGCTCTGGCATTTGTGGCCATTTGGGCAGTGAACCAGAAGATGGAAGATATCTTTATCTAATTCTTTCAAATAAAAATAAATAAATCTTTAAAATCTCTTTCATTGTATAGTATCTCATCCATCTCATTTCTTAGAGCTTTATTGATATATCTCCTATGCTCCATAACTCACACATTTCAAGTACACAGCTCAATGTTTTCCCAATACATTCAGCGTTGTCCAACTAGTATCACAATTTTAGAACTCTTCTTTGTTGAGTATATGCACTCTGTATACATTACTCACCCCTGTCAACTGTTTAGCAGTCATCTTGGATTTTATACTGACTGTGGCAATGTTTGTGTTCAAGAAACTCATTTTACTTAATGACCTTAAGGTACAAAAGAAGTGATGCTACTGTACTAGAGTCATAACTACTTTATTGTAACTGTTGTTGATCTCGTTAGGCCTACTGCATAAACTTTATCACAGATATGTAGGAAAACACACTGCACAAACAGGGTCCAGGACTATTCAGTTTCCAGTATCTACCAGGGGTCCCAGAACATACCTCCCTCAGAAAAGAGGGGAATACTCTATAGCCAATTAGCAATGTGGTATCTCCACTTGGCTAACCAGGAAATGGCAATTTGAACATGAATTAAACATCTTACCTTCCCTCCAAATATACTTTGCCTACTTCTTTCATATACACAGAAATGGTCTGGATATATATACACACACACATAATATGTATCTCCTTCCAGCCACTCGGGCTCCAAACCTGGAAGTTCTCCTTGACGCCTTTCCTCTGCAGCCACAGCATATTTGTCAGGAATTCCTGCTAGCTCTGCTTATAAAATATAGTCAGAAGCCGATCACTTCTATCCCCACAGTTTAAACACAGCAAACAGCACTTCTCTCTCATCTAGATGAAAGTTCAAGTCTCTTTAAGGGTGTGCTTCCATCTGTACTCTTACCACCTTATAGTCTCACAGGAGCTAGTCATGTATTACTTCAAAGAGTTGGTGAAAATGGAGTTAAAAGGTAAGTTTTGGTACAAAGTTAGAAAATCCATGTGCACTTTTAATAATAGATATTTTGCATGAACTTGTTGAAGAACCCTCTTACACATGGATTTTAAAATGTTTTACACAAAAATAAACATTTTTTAAAAAGATTTTTTGTTAGAAAGGCAGATTTACAGAAAGATCTTCCATCCACTGGTTCACTCCCCAAGCAGCTGCAACGGCTGGGTCTGAGCTGATCCGAAACCAGGAGCTTCTTCCAGGTCTACCACATGGGTGAAGGGTCCCAAGGCTTTGCGCCATCCTTTACTGCTTTCCCAGGATACAAGCAGGGAGCTGGATGGGAAGTGGAGCAGCTAGGACATGAACCAGCATCCATATGGGATCCTGGAGGTTGCAAGGCAAGAATCTGATCACTAGGCTACAGTGCCGGGCCCCCAAATAATCATCTTTTAGTTTAATTTTCCCCACAACCTTTATGAAGTCACCTTCATTTATTATTTAAAATGATTTTTTAAACAGTGGTTTCCCACATACTCCAAAGAAATGCCCAAGTCTTTCCAGCCTCCCTCCCTCAATGCCCTGCAGAATCTGCCCCTCCTACAATGGCAGTCTACACCCAGGGCACCAGTCCACCTCTGTTGTTCCTCTACCATGCATGACAGATTCCTGCGTCTGTCCTGGAAGGTTGCTACCCACACTGTTTCAAAGTTTATTTCCTTATCTTTTTCAGGTTTCTGCTCAAATAGCTCTTCCAAAAAGGCCTTCCTTTACTAGCTGCTATCTGACATACTTTTTGACTGGCTTATTCCCTTCCATGATAATGTAAATCTAGAACTGTAATTTTGTCTGACTGCTCATTCTTGTATGCCCAGCATACACAGAGCGAGGTACAATCTTTAATGTGCCAGCTCTCTTCTACCCACTCAGTAGTGACTTCTCCCATGTAGGGGTGGGGAATGTCCAGCAGGGTCTGCCAAGGCAAACACAGCTATGACTCAAACTCCAATACATCCATAGCAAACTACTTTTTTAAGTTGAAAATTTAGTATGGCCAGTGAATGATATAAATACCCAAATGGCTTTTGGCAGAAAAAAGGTTCCCTATGCCTACACAGAAATTTCATAGATACACCAGTAAGAATGCAAGCTTATTCTCTTGAACAATTTGAAATATGAAGATATTTTGAAAGGTAAGTTTATTTTGGTGCAATAAAAAGTACTGTTTGTCATGAGGTAACATATAACTGTTACAGCACAGACCTTTACCTGGGTCACAATCTTTAGTTCCCTCAAAGCCTCCTCTGTAATTAAAGACAACTGCTTTACAATTAAAATCAAGAGGTCTGGCAGGTACCTTTAGACAAGCTACACACATCAGTTTAGAAAGCAGTGACTTTCTCTTTAGAGGCGGTCTGCCTTCAGTCAAGAAGAGGACGAGTTTTACTAGAAAAGAGCCATTTTAAAGCAAAATTTTACCCCTAAGAACATTTCAGTACAACAAACCATTTCCATTCTTGCTTGACTGAGTATCTAACTCTTTTAATCCAAAATTCTCAACCACTGAATACATGTATCTTCAATGATCTCTAATGAACTACAGGAAAACAAAGTAAAAACTATTCTGTGCTGGTGTCAGGTGTCACATTACAAATCGTTAACAAAACAAATCACGACTTTAAAATACAAGCTGCCTAAATGTTCTGACAGAGAACACACCAGCCTTGAGCTGTGCGGTCCGTAATTTAAGTTCCACGTTAATAAATACGCCCTGTAAGAAGCAGAGTCTAACGAGTAACAGCTGAAACTGCCAGCAAATTCGCGAAATGGTAATGTTATTCTATTCACTTCACTTGGGGTAAGGGAGCGCCACGTCTTCTGGCTCCTCGGGAGTTCCTAATTAATTAAGCCCAAGCAGCCCGCGCTGCTGGTATTGAGCACGAGGGGCTGCACGACTGAGAAGGCCAGCATCTCTGGGGGCCAACACCTAACGGACCCCCCACTCTCGAGTCCTGCAGGACTGCGGGAGGGCTGCCTCGGGTCCAGAACCAGGCGTGTGGGGCACGGAGCGGAGCTGGCGGCAGGTGGCAGGTCCCCGCCTTTGTTGACGGCCGCTCCCCCGGCCCCTTCCCGGCTTCGGGACCCGGGCAGCGGAGGCGACAGGCGCTCGGGACCCCGGGCCGGGCCGGTGGCCGAGGAAGACGCGGGGATATCGGGCCGCTCGGGAGGCTCACTGGGCCGGACAGGACTGGCGGGTCCGGACCGGGTGCAGAGGGAGGAGCGGGAGCGCGCCGGGCCTCACCTTGGACACCATTTTCTTGAGCTGGCTCTCCGACACCGCCATGACTGCCACCCAGTGACTCCCGTCCCCGCAGGCAGAGAGGGTCAGCCGCTCCGGGGCTGCCCCAGGTGGCCGCAGACAATCACGAACCCGGCGGCCAGCCCCCTACCCGCGCCTCTAATAACAGGAAGTCAGCACCACCAAGCACTTCCGCTTCCCACACGTCACTTCCGAGGCCGCTGTCCTGCGGAGAAGGGTGGACGCGATCTTGCGGAGAAGGGTGACCGCCCTGCGGGCTTGCGGCCCCAAGACGGCTGGGTTCTGTCCAACCTAGCCCTAGTATCCCTGAGTCGGACCCCACAGACGAGGCAACCCTGTCCCGAGGGTGGAAACTCTGGGCCGGCGTAAGCGTGGCAGGTATTTCTTGAGTCTTAGGGAAGCAGGTGCAGGGCGGGCAAGCAGCACCACTGGCATGCGAATGAGCCCTAATGAGTGACTCATCCAGTGGGACTGGGCTGCAGAGAACTGTTCCCGCACTGACGCCCTGATGATCATAGTAAACAAGTGCACTACTAGCTGGGACTGAGTTTTCCCGCAGCTCAAAAAGGTTTGCATTAAATGATGCCCAAGGTTTCTTTTAATCATCAAGTGAATCACTTCCTATCTCCACCCTGAGCTTGAAAGTCCTTCATACCACATTCACAAAAGCAAAGCATGGAACCTGCCTTTTTCAGGAAGCCTGACAGCAGTTTCTTCTCCAGGACTTCAGTGTGCCCAGATATAAATGGCAACATCGCAGCTTTCTACCTTGCACTGCGTTTGTGTACAGCCTGTCCACTAAGACCTTGAGGGCAGCATTCTCACATCCTCATTACTTGTCCAGCCCCAGAGTAGGTACTAAGTCTCAACTGGATTTCTGTTTCCCACAGAAGTTCATCATGAGGATTCATGCTAGTTATTATTCCACATCACTGCCAGTTTTTTTTTAAAACCTTGGGTTGGATGATGTGAAGAACGATAATAAGGTTGTGGTATTGACTCACTTGGAAGCTGCTGGCTTCTAAGATAGCACATACGCAAAGATGACCCAATGCAGAGCATGTGGAAACAATATTACGAACCCTGGGTGCATAAACACACACACCCACACACTATGCCAACAGGATGACTGTGTGTGTTAAGCATACAGTTCTAGTCAAACCAAACTACAGGTCAGTCTATCCAACGCATCTGCTCTTGATGTCATTCACATAGACATGACTGCAAACGGCTCTTAAAGCCACAGCTTGCTCAGGAGTACCCCGAGTAATAGCAACTCCATTTATAAGGACTGGAAGAGCACCAAGTAATACACTGTCTCTAAGTTTTCTTGCTAACAGTTTTTAAAAATTTGAAAGCAATGTATGAAATCTCATTTCTTCATTTTATACTTAATGCATGTGTGATGATTAAGCTTCCTGAGTATTGTGTGAAACTATAAAAAATTTTCCTTACTCTGAATAGACTTAATAAATCAGGCATCACTTTGTGATTTAAAAAGTGTTTATTTTATTCATTTTACTTGACAGATAAGGACACATAGCATAAATTGGGAATAAAACATGTATTTTTTGCTACAATATAAAAGAGCCTTTTATTCCAAGCCCCACCAAAAATACCAAGAGGTACTGCATGATTTTAGAGAAATAAGTGAGCACGAGCAGCAGCATTGTGGATGTCACATTGCCACCAGATCACAGTGAGGCGGTGCTGATGGGGTCAGTCCTGCTTCTTGGTTCATGAAACAGCATGACTGCTAATCCTCAACAGTCACGAAATTAATACAGTGAATTCTTAGTGACTTGTTCTAAGATTTTGCAGTTGGATGGATTACTGTTCAAGTTCTATTAGATAAGAGCTGTTGGAAAAAGCAGTTTAAAAAACAAAAGCAATGCTTTTTTGAGTTATATTTTCCTGTTTCAAACTAAAGGATGGTGAGAATACATTATCAGAGTAACACCAACACAATATGTGTATTGAAATGGCCAAGGTTATTGCTTCTCGGCCTTTTGGCTAAGATCAAGTGAAATGGCCAAGGCTTTTCTTCAGTTAACTCTGGTGGATATCTTTCCAAATAGATGAAATATTTTTCTTAAACTTGGGATACTGGGCCCGGCGCGGTGGCGCAAGTGGTTAAAGGTCCTCGCCTTGCACGCACGGGATCCCATATGGGCACCGGTTCTAATCCCGGCAGCCCCGCTTCCCTTCCAGCTCCCTGCCTGTGGCCTGGGAAAGCAGTCGAGGACCGCCCAAAGCTTTGGGAACCTGCACCTGTGTGGGAGACCCGGAAGAGGCTCCTGGCTTCGGATCAGCATAGTATCGGCCCGTTGCGCTCACTTGGAGAGTGAATCATCGGACGGAAGATCTTCCTCTCTGTCTCTCCTCTCTGTATATCCACCTTTCCAATGAAAAAAAATAATAATAAAAATAAATCTTTAAAAAAAAAACTTGGGATACTGAATTTCACTCCTATGTCTGAAGTTCATCACTGTATGTATTCGTTATTGTACTAGGTCAGCATTAGATGGAATATTCTCTCCCTATGACATGTCTACCTTTATAAATCATCTGGTTCCTATTTGGTTGGTGAGCTTTGGACTCACCTGATATATGCTTTCTCAAACACCTTGGAGTCATGTGAACCTGTGGCACAGTGGGTGAAGCCATCTCAGGACATGCGTTAACCCGTATCAGAGTACTGACTGAGTCCAGGCTACTGCGTACCATCAATCCATTACTGCTGATGTGCCAGGGTGGAGTGTTTGAGGGTCAGGAACTTGAGTACCAGACAGAATTCATGGCTACTGGCTTCAGCCTGCCCCAGCCCTGGCATTAAGGGACTGACCTAGAAGAAGGAAGATTTCTTGACTGTCTCTGCATTCTCCCTTTCAAATCAATAAATAAATTGTCTGAAAAATCCAAAACCTTGAACTTTTGCACAGTTCTCACTAATTTGCAATTGTGTATCTATTTGTGAGATTGGATTACTATGCTTCCTATACTTGATTGTAAGGACCATGAGGGCTTGCTCATAGCCCAGGCATGTTTCCCATCAGTGCCTGGTAATAATAGCAGGCTTCTGGAACTAACTGGATGATTAAATAAACACCGACTCAGGAAATACAACCTTCTGCTATTTGCTGAGGACAGGTCTGGGAAGCCAGGAAAATAATGTTTCTAAAATAAAAACAAATTTTAAGGTAAACTACATGAGAATGGAAATACTACTTCTTTAATTTACACAATCCCAGCTTTAGGGTCTTGTGAGAACCATTTTGATGGTTAGGCCTTTCTTTTCCCCTTTTTGGCATCTAGAAAAAGTAGAAGTTGTATGGAAAGTACCCTCAGTTGCCAGGAGATTTTGGGCACTCACCAAGCCTGTTTCTTCTGTAAAATGATAATAACATTCTTCACCTCAGTGGATTATTAAGTATCTGATAAAGTGCTCATCATACTGCATGGCATACAGGAAGTATTGATGTCAGCTGTTAGAGTCAGTTGTAACTAGAGTTGTGTGACACAATAGTAATAACATGCTACCCTTCACATATAAAGATATTGCTACTGACCCATCACCAAAGCTTACATACAATGAATCGTATTTATTGTTTTTAAAGGAGTCTCTCAGAACCATTAGACTACCCAACCACTCTCTTAAACGCAGTGGTTTTTATGGATTATATTCTATATTTAAAGTAGATTGTCTTTCATTCATAATTTATTTTCATTAAAAATCACACATCTCTATTTGGCTCTACCAATACCATAATGAGTTTACGAGATATTGGAGAGCTTATATAGTCCAGGAAGAGGTTAAATGTTATACATATATAACATAAGTTCTATGTTATTCATATATTAAAAGTGTTTGTTTTCCCTTTCACTATTTTAAAGTGCATGTAAAATTCTTTCCCGGTATTTGATAGCTAATACATTCAAAGAAGATGCTTTATCATTACCAGCAGCAGTAAGTTGCAAAGGAAACACTACTACCTTGAGCTGTGTGTCTTTTGAATGTGTAACTTACACATCTATTAATGTTTATTATAAATGCCAAAGAATAATCTTTTTAAAAAAGTATTACTTTCAAAATACTTCCAAAGTAAATTAGATGTGCTTTGAGTTTAGGCTACAATTGAAAACAACACACATTGCAAATGAATGTTCACTTCTGCTGTAGGTTTAAGAGTAGAAGATTATCTCAAGACCCATGACAAAAATTAGAAAATCCCTCCTCATTGACTCCTTAAGGATCCAAATTACAGTTATTCAAGAAACCATCTATCTTAACCAAGCAGTTTGTACCAGTAAGTAGTAAGATACGGATGTTTTCAACCCCATTGTCAACCATGTTGGCAAAATTACATGATCCTTCTTTAGAGATAATTACACTTGAGAGTCAGAATTTTAGCTGTTGTTGGAGATCGTGGATTGAAGACACACTGCTCTTGAGTTTTTCAGTCACTGTGTCTTCTGTCATGGTGCTTTTAATGACTTCACATGCTCCACTGGTTCCAAGGATGCAAGGCAAACTTAAAAACACTTCATTATTTATATTATAATATCCCTATAAAAAAACACAAATACAGCTGAATTACTCCAAAAAATTAATATTATGAAATACCTATTTTTCTAGTCCTAATGCAAAGTGACATCAGTTTAACTTTCAGTGTCCATTTGTTCTCTAAACTCAAATCAGTGTTTCAGAAAATTTCTGAGAGATATGAAGAACTTCATCCAAGACATCTTCTTTATGGGTAGGTAAGCTTGCCCCTTGTAACACAAGTAGAAGGTTGGGGGCTGAAGAAAAAGATGGTCAGAGTGGATTCCCAGGGGAGGGGCATCGGGCTGTGTGTGCAAATACAGAAACCTCTTCTAGGGTTTTCTTCTCATAGTATATTTTCCCCATAGCATTCCTGAATCTTCAGAAAATTGTGAGTAAGCATTTGTGCCACAACTGATCTGTACTGTAGAGAATTTATGCTTTCAGTCAAGAGGAGAGGCAGATTGACGAACAACTGAGGCTGATCTGCACCTCATTGTGGGGTGATTTCACTGTTGGATAAATGACCGCGGGAAGTTTATGGAATGCATAAAAACTTGTTGGGGATTTCCGTAAGTTGCACGAGAGTGAGAGGGCAACTTGGTAAATGTCCAGATTCACATAACTGAGCACTATAGGGCTCAGCTGGAACTGAAACTTCCCACACGTCACCGTAAAAGCTGGTGACACTGAGGACGCCAGGGTTACTGTGTCAAAGGTTTTACTCATTTTGTATTGTTAATATGAAAGCTTAAAATATGAGAAGAGAATGGAAGCACCAGTTACCTTTGCTAGAATTGATACAGAATGCACTTTCTTTTTATCATTTACAATACTGTCAACCAGGTCAGCCACTGACAGTCCCACAGACCAAGATCTTTGACCTTTTGCCCTTAACAGTTCCATGGCTCTAGGTTAAAAACAGAAACAAAAACAATAACAAAACCTTCAGAAAAATGCACAAAATATGCACACTTGATTCTGTTTAAGGTGTTAAATAGATATTTTTGCAATACAAGAAAGAGTTATATGTCATTTGTTACGAAAACCTATAATCTAATGAATTGTTTTTTTTTTCTTAAGATGTTAGGTAGTTCACAGTGAGAAACTGCAAGTGACCTAATAACATAAAAAGATGCTCATAGCCATTAATATATAACTGAATGTGAATTCTTAAACTACTATTGTGAATATAAAATAATCTAGCCTCTAAGGAAACTGGCAGCATCTGATCTAGAAATTCCCCTCCCATGAATTTTATGGTCAAGCGTACAAGCATACGCACAAAATCATGTCTGGTCTATTCAGAAGCAATACAGCACAAGAGGCCTTGGTACATAAACAAATACCAAATGCAGTACTGTATAGCACTTATGAAGAAGACGGTAGATTTACATGTATAACATGGAAAGATTTCCAGCACTACTCATAAGCAAAATGACTCAAACTGCAAGATGTTATGAACAGCATAGACATATTACAAAAATCATTTTTAAAGTGATGGTAGTATGTTTATAGAATCCCTGAAAAAAAAAGAGGGGGGACATGTAGACACTTAACTGTCACCAGTGGTTATCCCTGTAACATTAATTACCCTAGCTCTTTCTTTTCCACTTTATGTTTTCAGTATTTGCAGTTTCATAAGCACATATGCTTTTCGTAAAGAATCAAAAAGACGTAAAATATTTAAATGTATTCCTTTTAAGATGTCTGAGACTGTATCAGCATGAACTACATTATATACCACTCTTCTCGACAAGAGAACATTCTTTCCAGTTCCTATATTCTAAAAGTATAAACTAAAAATGTAAGAAGCTAAAAATCACCACCACTCAGACATCAGGAAAAATCTGTTATTATGACAAAGTGATAAATGGCATGAAAATACATGGTATGCGGAGTCAGCCTCTGGGGCACAAATCCCTGGAAGGTCTCCAAGGAAAGGCAAAGGCACAGGGGCCTGCACTGTCATCCATTCAGACTGATTTCCAAAAGCATTTACCTGTGAATGCACATGCATTTTTAGGCAATATGGGCAAATTCTCTTCCATGTTAAGAAAATTCTTACCATCCTCAGACACCTAGATATAGCACCAGGAAATCACTGTCTACAAATAGGGACCACGTTCTGCTCTTTAAATGTCAAGCGTTATCCAACAGTTTGCAAAGCACTCTTAGATTGGCTTTCAGATAAGGGATAAAAAAATATAAAGTACTACTACTAGTGCTTACGGAAGCCTCCTGAGCACACAGTGCGTCAGCAGCTGTGCTTTTAAGCACATGACTGTCAGATAAATGCAAGCCTATAGTCAGCGTTACCTGTTGCACAGTTGCACCTGAGAGTTAGGACTCACTGCTGCTTGGCCACTCCACATGGGCACTAAAAATAAAAATGAAGAATTTACATTTTTGTTAACAACTCTTAAGAGAGTAAGTAAGGTATTGCAACCATGGGTGCCCATATTAATCTTTTTTTTAAAAGATTTATTTTTTTAAAAGATTTATTTTATTTTTATTGGGAAGGCGGATATACAGAGAGGAGAGACAGAGAGGAAGATCTTCCAGCCGATGATTCACTCCCCAAGTGAGCGCAACAGCCGATGCTATGCCGATCCGAAGCCAGGAGCCTCTTCCGGGTCTCCCACCCGGGTGCAGGGTCCCAAAGCTTTGGGCCGTCCTCGACTGCTTTCCCGGGCCAAAGGCAGGGAGCTGGAAGGGAAGTGGGGCTGCCGGGATTAGAACCGGCGCCCATATGGGATCCCGGTTGTGCAAGGCGAGGACCTTAACCACTGCGCCACCGCACTGGGCCCAAAAGATTTATTTATTTTTATTACAAAGTCAGATATACAGAGAGGAGGAGAAACAGAGAGGAAGATCCTCCGTCCGATGATTCACTCCCCAAGTGAGTGCAACGGTTGGTGCTGTGCTGATCCAAAGCCAGGAGCCAGGAACCTCCTCCAGGCCACCCGTATGGGGGCAGGATCCCAAAGCTTTGGGCCATCCCCGACTGCTTTCCCAGCCACAAGCAGGGAGCTGGATGGGAAGTGGAGCTGCTGGGATCAGAACTGCGACCATATGGGACCTTGCACATTCAAGGCAAGGACTCTGGTCGCTAGGCCACGCTGCTGGACCCCTCATATAAATCTTTATATAGAAATGTCTCTTCCTTCCATCAAATTTTTCTTTAATTTTTTTCTTCCCTAATGGCACTGAACATGGGTTGAAAACTCTTTTAACTACAAAAAACAAAAACAAACAAACAAACCATGATGCCTAAAGTCTATTTGTAGCCTCTTTTCCTGTTCTCTCTCATCAATAACAGTTCTACAAGAGCCACTTTGCAGTGCAAGTAGAAAGCTTGCTTTCCTCAGCAGGCTGCATACAACTGGCTTTCAGATGCTGTAAGCGCCCGGCATCTGTTTAACTCAGAACTGTACTGGGACTCATGTCTTCCAACAGGTGTGGAATAATTTGGTAGTCTTCTATACTGGGCTAGAATTTCCACAGGTGTTAGGGAGACCAAATCCTATTTTCTCAGAACATCTTTTTTTTTAAACTACTCATTTCCTTGATATAACATTTGTAGAAATGATTTAAATATGCAAAGCTGTAAGTGCTCACACATACACACACTGATTGTTTCTATTCACTTCAACATTAAATTGAAATTGTCAGTAATACTTTGAGGACATTTCAGTTTTCACCTGTTTCTCATGAGGCAAGACAATTTTTGGTAGAAATTTGTATTTGGGTAGGCAAAAAACAGAATAATGTATTTGGCAATATAAGATTACCTAAGGGACTGGCACTGCGGTTTGGTAATCTGGGCCTCTGTCTGCAGTGCTGGCTTCCCATATGTACACTGGCTCAAGTCCTAGGTGCTCCACTTCTGATCCAGCTTCCTGCTTATGGCAAGGGAAAGCAGCAGAGGATGGCCCAAAGACTTAGGCCCCTGCTCCCACATGAGAGGCCCAGAGGAAGCTCTTGCCTCCTGGCTTTGTATCACCTCAGCTCCCAGCCATTTAAGGAGGGAACGAGCAAACGGAAGATCTCTCTCTCCCCTCTGGTTTTCTCTCCTTCTCTTTGTCACTGCCTTTCAAATATAAATAAATCTTTTTTAAGGAAAGATTTATTTTAAAAATAAATCTTAAAAAGTCAGATATACAGAGAGGAGGAAAGACAGAGAGGAAGATCCTCCAGAGAGGATGATTCACTCCCCAAGAGAGCACAACGGCCGATGCTATGCTGATCGGAAGCCAGGAGCCAGGAACCTCCTCTAGGTCTCCCACATGGGTGCAGGGTCCCAAGGCTTTGGGCCATCCTCAACTGCCTTCTCAGGCCACAGGCAGAGAGTTGGATGGGAAGTGGAGCTGCCGGGATTAGAACCAGCGCCTGTATGGAATCCCGGCGTGTTTGGTGAGGACTTCAGCCACTAGGCCACCACAGTGGGCCCAAAAATAAATCTTAAATTGCATTTCATATTTGATCATTCAGTCATATGTCAGCAACAAGGAACACCATATATTTCTAGATGCTTCTCTTCCTCATGCTGAAATATAAGCTGCTAGAGTGCAGGGACTTTTTTTTAAATGAGCAAAGCAAGATTTATTAAAGATCTTAAAGAAAGAAGCCTCCTGCTACAGTATCAGGAGGGGGTTTTCAGAAGAGAAAGACCCCAGGGACCTGTATTCGTCTTTTGTGTTCCCCTATGCTTATTCTTTACCATAGTGTTGAGTATTCAGAAAAAAACCAGACACAAACACACACACAATCCATCAAGCTTAGCTGATAGCAAAGAAGAAAATATTCTTAACAGTTAAATGGAAAACCTGGAAGAGTTTAAGATTTGGAGTTTTTTAATAAATAAAAGGCAAAAGTAGTTATATGAAAAAATATAAATACATGTGGACGTATTAAAGAATTTTTAAAAATTTATTCAGAAGGATTTTACATGTATTACTTCCTTAAAAAAAATTTTTTGTGGACCTGGCGCAGTGGCCTAGCAGCTGAAGTCCTCACCTTAAATGCGCCCCAGGATCCCATATGGACGCTAGTTCTAATCCCAGCAGCCCCACTTCCCATCCAGCTCCCTGCCTGTGGCCTGGGAAAGCAGTCAAGGACAGCCCAAAGCCTTGGGAACCTGCACCCACGTGGGAGACCTGGGAGAAGTTCTGGGCTCCTGGCTTCAGATTGGCGCAGCACCAGCCGTTGCATTCACTTGGGGAGTGAATCAATGGACAGAGGATCTTCCTGTCTCTCCTTCTCTCTGTATATCTGACTTTGTAAAAAATAAATAAATCTTTAGAAAAAAATTTTTTATATACTTTGGTATGTTCATAATAAAAATAAAACATCGAGGGAATAATGACTACTAACTGAAATGTACTATTTATAGACCTTGAAAGAGATTTTAAAGTAGCAAGGGAGATATCAGATTCACAAAGGAACAAGAAAATCCAAAAATTCTGATTACTGCTGCCATTATAGACAAAATCTCAAAGTCCTGGTTACATTATGAAACAATGTTCATACAGTTTCACTGTTCAAATATGCTTATAACATAGTCATTAGAATTGTCAAGGAAGTTTAGATGGACTTAATTATTTTTTGTTTATGCCCAGACCTTCAAACTTCCTCCATGTATGCATCCCAGTGTAAGTAGTCATATGAAATATTATGTTTGGTCAGTCTTGATGTTCTATTCCACTCAGGAATTTAGATGAAAAATGTCCACAGGGCAGCTCTTTTCCATTACATACAGCATGCGCTCCTGTGCTCAGAGTGGATGATCTAACCTTGTATTCTGAGGTCCAGTCCTTGGATTCCTGAAACATCACTTGAAAGAGTTATTTGAAGTTTATATCTGACTTAACTACTGCATCTAGAACCATCTAATTTGGCAGAAAACAAATAACCTTTGGTTGTGAAAAGGTGATATCAAGATCAACTATTCATTCCAAAACACATTTACTGAGGCCATTGCAAAGCAAGCTGACACGCTGGTAGGGTGAACAGCCAGGCAACAGAACATAGTTTGATAATCTAACAAATACAATTCTGAGTGTGTGATAATGACTAAAATAGGTGCCTGAGCTTATTAACCTGGAGAATTAAAGAAGGCTTCATGGGACAGCCGAGGCTCACAGGGTGCGCAGAAATCTGCTGAGGGATTGAGTATCCAGGCAAAGGAAGCAGGGGGTGCACATGCAGAGAGGCACGGAAGTACACTGTGTACCATGCAGGCAAGCTGGCCATCTGATGGGCACAGAATGAGAGCAGACTGGCAGAAACTAGGGAGGAAAGTGGGAAACAGATACTAAATGTCTTGTTCCGTGTGGTTCCTTTCCAGGCTGGCACTGTCATTTGTCTTTGAAATCCTGAAGAGAATGAGTTCACTTAGATAGCTGCTATTAGAAATGTTTCCAAATGCCGAGTTGTTTTACTTCAAAGTGTAGTTTTACGTGTCCTTTTGTCAATTTTATACTCATCTCTGTCTTGCCACTCACCGTAATAATAAGTGCCATCTGCCAGTCAATGAACCAAGGGCTTTAGATAAGTTAGATAAGCAAGGGCAGAGCTGTAGAGCCAGACCAGGTTTCTGTGTATACTAGGGATGTATCCATGCACAAATTACTTAACCTCACCGAGTCTAAAGCTTTCTCATCTATTGATTTGAAGAACCAACACCTTCACAGGTTGTTTGTAAAATTCAAATGAGACATATAAGGCAGTTCATACTCAAAGTAGGCACTCAATAAAAATTAAAATTGTTATCTACTACTGTGATGATGGCATGCAAAAATAGAACTAGTCGCTGTCAATACATGAAACCAGCAGAGGGAGCTCCTACTCCATTTCTGACTTTTTGGTCAAGGTAAGGGATCAGATGGTACCTCTAGATGGCAGATGGAGATGAACTGGAGGTACGTATTTGGTTTCAGTGACATTGACAATGGCAAGGGAGATCCATGAGTGTTTCTTCTGTTATGTTTCATGGTTTGCATATGCATTATGGGTCAAATATTTCATAACCTTTTATTTAAGTAATCACAATTTGTGTGCACCTACATCCTATTATCTCTAGTTCCCTTTGGAAGCACAAAACAATGATCACATTCACTTTGTCTTACTTTTATCCTACTGCTCTTAGATCTGTCTCGCAGCAAGTCCCTATGCCTTCTAACCATTTCCTCTATTAGACTCTGCTTCCTAGACACAGAGGCAGGTTCTTACACCACAGTGTAGCTTCAACAGTAATGAGCATAATGCCTCAGGCATAGCAAGTGCTCAATAAATATCTGAAAATAAATTCCTACACTTTGGGGGGCGGGGTGTGATTTAATCAAACAGGGGCTGCATTTTGTTAGGTTTAAAATTGTTCCTGTTTGAGAAAAGCTCATAAATTCTATTTTTTATTATTTTTTTTTTACATTGGTAGATTAGGCTAAGGCAGGAGAGATGTTTATCAAGTCTTACTATCTTTATTTTTTCTTTACAGTGTTCATGAAACCATATCCTGAAATGTTCTTATTTTCTCAATATCATACATAAAACAACTCCTCAGGAACTTTAACTTATTAGGGGGATTGCTTCAATTAAATTACAGGATATTCTATGACTGAAAATAATTTTATCTTAATGTGTTACTAGCCAAATTTTTTTTAAAGATTTATTTTTATTTTTATTGGGAAGGTGGATATACAGAGAGGAGAGACAGAGAGAAAGATCTTCCGTCCAATGATTCACTCCCCAAGTGAGCGCAACTGCCGATACTATGCCGATCCGAAGCCAGGAGCCTCTTCCGGGTCTCCCACGCGGGTGCAGGGTCCCAAGGCTTTGGGCCGTCCTCGACTGCTTTCCCAGGCCACAAGCAGGGAGCTGGATGGGAAGAGGGGCTGCCGGGATAGAACCGGCGCCCATATGGGATCCCGGGCATGCAAGGCGAGGACCTTAACCACTTGCGCCACCGCGCCGGGCCCTAGCCAATTTTTTTAAAAAAAGATTTATTTTTATTTGAAAGGCTGAGTCACAGAGAGGCTGGTTTACTCCCTAAATGGCTACAACTGTCAGAGCTTGGGCCAGCCTCAAGTTAGAAGTTTCCTCAAGGTCTCTCACATGGATGCATGGTCCAAGGAATTGGGCCCTCCTCCACTGCCTTCCCAGGCCATTAGCAGGGAACTAGGCTGGAAGTAGAGCTACAAGGACTGGAACTGGTGCCCATTTGGGATGCTGGTGCCAAAGGTAGAGGCATAGCCTACTATGCCATGGCACTGGCATAGTCAAACATTTCTAAGTCCTATCAACAAATGAAAGGGCAAGGTGGAGAATGATGTCTGTTTTAGAAATGTGCTTATCTATGCATAGAACACTTTGGAAGATGATGTAACTGTGGCTACCCTTAGGTAAACAGACCAAGCATCTGGCATACAAGGTAAATCGGGCTGGTGTTGTGTAGTTGGCTAAGCATCTGCCTGTAATGTCAGCATCCCACGTGGACGGTAGTTGGAGTGCCAACAGCTCCATTTTTGACCCAGTGCCCTTCTACTGTGATTGGAAAGGCAGTAGTACTTGGGCCCATGCATCCATGTGAGACGTGGAAGAAGCCTCTGGCCATTGCAGCCACTGGGGAACAAGCCAGTATAGATCTTTTCTTCTGTCTCTCTCTATAATTCTGGTTTTCAAATAAATACATTTAAAAAAAAATTTACAGTTTAGGGACTGGTGCGGTAGCCTAGTGGCTAAAGTCCTTGCCTTGCATGTGCCAGGATCCAATATAGGCACCAATTCTAATCCCGGAGGTCCTGCTTCCCATCCAGCTCCCTGCTTGTGGTCTGGGAAAGCAGTCAAGGATGGCCCAAAGCCTTGGGATTCTGCACACCTGCATGGGAGACCTGGAAGAGGCTCCTGGTTCCTGGCTTTGGATTGGGTCAGCTCCAGCCTTTGTCGCCATTTGGGAAGTGAACCATTGGACAGAAGATCTTCCTCTCTATCTCTCCTTCTCTATATGTCTGGCTTTCCAAAAAAATAATAAATCTTTTTAAATAAAGTTACAGTTTAGACAACAAGGAAGTACACACACAAAAATCATTGGGTAAGAACAAACAGCAATACAGAAAGAAGAAACCTTGAGACAATATAAAGTTAGCTGTCTCATAGACTGCAATAGCGTTTAGCTGAACGGAATAAAGAAATCACTGCAGAGCAGGGAGAGGGAACCTTTTTGCTGCCAAGGGCCATACAAAATGATCACAAAAATTTAGCTTGCTACAGACTTACTGAATTTCAAGTCTCACCTGTGATTGCCTTGGCAAGACCAGACCCAGGGACTTTGTCAGGTGTAAGTAGCCCCCGCTGGATGTCTCCCACCGCTGCCGTAAAGTGATATGATCAGAAAAACCTTCCCAGTATAAAGGGGACTTGCTCTGGACTTTGCAGGATGATATTTGAAGATGCTGAGACACAGGAGTGGGAGATTACAGGGAGGGAAATGTAGTGCACACAGGTCCCTATGGCAGAAGCAAAGCAGTAGGGTGGGCCCGACAGGCAAAGACCCGTGTCTATGGGCTCCTCGGCAGGTCATTCTCACCATCCCTGTATGCACTCATGGCTATCTACAACAAAACACGATAGCCTTCTAACGAGATGGCTTTCTCATGACTCTAACTGAAGATAAGCACGATACTTTGATTTCTCTTAAGTGCCACCTGAAGGAATTGAATGGTTTGGTCAGAGGAAGTCCCTGAAAGTTTCAAGTTTCCAAAGAGATGAACGATTTAGGAAATGAGATGAGTGATTTAGGACAGTAGAGCAGATAGTAAATACTACATAAACTTAGGATGATAACTTTCATTGCATTTATGAGAAGGGAAGGTGGTAAAGTGAGTGGGAAATATGCAAAACGACCAGGCAGGCAAAAGATCAACACAGACCAGAACTCAAATGACAACAGTGAAGAACACAGAGCCTCTTGGGTTGTCTGCATCCTGAGACATTCCTTCCTTTAACACATCTGTGCCAAGGTCTCGGGGAACACACTTCTGTGGGATCCTGTTGATTACTCTTCAGTGTCACACAGCAC
Organism: Ochotona curzoniae; assembly: GCF_017591425.1. Taxonomy (NCBI): domain Eukaryota; kingdom Metazoa; phylum Chordata; class Mammalia; order Lagomorpha; family Ochotonidae; genus Ochotona; species Ochotona curzoniae. Next base: position 952,304 of record NW_024466409.1, read on the forward strand.
TTGGAACTTGAAAAGTATTTCAGCTCAATCATATGTCAGATTTTTTTAAAGGGTTTTTTCCTATTGCCTGACTTGTGTTAGCACTGAATTTTCTAAATACCAGTGCATATTTATGTGGATTTAAAATGTTATTAAATTCTTATTAAAGTTATGTAAATACTACACATCCACATGACAAAATTAGAAAACACATGAAGTATATACTTTTAAAAAGTTACTTCTAATTCAGATATCACCACTGTTACTACTTTGTTTAAATACTATTAAAGTGTATATGAAACTTTAACTCCAAGAAAATAGTGTTTGAGAATGGGATTTGCTTCATGGCACAACAATTTTACATCGATTTGACTTTTTAACATGCATGGTCTTCCTCCAATTCTTCAACTAAGCATTCACCTCTTCACAGGCAGGAGGGTCATTTAATACATCATGTGCCACCTCACAGTGCCTTCATGCCGAACAAAGCAATCACAGTGGGCTTCAAGTGATGGAATAATGGTGAATTTCACCTAAATTATTCTTATATCATTCTCATGATTCCTCTATGTCTGAGAATTTAACTCATCAGTCAGGCATTCAAGGATCCACAAAATGTGATTTTAGCTGGGCTGTCTGCAAGAATTAGCCCCAAATTTTATTCCATTACCATGCTGTGCTGTGCGTAACTAAGTGCCTTTGCCAGTTTGTGATTTCCCTTTCCTGGAATGTCTTTCCTACTCTGACATCTGTTTAAATTCAGTCTTCCAAGGTCTGGTTCCATGAAGGCCTTTACAGAATGTTCTGTAGTCGTTTCAACCTAAGTTAAATGCTCAGTCATATATGGGTAAGCACTGCAAGGACAGCATATTCAGTTTGGTACCTAGTCATACGGTACTACTCAACTTATAAAATTTTTTGGGTCTGGCAGGGCAGCCTAGCGGCTAAGGTCCTTGCCTTGAACATTCCAGGATCCCATATGGGCACCAATTCTGGTCCTGGCATCCTTGCTTCCCATCCAGTTCCCTGTTGGGAAAGCAGTAGAGAACAGCCCAAAGTCTTGGGACCCTGCACCTGTGTGGGAGACCTGGAATAAGCTCCTGGCTCCAAACGTCGGATCAGCTCAGCTCCAGCCTTTGCGTCCGCTTGGGGAGTGAATCAGTGGACGGAAGATCTTCCTCTCTGTCTCTCCTCCTCTCTGTATATCTGACTTTCCAATAAAATAAAATGAAATAAAATAAATAAAATAAGTCTTAAAAAAGTTTCTTATAAATATTCCTTGTCTTTCTCTAAGTCTGACGAAAGAAGAGGCTCTGCTCTATTAGTATGATTCTCCTTCACATGATATTGCCATCTAATACAGTAGAGAGTAAACATTCACACGCCTTTGGAAATGATACAAACGCACAATAAGAGAGTAAACCGCACTTTTATCATGTAACCAGCCTGGCCTCACAGCGTGAGAGAAGCATATAAAGGGGGAAATGGACTGGCTTGGGGATTTGGTCTAACACAAACTAACGGAAGAGTAATAGAGAGCAGAATGACACATACGAGGAGTCTATTCACAGTGCAGGGCCCAAAGGGAGACTCGGATGTGAAACTAAAGCCAACTAAGCATCACAATTTTGGAGTTCCCAGGTATAACAAACCGTGATTTAGATGGTCAACAAGCGCGTGCACACACACACACACACACACACACTTCTTACCTTTGTTTTCTCCCTGCTCACCAATAACCCATACTTCTTTGCCCGAAGTCTGTGCTTGCAAAACATTTGTAATAATATATTGTAATCTCTGTGAATCCAAATTGCATCCAATTCCAATCACCCGGTTTGCAGGAAATGCACTCAGCTTCCATGCCACATAGGCCATGATTTCCACTAAATTTTGCAGAAAAGGTGAAAATGTCATGATCTAAAAAAATTCATATCTACCTTAGGCAACAAACAAATAATTGGTATTTCAGTAGGTGAGGCATATTAGAGCTTTTATATGGTCTCCTTAGCATCTAAATGCACTAAGAATGGCACTTTAACATATATTAAAAACATTAAGATTTCAGTAAGATTTTACAGACCTTTGTTTTAAATATAGATCACTAATATTAGAATATGATTTCCTAGAATAGTTAAGCAAGTATAAAACTGGGCAAAAAAGGCCAGAAAACATTCATCTCTTTTCATGGAACAATTTTTGTTCTATTTCTATATTAAGTAGGATTTAAATACTGATTCATATCCTACCATTATATAGTATGCAATTGTGAACAAAACACAAGTAGTGTTTTCTTATGTGTCAAAAATATGTTTAAAATTAGAAAGGCCAAAGTCTCTTAACTAATTACTATAGAAAAATAGTGAGATATGTAAAAAATTTTTTTGAGTTGAAATATTCAAAAAAATCATTCACCAATCTTTTAGTAACACTTTGAAAATATTTCTGTTCACAGTAAAGCAGTTCCAAGGCCAGCACTGTGATGCAGAGGGTCAGCCTGCCTTCTGTGATGCCAGCATACCATCTGAGCACTGGTTTGAACCCTGGTTGTTACACTTCAATCTAGCTCACTGCTAAGGTACCTAGGAAGGCAATGGAAAATGTCCTAAGTTCTTGGTCTCCTGCCACCCAGGTGGGAGACCTAGATGAAGTTCACAGTGTAATTCAGCCAGGCCCAGCCCCAGTCATCGTGACCACTGGGATAGTGAACCAACAGAAGATCCTTCTCTGTCTTTCCTTCTCTCTCTCTCTGACTTTCAAATAAATAAAAAAATATTTTTTAAATAAAGTAGAACAATTCCAAGCCAGTCTGCATAATGCAAAACATGCTCTTAGAAGGCCCACTAGCCCACTAGCATTTGATGATACTTCAGAGTCAACAAAGCCTCTTTCATTTCAGTCACTGCATTTTAATCTTGAGGGATTAACTGTTTTCTCCCTGAAGATGGTATCATTAGCCCAAAACAAAATACTACATTTCATAAAAATCTGCAAATTGGAACCATGTAGTTAATGCCAGTTGCAAGAAGCAACTGATGCAGAAAACCTGCGATGAATAAAGAAACACTGTATTAATCATTACATACTGCATTTGACTGAACACTACCCAGCGTCTGACGTTTCAGGACTTCTATCATCAGACGCAGGGCTGATGCATTAATTGAAAGCAGAGCCGTTACCTGGCTGAGACGCAACGAGCAGGACGCTGTGCTGACTGTAATGACCAAGAGCTGGCACGAGAGCTCTGAACATGTCCACATTGCTCTGCACCACGTCGAGGTAGGACTGGGCATTACCCAAGGAGTTGACTGTGAGGATCACCACCTTGGAATGAGCAGAGGCAGACAGATCTGATGAATAAAAAGAAACAATCTGAGCTCAAGATATGGGCTTTCATCAAGTTCCAGCTGCTGATAAAAAGACGGTTCTCTTCCTCAAGTAGACAGTTTTTAGGTCTATTTATCCACCGGTCAATCCTACCTTTTCCACAGGGAAGGTATAAAACACCAAGGGTTAGAAAAATGGTAGAGCATGGTACGATGACGTGGGAGCTAGAATCCTCACCTAGCATGTACCGGGATCCCATAGGGGTGTCATTTAGTGTCCCAGCTGCTCCCTTTCCCATCCATCTCCCTGTTTGTGGCCTGGGAAAACAGTGGAGGACGGCCCAAGGCCTCGAAACCCACGTGGGAGACCCGGAAGAAGCTCCTGGCTCCTGGCTTCGGATTGGCTCAGCTCTGGCCATTGTGGCTGCTTGGTGAGTGAACCCACAGATACAAGATCTTCCTCTACATTTCCTTCTCTCTGTGAACTGCCTTTCCAATAAAAATAAATCTTTTTAAAAATTACTCTGGCTATTCTATCACTGTATTAATATTAAAAAAAAAAAAGTAGAGTATCCTAAAGGGGAAGACAGCCACAAAGATTAACAAAATGAGCTACAAGGTGCACAGTATTGAGTTTTTAAAATGTAATTCATAAGGTTAAAAGGGCAAATACATAGCATGCTATAAATAAGATGGACCTACAATTACACCACTGTTTTCTTTCTTTTTTTTTTTTTAAGATTTATTGATTTTTAATGGAAAGGCTGATATGCAGAGAGGAGGAGACCTTTAGGGAAGCAAATGTTAAGACTTAGGTCACAGGATGGGTTTTTTTTTTTTTTTCTGACTAGGACCATTCAGATCTTTATAGCATCATTCATAGGCTGTATAGAATTTCAACTTAAAAATTAGCCTGCTGTAAATTTCAAGTCCCACTTGAGGTTGCCTCGGAAGAGCCAGAGAAAACTGCTTCAAGAGTGTACTGCTTGCAGTCAGACATCTCCCACCCCCGAGTTAGGAAAAGTTGGTCTATGGAGTTCACCACTCTGACTCTCAAGTTTACATGTGCTATTTTACAATTATCTTATTCTCTACTATACAGTGAGTTTTACATGCAACAACAACAACCTGATGTTATTACGATGAGAAACAAGAAAGTGGCCAGCAGTGTGGCACAGTGGATTGGCACTGCCCGTGACCTGGGCATGGCATACGAGCACTGGTTCACATTCCAGATGCCTTATTCTTTTTTTTTTTTTTTCTTTTTAGGATTTCTTTTCTTTTTTTTTTTATTGGAAAGTCAAACACGCAGAGAAGAGGAGAGACAGAGAGGAAGATCTTCCAGCCAATGATTCACTCCTCAAGTGGCCACAACAGCTGGAGCTGAGCCAATCCAAAGCCAGGAGCCCAGAGCCTCTTCCGGGTTTCCCAAGCAGGTGCAGGGTCCCAAGGCTTTGGGCTGTCCTCGACTGCTTTCCTAGGCTACTGGCAGGGAGCTGGATGGGAAGCGGGGCTGCCGGGATTAGAACCAGTGCCCATATGGGATCCCAGGTGTGCAAGGCGAGGACTTTAGCTGCTAGGCTACCACGCCAGGCCCCCGATGCTTTACTTCTGATCCAACTCCCCACTAATGTGCTTAGTAAAGCAGCAGAAGACAGGCCAGTTGTTTGCACCCCTGCAGTTACATGGATGACCCAGGTAAGCTCCAAGTTCCCTCCTTTGGCCTGGTCTATCCTGGGCTATAGTGGCCACTCAGGGAGTGAACCAGTGAATGGAAGATCTGTCTCTATCTCTCTTCCTTTATGACTGTCTATCAAACTAAATGAATAAATTTTTTTTTTCAAGAAACAAGAGAAAAGCCATAAAATACATAGAATTGCATCACTTCAATCAGTATTAATAAATGGATATTGCACTCCAAGGAGATAGGAGCAGATAACAGCATTTTGTTCCTCATGGAGTGTCTAAGGCCATGCCTCTACACAAAACAGTATTATGCACTTTTGGTTGATACTCTGACATAGGTGGTAGACTGAAAAATGGAGTTTTAGACTTAATTATGATTTTTTCATGACTCCTTTGCATATTTCTGTGTTCTACTAGACCAGAGGGGATACCTGACAATGAATCAAAACCTCAAGAACTAGAAGACAACATGGGGCAGGCAGCTGTTTGAGCAGTTAAGAGGCCAACGGGATGTCTGCATCCCAGATGAAAATGCCTACGTTTGAATTCCAGCTCTGCTGCTAATTCCAGAGCACTGCAACTGTATACTTTGTAAAGGCAGTAGGTAAGGGTTCAAGTACCAGAGTCCTACCACCCATGTGCAGCACCTGGCCTGAGTGCCCAGCTCTTGATTTGGCAGAGCACAGCTCTAACCACTGGAGGTATCTGGGGAGAGAACCAGCAAATGGGAGCACTGTCTATTTTCTAATTCTGTCTCTCTGTTTCTCAAATAGATACGGTTCTTAAAAGATTTTATTTATATATTTGAAAGTTAGGGTTACAGAGAGAGAGAGAACGATGTCTTCCATTCTAAATGGCCACTGGCTCACTCCCCAAATGGCTGCAAAGGCTGGAGCTGGGCCTGTTCAAAATCCTGTAACCAGGAGTTTCTTACAGGTCTCCCACATGTGTGCAGGAGCCCAAGGATGTGGGCTACTTTCCACTGCCTTCCCAGATCCATGAACAAGGAGCTAAATGGGAAGTGAACAGCTGAACATATGTTCATGTGGGATACTGGTGCTGCAGGAGGCGGCTTAAGCTACAATGCCACAGAACCAGCACCCATGAAATAAATTTTTAAAAGAGATTTATTTATTTTTTTATGGGAAAGACAGATTTACAGGGAAAAGGAGACACAGAGAGAAAGATCTTTCATCTGTTGATTAATTTCCAAATGGCCATAATGGCTGGAGCTGAGCCAATCCAAAGATGGGAGTTTCCTCTGGGTCTCCCATGTGGATTCAGGGACCCAAGCACTTGGGCCATCTTCCACTACTTTCCCAGGCTACAAGCAGGGAGCTGGTTGGGATGTGGAGCAGTTGGGACATGAATCTGTGTCCATAGGGGATGTTGGCACTTGGAGGCTAAAGATTTAGCCAACTGAGCCATCACACTCAATAAAATAAATTTTTCTTTAATTAAAAAAAAAAAAACTGGAAGACATCAGGGAGGCATGTAGTTAACAGTTTCATATTGCTTACAGTGTTTAAAGCACTGTTCTGAGAGCTTTCCATATTTATTCATGTGACCTGGTCCCCAGAACACAAGTGGGTAGTATCATCCCTTGTCTAACAGATGAGGAATCCGAGGCACTGGAAGGGAAATCTCTTCCTCAGTTGCAGAGTGGGAGCAGCAGAGGAGAACCAGAGGCCTAACACCGGCAACCTGGCTCCAGTGCGCCATGACCACCAGGCTGTACTATACTCTCATCAAGATGAGACGCCTGGCGTCAGGAGAGAGCAGGTACTTATCCACATTAGTAAATACTGGTCAGCAGTTCAATTTACAATTCTATAATTTGGCCCCATCATATCCTGCCATTATTTCCTTTTCTCCTTTAGCTTCCTCTACTTTGAATGACAGACACACTCTCAAGGTTGATTTCGAGTAAAATAATAGTAGCCAGGAGGCCCTCTTTCTCTGTAATACTGCCTTTCACAAAATTAAAATCAATCTTAAAAAAAAAAAACAACCAATGGAGCAATGTGTATCTCTACAGGGACCAGTCCATTGCAATAACCTAGACGCGTCATGATGAGGCATTAACTGATTTCCAAATGAGTTTTAATTCCCCCAAGTCATTAGTGTACTTCTCTGTATCATACAATAAATTTATGAGATGTTAATTAATGTTATATTTAACATTACTTTATGCAGCAATAATTAAATTGTTACCAGAAATATATTATCAAAACTAATAAAGGGAACAAGAAAGCTGCTCTAAGATGCTGTACACTCATTCAACTTTCAACAGATAATCACTGAATTCCCAGTTGGTGGCAAGCATGATGCACTATGCATCTATTCTAAGAATTCCACCTGAAGCAATACTTACTGATGGTTAATGAGACACATAGGCAGAAATAATTTCCTTCAGTCCTAAATGGCCCCACTATCTCTACCATTTATGTACTAAAGAGTCTCCTCAAGTGATTTGCAAGAGTTAAAGGTCCCCCAAGAACCTCAGTACCAGCAAGTGACAGCGTAAGAGACTATTCAGCTCCCCGGGGCTCCTTCACAGGAAACCTAAAGAGCGATCATTAAAGCAACCGCAGCACTCCTTCCCAAGAAGGAAAATGAACTGGCTGGATCCAGCAGGGATTCAAAGGCTTACTGAAACTACTACAACCATTTTTTCCTACCAATAGGTATAAGTTTAACTTTCTGGCTGCTGCTTTTTGGTACAGTATGGATTATGACACTATAAATTATGGTCAAGAAATACAGGGTATCTAAGGAAAGGAAAAGGAAAACTAAGCAATGACAGCATGACCATTTTATCTTACCTACAGAGCAGCAGCAAGGTCTCCATCTTTCTTTTTATGTCACAACCTTACTAGTCAAATGTTTTCAATCCCATGTGTCCAATTACATATCTACACAAATGTTCACACTTCTGTACTAATATACTAATACTAATATATATGCAAAAGGCTTCAATGAATTGGAAAACATATTTTAAATTATATTTATTTATATAAATTTTATTTATTGATGTAAAAAGCTTATGGTCTTATTAAAACCATACTTTTAGTGAAAGAAAAGTGAAATGATTACTTTTTACTTAACGTTGTGCTGGGGTCCGTGCAGTAGGTGTGGATGGCATGAAGGTGTGAAGAGAACAGCTCTCCTGCTCGGCAGGGCCCGGGGAGCTTCCAGCTGTTTGGCAGGGCCTGGCGGATTTCTCTCTGACCACCTTGACGCAGTCTCACTGCCTTTTTGCATGGACACTCAAGCACCTCGCTAAATTCTGTAATCTATTGAGGAGTTGTTTGCCCCTGTGAGATGATTTTGCAAACGATGTGAGCTTGAGAGTTAATGTTGCTGATAATGTCTTGGTGAGTGGGCCTTTCACAATTTACACATGGGAGCACAATTAAGCCCATGCCATTTCTGGACACCTTATTGTGTGCTAACCATTGCCTCAGAATCTGGCCCAGAAATGTAGCACACCTTCTGGGAAAAGGGCTTGATAAATATCCTAAGTATTAATGCAAGTGATGGGAGTGAGAGCTGAAACTGGTATGGCAGTAAATATAGTTACTGCATATTTACTGATCTCAAAGTATATAGTATATAGTATATAGTATATAGTACATAGTATATAGTTACTGATCTCAAAGGCTAGCCTGTCTTTGCAGTTTCTTTGGTACATAGAAAAGATAGCTGTTTTAGCCACTTTCATAATTTTTTAACTAGAGGAAATATAGGGCGATATTATTAATGTCATAGAGATATACTTTTGATTATTGTTTGATTGTTTATGAGGTTGTAGAGCCTGCAGTTGTAGAGGGATTTAATATTTGAAACTTTTTGTCTTAGATCTTTATGTTTTCTCTCTTTTGATGTATTTCTCCCATTAAGTGATAGATAAGTTGTGAAAATAAAATGTAGTAGGAATGTTTTACTGATTAGTAGGTAACCATCTGTGCCTTGGCCTTGGAGTTCTGGCTGTCACCTAATGGCTACTTCTGAAGAATGAATAACGGCTTGCTTTAAAGAAACTGATTATAGTAACTTACAGAATTATCTTTAAGAGCACCTGGTTGAGCATGAAGTAAAAATTAATTGAACATCTGTGCATGCTGGCTTAGTTCTAAAGTTAAAGATAAAAAAATCAAACGTTTGTATAGAGGCTTGTGATGTGTCTAAGTAAACAAAAAGGGCAGCTTCTTCTTGAGCTGTAGCAAGAAGGCACCAAGTGACAGTGTCCGTGTCTTTTCTTATCACCGACTGCACGCACCTTTCTCAAGCTCTGAACTCAGCTGGAGCTGGACTGCAGCAATGTTGGTTTAGTATTTTGCTACATATCAGGAAGTAGGTACTATTGCCAATTCACAGATTAGAAAAATGAACTTTGAGAACTTAGAATATCTAACAAATGTTAGAGCTATAATATAACAAAGCTGGGATGAAAATCCTGTTGTCTAAGTCTATAAACCAAGACTCTTAAACAATGCCTGGGGCTGGCGCTGTGCAAAGCAGCTAAAGCCTCCTGTGGTGCTGGCATCCCATATGGGTGCCAGCTGGAGTTCTGGCTGCTCGACTTCCAATCCAGCTCCCTGCTAGTGTGCCTGGTTAAGCATTGGAAGATGGCCCACATACTTACAATAGCCTAGACATGTCATGATGAGGCATTAACTGATTTCCAAATGAGTTTTAATTCCCACAAGGAAATTAAACATCCACAAGGGAGACCCAGGAAAATCTTCTGGCTACTGACTCTGGCCTGGTCCAGCATCACGCTTTATGACCATTTGGGGAGTGAACAGGTGGATGGAAGAGCTCTCTTTCTCTCTCTCTTGCTGTCTCTCCTCTCTCTGTTGTCACTCTGCCTATCATAAAAATAAGTTAAACTGAAAACACACACACAAAAATAACTTATCTGAATCTTAGTTTCCCAATATGTAAAATGAGACACTTGGATGAGGTGATCTCTTCAAGATGCTTGTCAGTATTAAAATTCTACATAAGGCAAGTATTTTAAATCAGAATAACCAAACCTTTGGTAATCTCCACATTAGGTAGGTTGAAGATGTCAAGGTCCATTGTCCCTCCTTTGGTTCCTTCTGAGGGGTCTAAGAGGACGAGCCTGTCTGCAATGCCCTGTGAAACACACAAACACAAAGAATAGCATTACAGTAGGCACCGCCAGTTACTCATGTTAAATTCATTCAGAATGGTCAGAGCTGTGGCACAGTGGGTAAAGTCATTGCATGTAGCACTGGTATCCCATATGGGTGCCGGTTCCAGTCCTGGCTGCTTCATTTCTGATTCAGCTCCCTGCTAATGCACTAGGGAAAAAATGGCCTACATATGTGAGCCCCTGCACGCATGTGGTGGATATGAAAGAAACTCCTGGTCCCTGGCTTCAGACTGGCCCCAGATGGTTCAGCTCCTGCTGTTGTAGCCATTTGAGGAGCAAACAGACAATGGAAGACTATTTTTCTCTCTGTCTCTCCCTCTGTCTCTCACACACCTTCTCTCCCTCTCTTCCCCCATGGTGCTGTGGGCATTTGGGGGAATGAATCAGTGGATGATGATGTGGATAAGAGCTCCCTGCTCTGTGTCTCTGTTGTTTAAATAGAATAAGTGAAAATTTGAAGAAAAGTAAAGAAGGGCTACGTAAGAGTACATAAGGATTTGTATGCTATCATGGCCCGGCACAGTAGCCTAGCTGCACGCACCAGGATCCCATATGGGCACTGGTTCATATCCTGGCTGCTCCACTTCCCTTTCAGCTTCTTGCTGGTGGCTTGGAAAAGCGGAAGCAGATGGCCCAAGGCCTTGGGACACTGCATCGCACATGGGAGACCCAGAAGAAGCTCGTGGTTCCTGGTTTCGGATCAGCTCAGTTCCACCTGTTGTGGCCACTTGGGGAGTGGACCAGTGGAAGACAGATCTTTCTGTCTGTTTCTCCTTCTCTCTGTAAATCTGATTTTATGATAAAAACAAAATAAATCTTAAAAAAAAAAGAAAAGAACTTGTATGCTATGTTCAAAAGGATGAGAATCCATTACAACTGACTACTGAAAATTGAGATCTAACAGGGCTTAATCCAGAAATCATTAAATTTTGCTAGTGCTAACTCGAATTTATATCTTGATTTTTATCATTTTATGCAACAAATTCCATCCTGAAGAATTCAGATTTTTGGATCTACTTTAAGTGTTTTTGGGATCCATTTCTATCATGAAGGTCAAAACTAATGTCAGGTTTCTTTTTTTTTTTTTTTTAAGAGGATAATAGTCCTAAACCTAAAATCGAGTCCTGACACCCTGAAGTACCCGCCCAAGAGCGCTCATGGGAAATGCTCCCCACACCTGTAAACGGCTTCCTGGCAGGCAAGAGGACTGAGCGTAAATAACAGCACAGAGACTCCCCTACGTGACAGTCCTTCTCCAAAGTGGCAGGAACCCGAGGGGCCCACCAATCTCAGTGGGCAAGGGCATCAGTGCTCAGGGGTCTGTCAGAGTACCAGTCATAACGGAGGCAGTTAAGAAACAACCCGCTCTAGTTCTTTGTTAACTGCATGTTACTGGGAAGGTCATTGAACTTGGCCTTCACGGGATTCTGAGAATAAATCACCTGACACAGGAGTGGCATAGAGCAGACCTCTCTGCGTCACAGTTAGCACTTTCACTGTTGTTAATCACATTAAGGCTAATGCACAGAAAACTGAGAGTTATTTTTTCATTCATTAGACAAATGAAAATCCAAAGGTGTAACAACAGTACTTGTGAGAAGACAGGCATGCTCATACATTATGCATAAATTCTGTATAGCTGATAAAAGGGACAATTTAGCCATTACTATCTTTTTTTAAATTTTGATGATCTTTACATAGTCGATTAGGGCTCAAAGGGTCAAGGGCTACAGGAAAGTGGGTAAGATCATTGTTTCCACATTCTCTTTATTCCTTCCTGTATGTGGGGGAAGGAGGTAGACAAAGGGAGAAGCCACACCCAGCTTCCCAACCTTCCCAGGGTCCCCAATGTGGGGCCTGCTCCAAGAGCACTGCTCAAGTGGTTTTGATAGTTCAACTGTTCTGAATTGCTGCCAATCTAAAATCTCTAAAATGATAAAATCTCTTCAGAATCCACTGGCTGACACAGTCCACCTTAGCATCTCCACTTGCCCAGATTTTCACTGCCAACACTTGGCTAAGGTAGCTAATCAATTTTTCCGTCCTCTGCTCTGGTTACCAGTGTCCTATGCAGGCTCCAATGCACTGCCATATCCTTCATGTGCACCTGGATATGCTGCCATTGCTCTGTCTGAGCCACTGAGGAGGCTCAGCTTTGACACACGCACTCCACTGTCAGACCATGGAACCTGCAACTCTTTCCATGGTTTGGGGTCCTGAGTCCAACAATTCAATTGGGAGATCCCCAAGAAACTTCGTCTGAGGTGATCCCAGACCAGATTCTTGTGTGTGTTTGCCAGTACAGGGTTTGGCACAGACTGTCAACCTAATCACCCTATGCCTATGCTGGTGGTTGCAATTGCTGTGTCAGTTCTGTCTCCAGCCCTGTCTTCTACACAAACCAGTGAGTGTTGTAGCCCAACCTGATCCTGCCTACCACACTCTCGGCCCTCACACAAACCATTGGGGTCTGCAGCCTAGTTGGAGCAACCTGCACTAACCCCTACAAGGACTGCACCCTGCCCTGGTTCCCATGCTTGCCAGTATGTACAGCAGATGGTCCAATCTGTTCCATATCCCATTCAGCTCTCATGCATGCTAATGAGCATTGAGGCCTAGTTCAACCCAAGCAGCTCCACTGTCTAACCCACACACAAGTCACCGGGTGCCACTCTCTATCTAGCCATGCCTGCCCCAGACCTGGTTCTCATGCTCACCAGTCAGAGTGGCAACCCAAGAGAGAGGTGCCCGCTGTTTTCTTATTGGGCCCACTCCCATTCCTGGATGTTGCATTCTGCAGGTGGCTCTGCAGTTTGGCTTGACAGAATTAGCCCCCTGTGCTAGCATCTGCCAGCTGAGCTGCGGCAAAGCCCAACCAACCCTCACTCACTCTGGCTTATGCATGTACCAGCAGGAACAGTCAACCTAGCCTGGCTCTTCTTTGATCCAGTTCACATGAGGCTCACAGGTGTTGTAGCACTGCCCGGTCTGGTCCGTCCCCATCCGAACTCATGCTTTCCAGTGGGGATGGTGGTCCAACAGGGGAGCTTTCCACAGCCCCTCCCTCTGGGTCTTGCATGTTCTGGTTGGGTGCTGCATCACGGTTTGGCATGGTCTGCCTCACCTCGACATTTTCCAGTGGGTGCTGTAGCCTGGCCTGGCCTGGCCTTGCCCATCCCCAATTCCAGCTCAGGTTGGTGGGGGCTACTGCCTAGCCCAGCACAGCTGGCACCCAATTCTGGCCCTCATGTGTACTGGCGTGTTGTGACTGAACCCGACCTGACCCATACTCTATTCTGGTGCTCAGATAAGCCAGCAGGTGATATAAACTGGCCCTGCCTGGTCCACCCCCAACCTGAGCCAAATATATGCCACTGGGTACCTTTCCTTGTCTTGGTCTGGGATGCTTCCTACATGGTTCTTGCGCTCTCCTGCAGGGACTATATCCTGACAGAGGAGTTTTCCAGGCTCCTCCATTAGAACCTCTCCCAATGCCAGATCTCACACACAGGTGGGTTCATGGGCAATTTCACCATTTCTAGCAAAATCTCAGTACATTAAATATAGGGGCTTGCACCTAGGCATATCAGGCTAAGCCTGTGGCACTGGCATACCACATGAGCACCAGTTAAGAGTCCCAGCTTATTCCATTTCTGATCCAGTTCCCTGCAAATGTGGCAGGGAAAACAGCAGGAGATGGCTCACATTCTTGGGCCCCTGTACCCATATGGAAGACACAGAAGAAGCTCCTGGCTGCTGGTTCCTAACTTTAGATTAGCTCAGCTCCAGATATTACGGCTATCTGGGGAGTGAACCAGTGAATGGAAGATCTCTCTCAGTTTCTCCTTGTCTGTCTATGTTTCAAATAAAAATAAATATTTAAAAAATTTAAACACTGCTTTGATCCATCAATCTAATTTATTGAAATTATTCCACAAATTTAATAGGATGTATAATTAATAACAGTTGTGGATATTCATTAACAATGTTCTAAAGACTAAGGCCCGGTGCCATGGCCTAGTGGCTAAAGTCCTCGCCTTGAATGCACCAGGATCCCCACTTCGCATCCAACTCCCTGTTTGTGGCCTGGGAAAGCAGTTAAGGGCAGCCCAAAGCCTTGGGACCCTGCACCGACGTAGGAGACCCGGAAGAGCTCCTGGCTCCTGGCTTTGGATCAGCACAGCTCCAGCCATTGCAGTCACTTGGGGAGTGAATCACTGGATAGAAGAGCCTCTCTGTATATATCTGACTTTATAAAAAATAATTTAAAAAGAATGTTCTAAAAAGCACAAACCACCATGATGTTCATCAACAACAGTGAGGCAGTGTAAAGCAGTGGTTTTGAGCAGAAATTCTCAAGCTGTAAGTGGATCACCACTTAAGGGTTCAGTGAACACTAGGGATTGCTAGGGATTTTATTAAAAGGCAGATTTTGTCTCAGTAGGTTTGGGTTGGGGCCTAGGATTGCTGATTTTTTTTAAAAGATTTATTTATTTTTATTGGAAAGGCAGATATACAGAGGAGGAAGATTTTCCAGCCGATGATTCACTCCTCAAACGGCCTCAAAGGCTGGAGCTGAGCCAATCCAAAGCTGGGAGCCAGGAACTTCTTTCCGGGTCTCCCATGCGGGTGCAGGGTCCCAAGGCTTTGGGCCGTCCTCGAGTGACTGCTTTCCCAGGCCACAAGCAGGGAGCTGGATGGAAAGTGGGGCTGCCAGGATTAGAACTGGCACCCATATGGGATCCCGGGCGTGCAAGGTGAGGACTTTAGCCACTATGCTATTGCGCCGGACCCAGATTGCTGATTTTTAATAAGGTCTTTGATGATGCCAATGCTGTTGGTCTAAGAGCCATTCTTGAATAGTAAGGAGCTGATGAACAGATTATCTATCTTCAAATCTATTATTTATTAACAGTGTGACTTTGTGCACACTGCTAACCTGTCTTTGGCTCGGACTCTTCTCTTGTAAAATGGCAGTATCAACAGTACGTAAGGAACAGGGCTGCCGTAAAAATGATTCAAGTGTTTAGTGGCTCTAGTGAGCATTTAATAAACCCTAGTTACGGGAGCTACTACTACTACTTGAATGCTATTACTGCTGCTGTATTTAAATTGTATACCTTATATCAAAACCCTAAGGTTTATAAAGGAAAATGGAAGAAGATTCCTACTGGAACAATTTAAAGATGAGTAATGACAGTAAGACTCTTTGATAAAGAAACATGACTTTAAATGTCTTCTGTGTATCCAAAAAAGACAAATAATTACAAATAAGATGAATAAAAAGTTGTAGCAATAGGGAAGAAATCAGGTAGACGTGCATGTTACTGTTAGGAGCATAAACGGTCTGTCGTATTGATGAATAATCTATCAAGCTGTAACAAGTGCCATGAAAGCATCCATGCCCTCCAACTCACTAGAGCTATTTTTTGAGATGATGAACACCCCAAAGAATACAGCTCCAACAAGCAAATGAGAAATCTGTAATGTTTATAGGAGCATCGTATTTAGTAACAAAAGAACTGAAAACAAATCAACTTCCAACTAAGAGAACAGTGTACTCAGAGGGCTGTAAAAAGGAAACTAATATGCAAAAGTTATCATAAGGTGTTCTGAGCTGTCAGCTTCTAAAATTTTCTAGCTCCCTGAACTTAAATTATTTGTTGAAGTAGGATCTACATGTATGTAAATGTGAGTATGTAGTTATTTTTTTTAACACAACGAGAGGGATTTAAATGGCAAAATAATAAAATGTTAATGAAAAAGAAAAAGTAATATCAGTAACCAAATAAATATGTATGGGGGCCCGGCGCCATGGCCTAGTGACTTAAGTCCTTGCCTTGAATGCACCAGGATCCCATATGGGGCGCCGGTTCTAATCCTAGCAGCTCCACTTCCCATCCAGCTCCCTGTTTGTGGCCTGGGAAAGCAGTTGAAGATGACCCAAAGCTTTGGGACCCTGCACCTATGTGGGAGATCCAGAAGAGGTTCCAGGTTCCCAGCTTCAGATTGGCTCAGCACTGGCCGTTGCGCTCACTTGGCGAGTGAATCATTGGACAGAACATCTTCTCTCTTTCTCTCCTCTTCTCTGTGTATCTGACTTTGTAATAAAAATAATAAATAAAATCTAAGAAAAAAATGTTTTTTTAAAAAATGTATGTATGGGACAGCTAGTGTTTGTAGGCTACCCCTCTCAACCACCACCAGGCTCTGGAGGAAGCAGGCAGGACTGCTGACCCTCTCTGCAAGCAGACACAGGCCTTTCTATCAAAAACTTATATACAGAATATCCAGAAAAAAAGACTGATGGATAAATAATTGAGTCCTAACCTAGTGTAAAATATCAATTCGAAATCTATGACCTTAAAAGAAAGTAATTATAAAGAAAAAGGCAATCTTTAAAAAAAAACCAATAATTTTAGAAAGAGCTAAAATTAAGCATTACATGCGGTAACATTACAGCTCTTAAAACTTCTTCAAATAAAATTCATTAAATTAAACAGGAGTTTAATTAAAGAAGCATGACTCAGAAAACACAAAAGACTTTGTGACTAAGTCAGACAAACATCAAGCTGGATTGTGACAAGGCCACTGTTAAATCACTTTTTAAAAAAATCTATTCTATGACTAACTAGTAATTAAATGGGGCATCGTTTCCAGCTTTCAGCTACTTCTTAATCTACTTCCTAAATATACTTTAGGGCAAAATAATGTTTTCTTACATGCCAAAATGAAGCTGTTACTTTTCCAATGTTAAGCATAAACTGCCTAAAAATATACATCGGCTATACATCTGTTGTGGCAGATGTATTTATAAGTATATGCTTACCTACCTTGGCTGAAATTGCTAATATGCAGGCAACACCCAGATCTCCACTTCCAACCACAGTGATTTTATTGACTGCTTTATTCTCTTGGTTTGTCCAACTCCTTGAATTAATATCTGAGACACCTAGAAAGAAAAGTTATTATCCTCAGAACTTAAAAATACCATTAATAATCCTTTAGGTGTCTTAAAAAAAATAAAGCAGTCAGTAATTCAGAAAATACAGTACAGATCCATAGAGGAAATTAAAAAAAAAAATGGTGAGCAAATAAACCCAAGTGATACAGGAATCTTTACTAAATATTCTTCTAGATAGAGGATAGAAGAAGGGGTCTTTCAAAATATATTTAAAATATTTGTAAAATCCTGGGCCTAGCACAATAGCTCATTGGCTAAATCCTCACCTTGCACGCACTGGGATCCCACTTGGGCACCAGATTGTGCCCCGCTATTACACGTCCCATTCAGCTCCCTACTTGTGGGCTGGGAAATCAGTGGAGGATGGTACAAAGCCTTGGGACCCTGCACCTGCATGGGAGACTCGGAAGAAGTTCCTGGCTCCTGGCTTCAGGTAGACCCAGCTCTGGCCGTTGTGGCAGAGTGAACTAGCAGTTCGAAGATCTTTTTCTCCTTTTCTTTTTCTCTCTGTATATCTGCCTTTCCAATAAAAATTAATAAATCTTTAAAAAATTATATAAAGTCCTAAAAATTTAGGATTTCCATTATTCTGGAAAAAATTAATTCTGGGACCCAGCACAGTAGCCGAGCGGCTAAAGTCCTCGCCTTGAATGCGCCAGGATCCCATATGGGCGCAGGTTCTAATCCCAGCAGCTCCACTTCCCATCCAGCTCCCTGCTTGTGGCCTGGGAAAGCAGTCGAGGACAGCCCAAGGCCTTGGGCCCCTGCACCTATGTGGGAGATTTGGAGGAAGTTCCTGGCTCCCGGCTTCGGATTAGTGCCTGGATGTTGGGGTCACTTGGGGAGTGAACCATCGGACAGAAGATCTTCCTCTCTGTCTCTCCTCCTCTCTGTATATCTGCCTTTCCAATAAAAATACATAAATCTTAAAAAAAAATTCTGATTCTTAATGCTCTGGTCCACAACACAGAAGAATGCTTAATACCTTACTAAAATTCCAAAACCTGAGTACTTGGTATTTTTACAAAGACTGGTTGATTGTTGTAAAATGCAGAGTGACAAAGAGAGGGAGACAGAGACCTTCCATCTGTTGCTTCATTCTCAGACTAGAAACAACTGGGACTAGTTCAAGCTGAAACCAGATCTCCTCCCTGAATGACATGCATCATCATCTACTCCTCCCATATGCTTTAGCATTGCATCCACGGGGGAGACCTGGAAGCTGCTGTGTCTCTTGGCATCTTACCTGCTCATTTGGGAAGCAAACCAGAAAGACCTCTGTCTGTCTTTCTCAAACTCTGCCTTTCAAATTAAAAAAATCTTTAAAAATATACATACAAACCTTCAGTTATTTTTGTAATATAGGCTAGCAACTCCGCCTGCCGAGCCTCATCAGATGATGGCAGAGAATATAAGGGAAGTTCCTCTTGAAACTTGGCAATCATCTCTTTAATTAGTCCAACGATGACAGATTTAGGCTGTAGAATACATTCAAAGGGAACAGTTACACATAGATTTTGGTAAAGAATGCGTATTTTAAAAAAAGGGTTATTTATATTTAATTGAAAGGCAGATTAACTTGGAGAGAAGAAGGGACAGAGATCTTCTTCCCTAAATGGCTGCAATGGCTGGAGCTGGGCCAGTACAATGTCAGCAGAGTTTCTTTTCGGGGCTCCCATCCATCTTCTGCTGCTTTCCAAGGCACATTAGCTGGGATCTTCATACAAGAATCTGGTCTGGGAACACCTCAGACAAAGTTTCTTTGGGGATCCCCTCAATCGAGCTTTCAGACTCAGAATGCTAACCATCAAAAGACAGAGGACAAAACAAGTCAATCAACTACCTCAGCTATATGTTGGCAATGAAAATACAGGGCAAACGGAGACTATATGATGGACTGTGTCAATCAGTGGATTCTCCAACAACCGCTTCGTGCTTGGAGTGGTGAGAGCGGCAGCAATTCGGAACTGCTGAACTATCAAAACCACTTGAGCAAGACCCTTGGAGCATGCCCCATATCTGGGACCTGGGGTGGGAGACTGAGTGGGGCTTCTCCCTTAAAATCCCCTTTTACATCAGATATATTAAGGAAACAATACGGAACTGATTGTCTTGCCCATCTTCCTGTAGTGCTTGAACCTTTTTACCCTAATTATGTCAAGATTGTCAAAAATAATAAGAAGAAGAAATAAACTAGTTTCCTAAAATTCATCAGTGCAGATAAATTTTAAAACTTATGAAAAGCTAAAACAAAGCATATTACAGAAGATTACATACAGCATATTTTAATTTTCATAAGGATCAGAAATGGACAAAACTGTAAATAAATATATTTATTACATAAGAATATTTAATAGGGAGGAACTGAAAAATAAGGCCCCAGTATCTTGCTGATAGTTTTCCATGTGCTTTTTCGAGCATCAAAGGGCAACGGAAAGGCAGGGAGCAGAGGGTGGGTACTACGGCATGGGACGCTGAACTGCTATTAGTGATGCCTGAATCCTACACTGGAGTGCCAGTTTGAGTCCTGGCTAATCGGCTTGTGATCCACCTGGGAAGGCAGTGGATGACGGCCCAGATACTTGGGTTCCTGCTCCCTATGACAGAGGCTTAGAAGGGAGTTCCTGTTTCCTGGTTTCAGCCTGGGCCCAACCCCAGTTGTTCTAGGCAGTTTGGGAAGTGGATCATGAAAGGTCTCATTCTGTCAGTCTCTCTCTCTCTCTTTCTCTCTCTCTCTCTGTCATTCTACTTTTCAAATAAATCAATATATAAATCCTTGGGAAAAGAGAAAGTCAGGGAGCCAACAACAGTTGGCTCCCAGACGTACAGAGATCAGCTTTGCACAGGCTACAGTCATGAGGGTTCTGGGACTCGGCTGAGCCTGATGAGCTCCAGTCCAAGCCACTTTCAAGAGCACATGAAGAGTGTCATTGAAATGCAGTATTATAATTAGCTGTACCATCAGGATCAAAGATAAAATACAGGGAAATAAAAATCATTTGAGTAAAATCCAATTAATCTTACATGGCTCCAGTTCTGAAGATAGGGCAAATAGATTCGGCCTTGGGCATCCACATGTTTTCCAACTGAGATTCCCATATTTGCAGTTGGCCTCAGGAAACAAATTGGGGGTGCAAAAGGGTGAGAATCCAAAATCCAGAAGCGAACTGGTATGTTATATGTATTACCTATTTGACACAGAAAAAAAACATATCTTTAAACAATAACGAAGAATATATATCATGATATGGCTAAGTGACATTTTAACAACTGTACAGTTTCATCAAGTTTATATATAAAGTATTAATACAAATTAAGGCCAACTTCTGCCATATCACCAATAGAAATATGTTATTATTATATCACAGAAAAATATTTTAGGAAATTTAATTAATACAATGGCCAGTTCACGCAAGTCAATCCAGCAAATACTTATCGGGTCTATTGTGTTCTTTCCCTTACCTAAACACAGGTATTACACTTTTCTTGGAAGGGTGTAGATATCTACATTTTTATACTTATTCTATATTGAAATTAGTTGCACACAGCTCTGCTTTCCTGTTACACTATATACCCAGAGGGGATTAAGTCACATTCATGCTATATCTCTAGCAACATATTTAGTGTCTACTATATTAGCTGCTTAATAGAAATTTCCAATATGAATAAGAACAAACAGATCAAAACAAGTGAATAAACAAAACTGAACTTGATATTTGCTCTCACGGAGCCCAATTACCACACCTACATAATAGTGAAGCTGAGTTAGATACACAGAACTTAGAAATAACCCTAAGAGGGCCCGGCGCGATGGCGCAGTGGTTAAGGTCCTCGCCTTGCACGCCCGGGATCCCATATGGGCGCCAGATCTATCCCGGTGGCCCTGCTTCCCATCCAGCTCCCTGCCTGTGGCCCGGGAAAGCAGTCAAGGATGGCCCAAAGCTTTGGGAACCTGCACCCGCGTGGGAGACCCGGAAGAGGCTCCTGGCTTCGGATCGGCATAGCATCGGCCGTTGTGCTCACTTGGGGAGTGGATCATCAGACAGAAGATCTTCCTTTCTGTCTCTCCTCTCTGTATATCCACCTTTCCAATAAAAAATAAATCTTTAAAAAAAAAAAAAAGAAAGAACCCTAAGAGTTGCCTGTCCAGTGACCTTTTTTTTTTTTTAACATGAATAACCTGAAGATATTCACCACTCTCTTGCATAGATTGAGATTCAGTAAATGTGGGGTGGGGCCCCCAAATCTGCATTTTAAACAATCTTATTACATACAAAAATCTTGATGCAAATGGTCCATCATCTTTTGGGAACACTTAAAGAAACACCATGCTATGACGGGAGGACAGCAGAAGCAGCCTTCCCTGTGAACAGTGACTACGACGTGGTCCGAACATTACTTAAGGCCATGGCTGAGCCTGGGACTTCAGTGTGCTCTTCCAACTTCACCCAGGTAGGTCACACTGTGGATCAGAACCTCTCACTCTGTTGGCTGCCTAAATGCTAAAGCCACACCTAAAAATAAGTGCAAACATGAATCTTAAGATATAACTCTGATAATTTACCTCAGCCAATAAATCTTTGGATAGTTATTCCTTTTATAGTCATATACATTCTTTTTTTTTTTTTCTGGAAAGTCAAATATACAGAGTGGCGGAGAGACAGAGAGAAAGATCTTCTGTCCAATGATTCACTACCCAACGACTGGTACTGCCGACCTGAAGCCAGGAGCCAGGAGCTTTTTCTGGCTCTCCCCAACAGGTGCAGGGTCCCAAGGCTTTGGGCCATCCTTGACTGCTTTCCCAGGCCACAAGCAGGGAGCTGGATGGGAAGTGGAGCTGCTGGGATTAGAACTGGTGCCCATATGGGATCCCGGGCGTGTTCAAATCAAGGACTTTAGCCACTAGGCCACCATGCCGGGCCCAGTCATATACATTCTTAAGAACATGGCTCCATGACAGGTCTTGGGACAGACTAGGCTTAAGTTTCAGTTCCTAGAGTTGAGACATCCCATTCCCCACAGTGGGCTGCCACCCACCCTAGACAGAGTTGACTAATCAGAGGAGACTTGGAAAGTCCCTAGTCATCAGGTGGCCATGGGCAATAGAGGCCGACCACTGGAATGGTCATGGATAAGAGAGACTGACCACATAGGCCACAAACTTACCTATATTTGTTCATGGAATTAACGCCCCATTCCTGGAATTGTAATAAAACTCTATATAAACTGTAAAATGTATGAGCAGGGTACTTGTCAAGATTCCACTGCTTGGATGAGATTTGGACCCTAGCGCACTAGCAATAAAGTTTCTTTGCTTTTGCATTAAAAAAAAAAAAGGCTGCTCAGGAGACAGCATACCCTAGGTTTCCATTTCACAAGCCATGGCTTTAGGCGTGTTGCCTAACTGCCCTGTGCCTGACTTCCGTCTACAAAATGAAGACAAGAATGGTGCCTTTCTTACACAACTGTGACAAAATCAGTTGACATATATAAAATGTCAACAGTGCATGGACCTGTTAGGTAGTATGAAGGGTATTTTTTATATCACACTCATGTTAGAAATAGACTAGTTGATAGAGGCCGGTGCCATGGTATAGCAAATAAAGCCAACACCTGCAATTCCAACGTCTCACAGGTGCAGGTTCATGTCCTGGTTGCTCCTCTTTGGATCCACATTTGTTCTGGTGGCCTGGGAAAAGCAGGGAAGGATAACCCAAGTGTTTGAGCCCCTGCACCCAACTGGGAGACCTGAACGAAGCTCCTGACTCCTAACTTTGGCCTGGCCCACATCTGGTTGTTGTGGTCACCCAGGAAGAGAACCAGCATATGGAAGATCTCTCTTTGTCTCTCCCTCTCTCTTTAACTCTTTCAAATGAATAAATAGATCTTAAAGAAAATAAAAACACAACAAATGGATATGGAAATAAATTAGTGGGTGCAAACAGTATTTTCAAATGGAACTGAACAGAAAATAAATGTATGAAAGGCAGCATGGAATTTTGGTTACATTCCTTCATAGACATGTATCTTGGAGCCAGCTTGTGTCACTCTGCCTTTTTGTTTTTATTATGAATGGATAATGGGGCTGGCCTTGTGGCACAAGTTGAACCACTCCTTGGAGCATGAGCATCCAATATGGCTGCTGATTAGAGTCCTGGCTGCTCCACTTCCAGTCCATCTGCCTGCTAATGTGCTTGGGGAAGTAGTGGAAGATTCTCCAAGTACTCGGACCCTGGAATCTATGTAGGTGACCTGGACAAAGCTGCTTGCTGGCTCCTGGCTTTGGCTTGGCCAGTCTTGCCTGTTGGGACCATTTGACGAGTGAACCAGTAGATGATTATTTCTTTCTCTCTTTAACTCTGTCTATAAATAAATACAACTTTTTAAAAAATACTATAAGATTTTTAATAATGATATTCAATTGGGAATAAGCCAGAAATGGTACATGACATGGAAACCACAGGCATATTCAATGGGCACGGGAGGAGGGAAATTTTTAAAGGTAAAATGAAGAGGATGCCACACATTATGTTGGTCACAGTATTACCTTGCGGGAGTATTTTCACTGGCCCTTTTGCAAGTCTGTGGGACTAGTAGTCTTGGCTTGGCGAGTTCTTAGTAGCCACAGTGCATGGCAATCATCTTTTATAAACTCCTGGTTTCATTTACTATTATTCTAATTTAGCCAGGGCTTGACACAAATTCCACTCCTTTTTTTATAAGTAATTCTTTCACATATAGAAAGGGAACAAATTTTGTTCTCATACTTACCCTGATACATCACAGGAATAGTGCCAGTAAAATTCAGCAGGTCTTTCTGGGAACTATCTTTAAAAACTGAAAGGGAAAAAAAATCCCCCAAATGTGCCATTAGATGTACGAAGAACTTGTATTAAAGTGAACAGGTGAACACAGGTGTATCTGCATGTATGCATAATACCATCCCACACACGTCCCACACAATCTCTAAATACCATCCCTTGACAATCATTAAACATACAAACATGGGAAAATTATTAGATAAAGTTTACTCAGAAAACAATGAGCACAGATCAGAGAACATAGGACTTCTGCACATAAACGGGTCCCAAGTTCTAACACCACTTTCCCACTTAGAGTGACTCTTAGTCACATCAATCTCTTTGTCAGTTTTGTCACTGATAAAACTAATATAGTGTTTCACAAAATGGCCATAAGGATTCAAGGAGATAACGTGAAAACTCTTCCCTAAGAAGTAGAGTATTAGGGGTCAGCATTGTGGTGCTGTAGGTTAAGCCGCAGCCTGTGACACCAGCATCCCATGAGTGTTGGTTCAAGTCCCCGCTGCTCTACTTCTGATACAGCTTCCTGTTAATGCACCCAAGAAAGGCAGTAGAGAATGGCCCAAGTGTTTGGGTCTTGCCACACAGCTGAGATATCGGGATGGAGTTCCCACCTCCTGCTTCCTGGCTTTTGCTCAGCCAAGCCCAGCTATTGCAGTCACTTGGAGGGGGCGAACCAGTGGATAAAGACTTTTTCTTTCTTTCTCTTCCTCTGTAACCTTGCTTTTCAAACAAAGATATATATATATCTGATATATATATCTGAAGAACTTGTATTAAGAAGAACTTATATATATTTTATATATATATATATATATTTTTTTTTTTTTAAGTATTATAGGGGCTGGTGCCATGGCCTAGAAGGTTAAGCCTCTGCCTGTGGCACCAGCATCCCAAGTGGACACTGGTTTCAGTCATAACTGCTTCACTTTCTTTTCTTCTCTATCTTTTTAAGATTTTATTTACTTTTTATTGGAAAGTGAGATTTACAGAGAGAAGGAGATACAGAAAGGAAGATCTTGCATTTGCTGATTCAATCCCCAAGTGGCCACAATGACTAGAGCTAAGCCTATCCGAAGCCAGGAGCTTCTTCTGGGTCTCCCATGCTAGTGCAGGATCCCAAGGCTTTGGCTGTTCTCTACTGCTATCCCAGGCCACAAGCAGGGAGCTGAAAGACAAGTGGAGCAGGCGGAACATGAACCAGTACCCATATGGGATGCGGTGCATACAAGATGAGGACTTTAACCACCAGGCTTTCACACCAGGCTCAGCAGCTCCAGATTTGATTTAGCTCTCTTGGTGGCCTGGGAAAATGACAGGGGATAGTCCAGATGCTTGGGCCCCAGCACCCACGTGGGAGATCCAGAAGAATCTCCTGGCTCCTGCTCCTGGCTTCAGACCAGCCCAACTCCAGCTGTTGCGGCCATCTGAGGAGTGAACCAGAGGATCTGTCTCTCCTCTCTCTACAACTCTGCATTACAAGTAAAACTTGTTAAAAAGTATTATAAAACATAAACATATTACTAAATTATTGTCACTGTTAACAAATCAGTCACAAACCTTTTCTAATCAAAAAAAATTTTTAAAGCTTATTTTCAAAGCAACCTTTTAGAAAAAAAAATTTTTTTTGGTTTCTCTCATTTCATTATTTTCAATCTTTTATCAATATTCACATCCCTAAGATAAAAACAGACTCCCAGTTTTAGTCACAAGAGCTGACTATACAATGGCTAGAGACAATGGTTTTGAATACAGAAACGGAAAAGCAAGTCTCCTTCAGAGCCTCCCAAAAGGAATAAAGACTTGCTGACACCCTGAATTTGTAAGCCATAAAACCTGTGCTGACTTTCAGTTTATGAACTGCACAATAGTAAACTTGTATCCTTTTAAGCTGGCTACGTTTATGACAGTTCCTTACAGCAGCAACAGAAAACTAGCACAATATACACTGTATTAATTCAAATGTCTTCAGAAACTACAGATCACATTAGGGTCACTCAAAATCATAGGATAAAGTGGAGAAATAAGAAAGTATGATTTTGAAACTCTAGGACTGAATAGCTAACATTCTCAATAATGTGGCAAAAACTAGAGCTTATGATTCTTACCATAGGTATCCATGGAATATCTAAAATGTGGGAAAAATGTATTTACATTCTTCAATTCTTCCACAGTTAAATCTCTGAATTTGTACTAAAAAAAGAGAAACATGAACATGAAACAAAAATAAAGCTATGAGCAATGAAGTAATTACAGTTAATATTTGACTGAGCTTTTGCTATGTGCTGGGCCCTAGGTTGTAAGCTTTACAAATACGAACTGATTTCATGTTTTAAACAATGACCTGTGATACAGTCAAGGCTTATAACATCTCTATTTTATAAAAGAATAAAATGAAAGCTACAGAATCAAAATATTTGCTGAGAAAGACAGCAAGTTGAGTTGTAAAGCCAGAATTCAAGCTCTTGGCTCAGCCCCAGTTGAAATATGCATACTATGAACAAAAGCAATGTTTGTGCTGTTTCCTGCTTACCGAAGCCATTTTCCATGTCCTTAACATTCTTTGAAAATGTGATTACTGATATCTGAACAAGGTTATAGCAGAATTTATTTAGCTGCAAAAACTGCTATAAAACTTTGTTAAAAGGCATAAGTAACACTTTTCCTTAGAGCTTGAAAACCCAAATATCATTATCAAATATCTGACTTTTTTGACATCTGAAAAAAAAAAAAAAAAGAACTTGTTTAACCTGTCCTGGAAAATACATCATCCTCACTGCAAATAAAACATTCCTTCTTGGTGTCCATGGCACTCTGAGCGTTCCGTAGGACTCCGCAGAGGGGAGCCTTTAACAGTGCACAGAGTCAAAAGGCACAAGTGCTTCACCAGAGGGAACAGTGTAAGAGATTCAAACACGAAAGCCAACATACTGCTCAATAATGAGAAATTAAATAAAATTTCAACAAATGCACTGTATTTATTCAGGAGTTTGGCATTTATGGTCATCTAGGGTACTCACTCCTGTATGAATGATACTGTTCAAATTGAAGACGCGCCAAGAAGTATTAGGTGGCGTGACATCATAAAATATATACATTTTTTTAGCAGGAGGGAATCTATAGGTGAAGGGCAATCGTCTTTCAGAAGTAGCTAAGTGAGTTTATTTGTCCAGTGTAATTCAGTTAGGAAGCAGAAAACAGAAATTAGGGAACCAAGAAGGGTTTTTTTAAAAGTATAATATTTAACACAAATGGAAATGTGTATATATTTTTATATTTATTTATATCCCTATATTTAAACACATATACATGTCTGTGTATATGCACACACATTTTGAAAAAATAACAAACACTGGAGAAGCAGCTCATGCTTTGAAACAGTGCTGTCCCAAAAAGCTTTCTGATTTGAACATCTGTCAAGGCAGAGAAAACCATTCAAATCAACTAGATAAACAATTTCAATTCTGGTTCAGGCAAGTTCAGGCAAGACACAGGCAAGTTCAACAGAAATGACCTAAATGTATGGTTTCTGCATGGAGAAGTCTTAATTAAGAATCACTGGGGGCCCAGCAGAGTAGCCTAGTGGCTAGTCCTTGCATGTGCCCAAGATCCCATATAGGCGTTGTTTCATGTCCCTTTGGCCCCGCTTCCCATCCAGTTCCCTGCTTGTGGCCTGGGAAAGCAGTCAAGGATGGCCTAACGGTTTGGGCTCCATCATCCACATGAGAGACACAAAAGAAGCTCCTGGCTTGGCTCAGCTCCAGCCATTGTGGTCACTTGGGGAGTGAATCGTTGGATGGAAGATCTTCCTCTCTGTCTCTCTCCCTCTCTGTATATCTGACTTTCCAATAAATATAAATAAATCTTAAAGAAAGAAGAAGAATCATCATCACTGGAGACCCAAGTTGTAGGCAAGTAATTTATGCCTGGGTATCCCATATCAGCATTGGCTCCCTGATCCCAGCCAACACATCCAGTAAAGGAGCACAGATGGTCCTAATACTTGGGTCCCTGTGCCCACATGGCAGACCTGGCAGGAGCTCCTGGCTGCTGGCTTTCATTTGACCCAGCGTTCACAATTGTGGCCATTTGGGGAATGAACTAGGGGATGGAAGATCTCTGTTACCCTGCTTTTTCAGAGAAATAAAAATAAATCTTGGGGGAAAAAAAGAGGTCCAAAGGTGTCTTTTGACCCAGAAACTCACTTTAGTAAGGCATCATAAACTCGGTCAGACTGTGGGACCAGCCTTCCACCCTTCAACCTTCCAAGATTAAGAGGTTCTCTTGCGGTGAGCAAAACAGTGTACTCGTTAAAAAATATAATTGTGCGTAACACCCCTCCTCTTAAAGTGTGAGATGTGTGAAATACTAGTTAATATAATGCAATGTTAACTCGTGTGTAACATTCCCCATCACAGTAAGCAATAGTGGGTGGAGTATTAGGACCAGCCCAGGAGTGTGTATAAAGTCTGCAAGCAGATACCAGACAAGCTAAAGGCCACCCAAACAGCAGCAAGCACTGAGCCAACAAACTGGGTCGAAGAAGCGACCCTGTCAGTCAACTGCTCTCAACTAGCTGGTAGACAGGGACAAAACTCTGTCTCCAGTGCCCTGAGCGCAAGCCAAGAGAGCCTGGCACCGCTCTGATGCCACCCTCGACTCCGAGATACCAGAGACGACCGCCTCATCTCCCACCTTCCTACTCTGTCCAGGAACACAAAGTAAGCAGCAGGGCCTCAGGACGCCTCCTCTGCCCAGAGCGGCTCACGAGCCTTCGGGCGGAAGAGTGACCTAGGCCTGAGTGTGTGTGCGTAAAGAACACTCCTACAGTCTCTTATCTGTGCTCAAAGGCAACAAAACCTCTCGTGACATCTCCTGGCCCTTCCAGTCGGTCTTCATCCCTGCATGTACCCAGGCCTGCCATGGGCAGTAACTTGGTGCCATTGCATGGTCAAGCATGATGCCAGGCAATGGGAAGACACCAAAGGTCTCTGGTTCACACCAAGAACAAGGTTGGTAAGTAAGTACTCCACAATGTGATGACGGCAGGTGGAAGGGAATGATTCAAAGCTCAGAAAACGACTCTGAGTTGCGGCCTCGAAAGGAGGGAAGGAAGCAGGTCATTCTCAGCGAAGAGACGGGCTTGGCTCTAGGGACAGCTTGGCTGGGGCCAGAGAGGAAGGGGGCGTGAGGACCCGCCGGAGAGGCAGCGCCCAGGCCCCCGCAGGGAGGGAGGACAGAGAGGAGGAGAGAGGGAAGCACACCCCGACCCTGCAGCCAACCTGGGGTGCACAAGACAAGCCCGGAAACGCGAAGAACCAGCCCGGCCAGGGGCGGAGACACCCCGGCACCCCGCGCCCAGCACCCCAGGCCCGGCCCAGCGAGCGTCCGCACCTTGCCGAGCAGCCCTCTCAGAGCTTCGCAGTCGAACTCCATCTCCAGCCAGGTCCCCAAGCCCCGTCCCGCGTGCCCAGCCTCTGGGCTTTCTTCCGCTCTCGTCGCTGCTCCAGCACCGAAGCCGCGGAGGATCAAACTTCCCGAGCAGCCCAAGGCCACGCCCCTTCCAGGACTGCACTGCCCGGCTCCGGGTCTCGTCCAGCCGCAATCCGGAGCCTGCAGCCAGCTGCAGCATGGCCAGAGCGCGCGGGCGGCAGCTGGCTGCAAAGGGGCTCGGGGACTGAGAAGGACCCAAGTGGAAGCGGCAAATGAGGTGGAAGTGACAAGTGGAATTTTAAAGCGACGTGTTAAGTTTGGCAGAGAATCAGAAAAGGAGCAAGACCGAAAATATGGGGAAGATGAGTTAGTGGAACTTGAACAGCAAAAACTCGTGGACTGGGAAATGGGAAGCAGTCGGGAGGAACCCTGTCGCAGAAGTGGGCAGGTGCATCCCAGTGGTGCAGTGTTGGGGAGGGGGTGCCATAGCCCTGTCGGTGAGTGCGAATGAAGCAGCTTAGGGGGGAGTAGGATTTGGGGAAAACAGTTTGGAAACTGGAGGGAGGAGGTTTTCTGGAAAGGAAAGGTGAAGAGGAATTGGAGCAGAGTCATTTCCAGCAGGCTGCCCTTGATTTGGGAGTTTACTTACCTGTTCTGTATCTCTGGCTTGAGCCACAGTGGTTAAAAAGTCATGAACTGGATATTGTCATTGTCAACAGGCAGGCAGGACCATGATTGTATTCACAGAAAAACCAAGGCCATTGATTTAATTAGGGAACGCAAGTGACAAATGGAAGGAGCATGCGTTCATTCAATCAGAAAGCTTTTGTTGAGAATTTGCTACTTGCCAGCCATTTAGCTTTCTAGGTCTGAGGCTATAACAAAATAGACAAAAGTATCTGCTGTCCAGTAAGATTGTCATCCTTTCATTAGTTAGAAGGAGAGCAAAACAGTACACTGGGTAAGGAAATTAAAAGGGTGTTAGTGTGGCAGAGAATAAAGATATAAAAGAGTTGAGTGAGGGGTTCAGGGTAGGTCTGAGAGGTGAAGCAGTAACAATCCCAAAGTAGATGATAACCAAAGCATGGTTCTTAGATAGGCATGTGCCAGGGGAGGCTCAAAGCAGCCAGTGTGCCCAGAGGAGAGTGAAATAACAAGTGAAACAGCGCAAGTGGGGGACTGAGTCAGAGAAGTGAGTGATAGGGACAAGGTATTCCGAAATAAAGTGATTCTTCCTGTACGATCCTCAAATCTACAGCCTCAGCCGCACCCAAGCTGGTTAGAAATGACACTCACTTTGCCATTTTTAAAAAAGATTTATACGTATTTTTTATTTGAAAGGCAGAGTTACAGACGGCAGCAGCTACAGAGGAAAAGATCTTCCACCTGCTGGTTTTTTCCCCAAGTGGCTGCAATGGCTGGAGATGAGCCGATCGAAAGCCAGGAGCAGCAGATCTCACATGTGGAGGCCCAAGGCTTTGGGCTGTCCTCGACTGCTTTCCCAGGCTACAAGCAGGTTGCTGGGTGGAAGTGGAGTAGCCAGAACACGAACCAGTACACCTATGGGATGTCAGTGTTACAGGTAATGGTTTAGCAAGCTGTGCCACAGCACCAGCCTGACACATTGGTTGTACAGTAAAAATGAATGAATTTATCACATGAAAATCATACTTCATAAAGGCTATCACTAAAACAAAAATGAAACATGTTGGATCTTTATTATCAGATGGACCAGAGGGATTCTGTGATATATTGTTGCAGGAAAAAAGTAAGTTCAAAAGTAGTATGTGAATTATGATCACCTTGAATTAAACAACACTGAGGGAAAGCCTAAATCCCCATGTAAACTTATATGGGTATTGTCATTTATTTCTTTTTTTTTTTTAAGATTTATTTCATTTTTATTGGAAAGGCAGATATACAGAGAGGAGAGACAGAGAGGAAGATTTCCGTCCGATGATTCACTCCCCAAGTGAGTGCAATGGCCAATGCTATGCCGATCCAAAACCAGGAGCCTCTTCCGGGTCTCCCACACGGGTGCAGGGTCCCAAAGCTTTAGGCCGTCCTCAACTGCTTTCCCCCCCGGGCCACAGGCAGGGAGCTGGATGGGAAGCGGGGCCACTGGGATTAGAACCGGCGCCCATATGGGATCCCGAGTGTGCAAGGGGAAGACCTTAACCACTGTGCCACTGTGCCGGGCCCTATTTCTTAAACATTTTTTTAAATTGAAAAGATGGAGTTGGGTCCGGTGCAATAGTGCAGCAGTTAAAGTCCTCACCTTGAATGCGCCAGGATCCCATATGGGTGCTGGTTCTAATCCCTTTGGCCTCGCTTCCCATCCAACTCCCTGCTTGTGGCCTGGGAAGGCAGTTGAGAACAGCCCAAGGCCTTGGGCCCCTGCACCCACATGGAAGACCCAGAAGAAACTTCTGGCTCCTACCTTTAGATTGGCTCAGCTCCAGCCATTGCAGCCGCTTGGGGAGTAAACCATTGGATGGAAGATCTTTCTCTCTGTCTCTCCTCCTCTCTGTATATCTGCCTTTCCAATAAAAATAAATAACTCTTAAAAGAAAATAAAAGGTGAAATTACATAGAGATAGGGACAGAAAGAAATTTTCCACTCACCATGGCCAGGACTAGCCAGGCCCAAAGCTAGTAGCTTGGAGCTTTATCTGGCTTTCCCACGTGGGAGAAAGGGGCTTGAGCACTTAGGCCATCTTCTGTAGCTTTCTCAGACATGTGAACAGGGAGCTGGATTGGAAGGGGAGCGGCCAGGAATCAAATCAATGCCAGTATGACTGCTTGTGTTCCAGGCAGTGGTTTTATGGGCTACACCTCAGTGCCAGCCCAAGGTACTGCCATTTGTAAGCTCATGGAGAGGACTTTGGCTGAGGATGTATACTAAACTGGTAATACTGTTGGTTACAGAATGGGGTGAGAATTAAAAGCATTACCAAAAGTCTGGTCCTTACCAGTGGTGCTGGGATACTGACAACGTTTTGAGGATAAAGAAAGTAGAATGTTCCATAATCCAGTGGTGGATGAAGAAGGTAGCCCATTAGAGTCTTAAGAACTACCATACTCCTCTATGAGGACAGTCTAGGGGCTTTTAAGAAGTGCAAAAGGGGGCCGGGCTGCTGGAGACAGGAGCAGTTAGGTGCTGAAGCTGGGGTGGGTGTGATAGCAGCACACGTTATTTTTTCAGTCTCAGACATCAACGCTGTTCCTTGAGAAACTTGCTCAAGCTAGACTTTATCCTAAGGAGGGCACAGCAGGCTGCCCAAAGCACAATCAAGCAGCTACACAATGTTACTTTTCTGGGGTCCGAAAGAGCAAATTATGGCATGTAAGGAGAGTTTTAGGAATTGATTACCCACGATGAAACCCACCCAGCCTAAAGGCTAGGCTGTCTGTGACCTTGGTGTTTGTGCTGTTTGCATTCTGTTACTGTAGAGCCAATCCCTGCTCGGGTGACTCAAACTTCCGGTCTTTGTGAATGTGCCAAACCAGAATAATGAGGACAAGATTTGAGGATAAAAGACAAATAATGTTTGATGTAACAGTGCATGAGGATTATAGTGGACTAGGGCAGGGGCATGTCTCAAAAACTACTGTCTTCCTCGGTGAGGGCAGCTTAGGACAAAAGGACCGCTGCTGATGTAGCTGATGCTAAGTCAGGAGTAGGCAGGTGCGGCAGCTGGCTGCTGTCTGGTAACAGAATATTAAATGTCAACGCAGCTCTCTGAGAAGCTTCCTTGATGACTTGACTGTCAGGAGGACGGACTAAGCAGGATGTTCTGTTAAACTAAGCAGCTACAAAACGTGATTTGCCTGGGGTTTGAGAGAGGTGGAGTATTGTGTTAGCAGATTTCAGTGTTTCATTAACCAGGAGGCAGCCTGCTCAGCCTAGTGCCTGTGCTGATTATGTCCATAGTTATTCACAGCCCTGTACATTTGCACCTTCAGATGACTTTCCCAAGGCTGCTTTCTGGAGTTCACAAGCAAGCATTAAAAATCTGTTGCATTTAACAGGGCCTGGCGCGGTGGCGCAGTGGTTAAGGTCCTCGCCTTGCACGCCCAGGATCCCATATGGGCACCGGTTCTAATCCCAGTGGCCCCGCTTCCCATCCAGCTCCCTGCCTGTGGCCCGGGAGGGCAGTCGAGGACGGCCCAAAGCTTTGGGACCCTGCACCCGCGTGGGAGACCTGGATCGGCATAGCATTGGCCGTTGGGCTCACTTGGGGAGTGAATCATAGGACGGAAGATCTTTCTCTCTGTCTCTCCTCTCTGTATATCTGCCTTTCCAATAAAAAAATAATAAAAATAAATCTTTAAAAAAATCTGTTGCATTGAACAGCCACTCTAATAAGTCACAAGCTTAGTAGTTTACCTTTTGCTTATCAGAATATGAAAAAGAAAAGAAAAATGTATTCAGTATGATGACAAGGGGAAGAAAGCAGAAAGTATTAAGGGCTTTTAAAAATATATATGTTTGACTGACCTGGCCAGGCTATAGCACCCACCTGCAAATGCCAAGGTGAGGTGGGCTGCACCCAACCAGCACATGTGAAACCCAGGAGGTGGTGAGGATGGACGGTGGGGAGGTGGGAACTGCAGGAACCTCCCCTGCTGGACCGCTATTCCCATTGGTGAGCATAAGAGCTGGGATGTGGGCAGACCAAGCCAGGCAAGGCCACAACCTCTGATGCTCTACATGTGAGCTGGATCAGGGAAAAGCCAGGTTGGGCTGACTGTACCTTCGGGTATGTGCATAAGCCAGTGTGGGTTTGGATTAGTTGGGCTTTGGCATAGCATGTTGGCATAGTGGCCAAATTCTGTTAGGTGCAGGCATGGCTTATACAGGTGGTGGCACCCACTGGCACCAGTGTGGACTAGCTAGTGAGGCTGGGTGGGATGAACTGGGCTTCAATGCCTATCAACATGTATGAGAGCTGAATAGAATATGGGACAGATGGAACCAGTCTGCTGTACATATTGGCAAGCACAGGAACCAGGGCATGGGGTGGGCCTGGTAGGGGTTTTTGTGGGTTGCTCTGACTAGCCTGCAGCTCCCACTGGTTTACATGAAGGCCGAGTATGTGGTGGACAGGATCGGGCTGGGTTCCAACATCCATTGGGTTGCATAAAACATGGGACTGGAAACAAAACTGACCCAGCAATTGCAACCACCAGTGTGTGCATAGACTGATTTGGGTAACAGACTGTTCTGGACCTTGTATTAGTAAACACATACAAGGATCAGGTCTGGGATGGCCTCAGATGAGGTTTCATTGGTGATTCCTTACCACCTGAACCACTGTACTCAGAACCGCAACCATGGAGAGAATTGCAGTTTCCATGGTCTGACCGTGGAGTGCATGTGTCAGAGCTGGGCTTCCTCAGTTACTCAAATGGAGCAATGGGCAGCATGTCCAAATGTACATAGAGGATATGGCAGTACATTGGAGGTTCCTGAGGACACCTGGTACCATGGCAGAGGACAAAGGTCAGAACAAATTGATCAACTGCCCCAGCCAAGCACTAACAGCAAATATCTGGGCAAATGGAGACTCTAAGGTGGACTATAGCAGCCAGTGGATTCTGAGGAGATTTCGTCGTGATTGGAGTGACAGGATCGCAAGCAATTCTGGACTGTCGAACTATCAAAACCTCTTGAGAAATTCTTGTGGTTGTAAGTTCCTATTTTCCTTCCTGTTGTTGATTTTGTATTGTGGTTTTTCATTTAAGGGGGATGTGTGGTGACTGTTAAATGGAGACTGTCATGTCTAAATGTGAAGATGCAGTGCAGTGTGCATCTCTACTTCCAGATCAAAGATGGATTACTAATGAAACTATTAGCTGTATCATGACAATAGGATGCTGGACTCTGCCATTTTCCATGCTCATGATGCTGCACATGTGACTCTTTATGAAGAGCTATGCTAAAGTATAGGGGAATTCAGTGGGGCAGGGGAGGGCTTGGGGAGGAGTCAGAGGAAATCCCAGGGCGTATGGAACTGTATCATAGAATGTTGATAAAAATAAAATTAAAAAAAGAAATACATCTCTGGGACCTCGTGCAGTAGTGTAGCGGCTGAAGTCCTTTCCTTGCATGCACCCACTGTGATCCCATGTGGGCACCAGTTCATGTCCCTGCGGCCCCTCTTCTTATCCAGCTCCCTGCTTGTGGCCTGGGAAAGCAGTCACTCAAGGACGGCCCAAAGCCTTGGGACCCTGCACCCACGTGGGAGATCTGGAGGAAGTTCCTGGCTCATGGCTTCGGACTGGTGCAGCTCCAGCCCTGGTGTTCACTTGGGGAGTGAATCAGCAGAAGGAAGATTTCTGTCTCTCTTCCTCTCTGTAGATCTGCCTTTCCAATAAAATAAATAAATCTTTAAAAAAATTAGTGAAAACAAAAGGAAATGCATGTTGCAGCAACTCTGGTGAAGGGAGGATCCACTGAAACAGTGCAGGGGAGGGCGAAGGGAAGAAGAAGAGGTCATCACCAACAAAAAGAAGATCTTTGGTGACTTCTGAGGAAGCGTGTAAGAGTTGGGATGGGGCTGGTTTAGGGGGTTGGCTAGAATGTCATGCATGGAAGTGTAATGCACGGAAGGCAAGTATGGATTGAGACAAAGGGGTCTGAGAGTGGACCACAGCCTAAAGGAGGTTGGTTGTAAAATGAAATGACGAAGTATGACAGTGAGGGAGGGAATCGGAATCACAGCATCGGCTGGAGGTTTTGTTTTGTTCTGTTTTGTCTTGTTTTGTTTTGGGGGGTTGTGCGTGTGGGTGAGAGACATGAGCACCTGTGGCCGGTTGATGATGATGAAGGAAAGGGAACCAATGGGAAGGAGCCACTCAAAGGTGTTGAAGAATGTGGGAATAAAACTGGTGAGAGGATCTTCAGGTGGGAGGGGACAAGTTGCAGGAGCAGGAAGGAGTCTCATTTCCCCAGAATTCAGTTGGTTTCATTCACAGCTGGGACTGGCCTAACGACATCGCTTTTCCCAACCCCAGTCTGTGCTCTGAGGAGCCCAGCATCCCAGCAAGCTACCAGGCCCCACATCTTGGCCCTGTGCAGCCAACTTGAGCTCTGTTAGGCCTCAGGGTTTTTTTTTTTTTTTTTCATTAGCAAAAAACAGAAAGGTTAATAATAGTTCTAGAGTGTTGCTACAGAATAATGATACAAAGAGCTTCCTTTGTGCTCAACTGCTGGTCTGGGCAGTCACTGGTGTGTTGGGAGCCCAGACTGGAGGACCAGTGATGTCACAATGCTCTCCTAGATGCCAGCTTCCCCACTAGGGGTTTGCATGCCCCTGGGAGCCACGGACTGGAAATGACATGTGAGACCTCTACCAATTGAGGGTTCATGAGCACGCTCCTTTGCCAAGACCTTGGCGAGTTGTCAGTCTCACCCTGTGCTATTATAGCTTAGAAATTACTTCTGATCATGATTGTGCTTGGCTGGATGCTTTTTGTTGGATTTGCATGTTACAGGGGCACATTTCCAGTGATCACAGTAAGTAGCAGCCCTGCCTGGATGGCCCTGGGTGTAAGCCCCTGCTGAGCCTACCAACTAGGCTTTCTGACCAAATGGGAAAGGTAGTTGAAAAATTGGAAGTCACTAGTTGGAAGTCAGGGGGTGATGCAAAAATGGTGAGTTTCCCAAGCTTCTTCCCATCCTTCTTTCATGTATGTTTATTTTCCCCTTGGATCTTGAGTTGTTTTAAGCCATTATGGAATGCTTACAGTCAGTGGGAGACAGCACCTGACATGTAGAATTTAGACCAGGTGGCTCATTGGCAGACGGTAGGAAGGGGAGCGGTGGGGATCCAGGGGGCCTTTCAGCACCCCACCAGTTACCCCCGGAGCCAGCGCAGGGAGCCACCTCTGCTTTACTTTTTTTTCTGCCTCAGCCTCCAACCCTGAAGTGGAAAGAGAAGCGGCCTGTTCAGCGGAGGAAGACACAGCCGAGGAGTCAGGCTGTGGAGGAAGATCTGCTGCTCTAAGTGGGCAGGCAGTATCCACTAGGCTGGACACTTCTACTTCCAGGGAACTTAGCAGCACCCTGTAATCTCACTGAAGAGCTCTTAGTCCTCTGCAAAATACAATAAACTGTGGAAGGGAAAAGGACTGAGGCATGTGGTGGAAAAGACAACAGCAGGGCAATATCCAAAGACCTGCTGATAACCTAGTCTTGAAGCTATTTCTCAAGAACTCATTCTTCCTACAAACACTAGAATGTATTCTACAACCATTTTTCTTTTTTAAAATTAATTTTATTTTTAGTTGTCAGGCAGGTTTTATAAAAAAGATTTATTTATATTTATTAGAAAGGTAGATTTAGGGCCCAGCGCAGTAGCCTAGCAGCTAAAGTCCTCGCCTTGAATGAGCCAGGATCCCATATGGATGCTGGTTCTAATCCCAGCAGCTCCACTTCCCATCCAGCTCCCTGCTTGTGGCCTGGGAAAGCAGTCAAGGACAGCCCAAAGCTTTGGGACCCTGCACCCTCATGGGAGACATGGAAGAGGTTCATGGCTCTTGGCTTTGGATCGGCACAGCACCAGCAGTTGCACTCACTTGGGGAGTGAATCACTGGATGGAAGATCTTCCTCTCTGTCTCTCCTCCTCTCTGATTATCTGACTTTGTAATAAAAAAAATAAATCTTTAAAATTAAAAACATTATTTTACAAAAAAAAAGGCAGATTTAGAGAGAAGGAGACAGAAAGATACGTACTCTGGTTCACTCCCCAAGTGGCCACAATGGCCAGAACTGAGCCGATCCGAAGCCAGGAACCAGGAACTTCTAAGTCTCCTGTATGGATCAGGGCCCCAACTTTGGGCCCCCTCATAAATTACTTTCTCAGGCCACAGGCAGGGAGCTGGCTGGGAAGTAGAGCAGCCGGAACACAAACTGCGGCTCATACGGGATGCTGTCACTTCAAAGCGTGGATTGAGCCTCCATTCCTACACCATAACTAGTGTTTTCAAAACCCCGATAAGCAGATCCTGAATCAACTTGAACTTGAATTAAAATCTGGTCTTTGCAACTAAGTATTCATGTGACCTTAGAAAATATAATCAGTTTTTATTAAAGACTTATTTATTTTTATTGCAAAGTCAGATATATAGAGAGAGGAGGAGAGACAGAGAGGAAGATCTTCCATCCGATGATTCAACCCCCAAGGGACTATAACAGCAGGATCTGCACCAATCCAAACCCAGGAGCCAGGAGCTCTTACAGGTCTCCCACGTGTGCGCAGGGTCCCAAGGCTTTGAGCTGTCCTCGACTGCCTTCCCTGGCCACAAGCAGGGAGCTGGATGAGAAGCGGGGCTTCTGGGATTACACCGGCGCCCATATGGGATCCCAGGTATGCAAGGCGAGGTCTTTAGCTGCTAGGCCACCCCACCAGGCCTAATATAATCAAATTTTTTATACATCAGTTGTTCTTCTAAACTAATGGTATAAACCTCTTTTCTGCCAACGGCCATTAGAATACTTACAACATCATGCACGGGCCAAAGGTAACAACTTAGAAAATAACCTGCTGTATTTTTTTTTAATTTATTTATTTCTATTGGAAAGGTAGATTTACAGAGGAGGAGAGACAGAGAGAAAGATCTTCCATCTGCTCATTCATTCCTCAAGTAGCTGCAACAGCAGGAGCTGAGCCAACTCAAAGCCAGGAGCCAGGAGCCTCCTCTGGGTCTCCCACATGGGTGCAGGATCCCAAGGCTTTCTTGGGCCATCCTCGTCTGCTTTCCCAGGCAACAGGCAAGGAGCTGGATATGAACTGGCATCCATTTGGGATCCTGGCATGTGCAAGGCGAGGACTTAAGTCACTAGGCTACCATGCCTGGTGTCAGCCTGCTGTATTCTTACTGAATTAACGTACCTGAACAATTAATTCTCCAAGTTAATCAGGGTATTTATTTATTTTGCATAGCAATGATTTTTGCATTCGATTGTATAACACCAACATTCACATATTTTGGCAGGCAATGAATTTAGAAACGTGTGATGAAGGCCAGCTCATTGGCTTAGCTAGTTAATCCTCCACTTCCAAGCACTGGCATCCCATATGGACTCTGGTTTGTGTCCTGGCTGCTCCACTTCCCATCCAGCTCCTTGCTTATGGCCTGGGAAAGCAGTAGAGGATTGCCCTGGGTTCCTGCACTCACATAGGAGACTCAGAGGAAGGTTTAGGCTCCTGGCTTCAGATTGGCTCAGCTCTAGTCATTGTGGCCATTTTGGGAGAAAACCAGTGAATGGAAGATTTTTCTCTCCTCTTCTCTCTGTAAATCTGCCTTTCCAATAAAAAAAAAAATAGTACCTGTCAATTGTAATATTATCTCAACCTCAAACAGCCTATCTCAAATGCAATCAGATATTGTGAAGTAAGCAACGAACGAACAATCAATGTGAGTCAGACTGCTTAGGATCTACATCAAAGAATTGTAAAACCTAATATACTTTTAATACCCTATGTTATTCTGTAATGGGGTAGGAGAGCAGAGAAATCTTCTATCACCCTAGAAGGTATGCGGAAGACGTGAAATATTAGTTACTGCTCACTAGGGTATTGAGGATTTCTCTGCACACCCCTCCTAAAACTGTTCTGCACCTAAACTGTTGACATATGTCTTGTTAGAGTTATAAGCTAGTCTAGACTACCCCCCCCAAAAAGCCAGGTTCAGCAAAATTATACTTCAATGCTATAAAATGCTAAATATTATAATGAAAATAGACACAAGACAGCTGAACAGTAATCTATAGCCATTTTAAGATGTATAGAAGCTGGTTGTATATAAACTAAAATTGAAATGTCAATGAAGTAGTCACAGGATGTGGTTAAGAACTTGCATTTTTTTTTAACATATTGGTTACTCAATACTATGTCAATTAATTCCATAATGTTATAAATTGTTGCTGATGCTATGTTGGGGCTTTTAATTGATCGGGATGATACTCTGCTGGCTCTACCTTCAGACCAGAGAAGGTCTCCCCAACAAGTCGTTGAACTTATCTGGACAATAAGAGGCTGGACTCTATGCTTGGTCTATGCTTGCAATGAAAGACTCTCAACTGAACTTGAACTGTGGTTATGCAACAAGGTGGAGGAATCCACCATGGGGGGAGGATTAGGGGAGGGGTGGGAATTCCAGTACCTATAAAACTGTGTCACATAATACAATGCAATTAATAATTAAAAAAAAAACCCAAAACAAAAAACAAAGCAAAACAAAAGGTTGTAATCCTCACTGAGTGCTAACTACATGGTCAAAGAACAAGGCCCTTCTGAGGAGTTTTTTTTTTTTTTTCATTTTTTCCCTTTATTTTTGACAATCTGTCTATGGTTAATTAGGGCAAAAAAAGGTTAAGACTATTTTTTCCACATTGTTTTTTTTCCTGTTTCTGGGATGAAGGGGGAGATAAAGGGAAAAACCCTACCCAGTCTCCCACGCATCCCAGGTCCCTGATGTGGGGCATGCTCCGAGGGTCTTGCTCAAGTGGTTTTGATAGTTCAACACTTTTGAATTGCTGCTGATAAGGCTTCTTTATCTCAGACCCTCCTAGCACCTGCCCAGCCATGCCATAACTGCCACTCTGATTGGATCCTTTAGGTCATGGACTGATGTCACAATTGGTATTGAGCCCTGTCTCCCAGAATGGTCACTGAGTGCCACTTTAGTTCAATCTAGAGTACAGAGTTCCTCAGGGAGCAGCTGCCATGCTGGGCCACCCACTGTAGGATGTTTAACAACGACAGCTCAGTTACCAGGACCCCAGGGACAGACCACACTTGCTAGAACCATCCATTCATTTCCCTTGCATACAGCACCAGTTGACCAAGAAGCTGAGCCATGATTGTCGTCTTATGGATGCTTCTCATAGCAGGGACAATGTGGAAGGGATATAAGTATCCCCCAGGAGGGGTAAGTGGACCTTCAGCTTTGCCCTGTACTCCCATTATGAAAGATTCCTTTAAATCACCAAACTAAGCATCAAAGTCCAACATTTGTAAATTTGTAAACTTTTACATTTTTTAAAAAGTTATTGTAGCTTGCCTACTTCTATCGGGGGTATTATTTACACTTAGGAGATTTCCTACTTTATGTGTTCTCTTGTAGTTTCTTGTCTTCTTTTTAATAAGCCTTCCTAGTTTGGAAATAGAGGAAAGGTCCAGAGTCAAAGCTTTCTGA
Organism: Ochotona curzoniae; assembly: GCF_017591425.1. Classification (NCBI taxonomy): domain Eukaryota; kingdom Metazoa; phylum Chordata; class Mammalia; order Lagomorpha; family Ochotonidae; genus Ochotona; species Ochotona curzoniae. The sequence continues at coordinate 993,906 of NW_024466409.1, forward strand.
CTTGGGTGATCTAGTCTGTTAACACTAATATGACCATTTATTATTTTATTTGACAGGCAGAGGTAGAGAGAGGGAAAGCCAGAGATCTTTCATCCCTGGTTGCCTCCCTACATGTTCACAACAGCCAGGGCTGGAGGTCAGAAGAAAGCTAAGAGCCAGAAACTCCATCTGGGTCTCCCATGTGGGTGACAAGGTTCCAAGTACTTGGGCCATCTTACACTGCCTTCTCAGACACAATAGCAGGACTGGATGGGCAGGTACAGTGCTCACGTGGCAGCGTAACCTGCTATGCCAAAATGATGACCCTTTGATAGCACTTTTTATATGCTCAGCCTTTCATTTATCATTTCCTAAATCAGCCCATCTTGGCAACTCCAAGTGGTCACCTATGAAATGAAAGGTTATGGTGGTTGATACCTCTCTCCTCCTCACTACTAAGCCCCTGGCAGCTGGGTTCAGGGACAATAAGTGGAGCAAAGTTGGACCCAGTCATCCCTTGGCCTCAGCCTACCTTCACCTTAATAACCATGGGACCCACCTGACATGCTTTTTTCGCCCCCAGACCCCAGTGGAAATAAGCAAAGATGATCCTGGTGAAGTGATGCAGCTCTGAAGCTCACCCTGACCAAGCTGTACAGCTCCTGTTGTTGGTTTCGCATAAAGTCATTGCACAAGATCCTGTCCTTTCATGTAAAAAGTTACTGCACTTTTTAAGATGAAGACTTATGTCGTGTTAGCTCAAGCAGGGGTGGGGATGGAGGTGAAGAGATAGGGTGGGCATGAGATGGCTCTGTCCTTGGTGTTGCATTGTCTCTAAGACTGGCATTAAGGTGGCCCCAATTATGTGTCCTTTCGTATAGAAATGTTTCAGAGCTCTCCAGGCATAGGTCCCAGGATTCAGAGGTAAAACATGTTACATAAGGGCTAGAGGTAGGGCCTTTTGAGCTTGTTCTTTCAGGGTATTTGTGGCTTTTTCATGGCTACTACTAAGAGCTCAAAGCTTCTGTGCTATGAGGCAAGGGATTTCATTTTAATATTGGGGCTGGATACTAATAGTATTTAGTCCTTACAGTAACCTTCAGAATCTGGATATTAGCCTCTTTTGACGAAATGACAAAAATGCAGTTTTGAGGCTCTGCAGCTGCAGTCAAGATCAGATCCAGGCCTTCTCCTCTGTGCACATTGATGAGCTAGATTCAAATGAGGAAGACGGCTATAGCCAAGACCTTGGTGCCTAAATATCTCCTTCACCAGAAAAGCCAGGAAGTTGCCTAATCATTATTTTGAAGGCAGCCTATGTAGAAACAAAAGCTAGTTAAATAATCTCAATATGATGTAGAGGTCAGGCGGGGGAGAAAGTGCCCAAAGATAACTGAAACTCTAGCTAAGCACATCTTTGGCTATATTGAAAACATTTTGTTGACTGTTATATGGCAAATTAGTATAATATAAGTGGCCCTTTGAATTGAATACAGTACCCTTTTTATTTTATTTATTTATTTATTCATGTTGTCAAAATTAAGTTTTCATATTGAAATGATGTGTTGGAATATTATTCCTAATAATTTAGTATGATAGGCTGTTATCTTAATAATATTTCTAGTGTAGAGTCATTTTATTTTTTCCTTTTAAAAATGTTTAATTAAAAATAAAAATATTTTTCATGATTTTTACATAATTAATTAGGGTGATGAGGGTCAAGGGCTACAGGAAGGTGGGTGAGATCACCATTTCCACATTCTCTTTTTTCCTTCCTGTATCTGGTGGAAAGGGGTGGAAACAAGCAGAGAAGCCACATCCAGCCTCCCAAATGCCTCTGTATCCTTGGATGGAGGGCAGCCACCCAACACCACCTCAGGATCCCTGATGTGGGCCATGCTGAGGGTCCTGCTCAAGAGGTTTCAATAGTTCAGCAGTTCTGAATGACTGCCAATCTCACCACTACAATCACGATGAAATCTCTCTAGAATCCACTGGCTGACATAGTCCACTTTAGAGTCTCTATTTGCCCAGATATTTGCTGTCAGTGCTGGGGCAGTTGATCAATTTGTTCTGTCCTTTGTGCTCTATTATGGTATCAGGTGCCCTCCACAGACTCCAATGTACAGCTATATCTTCCATGTGCACCTGCATATGCTGTCCACTGCTTCTTCTGAGTCACTGAGGAGGCCCAGCTCTGACACATGCTCTACATGGTCAGACCATGGAACCTGCAATTCTCTCCATATTTGGGATTCTGAGTCCTGCAGTTCAGTTGTGGGGATCCCCATGGAAACTTCTTAGGTGACCCCAGATCTGATTCTTGTGTGTGCATACTAATACAGAATCTAGTACAGTTTGTCTCCCCAATCAACCTAGCCAGAGTGTTCCCCAGCCAGGCTTGTTCCCAGACAGCGATCTCGTGTGTGCCAGTGATTGCTCTGACCCAGCTTGGCATAGTCCCTCACCTGTCTTGACCTCTGCCTTTGGATGCTGTAGCCTGGTCTGATCTTGCCTGCCCTCAATCCCAACTTACGCTGGTGGGTCTGCAACCTGGCCCTGCTCAAGTCTGCTCCCATCCATGGCTCATGCAAACCAGTAGGTATGACAGCCTAGCCTAGCACGACCTGTGTGCTCCAGCACTTGCTGGTGTACTAAGGTTGGCTCAGCTTTTCCTGGTCTACCCCCTTCCAAAAACAACCCACCCATTAGCCAACAGTTGGAGCTACCTTGCCCAGCCTGCCTCCCAGGACTGGACCACGTGCTCACCAGTGGGAACTATGACCCACCAAGGGAGTTTCCCAAGTTCCCCCACTTGGCCTGCTCCCAGACTCAGATCTCTTGCATGCCAGCGGGTACTAGGCCCTAGTCCAGTGTAGTCTGCTCCTGTATCTTGGCCTAGTAGACCTGGTGAATGTTGTGGTCCAGCCTGCTTGACACCCTGTTTTAGGATGCACATGTGGGTGTTGCAGCCTAGACCTGCCCAGACTATTCTTGGTGCTTGTAACTGTGCATGTTAGCAGGTTGCATGGTCACCTCTAGCTCAGCTCATCACCACTCCAACTTGAGCTAACCAGTGGGACTTGTACTTCCACAGGATTGGGCCCACAAATCCCCCACAAAATCTACCCCCAGACCTGGTTCTTTCACGTGCTGGTTAGTGTCATGGCCCTGCCTAATGTGACCAGCCCGTTTTGACAGTCAGGTACTAGGATCCAGTCCTGCTAGATAGGCTCCCAGCCCCAGGTTTCATGTGGACTGGTGTGTCGTGGCAACAATGTTCCATGCTAACAAGTCCAACTCCAGATTCCCACATGGGCTGTTGCATCAGTCTGACTCACAATCTTCGTCTCTCCCCTCCAAACTATCAGGTCTCAGTCCCCTTGCTTACCTGCAAGTACAGTGGTCACTGGGTGTCCCTCAGGATTCATTCCTCACCTACACCTACTGTGGCCTTATCCATGGATGTCCCCAGGTAGTAATTCTAGGCCCCCAAGAGCTCAGAGCTCACCACCAGGCAGCCAACGGGTAAAGCCCAGCTTCATTGTCACTTTGGCCACCCACAAGCCCAGGTTTTGCCCACCACTTGGCAGCGGTGGACAGGGAGCTAGGATTCCCAGTGGGAAGCAGGCCTGGCATGGGTTCTCCCAGCCACAGCCACATGACTAAGAGATCCAGATACCCACACCTCTGAGCAGACTTATCTGGATTCCCCATTTTTAATGGAATGAAAAAATGAATTCAAAATTCAAAACCAAAGCTTTGTTGCTAATCTCTGAATATAAGGTACTAGTAGCATCTTACATGAGCTGGACAGTAGTACATGCCAGCAAGTTTACATTCTCTGGCCTCAAGGCCCTGCTCATGCCTTCCAGATATTCCTAAGAACTCATTTTTTGCATCCATTATAAATTCTTTTAAGGAATCAGAGCCTGCTCATCTTGTCGGGTGAGACCATATAGCCAGTTCTGGCTCTTCTAATTTGAGCATATCTCCAAATACTCAAACCATGAAATAGATATCATTGCTCTAATCCCCTTGCAGTCTTTCAACTTGCATGTCAGAGAACAGTTTACGCTGGAAGGGGAAGAAAGGTATTAATAGTATGAGGGCTGAGCAGATGTGAATGTGTAAAGAATGAGCAAGAATGCATGCAGGAGAGACAATCTTTAGTCTGACAATGCTACTGAGACTTCTAGCTGGAAGAGTGTTCCATGTATTGAGATAAGGAATAGCTAAAAGTTATGACCAATAAATCAAACCGGTAAAAATTTAATCAATAAAATATCTTTAATGCCTACATTGTCATGTATACATAAATTGAAAAACTTTCACCTGTATATATGCAAAAGTATTTTCTCTTGCAGATCAACAGCACCAGAAAACAGGCTAAGCTATGTAAAAGTTGTTTTTTTTTGTCCATTATGTAAAAGACATGATGGATTAAGTAACTCCAAAGAAATCTATATCGCACTCTTGGCATACACTAAACACCTGAATATTTATTTCATCACATTCATTCACAAAATAAATAGTCTAATATATTCAGCACATTGAAAATAAAACAACCAGTCTCTCTCTTCATATATTTATTCTCTTCCCAAAAATGTTTTGGTCTCCTGCTATATCTCAGAAATGTACTAATAGCTGCTTTTAAGTTACAAAATACAAAACAATTCTTTTTTTTGGAGAAAATCTTGGGGGAAATTACCATTAGAAAATGAAATTTTGAGTTCCCTTAGACTTTACTCTTAACAGTCTTTGAACCTTCTCATGGCACACACGTAAGGCTCCCTGTGACATGTGGTACCCTGGCCTCCAAATGGACATTAATTGCATTTATAGTTTAGAGAAAATACAAAGACAAGTTCTGAAAGTAGCCTTAAAGTGCCCTTTGCTTTGACATAGCAACATCAAAGGCAAGTGGGACAGTGCAATAAGAGCCGTAGCAGTTTTATGAAAACTACTTTCTGTTTACATCATTTATGTTGAGAATGCCACACCTATGATCATGTAACATTATTACAATCTTGAGATAACATTACTACATTCATGAATTAACATTACCCAATAAAAGGCACATCTTCAAATATTAAGAAAATCTCAAAGTCAAAACATGAATACATGAAAAATTAAGCACTTAATTTGTAAACCTTGATCCAATAACTGCCAATACCAGAAAGTACAGAACAAAATGGAAGACAGGATTTGAAAACAAGGCCAAGACCCTTAAAAACTTAAAAAAAAAAGAATCAACTCATCGTTTTATTATGTGTATACAATAGATACACAAGGTTTATAACCTGATTCTTCCTACTAAGTTCTAGAACTTTAACCTAGTATGATGGTGCCTTTCTCTAGAAATAACTGCACCATTACCACAAAGTTGATGCCACTGGAAAGCTTTCAGCTCTGACAAGAATTTGGTTTTAATTAGATTGCAGAGTCTGAAGAGTGAAGGGAAACAAAACTTTTAGAAGCATGTAATGGCAAAAGAAATAATGTTCTAAACCTATTTTATTACATGGAATATTTACACTGCCCTTAATTTCATTGAAGATAATTCATATGAGTAAGAGAAAACCAACGGGATCTTCAGCTACTAGTGTGACAGTTCCATGTGGAGAGCAGAAAAAGGGTATTGCTCCCAATAATGAAGACAGTTTTCATGGAATTTAACTGTAAAATCCCGAGTTCCAAAGTTTGAAACTCAACTCATTCTAAGTCAGCATTAAAGTTTTGGATGACATGGTCCCATTAAAGGAGACTGACAAAGTCTGTAACACCCATACTTGAAAAATAAATATCTCATAGACAAAAAGGAACACACAAAGCACATTTGGACCTGTTGAAGAGTAAGGATTCTTTGTAGAACAACCCTTACTATTATTCCTGTCCCTATTGCCCAGTGGCTTCAGATAGCCAGAACATTTACTATAGAACTGCCCTATCATTTTAATTCCAACTGCTTCCACCCTCCACAGTTAAGGATAAAAGCTCTTTAGCATCAGCATGTCTCATCTTCTGTTGCTGATCCTGGAGACTTTTGCCTCCTTCCAGCCAGATCCTAGGTCAACCCGATGGGAATTGCTTGGACTTAGAGGCTTAAGTGGTATCAAGTCAAAAAATATGACTTTTAAAAGGGTGAAAATGAAGAGTTCCACAGCCCAGTAAAACAATAGGAACACGGAACGTCCTCTTTTCTACCCACAGGGGAAAAATCTCTTCACAGTGCATAGTTTGAATTAAAAGTGCAATATGGGCAAAAAGAGAAGTTGGTGCTTTTGATACACATGAATTGCAATTTTGGTTTCTGCCATTAATATTTGCTAAGGATTTTAAACTAAAGATGTAAAGTCATTACCATCAAGAGGTAGGGGGCACCTCAGGATTCCAAAATATGTATGTAAGTTAGGGAGGTGGGGAGCCTCACATGTCACTTCCTGTTTGAATCTATTACTCTTCCTAATTTAATGTCTGAATACAATAACTTTTCAATGCAAAAATGAAAAATTCTTAGGTAAAAATCAGTCAGCACAGTGATCTTGTTTATTCCATGAAATCAAACAAAACAGTAAATCTGAAAGGAAAACTGGGAGAATATTCTTGTATTTTAACTTGGAAATTTTTCTGTTAGCTGCTCAATTACCTAAATTAATAAGAATGCTCAGCATCCAATTCATTGAGTAGTGCAGATAATATAATTTATTCTTCTTTGTACTTTAGAGTAACAAGGATTTCATCAATATGATAATTAAAAAGCCTACCCTACATTTTCAAGTTCTTAATCTAAACACATAGATTAGGACAGGCCATTTTATTGCTGGCAACATTCATGGAAAGGCCAGTAAGTCTGGGAGCTGGGCAGTGTCCCACTCTCATATGAGCAGAACTAGAGAAGAGGCAAACCCATTTTCTTCCTCCTTTCTTTTTCCTTTTAAAGTAGCAAAGGAACATAAATGACTGGAGGACTGCAGAGTGACCCCACAGAGTGCATAGCTTATCAGGACCAAGGCTGGCATCTGCAAACAGTCAGCTTCCGAAGAGCACATAGCGGGCAGTGTCATCTGCATTACAGATTTAACCCTGGAAAGTCTTTAAAAGTACTTTCTGCTCCAAGGATTATAAGCATTCCTTCTCCTTGAGTACCCAAATATAAATCTAAAATGGTAAGGGGGCAGGAAATTCTTGCAGCAGTGTCCCCAGAATCTCATAAAAGCAGCAGTCAGCGCCTCTTCAGTTTCTTGGCCTTTCGACGTTTCATTTCTTCCTCTTCACGTCTCATTTCTTCCAAGTCTTCTTGCATACCCAGTCGTAAGCTGTCAAAAAAGATTTTAGGGGTATTATTTCAGTACCATGAAAAGCTCACTTTTTGTAAAAGGCAGAATCGAAATTTCCACTGGAGCTCATGAACCATGCTGATCCACTGTGAACACCTCCAAGCTTTTCAGGCTGCAGCATGCATGAGCCAAGGAACTTTACAGATTATTCACATGAAATAAAGCACTTATCTCAAAGACTTAAAAATATAATGAAATGTTCACTTAATAACATTCTATTCTTGTTCTTTCCCAACACTTAAATTTGACATTGTATTTAGTTAGAGGGGAGAACAAAGCATTAATTTACTATCAATTAGCTAAACCTGAATCAGAAAAAGGAAATCTAATATACCTCTCTATGTGGCACCTAGGCCAGCATTGTTACAAGTTAGCAAAAATGAGATGTATCTGATGGGGAAAGAAAACACAACAGGATCCTGGGAAGTGTCTAACACCGTAAGAGGTGTATTGCACTAGGTACCTTGTATACATGGTCTTAATCCTCAGAATACATCAATGAGTAAACAGGGTATTCTCAATTTAACAAGTGAAACAGCCGATTTAGAAAGGCTCAAGAGTCTATCAAAGCCCTATGCAAGTATGTAGCAAAGGATGTGCTTGACCCAAGGTCCCCCCTTAGAGTGGTACAGCTGTAGCAAGTAGAAAAGAAATTTTAGTTCATTTCTTGCACAGATGTGTTCCTTACCTTTTTGCTTCTTCCTTCTGTTGCTCTTTCCAACTGCTTTCCATGTAACGTAAGGCATAATCACTTTCATCTTTGTATCTGATAGGAAGAAAAATTACAAAAAGTTTTACAAGGAAACAACATTTGCTTTCATTCAAACACTTTTAATTTATTTGAAAGGCAGAGAGAAAGGTTCACTCTCCAAACACCTGTAATACTTGGGGCTGGATAAGGATGAAGCTAGGAAGCCTGGAACTCAATCTGGGTCTCTCACATGGACTGTAGGGACTCAATTACTTGGGCTATCACTTGCTACTACCTCCCATCGTGTGCATTAGCAAGAAACTACATCAGAAGCAGGGCTGGACCCAGAATCCAGGCACTGTTTCTCCTAGAGCTAATGTTGAGGAAGGCACCAATTCAACAGTGTGTTTCGTGCCTCCTCAACTCACCTACACTTAATTGATAAAACCATGAAAATATAATGCACATGAAAATTATTATTAATCCATTAATCTCATTTAAGCTTCAGGACTATCATGAGATCTTTATGGCTTCACAAAAAAGGGCTTTAATATCAGGTGGCCATTCCCCATCTCTGGGTGCTGAGGTGGCTGGGGGGCTGGGTGTGATTTCTCCCCTTATTTCCCTCCTTCTCCCAGATACACGAGGAAGAAAATTTGGAAACAATACTCTCACCCATTTTCTCCTTGGTCCTTCCCACCCTGATCAACTATGAACATATCATTTAAAAAAAAAGACTTTGCAGTAAAATGAAACAGATCAATTAATGGCTTGATCAAGAACACATATCTATGGGCAAGCACTTGGCAGTTAGGACACCTAACTGCTGCCTGACTCCAGCCTCATGTTAATGTATGCCTGAAGGCTCAATACTTAGGCTCCCAGCTCCTGCCTTCTGCCCCTGGCTGCTGAGGGTCTTTAGGGAGTATGCCACATGTGAGCTCACTGCCTCTGTGTATGTGTGTGTCTCGAATAGATCTTAAAACATTAAAAAAAAAAAATCCTACAGTTTACTTTAATGTAGCTGTATCAATGAATCACCCGAGGACCTTATAAAGTGGATTTGGATTTAGTAATCCTGATATGAGGCCTGAGAGTCTGTATTAAAAAAAAAAAAATTCTCAGGCACGTCAGTGTTGCTAGTTCTATCCTACAGTACAGGAATCATATTTTCAAGTAGCAAAATTTTACACCAAAGGAAAGCATCAAAATGAGTTTAGGTAGCTTTGTGACTTCGTAATTTCTACTGTACTAAATTACTTCATCTGCCAAAGCAGTAAATTGAATAACCTCCACCCAAAAGTTCCTTATTTAGTACCTCTACCATTAGTTTATTTCTGCCATACTATGTGAATTACTCAAAGTATTTAATATTTATCCAAATCATTTTTTTAGGCATAAAGGTGGTTTATTCAGGTTAGCCCTGCTGGGTGGGGGAGGGGCAGCTGCAGCAGAAGCTGCTGCAGGAACAGCAGGGAGGGCAAAAGAGGGAGTGATCCCCCAGGTTGAACAGCGCAGGGTTCTTATACATTTCAGGCTGTTAATTATATGGTCATGATTTAGCAGGCTTCTATTGGTGGGTTTGAAGCAAGCAACTTTCAAAAGGTACAAATTGATGGGCTATAAGGTGGTGGATCTTATCAAACACCAGGGTCCTCCTTCCTGAGGAGTGGTTTGCCTACGTGACCTGCCAGGTATCCTCACCTAGACTATCAGGCCTGGAGTTCACACAGCCCCCAGCCAAGCAATTAAGGCAGAATCACAAAAGCAGAAAACATCTAGGCTCTTCATTCACCCTCTCTTTTTAGTAACTAATCAAATCTTTGATTCAGTAACATTATCTAAATCATTTTTAGCCTTACTTTTTTCGGTCATAGCCAAAGATTTCTCGAATGTGCTTCGATATATCTTCCTGAGGTTCTCCTTCATCTTCAATAAAATCTTCCATTTCAGAGTCATATTCATCATCATCATCATCTTCCTCCTCATATTCTCGCTGCCGCTTATAACCAGCAGGAAAAGGAAATCTCTGAGGACCTAACAAGATAAAACCATCATTTTTTAAGAACATGAAATACAGTTCTAATAGAATTCTAGGAAAATTGAGATTTTCTTTTATACAGTATGCTTAAAAATGAATGGGAGGCTGGTCCCTAGCCTGAAGTCATTATTATATTATCCCTGGTGTGCCATGATGCACAGGAGTTAAACTTCTGTTTATCCAGGACTTGCTTACTGTAGGTAATGTCTTGTTACATTTTTCAGCTTAGTAGAACCCATACTTCTGGATTTAAAATTTCTGTTATTTTTTAAAGATTAATTTATTTTACTCGAAAGTCAGAGTTATAGACAAAAAAGGCATGACAGACATCTTCCAAATGGCCACAAAAGCTTGGGCTGCACCAGCCCAAAGCTCAGAATCAGGAATTTCTTGCATGTCTTCCATGTGGGTAAAGAGGGTCCATGGCCTTAGGGCCGTCCTCCACTGTTTTCCCAGCCCATTAGCAGGGAGCTGGATTGGAAGTGGAACAGCTGGGACTAGAACCAGTGCCCATATATATTTTAATTAATTAATTTTTTTTCAATGCCCATATTATATGCCAGGACCACTGGCCGAAGATTAGCACGAGATGCCACCAGGTCAGCCCCTAAAATGTCTAAAAGTAGCACCCACTATGTACTATTATTATAATTTCAACTTAAAGTTTTTAAGTCCAGCAAAGTATGAGTTTCTCAAAATCAATGATAACTGTTCAGACTGAGTTTTACCAAAGCAAAAATTCACTGTTATCCTTACTTCCTCCATTTTGCAAGACTGAATAAAACCAGCAAAAGACAGGCACAACAGATGCTGCTCAACAGACCAGCATCTGGGAACAACTACTTTCCAAGCCTTTGATTGATAGACACTCCTTTTATTCTTCTAAGTTTTAAATATGGAAAGCTTGTCTCCTTAGTTAAGTCTTTTCCAATCTCAGCACTATGACATTCTGGGCCAGATAATTCTTCCTTGTGGCAGCCAACTCCACACACTGTTGGCAGCATCTTCTACGCACCAGATGCCAGCGGCATTCCCTGTCGCCAGTTGGCAAATGATCCCTTGGTGGCAAAATTTTCCTTAGTTGAGGATCAACTAGGAAATTAGGAAATCTTAAGCAAGGAGTTCATCCCTGGTTTCTTATGTTCTCCATTGTGCTAGAAAATAGCTTTAACAGATGTCTTTTTTCATGAGGCAGCCAGCAGGTGTAACCAAGAGAATTTCTGCATCTTGGGACAATAGATTCCTACAGAGGGCAAGACTTTGATAACATCCATTTTAAGGAACAGAAACACAAAAAGTTTAAAATAACTCCTGACACAAATAGGTACTTTATCAGACTCTGGAGGACCTGGCATGGGGTGAAGGCTGGCCAATCCTCCACCTCAAAGTACTGGGATCCCATATGGGCACTGGTTTGTGTTTCACCTGTTCCACTTCAAATCCAGTTCCCTGCTTGTGGCTGGGGAAATCAGTAGAGGATGGTTCCAAGGCCTTGGGACCCTGAACCTGCATGGGAGACCTGGAAGAAGCTCCTGGTTCTTGTTAAGCTCGCCTCTGGCTGTTGCAGCCATTTGGACAGAGAACCAGTGTAAATCTGCCTAACAAAAATTAATAAATCTTTTTTAAAAATTATACTCTGATTTTTTTGTCTTCACAATAAAGTATAGATTAGGGTCCAGTGTGGTGGCTTAGTGGTTAAAGTCCTTGCCTTGCATGTGCTGGAGTCCCATAATGGGTGCCGGTTCTAATCCTGGCAGCTCCACTTCCCATCCAGCTCCCTGCCTGTGGCCTGGGAAAGCAGCAGAGGACAGCCCAAAGCCTTGGGGCCCTGCATGGGAGACCCGGAAGAGGCTCCTGGCTCTGAATCAGTGCAGGTCCGGCTGTTATGGCTGCTTGGGGAGTGAATCAATGGATATCTTCCTCTCTGTCTCTCCTCTCTGTATATCTGACTTTACAATAAAAATAAAGATCTTTTAAGAAAATGAAAGGTACAGATTAATTCACTCAGTGAACCAGGAAAGCCATGTACATTTGCCCTGTCTCACAATCACAAAGCTGTGTCTAATGTTCTTGGGGATATTGCAGAGGTGAAGAACTCCAGGGCACAGGGTGGACAAGGTATCAGAATCTTATCAACACTCGATAAATAATATGGTCAGGGGCACATGAAAATGTTCAGGGGTCCTTGATTATATAAAACAGTATTCTTGATTTCCTAGTGTCAGAAACATACTTTAATGGTAAAACGCAGTATTACCTTGAGCAGCTCTGTAGCCAGACAAGGGTGGCTTCATTCCACTCATCTGTCCATTGATGGGACGGCTAATGATATTCTTCGAAGAAATTGTTTCCGAGACAACAGTGCACTTAGGTTTTCCAGGGGGACCTGAACCACCGACTGTCCGTCCAGGTGCCAGGCTGCTTGCTGGTCTTCCAGGACCTGAACCACCGACTGTCCGTCCAGGTGCCGGGCTGCTTGCAGGTCTCCCAGGGCCTGAACTACTGACAGGCCGTCCAGTTGGAACTGAGCTATTTATGGACCTTCGAGGGCCACCAGCTGCTCGCCCAGGAGTGCCTGAGCCACTGACTGGCCGCCCAGGGCCTCCAGAATTGACGATAGGTCTACCAGCATTGCTGGAGCCACTGAGGGGTCGCCCAGGGCCATTTGTGGTGTTTGTAGGCCGTCTGGGGCCACCTGTGCTACTGGCAGGCAGCCCAGAGGGCTTTGAGTCACTGGTTGGCTTTTTGGTCCCACTGACTGGTTGTTCAGGTCCTGAGCTGGAGCTGCCATTCTGGCGCCTGGGCACAGGGCCGGGACTGACTGTGGGCCGAGGAGTCCCTGTACTGGGTCGCCCAGGGACTGAACTAGAGCTGCTTCCTGACTGCTTGACACCTGGACTCTTGACCTTACTGGATGGGGAGGCCATGGATCCAGGTTTGGAATGGCTAGGAAGGGAAGGAGGTTTTTTGGTTTTGTGCTCAATAGCAGGCTTCTGAGTCCCACTGGCAGAAGTCTTTGGGACACTTGGTGAGTATGTGCTGGAGTGGGACTTTCCAGCCCCATTGAAAACAGGTCTGTTGTGGCCTTCGCGAGCTGAGGGCTGGGAGATATTGCCAGATCCTGTCTTGGTCCTCTCTGCTGGCTCGGATTTGGATGAAGACATAGCTAAGTGTTTCTCACTGGCCATGCTGGGTCTGGATTTCTTCTCAGTATGAGGAAGGGGAAAGCCTTTAGAAGGAGTATGCCTGTCCGCAGAACTTTTGCTAAGTTTTGTGCTCACACTTTCTTTCTGTAAAGGTGCCTTTCTGGACACAGTTGGAGGTAGTTTTGCATCTGTTTCAGGTTTCTTTTTCATACGCTTTCGTTCTAGAAATTCTCGTTCCCTAAGTTCTTCTGCAGTCATAGGTCGCTCTTCCACTTTCTTGATGATCTTGATCTCTACTGGTTCAAACTGCTTTTTCTCAGCGAGCCTGAGTAGATCAGTGAAGTTCATGGGTGGTGGTGGGGCACTTTTAAGGGTGGCCTTTGGCTTGCTTTCAACTCTGGGAGGCTCTTGATCTTCCTCAAACTCCTGATCTGGCTCTGTTTGATTGTATTCTAAGAATTCGTCCTCTTCTTCCATCTCATAGTCTTGCTCTGTTGCCTGGGTGGTGTGGTTTTCCACTGCCTGTCTCTTCTTTGACTTTTCCTCAACAGGAATCCCATTGTAACCATGGAAATTATCCTTTGTCCTCTTAGCCATTGCTCTGGCTTTTTTATCATGCTTGAGCTCAATTCGTTTTTTCAATAGCTCTTCTTTTCTCCTTTTCTCTTCTAAGGCTAAAAGAGGCAAAAACAAAAACATGCCATTATTTTAACATCTCAAGAGAGCAGTGTGTTCCTCTGAAATCAGTAGGTGGCAAAACACAATGTTCAGGTTACACTTTGAAGATATATAGGAATCCAGTGAAAAGTATCCGAGCAACTATTAAGTCATTCATTCTTATACAACGAATGGACATGGGTTTTTATTTGGGATGAAACAAGTGAGAGATTTTACACCTCTAAATACAAAAAATAACTCATATCTAATGTACAAAGTTAAGGAAACACCTACTAATGAAATCACTAACAGTTTTATGAACCAATGAAAAATCAAGCTAAGCTTAATCAAGTTCTTTGCAAAAGTTAAATTGTTGCTTTTTTTTTTTCATTTTTTTTTTATTATTAACATTGTATTATGTGATACAGTTTTATAGGCACTGGGGTAAATTGTTTCTTGATCTTACTGCCTTGTTTTGTTTTGTTTAAGATTTGTTCTTATTGAAAGACAGATTTATAGAGAGAAGGAGAGATGGAAAAAAAGTTTCCACCCACTGGTTCACTCCACAACTGGCTGCGACCACTGGAGCTGAGCAGATCCAAAGCCAGGAGCCTCTTCCAGGACTCCCATGCAGGTGCAGGGTCCCAAGGCTTTGGGTTGTCCTCTTCTGCTTTCCCAGGATACAAGCAGGGAGCTAGATGGGAAGTGGAACAGCTGGGATACCAACTGTCCATATGGGTTCACTATCCAGCTGCTGCACTGCTGATCCAGTTCCCTGCTAATAAGCCTGGAAAAGCATAAAATGGTCAAATCCTTGGGACCCTACACCCATGTTGGTGACAAAGAACTCCTGACTCCAGGCTTCTACTCGGTTGAGCCCAGGCAGTTGTGGCCCTTTGTGGAATGAACCAAAAGAAAGATTCCTCTATGTTGCTACTTCTAGCTCTGCTTTTACACTAATCAGCAAATTTTTAATGGTTTAGATATCAATCTTTTATTGAGGGGGAAAAAAAAATACAAGCAAGATAAATAATGCAGTTCTTATCATAGCCTATTAGAAGACATGATCACCAGCCTCAAAAAGGGCTGAGTTAAAAGGGAGTAAGAAAAAAATCTCCATATAAAACGCCACGACAAGAACATACGTAGGGGTTGGCATGATGGCTCAAATCACTAATCCTCCAATTTGCAGCGTCGGCATTCCTTAATGGATGCTGATTCACATCCTGGCTGTTTCACTTCTGATTCAGTTCCTTGCTTATGGCCTGGTAAAGCAGTGGAGGATGGCTCAAAGCCTTGGGACCCTGTATCCTACAAGGGAGACCTGAAGGAAGCTCCTGGCTTCTGATGGCATCATCTCTGGCCATTGTAACCACTTGGGAAATGAGCTCTGCCTCTCCTTTCTCTGTAAATCTTTCTAAAATATGTGGGCCTGGAGTGATGGCCTAGTGGCTAAATCCTCATCTTGCATGTTCCAGGATTCCAACTGGGTGCCAGTTTGTGTCCCAACTGCTCTACTTCCCTTCCAAACCTCTGCTTGTGGCCTGGGAAAGCAGTAGAGGATGGGCCAAAGCCTTGGGACCCCACACCTGCATGGGAGACCTGGAAGAGGCTCTTGGTTTCTAACTTCGGATCAGTTCAGCTCTGGCCATTGCAGCCACTTAGGGAGTAAACCAGAGGACCGAAGATCTTTCTGTTTTTCCTCTGTAAATCTGACTTTCCAAGAAAAATAGAATCTTAAAATATGTATTCCCTAACCCTCACATGCATTCAAAATTCATTGGCCTATTAGATCAGAAAGTAGGAGACCTGAAAGTTGAAAATAAGTTTACAGGTACATACCTTTTCGTCTGAGTTCTTCTTCTTTCCTCCGAAGAAAAGCTTGTACAGCTTCTGATTGAACTCCTTTAACCTTCGGATCTTTCTTGGGAGGTCCCACTGCCAAACTGTACCTTTTCTAAAAATAAACAGAATAAATATGATAAGCAATTCAACTTAAGAATAAATCGTCAGGGCAGGTGTTAGCCTAGCACCTAAATGCCTGCATCCCACATTTAAGTGCCTGGGTTTAGTGTTTGCTTCCAGCTCCTGAGTTTAGCTTCCTGCTAAAGCAAATTCAGAAGGCAGAGGAAATGGTTCAAGTCACTGTGTTCCTGCCACCCCTGTAAGGGATATGGACAGAGTCCTATTCCTGATTTTGGCCCCGCCCTGGGCTGCCAGCTGGCCACTATGGACATTTAGAGTGTACCAGCTGATGGGAACTTTTTTCAAATAAATATATAACATACAGAAAGGTGGACTTATTTATTCTACTGCATATTAAGGACTGTGCCAAGTAACTGATGGGCTTAAATACTGACTGAAGAACCCATTTTGAAAAGCTGAGACTAAAGGATCATATTAGAGCTTAAGCTATGGAAGTTCAGCTATGAAATTTCTCAAATGATGAATTAAGGAACAATTTTTAAAACAGTTCATCTTTAGGCAATTTTTCAAATATGTGTTTGGATTGGGTAACCAAAACAAACAAAAACTCATCCACTTAGGATACAGTGGATTATTTCAGTGTGTTTTAAGATTCTGATTAAATAGTGGCCTGCTATGGAGCTAAGAATTTCAAAGTCCAATTTTTTCAAGCAAGGGAAAACAAGTAGGCATGTGACATACTGATGAAGATGCCAGTATTCCATGTCCAAGTACTGAACTCATGTTGATTCCCCTTCCAGTTTTGGTTGCCTACTAATGTATACACTAGAGGCAGCCAAGCTGGCTCAATAGTTGTGTCCCTGCCACACATATGGGAGACCTGTACTGAGATCCTGGCTCCTTGTTTTGGTCTGGCCAATCCTCCGCTGGAGAGGGCATCTGAAGAGTGAGCCAGGTAGCTGATAAGAGTCCCTCTCTCTCTCTCTCTGACAAAGAAAAAAAATGTAAAGAAAAACTTCTATGACCATTTTCTATTATAAACTCATAACCGTATTTTTTGTTTGTTTATTTGTTTTGCTCAGATCCAGAACAATGAGATATTAACTTGACCATAGGCAAAGGCTAGGGGCCAACCACAAATAGAAAATACTACTTGGAAATTTAAGCACCACGGGCCAATTCACTCTAATCTCTAAACTTTAACTGTAGCTCTTAAGTTCCCCCAAATTAATGTGCCACACAAATTTTCTTTTAGATAGGAGCTTGAGTTTTTAGGCAGTGTTACTCATCTCCTGAATTTACTGCTATGTTAGTAGAAAAAGAAACACTAACCTCTGGGAATAAAGTGAGCAAAACAGGAACCAAAAATCCCAAATGTGTATGAAATTCTGGGAGGAAAGCCGAAGAATCTGTCTTACTCTAAAGCTGACAAATATAAAGTATCTTGAAACTGGCTGCAAGTTCCAATTCAATTACTGTACCAATAAGGCAGCTGGCCAAAGGCGCAGGCACTAATCCAACCTGAAAATCCTGCACGATTGCAGTGCTCAGAACTGACGCAGCCCCGACAGAAATCCCAAGACAGCACTCACAGTTCTCTGCCTGTCACCTTAGCTAGGACACAGCGAGATTCTCCGAGAGAATCCTTAACATCTTTAACTGTAGATTGTCTCCACAGTGGATAGGAAGAAAAAAAGGAGGAGTAAAGGAAGACCGAGATTACTAGTACTCTAGGTACAGATAAAAACTGCCCTAGTTTACCAGAAAAGTACCTCAAACCCAGTCCTCATCCACAATAAGCTCACAATCTTACTGCAGAAAGGCCATCATGAATATGATTATTTTCTATTTTTTTTAAATAGGTAAGCCTAACAGCCTGACCTAGTATTGCAGCTTTATCCTAAGCTTAACCCATAAAACGACTCTAGTTTGAAAACCTGGTTACATTTTTCCAATTTATATAAAAATTAAAAACTATCGAACTAAAAAGTATTTGTGGATCGTCTAAAATCACAGTATAGTTAAGCCTACATTTACTGTCCTTTAAGAAACCCTGATAGGGAGTAGTGTGATGGTTCATCTGACTAATATTCCACCTGTAAACTCCACATTCCATACGGGCAGTGGCTCATGTGCCTGCTGTTCCACTTCCAATCTAGCTCCTTGCTTGTGGCCTGAAAAAGTAGTGGGGGATTGCACAAAGCCTTGGGACTCTGCACCTGTGTATGAGCTTCCAGCCTCAGATCAGCTCAGCTCTGGCCCTTGTGGCCACTTGGAGAGTGAACTAGTGGATGATTCTTTCTCCATGTATCTCTCCTTCTCTCTATAAATTTGCCTTTCCAATTAAAAAAAAAAAAACTGAAAGAAAAAAAAAGATACTGATTTATAGAATAAAAACACAGGAAAGAGCAGAAAGGTAAGAAAAAGGCTATCTAAAACTCAAAATTGCTCTGAAAAGTATAGGTTATATTTTAGCTTTTTTCCAAGTACATATACTTATTTTCATCAATTCACATGCCAATTTCAAATTTTGTCATTAAAAAAAAAAAGACACCCTCTAATCTTCAGTGGCCTCACATTTAACCCTACACTGCACAGTATTTGTCCTGAGCCTGTGACGCACAGGGAATTCAATCACTCTATAACATGCCTTGTAAATTTGCTAGGAGACAATTCAATAAATGAGCAGTAGGGCAGGCTCAACACTGCTTTGATGAGGCTTAATCTTGTTTACTGATTTAATCTTATACAAGCTGAATCATAATAGGTATTTCTGTGTTTTTTTAAACTTCAAAATGTACTCAGTGGCGCAAACAAAAAAATATTTAAAAATTATCTTAGGTAAATCTTATGTCATAACCTAGAGATCCAGGTTAAAAAAAGAAAAGCTTGGGACTCGGAACAGTAACCTAGTAGCTAAAGTCCTCGCCTTGCATACGTGTCATGATCCCAATATGGGCGCTGGTTTGTACCCCAGCTGCTCCACTTCCTATCCTGCTCCCTGCTTCTGGCCTGGGAAAGCAATCGAGGACAACCCAAAGTCTTGGGACCCTACGCCTGGGTGGGAGACACAGAACAAGTTCCTGGCTCCTGGCTTTGGATCAGCTCAGCTCCTGACATTGCAGCCACTTGGGGAGTGAACCACCAGACGGAAGATCTTTCTCTCTGTATCTCCTTCTTTCTGTATATCTGCCTTTCCAATAAAAATAAATCTTAAAAAGAAGAAAAGCTGGGACACTCTTTTTAGAGTTGTACAATCATCAGTATTTTGACTCAAATATTTATCAACACCACCTTGACCAATCCCATACAAGAATTCCTTTATCTTGAGGGGCCTGGGCAATTCCTCTGGCAGGACATAGTCCCTGCAGGTGAGTGCAAGAAGCATGAAAGGAAACAGCTAAGAACAGGCCATGGGAAGTTTTCCACTGGCATACATTTGGCATGGGTCGGGAATCGGCCAGGCTGAACCAGTTCACATCACCCACTGGCGAATCCAAGCACCAGAACAGAGTGTGGGTCGAACCAGGTTCGGTCGCGACAAAAAACCAATGCATATTACGGAATGCCAGGGTGAGGTGACCCGTACCAGATGTGATCGCAGTGCCCAACCAGCACACATGAGAACCAGGGAGGGAGAGGGCGGAGCCGGCAGGGGAAATGTGGGGGGGTTCCCCTGCTGGACAGCTACTCCCACTGGAGAGCATGAGCTGGGATGGGGGCAGACCAGACTAGGCAGGGCTATAACACCTGTGGGCCTCATGTGGACCAGATCAGGGAAAAGCCAGGCTGGGCTGATTGTTCCTCCTGATGCAACAAAAATTTGAGTGAGGGAGAGTTGGGCTTAGCCGCAGCATCAGCTGGCAGAAGCTGGCACTGGGGGCTAATTCTGTCAAGTTAAACTGCAGATCCACCTGGAGAGTGCATGATCTGGGAGTGGGAGTGGCCTAGAAGGGAAACAGTGGGCTCCTCCCTCTTGGGTTATCACCCCCACTGGAGGGCATGAAAACCAGGTCAGGGGCTGGGGTGGCTAGACAGAAAGGCACCCAACAGCATGTATGTGGGCTTGACAGTGGAGCCAGTTGGGTTGAACTAGGCTTCAGTGCCCATTGACATGTAGAAGAGCTGAATGGGATGTGACACAGACTGGACTAGTCTGCTGCACATACTGGCAAGCACAGGAACCAGGGTAGTAGGGTGCAGGCTTGGTGGGGGTTACTGTGGGTGGCTCTGACTAGGCTGCAGCTCCCACTGGTTTATGTGAGGGCTGAGTGTGTGCTGGGCAGAATCAGGCTTGACTGCAACACACATTGGTTCCAGTGGAAGATGGAGCTGGAAGCAGATGCAACCCAGCAATTGGGACCACCAGCTGATTGGGGGTGACTGACTGTGCCGGGCCCTGTACTTGCAAGTACACACAAGAATCTGGTCTGGGAACACCTCAGACAAAGTTTCTTTGGGGATCTCCCCAATCGAACTACCGGACCCAGAACCCTAACCTTGAAAAGACAACAGGACAGAACAAGTCAATCAACCATCTCAGCTATATGTTGGCAGCAAAATACTGGGCAAACAGAGACTCTATGATGGACTATGTCAATCAGTGGATTCTTCAGCGACCTCATCGTGCTTGGAATGGCGAGACTGGCAGCAATTCATAACTGTTGAACTATCAAAACCACTTGAGCAAGACCCTTGGAGCATGCCCTACATTAGGGACCTGGGATGGGTGGGATACTGGGTGGGGCTTCTCTCTTTATCTCCCCCTTTACCCCAGATACATGACAAAAACAATGTGGAAAAAAAATAGTCTTACCCACTTTTCTGTAGCCCTTGAGCCCTTTTTGCCCTAGTTAACTATGTAAAGATTGTCAAAAAAAAAAAAAAAATTTTTTTTTTTAAGTTAAAAAAACATTCCTTTCTCTCCTGGTAGTCACCAGCCTCACCCCTCTTCCTGTAACTTCTGGCAACCACTAATCTACTTCCAGCCTCTGATGATTTGCCCATTCTGGATATCTGCAGTATGTGGCTATAGCAGCTAATTTTACGAGTCAGCTAGGTTAGGTTATAGTACTTAGTTGTTTCATCAAACATGGACTGAGATATGGATGTGAAGGTATTCTATAGATGTGGTTAACGGGTCCATAATCAGTTGACTTTGGATAAAGATTACCCTTCATGGATATCATCCATTCAGGTGAAGATCTTGAGAGCACAAAGTCATTTCTTAGTGAAGAAGGACTTATACCTGAAGCCTAGAATATTAAGTTCTGCCTGATTTTTCAGCATTTAAGCCCTCCCTACAAATTTCAAGATCACCAGCCTTCACAATCAGTATTATAAAGTTTACTAGTTCTTTTACTTGGAGAATACTGAGTGATGCAGTAGTTTTTTTGCATCTAGCTTCTTTCACTTAGTATGTTTTCACAGTTCATTTATTAAACATGTTTCAGTATATCATTCTTTTGTGTAGCTGGATAGATGTGCTACATTGTAGGATATACTGCATATTTGTTCATCCAATGTTCATCTGCATTGTCTCTACTTTCTGGCTGTTAGAAACAATGTTTCTATGAACATCTGCGTATAGTTTTACGAGGATGTACATTTTCATTTATCTTGGGTGTATGAGCTTAATATTGAGCAGGCCAGACCTTTCAAAGGGGAATGGCAATCAGATTCTGCTTTCAGAATTAGAATATCTTTAAGACTGCTCTTCAACTACACAGAGGTAACCCAATCAGCAACCATGTATGGAAGGCGGGGCGGGGAGGCCTTAGGCTAGGATTAAAATTGCTTTCTATTTAGTAAGGCAGAACTATTTGGCACTTCTCCCTGTGTCAGATGGTCATATTTAGCTCTAGCAGCAACAGATCAAGATGCACCCATCAATTCTGAATCGGATTCAAGGCCCCAGGCTGCTTCATTGTTTGAGTTTCATGAAGAGCAGCTGGACAAGAATTTCATTTATACTAAGCATACCATTTTATTATACTGCAAGCCAGCTCATTCTGCTGGACCCCAATGAATGATCTACAATAGAGAGACTTTATGTCATCTAAATACCAGTTACCAAAGGTTTTGCCAAGATTTGTAATTCTAAAGTTAACTGACCTAGAAAATATCAAGCCACTTTAAACATGTGCTCCCTGCCTTGAAACTAAACTGCAGTTGTTGGAACAAAATTGGGTATGGCCTGCACAAGGTAGGCTGGTCAATATGCTGCTGAAGTCCAAGGCAGCAGCTATCCAGAGGAAGGCAGACCCTGTGGTCCCAAACATATTCTTCCCCTCCTTGCAAGTTACCTGCTACAGATGGCACACATACACTTACTGTAAAGTGCAACTAGTTCTAAGGGTAGGAAACAAGGAAGTATAGTGTAATTATAGTTTTTTAAAAAAATTTAAACTTAAAAATTTTTTTAGTATGAAAATGTGTTCACTAAACACAGTACTTCTAAAAATTCATGGAACAATGGGAACTATAAACCTAAGTTTATTTTGGTGCAAAACATTTTGAAATTGGTGTTTTTTCACAATACACATTTCCATAAGCTCTCTGAAGATTTAAAAGTTTTGTTTTAAAACTAAACTCATCTTTTATTATTTTCCTTGAACTTTTTGCAAGAACTCCATGTTACATCGAAATCAATGATCAAGCCCTCACTGATCTGTTTACTCAGCAAACAGCACACTGTTGTAACTATAGGATGTATGCTTCCCAACAGTTTTATATAAGTTAAAGATTATTTTTGATTCATAGAGGAGCTACGGATATCCAAAGAATAATCCTTAACTTCATGACTAACTTTAAAAATCTTTTTTAAAGAAGATTGTTTTCGTTTGAAAGAACAGACAGTGAGTGAGAGCGACAGAGAAAGACTGGGATTCCGTTTGCTCATTCACTTCCTAAATATCTACAACAGCAAAGTCTGGGCTAGGCCAAAACCAGAAGCCAGGAACTCTTAACTAGCTCTCCACATGGTTGGCAGGGGGCACAGCCATCTCCCCTTCTAAGCCTTACCAGCTATATTAGCAGGGAGCTGGATCCAGAGTAGCTGGAACTCCAACCCGGCACTCCAAAATGGGATGCTGACATGGCAAGCAAAAGCTTAATGCACATTGCCACCAGTCATCACAGTTAGGGAATGAATATAGGCCTGGAAAACCAATGAGTAGCTAAAGGGGTAAGAATGAATAAAGTATCTCAAAGCATGTTATTCATGGTTGTCATGGGAGATCAGTGTAAAATTTATTGTTATTGTATATATACACCCACACACTCACACTCAAAAAACCCTACCTCTGATTATACATAATATCAGATAAGTACTTTAGGATTTGAGTTCTACCTCTCACATTAGCAGCAGCTCAAAAAAGACAACTGCGTACTGATTGCCAATGAATTGCAGAGTTTGCAGCAGAGTCCAAACCAGAACCCACGTATTCTGACTCGGATCCAAACATGTTCTCACTACAATGCTTTATATCTAACTAAATGCCAACATTCTCATCTCTAGCTCTTTAATCTCGGGCTTAAGAACATTCCCTGCTCTGCACTGGCCTCTTGGATAGAATACCATTACCTCAAACAGGTATACAATTGTACTTCCTATTTCCTTCCCTTCATATCCTACATTTCTGCTAATCACACTGGTTTGCTCCTAAAAAAAAAAAAAAAACAAAACTGTCAATCTACCCAGCAGTCTCTAAATGCTACTGATTTGGTCGTGAAACTTCTCTACCAGTTTATTCACTCTGGAAATGTTATAAAAAAAACAAAAGTTAGTGTCCCAAGTTGTATCAGGCTGAAGTTGGAGTTCAGGTGATACAGATGACAACCTTTGTCATCTTCAATCCACTTCCCTAATTCAGCCCAGGGTTGTGATTAAGAGCAAGAACTCTAAAAAGTCAATTGGCCTGGATTAGCTTCACTACTCTGCTATTACTAGCCTGACCACTAATTAGCTGTGTGAGGTTGGGCAAGCTTCTTCACCTCTCTGGGCCTGTTTCCTCTAACCTGCCTCACATGACTATTATGGTTAGACCAATATCTGGCACCGATTAAACACTGTTATTTATAGTTGTTACTCAGCAAATGATTGTCCAGGTAGGGATGGAGAGGAGAAATAACAATATCTGTGGGAAAGTTTCTAAAAGACCCTCTTTCTAGACCACTAATTGGGAACTACTCTTCTAGGCTGGGGACTCAAATCCCCTACTATTGGACAAGTCATCTTCAGATTCAATCCATTAAAGACAAATATTACTGCTGAAAAATGTTTCCTGCAGAAATTTTTATTGGCCCACACAAACTGTAGGCCTCTTTTTAATATAAAGAGCTTGTTTGTGGCTATGTTTTATATTCAGACTACTTTAAAATTCATATTGCAGTACCTACACAGCCTCTAAAGACATCCGAAATTTCTACCATAGTCAAAATCCTCAGGATCCACTTTTAATACAGTTCTTACCCACAAGAACTATAAGATCCCCAAGGCCTTATAAGCCAGGTTCCACATAAAGCTACGCCTTTAATCTTTTCATGGGGGAGGGAGGGGCACACCAGAACCTCAATACTATGGGAATATTTCAGTCTTGTTCTAAGACCATGAACTTGTCTCATGTGCCACAAATCAAAAATAACTGCATGAAACATAAGAATCCATATTCTGACTTCCAGTCTATAAAACAAGAATATTATTTTGTTTCTGCTACTAGACTCCAAGGAGAAAAACCAACTGCAAAGTTACCAAAAATAGCTTTTCTCTTTTAAATAAAAACAGAATCAGTGACAATGACTGGTTACATCATCTTGAAATGCAATTATTTTGTATTCAGTTTTCTACTGGGAAATGAGTGTGTAGCTAGTAGTATTTCTAGGCATGATGCAATCCTAAGCTTGCTTTTTTTTTTTTAAGAATGTATTTATTGGAAAGGCAAATCCATAGAGAAGGAAAGCGATAAACATCTTCCATCCTCTGGTTCACTTCCCAAATGGCCACAACGGTCACAGCTAAGCTGATCTGCAGCCAGGAGCCAGTCACTTCTTCTGGGTCTCACACGCAGACACAGGGTCCCAAGGTTTTGGGCTGTCCTTCACTGCTTTCCCAGGCCACAACCGGGAGATGGATGGGAAGTAGAGCAGCCAGGACACAAACCTCTGACCATAAGGAAGGCCAGCACTTGGAGGTGGAGGATTAGGCAGTTGAGCTAACATGTCAGCCTCATACATGTGCAAACATTCTAAAATTTGGGGGAAAAAATCCCATTCTCAAACAATTCTGACCTAAGCAATTTAGATACAGGGCAGTCATCAGCAGCACCTCAAGCCAGATGCCACAGATACCTTAAAAGCTCCAGTCCAAAGTGGCTAGCACAGATGTTTTCGATTATAGCCTCCCATGGGGCTCAGGGTAACTATCACGAGTCACTGGCTTTCCCTTCTTCAATAAAGATCTGAACTAAGAACTCTGAAGACTAAATTTCGAGTACTGGCTCTCACAGGATCCAAACGGAATGTGAGGAGAGATGACTAACGGGAAAACTTGCAAGCACTAGAGAAGAGATCTAGCCTAGCAGTTAGTGACTGCAAAATCTCTGTGGTTCCCAGAAAATCATTTAATCAAGCTGATACCAAACTGGGTGTACCTAGGGCAGAGTGAGGACCCTGTATACCAAGGTACCTGTTTTCTCTTGCTTTGCAACCATCTTTTATAACGTATAACATGTCATGTCTGTTATATTTTATAATTTTTTTTTTAAAAGAAAACAGCTGGGAGATTTCAATCATATCAATTAGGCTTTCTTTCAGAAACAAGGTGGGACCAGCGTTGTGCTGTATCAGATTAACTGGGGACCTACAGTGCCAGCATGCCATATGGCACCGGCTGGAGTCCTGGCTGCTCCACTTCCCACCCTGGTCCTTTCTAAGGTGCCTGGGAAAGCATGGAGAGTGGACTAAGTCCTTGGGCTCCTGCAGTCACACGGAAGTTCCCCGCTCCTGGCTTTGGCCTGACCTGGCTGGCCCAAGCCATTGCTGCCATTTGGGGAATGAATCAGCGGACAGAAGACCTCTCTATTGTCTCTCCCTCTTCCTAACTCAGCCTTTCAAATAAATCTTTCTTAAAATACACGAAAGAAGGCAAAATGTTAATGTATGTTAAATATGGGTTGCAGGCATAAGGGACCACTAACATTTTGCATGTTTGCAAGTGTCCATATTATTCTGGACTGAAAAAAAAAAATGGCAGCAGGACTGTACTTTGCCTAGTGGTTAAGACATCCCAAGACACAGATACCTCATACCAGAGCGCCTAGGTTTGATATCCAGTTCTGCCCTGACTGCAACCTCCTGCTGCTTGTGGCAGGAAGCAGATCTGGCAGTAGTATCGGAGTTCCCGCCAACCACACAAAGACTG
The DNA here is from genome assembly GCF_017591425.1 of Ochotona curzoniae. NCBI lineage: Eukaryota > Metazoa > Chordata > Mammalia > Lagomorpha > Ochotonidae > Ochotona > Ochotona curzoniae. The sequence goes on from NW_024466409.1 coordinate 1,020,106, forward strand.
GATTAAGTACCTAGATCCTGGATTTAGCTCCAAAAGGGAGTGGCAGCCATTTGCAGAATGAGCCATTGGGGGATGGGGGGCTCCCTTTATGTCTATCTCTCACACTTGATCTTAGTTTATTCTGTGATTAATCCCATCTAAAAAGATAAGGCTTATAGTGCTAACCTTATCAAGCTCCCAGGCTTAATTGTTTGTGATGTGGGGAGAATTATTGATAAAATTTACGCCTGCTACTCATCTACTAGATTTTAAATTACCAATTTACCCCCCCTTTTTTTTTGCTTCCTGTTATTTCATTGACACAGAAAGCACACACTCTGAACTAGATGCAAATTTTGAAATTTTTCTGCTATGAAAGAATGTCTGCTTTCCTTCTGGCAGTGATTAAGGGTTTTTTAGAATCAGAAATGATTTGATCCTGACTCTTTAGAACATTCATGGGCAAAGCTAATATCTCTGGTCTCAACTGAAAATCAGGAATATCTAGAATAAAATAGGTATCAAATTATGTAAAGATGAGTAATTACCAGAACCAATAATGACTTATTTAGGAAGAAATCTGCAGATGCAGAAACTGAATTCTGTTCAAGTTTTCAAAGGTTTGGCCCCACAGCTTCAGCAAGGAGCGCCTTATGACTCACGGCTTAGGGTAATGATTATTCTAAGTCCCTCGGATGGGGGAGGGGGGAAGACCGCCTACGCAAATACCCGGGAATGCAAAATAAAAACTAATGGACACACATCACAGTTCACTAGTTTTATTATCTTCGGATCAGTATTTTCAAGGAGGTTAAAAAAAAAAAAAGGGACCAGCGCAAGAGAAAAAAAGGGGAAAACAGGAATGTTGATATTACAAAACTCTAGGAAATTCAGAGCACAGACTGAGAGCTCCATAAATTGCAACTGAATTGACTTTAACCGAGAGCTGTTTGAGTTTCACACTTCAGTGCTCAAACCGCAGGGATCACAACGCGACTTAGCGGTTCACAGCTGTGCTGCGGGTCCCATCTGAGGATCCAGAAATGACTTCATGCAAAACAACTACAACCCCGTAAACCAGGCACTCTCCACCATTTTGGAATCTAGATCTTGCCTTATTTACACCAATCTGAGATACGAACGAAATGGTAAATACCCACTGAGCAAACAGAACCCAAATGTGTAATCTGGAAAGCCACGAGTCAACGGAAGCTGAAACCACCTCACGTTTCCGCTGGCCAAGGAGTTCCTGGAAGCTGCCAAACTTTTCCTCATCAACAGCAAAGCTGATGCTCGCCTTGGCAAGGTGGTCATTCACTCGTTAGCGAGGGATGAGTGGATGGGGTCCCGAATCTGAGCACCCCTCCAAAAAATCACTAAACGTTCCCTTCCGAAACCAAGACCCCTGGGCCTCCCCCACTTCCCCTCAACCTTCGGGCTGGAGCTGACGCCCCACTCCACTGGCCGCCAGGCACGGCTCGCTCAGGGCTCTCACGAACCCCCACACCCGAGCCGCAAAACCGAGGCTGCGGAGGTCCCCAAGCGGACAATCCACCCACAGCCCGGCTCCCGCCTCGCGTCCCGAGAGCGCAGACCCACAACGAGCAGCTGATGGGGGGGCTGCCGCCGGCAAGTTCAGAACTTGGAGACTGGGGTGTCCCCTCCCCACCCACAGATGCGCCCCAACTGCGACTTACCGGCACATTGTTAACTCCCTGTCCCTTGGACGCTATCAGGAGAATTTCTCTGAAGTCCATGTTCGGCCGAGGCAGAGACCGTGGACCAGGCCCTCGGGAAGGAGCAGTAGCTCACCTTCCAGAGTGGCCCAGCTGCTGCCGAGCCTCGGCAGCTCCTCTCGCACCCCTGCTCGGACACAGCACTTCCGGCGACTGACGATGCGGTCTGCCCTCCCCACCTCCTCGCAGCGGCCTATATAGTCGCAGGGCTGCCGCAAAGCTCGCGAGTCTGGGCGTAACTTCCGAGACACGTAGGAGCGCGCTACGTGGCCATGACGTCATCTCGGAGGGCGGGACTCCGCCGGCCCGCCCTAAGGCGCGGCCCGGCCGCTGTGGGTGCGGCCTGAGGAGGCTGCCTGGCCCCCTGGGCGGGCGTTCCCGGGGCGGCTGGGTGGGGAGGGCTGGTGTGGGTGGGGCTACCTGCTGGGCTAGCCTTTCCGTGAGCACAGGTGGAAGCTGATCACATCCGAAAAGGACGGACAGCTCGCGAGGCAGATTCCGTTAGCGGTTCTGGCGTTCGCGACGTTGCCATAGCGACGAGCCACCTGTTCTGAACTCCTGCAAAGATGCACGGTGCCGCCCGTTTAGACGGCAGCCTCCACTTGGAGGACTTGTGCCTTCGCTCGGGATGAAGGAGGGAAACCAGACATAACGTGAGCATATATGGTTCACGTTCGTATTCATTTCGAGCCTAGTCTTGGCTTCCATGTCAGAGTTGCCTGGGGTATTTAGGGTCATTTTAATTCAACAGACCTGGTCTGAGTGTGGGGACAGGCCTGGGATTAATGGCAAGTTGGTCGTAGGGGTTTTATTCGGTGTGGTGGAAATGTTCCTAGAGTGCGGGTTATGATTGCGTTATATATTTACTATAACCCATTGCACACTGGAAGCAGGTGACTTTCACAATATGTAAATTACATTGATAAAGCTGCTTAAAACCAATCATACTATACTATTGTACTAATACAGGGGAAGTCAGGGGGCGAAAGATATTGGGAAGAGTGAGAGAGAAAATCCCATAGCCTATGGAACTATCATAAAAAGTTAAAAAAAAAGGAAATATATTTCAGAAAATATTCAAATATTCTCTATAAAACGTCAATATTAAAATGTTTATTCAAAAATAAAAACACTAGGCAAAGCTGCTGGGTCTTTTATTTCAGTTGATGTTTATTATTTATTTTTAAAGATTTTTAATTTTTATTGGAAAGGCATATATACAGAGAGAAGGAGAGACAGAGAGGAAGATCTTCCATCCGATGATTCACTCCCCAAGTGATGCAATGGCCGGTGCTGTGCCGATCCTAAGCCAGGAGCCTGGAGCTTCTTTTTTTTTTTTTTTCATCATTCTGCTATTTTATTTTATTTAAAATTTATTTTATTAATTGCATTACATTATGTGACACAGTGTTATGGGCACTGGGATTCTCCCCACCGCTTCCCGAACCCTCTCCCTGTGGTGGATTTTTCCACCTTGCTGTGTTACCACAGTTCAAATTCAGTTGAGGTTCTTTCATTGGAAGTATTTACCAAGCATAAAGTCCAGTGTCCTATTATCCTAGTGGTTCAACGATTTCTTGGTGAGACCATCTCTGGTCTGAAGGTAAAGTCAGCAAAGCATCATCCCAATCAATCAAAGGCCCCGACATAACATCAACAGCCATTTACAACCTTATGGCATTAATTGACATGGTATTGATTAATAGTATGTTGATGAGGAAAATGCAGTTTCTTAACTACATCCTGTGACTTCTTCATAGACATTTCAATTTTGGTTTGTATTCAACCTGATTCCATACAGTTATCAGTTTAGGTACAGTACATTTTTGGGGGGATGGGTGTGCAGAGAAATCCTCAATACCCCAGTGAGGCGTAACTAATCTTTGTGTCCCACCTAGTGAGACATGTTTGGGTCCACGCTGGCCATTTCCTGTCTGATTCTAAGCTTTCCATGTTGTTGTCTGTCCATTCTAGATTTTTTTGTTTGTTTGTATGTTTGTTTGTTTGTTTTGAGGGGTTACTGGCGCGATCCTAATGGTCACCGCGAGGGAGGGTGGGGACCCAAAGCCAGAGCCAGGCAAGGACCAGAGAGAGCTCGCCTCCCTATTCCCGAAGTAAGTTTATTATTCTTCTGTTTCTGCAGATTGCTCAGGGCTCCTAGCCATCGTTCCGATGGCGCTGGTTTCTGCCCTGCAGAGTTTGGACTTCTTCCATCCCCTGTGGAGCCTGGAGCTTCTTCCAGGTCTCCCATGCAGGCCCTAAAGCTTTGGGGCTGTCCTCAACTGCTTTCCCAGGCCACAAGCAAGGAGTTGGATGGGAAGCGGGGCCAAAGGGATTAGAACCAGCACCCATATGGGATCCTGGCGCATTCAAGGCGAGGACTTTAACTGTTACGCTACAGCACTAAGTCCTATTTATTTTTTAAAAAGATTTTTAGGGCCCGGCGACATGGCCTAGTGGCTAAAGTCCCCTCCTTGAGCACCCCAGGATCCCATATGGGCACCGGTTCTAATCCTAGCAGCTCCACTTCCCATCCAGCTCCCTGCTTGTGGCCTGGGAAAGCAGTCGAGGACAGCCCAAAGCCTTGGGACCCTGCACCCACGTGTGGGAGACCTGGAGGAAGTTCCTAGTTCCTGGCTTCGGATCAGCGCAGCACCAACCGTTGTGCTCACTTTGGTAGTGAATCATCGGATGGAAGATCTTTCTGTCTCTCCTCCTCTCTGTATATCTGACTTTGTAATAAAAATAAATAAATCTTTTTAAAAAAACACTTTTAAATTTTATTTATTTGCATTGTCAGATATAGAGAAAGGAGAGGAGACAGATCTTTTATCTGTTGATTCACTCCCCAGGCGGCTGCAATGGCTGAAGCTGAGCTGAGCTGAAGCCAGGAGCCAGGAGCCAGGAGCCTCTTTTGGGTGTGCCTTATAAAAGCTATTTATGTGCAGGTCAGAGTTACAGAGAGAAAGGAAGCAGATATTTTTCACCCACTGGTTTACTCCGCAAATGCTGGCAAGGCCAAAGCCAACAGCCCTGATTGGGTAGCAGGGGCCCAAACACTTGTGCCATGGTCCCCTTCTTTTCTCAGCTGCATCAGCAGGGAGCTGGATTGGAAATGAAGCAGCTGGGATAAGAGCCCATAGAGCACCCCTATGGTGTCACAGTGGTGGTTTATCCACTATGCCATAACTCTGGTCCATCAGTTGACAAGTTGATGCCAATTTGGAATCTCCCCATTTGTCTGCACCCACAATGTCATGATACACTTAAATAGCAAAGATGGACTTGTGACTGTTGCTGAAGGACTATATCACAGAAATAATATGTGGGAAAACAGTGAAGAGGAGGGAGAATGGGAGGGTGAAGGGGAAATCCCTGAGACTATGAAACTGTATCATGAAAAATTAAAAAAAAAAAGACTGTCTTAAGACAGAATTAAAATTAACCTTATTGTCCCCTAAGGAATTTAGCAAATGCTACTACAATCCACCTGTGCAATATTTACCTTTTCAATACACATCTACCTATTTTAGGCAATTCTCATTTGCTGGAGTCCAGCCCTACTGTAAATTACTTAGAGACTTACGCAAGACCTAATAAATTACTAAGCATAACCGTGGGGATTACGGGCAGATTAAGCCTCTCCCGGCCCCACCAGCATCCCATCTGGCTGCTTCACTTCTATCTAGCTCATGCTAAAACATCTGGGAAGGCAACAGAGGATAGCCCAAGGCTTTGGCTACCTTCACTCGTCAGAGACCAGAAGAAGCCCCTAGCTCCTGGCTTTGGTCTGGCCCAGCCCCAGCTGTTGCAACCATTTGGGGAATGAACCAGCAAACTGAAAACTCTTTCTCCTCCCTCCCTTTAACTCTGCCTAACAAATCTTAGAAAAGAAAAAAAAAAAAAATGCCAAGTGTCCAGTTTTTCCTCCATAAAAATGTGAAATGGTGGGCCCGGCGCAATGGCCTAGCGGCTAAAGTCCTCACCTTGAACACCCCAGGATCCCATATGGGCGCCGGTTCTAATCCCAGCAGCTCCACTTCCCATCCAGCTCCCTGCTTGTGGCCTGGGAAAGCAGTCGAGGACGGCCCAAAGCCTTGGGACCCTGCACCCGTGTGGGAGACCCGGAAGAAGTTCCTGGTTCCCAACTTAGGATCGGCACAGCACCAGCCATTGCGTTCATTTGAGGAGTGAATCATTGGATGGAAGATCTTACCCTCTGTCTCTCCTCCTCTCTGTATATCTGATTTTGTAATAAAAAATAAGTAAATCTTTAAAAAATAGAAAGAAAGAAAAAAATGTTCCACCTGACTCAGAAGGTTTTTGTTTTTTGTTTTTAACCATTCCCATGCTGACTCCCTTTAGAATGATGAACAATTTCCCACAGTTCTTGGGAGACAGACCAAAAGCCTAATTTGAACCCTAACCTGAAAGGATTGCCATGAATTGCCATGGCCTCACTCCTCCAACATCATCAGCTCAACCCTTTGATTTCCTAGAATGTGTCCAGTTTCCTTCCACTCCTGGGCCTTTCTATAGCCTCCCTCTGCCTTGCGAGTGCCCCTCTAATCCAATCGCTAATCCAAATCCGGTTCATTTTTTAGTGCCCCATACATCCTTGGTGGGTGATGATCTGAGTTCAAGGTTCAACTCTGTTGATTCCTTAGGGATAGTATGATCATAAGCAGGCATTTAACCGTTCTGTAGATTGGTTCTTTCACTCATGAAAGTAAACTAGCATTGATAGGATTGCTGTGAAATACTGTTTGCAAGGAGTTCAGATTAGTATCTTGCAGTTTAATAAGTATCTCCTCAAAATTCATAGGTTGAATGACCTAGCCCCCAATACTTTAAGATATGAGATTTGTCATTTCAAATGATTAAGTTTAAATGAGGTCATTGGGCTGGGTCCCTAAAGCGGTGCTTGTTGGAATACATCCAACAGGGTAGCTGGGACAGCGGAGGCCTGTAGGACCCTGTTGAAAAGAGGCTCCAGGAAAGAGGAGACGGAGGGTCTCTCACCCAGAGTGCAATCTTGCCCCCATGAGTCCTTGGATGAGCTTCCGTGCTTCTCTGATATATGACGAGCATCTGTGCTTAGCCTAGATCCTAGATCAAAGTAGTATTCCTTATCAATATCTCACACCAATGGTGCTTTGATCCAGGTGCCTTAGCAGCTCCACCAGAACTCCCTGCTTTCACACATGTGACATGGGTTGTATATCAAACCTGATAATTGTAACCAATGTCTGAGCTGAACTGTGCTTGAAGTGTTGCTTTGCTGAATGTATATAAACTAGAACCCTGGAAATTAACTTTAACTTTGTCAATTGCCTAAGAGAGCACTGTCCCCTAATTTCTTTCTTTCTTTTTTTTTTACTCTTTTTATTTTAAAGATTTATTTATTTATTGGAAAGTCAGATATACAAAGAGGAGGAGAGACAGAGAGGAAGATCTTCTGTCCAATGATTCACTCCCCAAGTGAGTACAACGGTTGGTGCTGCGCTGATCTGAAGCCAGGAACCAGGAACCTCTTCCGGGTCTCCCACACGGGTGCAGGGTCCCAAGGCTTTGGGTCGTCCTCAGCTGCTTTCCCAGGCCATAAGCAGGGAGCTGGATGGGAAGTGGAGCTGCTGGGATTAGAACCGGCGCCCATATGGGATCCTGGGGTGTTCAAGGTGAGGACTTTAGCTGCTAGGACAAGCCTCCGGGCCCTTTTACTCTTATTTTTGATGATTTTTACATAGTTAATTAGGGTGATAAGGGTTACAGAAAGGTGGGTGAGACCATTACTTCCACATTCTTTTTTTTTTTTTCCATCCTGTATCTGAAGGAAAGGGGAAATAAAGGGAGAGCCACACCCAGCCTCCCAAATGCCTCTGTACCCTGATGTACCCTGGGATGTAGAAAAACCACCCAACACCCCAGGGTTTCCAATGTGGAGCATTCTCCAAGGGTCCTACTCAAGAGGTTTTGATAGCTCAACAGTTCTGAATTACTGCCTAGCTCACCACTCCAAGCACAATGAAATCTCTCCAGAATCCACTGGCTGACACAGTCCACCTTAGCATCTCCACCTGCCCAGATTTTCACTGCCAACACTTTGCTGGGGTAGTTGATCAATTTGTTCTGTGCTCTGTGCTCTGTTATGATTACCAGGTGTCCTATGCAGGCTCCAATGTATTGCCATGTCCTCCATGTGCACCTGGATATCCTGTTCACTGCTCCACCTAAGCCACTGAGGAGGCCCAGCTCTGACATATACACTCAACAGTCAGACCATGGAACCTGTAATTCTCTCCATGGTTGGGGTTTTGAGTCTAGTGATTCAGTTGGCAGGGATCCCCAAAGAAACTTCGTCTGAGGTAATCCCAGACCAGATTTTGTGCATGCATGCCAGTATACAGGGTTCGGTATAGTTCGTCACCTCAATCAACTATGCATATGCTGGTGGTTGCAATTGCTGGGCCAGTTCTTCTTCTAGCCCTATCTTCTACACAAACCAATGGGTGTTGCAGCCCAGCCTGATCCTGCCCACCCCACACTCGGCCCCACGCAAACCAGTGGGATCTGCAGCCTAGTTGGAGCAACCTGCAATAACCCCACATGGTTCCCATGCTTGCCAGTATGTATCGAAGACTGGTCCTGTCTATCCCATATCCCATTCATCTCTCATACATGTTAATGAACAGTGAAGTCTAGTTCAACCCAACCAGCCTCACTATCCAGCCCACACACGTGACGGTGGGCACCACTTATCTAGCCATGCCTGCCCCAGTCCTTGTTCTCATGCTCACCAGTGGGAGTGGCAACCCAAGAGGGAGGTGTCCACTATTTCCCTACTGGGCCCGCTCCCACTCCTGGATTTTGCACTCTCTTGGTAGTTCTGCAGTATAACTTGATTATATCTCTTTCGATTATATCTTTTCCACAGGAAATTGCAAGGTAAACTCGCAGGTGCTGTTATAAGCAGAGAATACAGAGTCAGGCATAGAGGAAAGATCATATATTATGACTTTTGATAATAGTTTGGTGTCCCCCAAAGATGCAAGTATTAAAAGGTTTCATCTTGACACATCTTTTGCTCTCTTAGAATCGTCACTGCCAAGTCTATCTACCATAGCTTCCATTAGCTGAGTTCTTCAAAGCTGGGACCAATGTCCTGCCAGCAGAGAATCTACAGAAGTACTCTGAATTAGAACCAAATTTGATAGCAGGAGACAGCTTCCTGTTTTAGCTGTACAATGAGTGTCCAGATTTAAAAGTACTTTAAAATGGTTTTTTGGGGGGGATATCCTCAGCCTGTGTAAATACCCACATGCTTATGCATTGTACACTAAGTGTGTATTCCTATGTATGAATTTGTAGAACTGATAGTTCTGCTTTAAGAGAAGCTGCACCTTTAATTCTGTAAGGTCCCATCCACCCATAATCCTATAAATGTCTGTAAAAAAACACTAATATTTGTAGTGATAGGATAAATTTGGGAATATCTGCTGAGAGACCAAAAAGCTCATTTTTTGAGTACCTTGGTTAAAGAATTAAGATTATTCCTCTTGCTTATTTTAAGAGAAGAATGCACTTTAACAAGCATAGAACTGCATAGGCAATTCAAACAAATCTGTGAAGTGCGGTACCCATTCAGAAATCAAATTTCCTGAAAACCGTTCAGGAGCAGAGTCCAGATGGGCTGTTGATCTCACTGCTTGTAGGTTGAAGCTCAGAATCTGACAATTGTGAGACAAGCAGGGCTGCTTCAAAAGAGCAATGTGAATACAGCCAGAAGCTTCAGACAGGTCTGTAAAATGGCAGGTCCTGTATTTACCATTAACTAGCAAAACGGACAGAAAAACTCAGAGAGAAAAAGTTTAAGAATCAGCCTGGCACAGTAGTCTAGCAGCTAAAGTCCTTGCCTTGGATGCACAGGGATCCTACATGGGCGCCGGTTCTAATCCCGGCAGCTCCACTTCCCATCCAGCTCCCTGCTTGTGGCCTGAGAAAGCAGTTGATGGCCTGAGGCCTTGGGACCCTGCACCTGCGTGGAAGACCTGGGGCATCTTCTTGGCTTCAGACTGGTGCAGTACTGGCCATTGTGGCCACATAGGGAGTGAATCATCGGATGGAAGATCTTCCTCTCTGTCTCTCCTCCTCTCTGTATATCTGACCCCGTAATAATAATAATAATAATAATAATAATAATAATAATAATAAAATCTTGGGCCTGGAGGCGTGGCCTAGCAGCTAAAGTCCTCACCTTGAACGCTCCAGGATCCCATATGGGCGCCGGTTCTAGTCCCAGCAGCTCCACTTCCGATCCAACTTCCTGCTTGTGGCCTGGGAAAGCAGTCGAGGACGGCCCAAGGCTTTGGGACCATGCACCTGTGTGGGAGACCCGGAAGAAGTTCCTGGTTCCTGGTTCTGGATCGGCATAGTATCGGCCATTGCGCTTACTTGGGGAGTGAATCATTGGATGGAATATCTTCCTCTCTGTCTCTCCTCCTCTCTGTATATCTAGCTTTCCAATAAATAAATAAATCTTTTTTTTTTTTTTAAAGATTTATTTTTATTATTTTTTATTGGAAAGGCGGATATACAGAGAGGAGAGACAGAGAGGAAGATCTTCTGTCCGATGATTCACTCCCCAAGTGAGCGCAACGGGCCGATACTATGCCGATCCGAAGCCAGGAGCCTCTTCCGGGTCTCCCACACGGGTGCAGGGTCCCAAAGCCTTGGACCGTCCTCGACTGCTTTCCGGGGCCACAGGCAGGGAGCTGGAAGGGAAGCGGGGCTGCCGGGATTAGAACCGGTGCCCATATGGGATCCCGGGCGTGCAAGGCGAGGACTTAACCACTTGCGCCACCGCGCCGGGCCCATAAATAAATCTTTTTAAAAAAATCTTAAAAAAACGTCTAAGAATCCTTCCTACTTGTGTGCACTCCTTACAATAGCGGACTTTTGCAAATGGAGTTTTACAGTCTGTATTTAAAAATTGTATGTTTGTAACAAAGTATGCGGAAAAGTGGAAAAAGATGCTTCAACTCCAAAGTCTTATGTTAATGAAGTAAGGATGAACTTAATCCAGTCATTTCGTCTGAAGGCAGGGTCTTCTCTCCATAAATCTAATCTTCCTTTCCAATAAATAAATAAATAAATAAATAGAAGTCCAATGCGCTTCCATTGCGCTACAGAGCCAAGCACATAAATAAATAACTAAATAAATAAATCAATCTGTTTTTTTTTTAAAGAACAAATTTCTATCACCCAATCTATGGTACTAAAGTACTTTGTTACTGCAGACCTAGCAAACTAATATACTGCCATGTGATAAATGCTCAATTAATATTAAATGTCAGATAGTTTTGATAGTTCAACTGTTCTGAATTGCTGCCTATCTCACCACTTCAAGCACAATGAAATTTCTCCAGAATCCATTGACTGACATAGTCCACCTTAGTCTCCACTAGCTTAGATTTTCACCGCCGACACTTGGCTAGGATAGTGATCAATATGTTTTGTGCTCTGTCCTCTGTTCTAGTACCAGGTGTCCTCTGCAGGTTCTAGTGTACCATCATATCCTCTGTGTGCAACCGGCCATGCTCTCCACTGCTCTGAGTCACTGAAGAGGACCAGCTCTGACACAAGTGCTCCACAGTCAGACTGCGGAATTTGTAATTCTCTCCATGGTTAAAATTCTGAGTCCAGCAGAAATTCAAAACTGTTGAACTAACAAAACCACTTGAGCAGAGCCCTCGGACCTGCCCCACATCAGGGACCCTGAGATGGTTGGGAGGCTGGGTGTGGCCCCCCCTTATCTCTCCCCTTCTCCCAGATGCAAGAACGAAAAAAGAAAATGTGATAACAATGGTCTTATCCATTTCCTCTAGCCCTTGGCCCTTTGTGCCTTAATCAACTATGTAAAGATTATGAACAAAATTAAAATAAAGAGCAAAAAAGATTAAATGTCACTTGTCAAGGAAACTCCTCCTGAATGAATTCAGTGAGGATTTTTTTTAAAATTCTTGTAGAATCCCCTAACATTTATAGAAACTTTAAGTCTATACTCAGGTATTGCTTCATTTTTGTTATTTTTCTATTGGGTTTCTCTTGTACTAGAAAGAAAAATCTATGGGATAAGAGATAATCCTATTTTACCTATCCCTGCTCCTACTTTCTTGGCCACACATGTAAAAGCTGCAATAAACATTTTCTGACAAAATTAATAGCTTGATAAATGAGACGATCCACAATGTCATGATAATTAGCATTTATAGAGCCTTTTTTATATGCTAAGTGCTTGACATTGGAACATCCAATTATAACAAGTCTTATGACTATTTCATGGATGAAAAAACTGAGACTCAAAGAAGTGAAATATTGGACTAACATTGTACACTTACTTGGTCTGTGAGCCAGTCAAGACCTGAACCTGAAATAGAGTAATAACCAATTTGAACTGATATAACTACAGTCACATGACCTTAATAAGAAGGCTTGACTGGAGCTTTACAAGTAAATATGAATATTCATGGAGGGCGTGGTGGCATGATTAAGGCACCACTTTGCGACACCTGCTTCACATACTGGAGTACTGGTTTGAGTTTCTCATGCTCTGCTTCCGATCCAGCTCCTTCCTGATGGCACCTTTGGGAAGGCTGCTCAAGATGGTTCAAGTACTTGAGCCCCCACTATTCATGTGGGAGACCTGGATGGGGCCCCACTCTTGGCTTTGGCTTGGTTCAGCTCTAGCTGTTACATCTATTTGGGTAGTAAACCAAGAGGTGGAAGAGTTCCCTCTCTGCCCCTCCACCTTTCAAATGCATCTATAGAACAGTTCATTAAAAAGTGAATGTATATACTTACATGCTTATAAATGTAAAAGTTTTCTCCAGAAGAATGGAGACAAAATGATATAGAAAATAGTTGCTTCCATGGAGGAGGGAATCAGGCCCACTTGGGAGGACAGGCCGGCTCCTAGCAGTTCTTGTGGGATGTTTGTTTTCCCTTTGGCAAGGGCAGTGTTTTCTAAGCAGTCTGAGGGAGGGGTTTGAAGCAGAGATTAGGACAGTCAACAGTTTTGCTGTACTTTCACTTAAATGAATTTCTTCGAGCCTTTGAGCCAAGCTGAGCATCCCTTGACAGTCTTGAGATGCTCTGTTGGAGATCTTTGTATGGAGTCCTGAGCTGGGTGGCGTGGAGCTTTTACTACCATCAGTGAGAGGCAGAGGCGTGGGCAGAGCAGGCAGGGCAGGGCAGGGCAGGGCAGGGCGGGGCGGGGCAGGGCGGGGCGGGGCAGGGCAGGGCAGGGCAGGACAGCGCAGGGCAGGGCAGAGCAGGGCGGGGCGGGGCAGAGCAGGGCGGGGCGGGGCAGGGCAGGGCGGGGCGGGGCGGGGCAGGGCGGGGCGGGGCAGGGCAGGGCAGTGCAGAGCAGGCCCCCTAAGTTCGGCTGAGTTTCCGCAGTAGTAGGCAACCTCATCCGGACCTGAGGCTTTTGTAAGCAATTTCAGTGACGTGGTGTGTGGTCAGGGGGAGAACAGAGGATCAGAGGTCAGCAGAGGGTGAAGAAGAGTGAGTATGTGATTTCAAGATGGCTGATGAGGAAGGAAAGTTGAGAGATAATGTGTTCAGAAGAGTGGCAGGTGGGAGGGCTGGGGAGAAGGCAAACTCAGAGAGTTACATGTAAGTGGTAGTTACTGACTGCCTCAGACTTGGAATTCCCCAGATAAACGCCTCTGGAAAATACTGGTCAAGAGTCTTATCTAGTGGGGAAGCAGAAGATTTCTTTCTTTTTTTCTTCCTTCCTTTGTTTTATTTTATTTGAAAGAGTTACAGAGAGGGAAAGGGTAAGACAGAGATCTTCCATTCATTGGTTTATTTCCATAGGGCTCAAAGCCAGGCCCAGGAAGTTCTTCCAGGACTCCTAAGTAGGTGCAGGGGCAGAAACACTTGAACACGCTTCTGCTTTTCCGGGCGCTTTAGCAGAGAGCTGGATTAAAAGTGGAGGAGCCAGGACTCCAGCTGGCACCCATATAAAATGCCCGTGTCCCAGGCCATGGCATTACTGATTATTCCATAGTGCTGAACCCACGGATAACTTCTCGAATCCAGTGATTCGAATCTTGTAAGGCCAGCTGTATTACTGCCTCAATTCAGAGAATTATTTTTGATAAACCACAGAATTATTTTTGATAAAGGACAAATAGTAGGCTAAGAGAGGCAGCTGAGAGGCTGGGTCTTGCCTTTAATTATAGGGATTCAGTTTCTTTCTTTCTTTCTTTTTTTTTTTTGTTTAAAGATTTATTTTTATTGGAAAGGCGGATATACAGAGAGGAGGAGAGACAGAGAGGAAGATCCTCCGTCCGATGATTTACTCCCCAAATGACTGTAATGGCTAGAGCTCCAAAGCTAGAAGCCTCTTCTGGGTATCCCACATGGGTGCAGGGTCCCAAGGCTTTGGGCTGTCCTCAACTGCTTTCTCAGGCCACAAGCAGGGAGCTGGATGGGAAGTGGGGTCGCCGGAATTAGAACCGACGCCTGTATGGGATCCCGGTGCATTCAAGGCGGATGCTTTCAGCTGCTAGATTACTGCGCTGGACCCAGGGGTTCAGTTTATTTATTTATTTATTTTAAGATATAATTGTTTTTAAAGATTTATTTATTTTTATTACAAAGTCAGATATACAGAGAGGAGGAGAGACAGAGAGGAAGATCCTCCCTCAGGTGATTCACTCCCCAAGTGAGCGCAACGGCTGATGCTATGCCGATCCAAAACTAGGAACCAGGAACCTCTTCCTGGTCTGCCAAGTGGGTGCAGGGTCCCAAGGCTTTGGGCCGTCCTCGACTGCTTTCCCAGGCCACAAGCAAGGAGTTGGATGGGAAGTGGAGCTGCTGGGATTAGAGATGGTGCCCATATGGGGATCCTGGCGTGTTCAAGGCGAGGACTTCAGCTGCTAGGCCATTGCGCCAGGCCCATGGGGGTTCATTTTTTTAAGGAGAGGAAGGGACACTAGGGGTGCACAGAAACAGAAAAGTCCCAGAACACCAACAGGGGAAAGATGGCCAGTTAAAGGCTTCAGAAGAAATCCTCCCTGCCAACGCCCTATTTGCAGACTGTCAGCCTACAGAACTGAGACTGTTAGTTCCAAAAGATCCCGGAACCACGGACAGACAAGTTCCACAGGCAACAATGCAAAAACAAAGAAACTTTATTGCTAGCTTGAGCTAGGGTCTGAGTCTCATCCAAAACAGTGGAATCTTGACAAGGACCCCCGCTTGTCTCCTGCGGACCATTTTTATCCCCTCTTAGTCACGTACAACGTGTCTCCAGCAAGCTGTTCAGTCCTTATCTTGGTCACGTATTACTCGCGCTGGTGTAGGCCACATTCCCGTGCAAACCGTACCAGTGCAGAGCGCATTCCATTTACGGAGGTGTGGATGCCCCTGACTGGCCCATCTCCAAGGTCGTCACCCCTGCCCACTCCATCACTCTGAGGAAAATGAAACTTTGAAGTGAAGTGAGACTTAGGCCTACTCCCCAACCTTAAGAGTGGATGGAAGTTCTCTTCCTCTTTCTCTTCCCCTGTGACTTTGCCTTTTGTTTTTAAGATTTATTTATTTTTATTGCAAAGTCAGATATGCAGAGAAGAGGAGAGACAGAGAGGAAGATCTTCCATCCATTAATTCTCTCTCTAAGAGACTGCAACAGCCGGTGCTGTGCCGATCCGGAGCCAGGAGCCAGGAACCTCTTCCAGGTCTCCCACATGGGTGCAGGGTCCCAAGGCATTGGGCCATCCTGGACTGCTTTCCCGGGCCACAGGCAGGGAGCTGGATGGGAAGTGGGGCTGCTGGGATTAGATCCAGCACCCCTATGGGATCCCAGGGCGTGTTCAAGGTGAGGACCTTAACCATTACACTATTGCACTGGGCCCCTGATCTGGATTTTATCAAATTTAATTTTCTACCAATTTGATGGATGAAAAGACCACTTTGTCTTAGTTTGCATATCCTCAACTACCAGTGAGCACCTTTTCATATGCTAATTGACAATTATAGCTCTTTCTTCCTAGTGTAAATTGCTTGCATCTGTGGAGAGAGCTCGGTTATTTCTTTGGCATCCATCCCACTCCTCCATTGTATTACACAAATTCCATCTGGGTGGATGGACCCCACTCCATTTCTAGGGTAGGTTCCCCATCCCATCACCATAATCTAATCCACACAAAACCTCATGTTAGGTGATTAGATACATTAATATAGTTAGTTAAGTGTATTTCTGTAGTTATTATGTATGACATATTTATTATTATAAGTATGTTTAAGTAATTAAATGTATTAATATTTGTATTCAAACATTTCTATCCATGCCTGTATCAATCAGGCAGGAACAAGGGATCCCACAGACACAGCAGCCAGGGATCCATGAGGCTCTTCAGGACACGTGAAAATGCTCTCATTTCTTTTAAAATGAAGTCAAAAATGAACCTTGAATTCAAATGTGTTTTGGAATACAATATACTTTTTTGGGGGGAACTGGCATCATGATTCAATTGGCTAATCCTCCCCTTGCAAGTGCTTGGATCGCATTTCAGCGCCAGTTTGTGTGCCAGCTGTTCCACTTCCCATCCAGCTGTCTGCCTGTGGCCTGGGAAAGCGGCAGAGGATGGCCCAAGGCTTTGGGACCCTGCACCCTTGTAGAAGACCCAAAGGAAGCTCCTGGCTCCTGGCTTCAGATTGGCTTAGTTCTGGCCATTGTGGCCACTTGGGAATGAAAGATCTTTCTGTCTCTCCTTCTCTCTGTAAATCTGATTTGCCTTTCCAATAAAAAGAACTAAATCTTAAAGAAAAAGAAAGAAAAGCAGATTTACAAAGAGAAGGAGAGACCAAGATAAGATAAAAAGAGATTTTCTATCCATTGGTTCATTCCCAAGATGGGCACAATGGCTACAGCTGAGCTGATCAGAAGCCAGGAGCTTCTTCCTGGTTTCCCACATGGGTATAGGGCCCCACAGACTTGATCCATTCCCTGCTGCTTTCCTGGACCATCAGCGAGGAGCTGGAGTA
The DNA here is from genome assembly GCF_017591425.1 of Ochotona curzoniae. Taxonomy (NCBI): domain Eukaryota; kingdom Metazoa; phylum Chordata; class Mammalia; order Lagomorpha; family Ochotonidae; genus Ochotona; species Ochotona curzoniae. The sequence goes on from NW_024466409.1 coordinate 1,036,878, forward strand.
CAAGTGGAGCAATCAGGACTCAAACTGGTGCCCCTTAGTACAATAACATTGTACATTATGTTTTCCATCAATGTAGTCACAAAACATAATTTAAAATGTTTCATGGAAAAGGGGCCACAACGGTGAAAGTGTTTGAGTGCCCATGAAAGTGATATTGTGGCCCAGAAGGCAGGCAGGCCCCAGCATTGTTCTAGTCAGGATCTAAGAACAATGGGGAGGAGAGATGACTGTTCTGAAAGGTGAGTTGTACTAACACAAGCCTGGAATGGCTGCACCAACTCTGCTGTCACAAGGGAAGCCAACAAAGAGGCCAGAATAGATGCGAACATGGTGTGGACCGTCCTACCGCTCAGTGGGTACCTCATTAGGCAGTGTGGGTCTTCCTTCTTTCCGCTTACTGCTGCCCAGTGCTTAGGTCTCTGCTGCCCATGTGGGAGATGTGGAGCGTGTTCTGGGCTCTTGGTTTCTGCCTGGGCCAGACCTGTAAGAGCCGTTAGAGGAACACATGAGCAGATGGAAAATCTCTTCCTCCAATTCCCTCTCTTTTTACCGTTCTACCTTGAAAATACATAGAAAAAACACTGTGCACTTGAGTCGGATGGTGACTGCAGAGGGCATAGTGGGTCAGATGCTATGCAGTGCTGGGAAGATCCCTAGCAGCTGCTTCCCATGCACCAGGACCTTTCAACAAACTAACCTCAGCCAAGGAAACCTCTACAGTAGCTTAAGGAGGGAGATTCAGGTCTGAGAGCAATTGTAGGAGGAGAGATTAATGATTCCACTGCTTGCCTCTCCCTGCATGGAGATAAAATGGAGTGTGGGAATGGAATGTACCTCCTAAATCAATAGCCTTGTCTTGTTTGTTTTGGGGAGTGGGAGCTGGTAGTGTGGCATAGCACATTAAGCTGCTGCTTGCAGAGACAGCATTTCCTATGATCATCGATTCAAGTCCTGCTGCTCTGCTGCCATTGCCATTCAACTGCTAGGAAGCCAGCACAAGTTGGCCCAAGCACAGGCACAACTTCCCTGCTACCAATGTAGGAATCTCAAAAGGAGCTCTGGGCTCCTGGAGTTGGCCTGGCCTAACCAAAGCTGTTGAAACCATTTGGAGAGTGATTCAGTACATAGTTCTATTAATCTGATTTTCAAATAAATAAATAAATAAACACATTAAAAAAATAAGCAAGTCTGTGTTCTTTGATTTCCAGTCTAATAACTACACATAAAAATATTTATTTTACTTTTTAAAAATGAATTACTTTTTGGAAAGATTTTATTTTTATTTGGAAGGCAGAGTTACAGAGAGGAGAGACAGAGTTCTTTCATCCACTGGTTTATTCCCCTAATGGCTTCAATGGCTGGAGCTAAGTCGATCTGAATCCAGGAGCCAGAAGCTTCTTCTGAGTCTCCCATGTGGGTACAGGAGCCCAAGGACTTGAGCCATCCTCTTCTGCTTTCCCAGGCCACAAACAGGAGCAACTAGGATACAAACTGGTGCCAATATGTGATACCAATACCACAGGTAGAGGTTTAGTTTACTATGCCACAGTAATAGCCCTATAAGCCTGATGTTTTTTAAAAAAGATTTACTTATTTTTATTGGGAAGGCAGTTTTACAGAGAAAAAGAGAGACAAAGACCTTCCATCCATTGGCTCATTCCCCAAGTGGCTGCAACTGCTGGAGCTGAGCCTATCTGAAACCAGGAGGCAGGAGCTTCTTCCAGGTCTCCCATGAAGGTGCAGTGTGCCAAGGCTTTGGGCCATCCTCTACTGCTTTCCAGGCCATCGGCAGGTATTTGTATAGGAAATGGAGGAGCCGTGATATGAACTGGCACCCATGTGGGATCCTGGCACTTGAAGGGGAAGGATTAGCCAATTGAGTCATTGTGCTAGGCCCAAGCCTGACTTTTAAAGCCTGATTCAAGGCATATACCTGTTACTGGAGACAGTTGCAATGGAAGGTCTAACCTTCCCATAGGTAAGAGTTTCAGACACGAGACAGAGCAGCAGATAGTAAGATAACACAGTTTAGTGAGGTCACACACCAATCAGGATGGGTGGTAGCTCTTCAGCTGGCTCTGAGTGTGCCCAGTCCACATTTATTCTGAGACTTACACAGGTATGAGCTCCACTTTTTCCCATTGTTCTCCTTCCCCTCTCTCTTCCAGGCAAAGGGCTTTCTGGGTGTGAAATTCATAAAATTCCTCCCAAGGTTTCATTGTTCAGTGTTTTCAGACTGACACTGTCCTGAGTTGTTTCAAGTGGAAATGGCAGCAAATGGTAGTGGTTAAACCACCCAAAGTACTTTCTTTTTTCTCAGGCCCCTTTCACACACAGGCTATTGTCTACCTTTTATTTGTAGTATATTCAACTTCACCAAAAAAAAAAAAAAAAAAAAAAAGGTAAAACTCTAACACAAACTCAGACTTGGAAACAGCCAACTTAGGCAAATGATTGGTTACATCTGATTTAAAGCTTATTTATTATTTATTTATTTATTTGAAAGGCAGAAACACTGAGAAAGAGAATTCTTTTCCATCTGCTGATTCATACCATAAAGCTTCTCAACAGCTGATGCTGAAGTCAGAAGCCAGGAACTCCATCTGAGTCTCATGTGGGTGGTGGGAACCGAGGTACTTGGGCTATGAGCTGCTACCTCCCAGGATTGGAAATGTGAAGTAGGTGGGACTCCAATCAAGTATCCTGAAGGGGGATGCAGGCCTCCCAAGCAGCAGCCTGCAACCTGCTGTACCACAAATCCCACTTTTGTTTTTTCAAAGATTCATTTTGAAAATCACACACACACACACACACACACACACACACACACACACACGGCAGAGTTGGGAGATTTTCCATCTACTGGTTTATTCCACCAAGCAGAAGTCAGGAACTTCACCTGGGTCTCCTATGAAGAGGACAGGGGCCCAAACAACTTGGACCATGTTCCAGTTCTTTGCCAGGTAAAGTAGCAGGGAGTTGGATGGGAAGTGTAACAAACAGGTGACCACATGGGATGCTGATATCAGAGGTGGTGCCTTAATCCACTCTGCTACATTGCTGGGCCCACCCAAAGCCCATTTTTATGTTTATTTATTTATTATTATTAGGTTTTAAAATTATCATTTTATGATACAGATTCATAGGCCCTGAGACTATTTTTTTATTGCGAAGTCTGATATACAGAGAGGAGAGACAGAAAAGAAGATCTTACGTCTGATGATTCACTCCCCTGGTGTCTACAATGGCCAGAGCTGAGCCAATCCGAAGCCAGGAGCCAGGAGCTTCTTCCAGCTCTCCTATGTGGGTGCAGGATCCCAAGGCCTTGAGCCGTCCTTGACTGCTTGCCCAGGCCACAAGCAGGGAGCTGAATGGGAGGCAGGGTTGCCAGGACAAAACCGGTGCCTATATGAGATTGCAGTGTGCAAGGCGAGACTTGAGCTTCCAGGCTATCGTGCCAGGCCCCAAAGCCCACTTTTAAGTTGAGTGTTCTCTTATTTCACCCCAAGCCCAGAGGCAACCATTCTCAACACTTCTGGAAGCTTCCTTGGGTTCAACTTTTATATGTGTGAATACTCTTGTTAGAGTCTGTGTCGTGGTTTGTCCGTTTTATACACTATTACTATGTCACGGTGCTAGATAAGAACTTATCTCTCCCATTCCACCACTTCCTATTCTTGTAATCTCCCCCAACCAATCACAACACAGGGATTTTATGGGAAAACAATAGTCTGTATTTGCATTATTCTTATCTGACTACCGTACCTGTTGAGGCACACACTAATGAGTAAACGCTCCCTTATTTTTTATTTGTCAGTTTGTCATGGGCTTGTTACTGTTTTCTCCTTATCAAACATTTCTGCCATGTGTCTAATAACAACATTGTTGCATACTCAACAACTGCCTGACCTGCTGGCCTTGTTATCTCCCTTCCAGAGCCTTTTATCTTCCTGATGCAAGAGGGGCTGGTGTGCACTCAGCTTGCTGTGTTGTTGTCATTTTGCTTTCTCTTTGTTCTCCTGGGTTGTATGACTTCCTCTCTCACATTGTAGCTTTTCTTTTTAAAGTTCACCTTGTATTATGGATTTTTATTATGCATGAAGAAGATGCTTCAATTCCTTGGATCCTTGCACCCCCCTGGGAGACCCAGAAGAAGCTCCTGGCTCCTGGCTTCCATTTGGGGAGGGAACTAGTGGAAGACCTACTCTCTATTATTCTGTGTAAACTGCCTGTTAAATAAATAAATATGTTTTCTCTCTTTTTTTCTTTCTTTTCCTCCCTCCCTCCTTTCCTTCCTTTCCCTCTCTCCCTCTTACTTTTTTTTTTTTTTTTAAGATTTATTTGGTTTTATTGGAAAGGTGGATATACAGAGAGGAGGAAAAACAGAGAGGAAGATCTTCTGTCCAATGGTTCACTCCCCAAGTGACTGCAACGGCTAGAGCTGAGCCAATCCAAAGCCAGGACCCAGGAGCTCTTTAAGATCTCCCACATGGGTGCAGGGTCCCAAGGCTTTGGGTCATCCTGAACTGCTTTCCCATGCCACAAGCAGGGAGCTGGATGGGAAGTCGGGCTGCTGGGATTAGAACCGGCACCCATATTCATAAAACAAAGGATAATAGCGTACATAGAGGATTGTCATGAATTTAAAGTTGTAACATATGCAAGCTTCATACAGTACTTAGTGGCTCCTGAAGCATCTAATAAATGCTTGCAATTGTTATTATTTTATTATATCAATGTGGCTTCAAGAGGGAAAATAAATTGACACCTTCTTTCATGTCCCTCCATGATTTTTCACATACATAAACTGTTTCATGATAGCTACACTACTGCATGATGTTGCGATCTGAAAACTAGTTTGGGTGTCCTCCAAAAGTCCATGTGTTAAAGATTTATGTTAATGGATGTAAGAGGATGGAACTTAATCCAATTATGGGGCTTAGAGGCAGGGCCTTTGGGAAGTGATTAGAGTGGATTAAGTTGTGAGAGTGGAGCCCTTGTTGCCACATCCTAGTGGCTTTGTAAGAGACATAGACAGACCTGTACTCCCACTGTGCTACCTAGGGACTGCACCAGCAAGAACGCCCTCATCAGTGGGCTCACCTATTCATGGATCGTGAGTCTCCTGAACTCTGAGCCCAAGTGAACTCCTTTTTAGAAAGTCAGTTTCTCTCAGGCATTGCATTACAGTCAGGAAAAGCTGACTAACACGCAAGCTTACTCTCAGAATACATTCAACAAGATAGCTTGGACAGTGGAGGCCTGCGGGAGCCTACTGAGAAGAGTCCGGGAAAGAGGAGGGGGAGGGCCTCTCACCCAGAGTGCACTTTTGCCCCCATGAGTCCTTGGATGTGCTTTCGTGCTCTCCTTGATGATAGATGAACATCTGTGCTCTGTTTAGTCAGCTAACCAAGGACAGAGAGTACTTCTTATCTATGCCCTATTTCAACAGTGCTTTGACCAAGGCACCTTGTTAGCTTTCCTTGAGCTCTCTGGTCACAGACATGATCTAATTCTAAGTTATGTTTGAATTATTGTTTTACTAATTGTATAAGAACTATAACCCTGGAAATAAACTTTGTCAGTTGCCCAAGAGAGTGCTGTCCCTCCATTTTTTTTTCAGTCATATCTTCTCCCCAGCAACCCGCAAGGTAGACTTGCATCTACAAGGCACTAGGCAGATATACAATCATGTTTTAAATTGTATTTATTTACTTATTTTACTTGAAAGATAGAGAGAACCTCCTCATGTACTATTCACTCCTCAAATTTCCACAGTAGCTAGGAAATGAATCCCATCCTCCTACTTGGGTGATAGTGACATGTACCTCCCAGGATGCACATTAGCAAGAAGCTGGAACAGAACTGGGCCTTGGACCAGGCACTGTGACATGGGATGTGGCCATTCCAAGTGATGTCTCGACCACCACATTATATATTTGCCTAACGCCTTTTCTGTTACAAACTATTTCATGGAAGCAAAAAGCTACAAAGAATAATATAACAATCTAAGCTGCATGATCATTACCCAGTTTACGACCAAAACATTCTAGCATTAAAACCCCTGCATACAGATCTTAAATTTTAACTGCAGTCTACGCAGAGGTAACCATAACCCCAAGCATAATTTTTATCATTCCTGTAGTGTGAGAGGGGTCCTTTGGATTTGTGAGAGTGCACCATCGCCTCCTGCTTTGACAGCAGTTTCAGTAGCATAGGAGAAGGGAAGTGCAAAGCCCATATGACCAAGGGAGAAGGGCCAAGGAGATGAAAGACTGGAGGCAGTGACCAAAGCCACTATCAGGAGGTATTCAGTAAGGGGAAAGTGTCAGTTTGGTAGTGTGACAGGGAGGTTGCATGCAGGGTTGCATCCAGACAGTTCTCTGGAGGACACCTGACAGTGCAAGTACAGGCTGAAGGGGAAGTAGACTAAGTAGAGTGTGTCTGAAGAGGTTAAAAAAAAAAAAAGGAGTCCTAATAAGGGCTAAACACCAAGAAGCTCTGGGAGGGCTGGGACCCTGTTTGCTTTGCATAATATTCCTAGCCCATAACCCCAGGTCAGTCTCACAGAAGGAGCTCAGTAAATACTGGTAAAAGGAACAAACAGATGAAACACAGATGCACGCTAGCCTTGGCGGAGGTGGAGCTGCTTGTCTTCAGAGAAAAGAATAAAGGAAGAGTGGGAGTGAAAACCAAGATGTCTTGAAATGGACCAAGGCCCTTCTAATGGTCCTGAAATGGCTTTCACTTTCTTGGTCAAGTCAACTACAAGGCCATTTGCTGAAAGGAAGGCGTGAGGAGACTGCATCTGGCAGGAGATGAGCTGAGAGCCTGCCACACCCAGGAATCAGCTGAAGTTCCATAGTGACCAGGAAAGAACAATTTCTATTTGGAGATGAAATTCACAGAAATAAAGCCACCAGTACACAGCGTGTATGTGTGGGAATATTTATGGCAGACTGACACACTTTTGGTAACCTGCTCTCAGCAGGAGAATGAATGCTAGGAAAAACACCACGATACACTTCATCCAGGCAATACAGGAACCATCATATCAGTTAATCTAATTGAGAGAGAAACTGCTTAGCAATTTGAACAAGGAATTATAATATTAAGAATTATTAACTGTAAGGCCCTGCATGGTGGCCCAGCGGCTAAAGTCCTCACCTTGAGCACATCAGAATCCCAAATGGGCGCCAGTTCTAATCCTAGCAGCCCCATTTCCCACCCAGCTCCCTGCTTGTGGTCTGGGAAAGCAGTTCAGGACAGCCCAAAGCCTTGGGACCCTGCGCCCACTTAGGAGACCTGGAGGAAGCTCCTGGCTCCTGGCTTTGGATTGGCTCAGCTCCAGCTGTTGCAGTCACTTGGAGAGTGAATCATGGGACGGAAGATCTTCCTCTGTCTCTCCTCCTCTTTGTATATCTGACTTTGCAATAAAAACAAATAAATCTTAAAAGAAGACTTATTAACTGTAATAATAAGTTAGAGCAATGAAGGATTGGCTAATTAGCAGTACAGGGAATTGTAAAAGAAGTAACTAGTATACCTACAACTGAGATAGAACAGCCAAGAGAGAATCCTTGGACCCTTCTGCTGAGATGTAGATCATGTCGGAGAGGACATGACTATGGCTCACCAAGTGACAGAGGAATATGGTGGAATTTTCTGGAAACCTATCCTGTGGAGTTAGATACCTGTCTTCTAAGCTACTCCATTGGGAGCTGTCTCCCTGCAGGTCATGCTCCTCAAAACCACATGAGGGAGGGGTGGGCACATGGAAGCCAGTTAATGTCCTGGTTGCTCTGCTTCCCACCTGGTTCCCTGCTTATAGCCTGGAAAAGCATTGGAGGATGGTCCAGTCCTTGGATCTTGGCACCCACATGGGAGGCCTGGATGAGGCTCCTGGCTTCAGATCAGCTTACCTCCAGCTGTTATGGCCATTTGTGGAGTGAACCAACAGATGGAAATTCTTTAATTCTCTTTTTCTTTGTAAATCCACCTTTCAAATAAAAATAAATACATCTCAAAGAATATCTTTCAAATAAAAAGAAATGAAATGTTTTAAATTATATGAAGAGGAGTGATGGGAGAAAGCTGGGGCTAGGGCCGTGTGGTGGTGAGGTGAGGAAGGTGGTTGATTTAGGCTTCAATGCCCAGTGATGTGAGCGCGAGCTCAAAGGGATGTGGAACACACTAGACCAGTCTAGTGCACAGGTTGGCAAGAACCAGAACTGAGGGGCCGGTCCAGTGGGCATTACCAGGGGTTGCTCTGACTGGGCTTCAGCTCCCCCTGGTGTACATGAGGGCTGAGCCTGTGGTGGGCAGGGCTGGGCTGGGCCACAGCATTTGCAGAGGAAGGAGAGCAGAACAAATTGATCAACTACCCCAGTGAAACTTCTGGGCAAATGGAGACTCTGAGGTGGAATATGTCAGCCAAATCCTTCCTTGGAAGGATTTCCTTATTTTTGGAATAGCGGTATCAACATCTCAGAACTATCAAAACAACTTAAGCAGAACCCTCAGAACATGCTCCACAACAGGGACCCTGGGATGACACTGGGTACTGGGGAGCCTGGGAGTGGTCTCTCCCATTGTATCAACCCCTCCCCCAGATACAAGAAGAAGAAAAAAAAGTGTAAACAATGGTCTTGCCCACTTTCCCCTGATCCTTGACCCTTCTCACCTTGACCAACTATTTAAACATCATCATAAAAAAAAAACCCAAAAAACTATATGAAGGAGAGTATTGGGAGAAAGCTGGGGCTGTGTGATGGTGCGGTGAGGAGGGTGGTGAGGTCAAGACACTAAACTTCTTTGTTAAAAAGCCTTGGGTTCACAGGTCTGGGGTCACTTAAGAAGTTTCCATGGGGATCCCCCCAACTGAACTGCCAGACTCAGAACCCCAACCATGGAGAGAATTGCAAGTTACATGGTCTGTCAAGTGTATATGTCAGACCTGGGCTTCCTCAGTGGACAGCATATCCAGGTATACATGGAGGATATGGCTGTACACTGGAGTGTGTGGAGGACAGCTGGTACCAGAATAGAGGACGAAGGACAGAACAAATCAATCAAGTATCCCAACCAAGTGTTGGCAATGAGTCTCATTGGTAAATGGAGACTCTAAGGTGGACTATGTCAGTCAATGCATTTTGGAGAGATTTCATCATGCTTGGAGTGGTGAGTTAGGCAGTAATTTGGAAATTGTTGAACCCCTGAAACCTCACAAGCAGGATGCTTGGAGCATGCCCCACATCGGGGACCCTGAGGTGGTGTCAGGTGGCTGTCCTCCATCCCAGGTTACAGGGGCATTTGGGAGGCTGGGTGTGGCTGCTCTGCTTGCTCCCACCCCTTCCCCCGGATACAGGAAAAAAGAAAGACAACATGGAAATGATGATCCCACTTCCTGTAGCCCTTGACCCTTTTCACCCTAATCAACTATGTCAAAATCATGGAAAATTAATAATAATAATAATAATAATAATAAAAACCCTTGGGTTTAGTCTCGGTTGCACTTTACCTGCTTCCAACTTACTGTTAGGGTGTACCCTGGAAGACTGCAGCAAAGTGCTTCTCCTTCCCCTTCCCCCCCTTTTTCTCTCCACCACCTGCACCCCGTTCCTGCACCGCTGGAATAAACCTCCTAAGACGAAAAAAAAAAAAAAAGACGGCAGCAAAGCTCAGTGCTGGGGTCCCTGCACCCACATGAGAGGCTCAGGTTGAGACCCAAGCTCCTGGCTTGATGGGGATTGTTCTTGTCTTTCTGCTTCTCAGTAAAGAAAGGAGGGAAAAATCAAAATACCAAAATGACAACAGCAGGCTGCCAAGGAAGGCACAGGAATCTGAAATACTCTTTCCTTCTCTGGCGCCCTCTACTGACACAGCTCTTTGTCACCAGCAAAGGAAAATTAAGGACCAGAACTATTTTCACAAAGCAATTGAAAGGGTGAATTTGGGACAGAGTCCACACAATGATAATTGCCGTGGTAGGGTTATTCTAATATCATTTGAAGTGGCTATCATTTGAAAACTTGGCTGTTTTCAAAGGGGAATAATTGGTTAAATTTAAAGTACATGCATTCCATGGGATATTGTGAGGACTACTTTTTTTTTTTTTTATTAAAGATGTATTTAGGGCCCGGCACGGTGGCGCAAGTGGTTAAAGGTCCTCGCCTTGCACGCCCGGGATCCCATATGGGCGCCGGTTCTAATCCCGGCAGCCCCGCTTCCCTTCCAGCTCCCTGCCTGTGGCCTGGGAAAGCAGTCGAGGACGGCCTAAAGCTTTGGGAACCTGCACCCGCGTGGGAGACCTGGAAGAGGCTCCTGGCTTCGGATCGGCATAGTATCGGCCCGTTGCGCTCACTTGGGGAGTGAATCATCGGACAGAAGATCTTCCTCTCTGTCTCTCCTCTCTGTATATCTGCCTTTCCAATGAAAAAATAATAATAATAATAAAATAAATCTTAAAGATGTATTTATTTTTATTGAAGAGCAGATATACAGAGAGGAGGAGAGACAGATAGGAGGATCTTCTGTCTGCTAATTTTCTTCCCAAGTGGCTGTAATGGCCGGAACTGAGCTAAGCTGAAGCAGGAGCTGGGAGTTTCTTCTGGGTCTCCCATGTGGGTGCAGGGTCCTGAGGCTTTGGGCCATCCTTGACTGCTCTCCCAGGCCACAAGCAGGGAGCTGCATGGGAAGCAGGGATGCTGGGACTCGAACCCACGCCCGTATGAGATGCTGGTACGTGCAAGGCACGAACTTCAGCCACTAGATTACTATGCCGTGTCCTTGTGGGGAGTACTTTAACTTCTATCGACTGCTCCAGAGGGGCTTCTTTCCTTCCTTTCTTTTCTCTCTCCCTCCCTTCTTTCCTTCCTTCCTTCCTTCCTTCCTTCCTTCCTCTCTCTCTCTCTTTTTTCTTTCTTTCAAAGATTTATTTATTCTTATTGGAAAGGCAGATTTTTACAGAGGTAAGGAAAGAGAAAGATCTTTCAATCTGCGGCTTCATTCCCCAAGTGTCCACAATGACCAGAGCTCAACTGATCTGCAGCCAGGAGCCAGTAGTTCTTCTGCATCTTGCACGTGGCTTCAGCTTCTTACGGCTTTGAGTCACCTTCTAGTGCTTTCCTAAGCCACAAACAGGGAGCTGGCTGGGAAGTGGAGCAGTTGAGACATGAACCAGTGCCCAGGTGGGATGCTGGCACTGCGGGCAGAGGGTTAGCAAGTTGAGTCATTGTGCTAGCTCCTCTGTTTTCCAATTATTTCCACAAATACTGGCCAAATAACCTAATTATATTATAGAGAAAACCATATAATTGTTTGATTAATTTGAATAAGAAGTAAATTCTTATGCTTGATAGATGTGTTTGAGTATGAGGGAATGAATAAGTGTAAAGGAGATAGAAAGGAAAATGATGAAGTCATAAAAATGTTGCCAACAAAAATACAGGGAGACAATAATGGGAAAGTGGTACGAAAGTGAATAAAGCATGCCTGTTGCCCAGTGCTGTTTGTACTGGTAAGAAAATAGAGTTGACCTAAACGTTGAGTTACTGAGGATTCAATGTCTTAACTGCTGTATGGTTATGTAATGGATATAAACAATGAAAACAATGTTGCACATTAGAGAGTGTTTAAGATGAATATATATTAATATATGCATATGAGTGGATTGGTAAGTCAAAACGACAAGTAAAAACTATAGTGTAACGCACCCGGTTCCACCCGCCGCCAACATTGTGTGGTGGGTGGAACCAGGAGGGTGTGACCTTAGAGTCTGAGTGGGAGAACTTCCAGCAGCTGAGGCTGCTGGGAGGAGGACCTGGACTGGGTCGGACTGCATATTCAGGGTCCTGGCTCCAGCCATCGCGAACACATGGTAAGATGTTTCCAGGCCTGCCTGAGCTCCAGGGGCTTATCCTTTCCTGCTGAATACAATGTGAGGGGAATTCTGGAGAACAGGGCAGGCCCGGGATCCAGCCACCACCAGCATTATGCGGTGGGTGGGACCAAGAGGATGCAACCTTGGGGTCTGGGTGGGAGAACTTCCAGTAACCTATTGGCTGCTCGGGGGAGGTCCTGAGTTGGGGTGGTGATGGGCTGAGCTAGGTGTGACCATGGAACTGGCCATCATTCATCACTCATGGGTAAAGGAAACGGCAACAGTCTGAGTAGGTCAAGGCAGCAGCACCCGAATGTGCATCCTAAAACGGTATGGGGGTGGGCTGGGCTGCAATGTCCACCTGCTCATACAAGGCCAAATGGAAGGCCAGACTATGCTAGGCACTGGCCTAAAACCCACTGGTATGTATGAGAACTGTGTCTGGGAATGGGTCAAGTAGGGGAACTTGGGAAACTCCCCTAGTGCGTCATAGCTCCCACTGGTGATCACATGGTCCAGGCCTGGGGTTGGACAAGCTGGGCAAAGTAGCTCCAACTGTTGTCAATGTGTGGGTTGGTGGACTGGGTAGGGCCGAACAAACCTTAGCTCACAAGCAAAAACAGAAATCAGTAGGGGCACAGGTCATGCTGAGCTAGGTTCTTACATCTACTGGTCTGCAAGAGTAGGGATGTTAGGCCACAGCATCTAAAGTAAAGGCCAAATTAGGTGAGGGGCTATGTCAAGCTGGGTCAGAACAACCCTGCATGCGTGCTATCTATGGCTGGAAACAGGTCCAGTAGGGGAGCTAAGAGAACACCCCAGCTGGTTTGGGGTTCTTACGAAGGAGCACGGGACTAGAATGGGGGCTGCATTCGGGTCTGGATATGGCTGCAGTCTCCCTTGGCGCAAGTGTGGACTGGGACTGGACGTACCAGGCCAGGCAGGACTCTAGCACCATCTGGTGCTCTGGAGGACCAGGGTAGATTTAGGATGGACTAGGTTAGGTCTCTGCCTCTACTGAGCCATGTGTGAGCTGTGTCTGGTTTTGGATGAGCCTTGGCTGAGCTGAAACATCCAACAGTAAGAACAGTAAGAACCAGAATGGGTTGAAGGCCAGTCAGGAAAGGCCACTGTTCCTGCTAGTACAGGAAGTGGACTGAGTAGGGCTGGCTCATGGACCCAGTGATATGTGTGAAATCTGGCATTGGGAGAGGTTCTGATGGAGGAGCCTGGGCAACTCCTCTGGCAGGACACAGTCCCTGAAGGTGAGCACAAGAACCACGATAAGGAGCAGTCTAGACCAGGCCAGGGAAAGGTACCCACCAGCATACCTTTGGCACAGGTTGGGGGTGGACCAGGCTGAATCAGTTCATATTACTTGCTGGCGAATCTGAGCACCAGAACAGTGAGGGTCAGGCCAGGTATGGTTGCAACACATACCAGTACATGTTACAGCTGGGATTGGGTGCATGCTGGGCTGGGCTAGACTGTAACCCTCACCAGCTGGAATTGGGGTGGGCTGGGATGGGCCATGCTATAGCACTCAGTGGCAAATGCCGAGGCAATACTGGCCATGCCAGACTGGGCTGCAGTGCCCAACCAGCACATGTGGGAGCCAGGGAAGGAGGGGTAAAGCTGACAGGGGGAATGTGGAGGGCTCCCCTGCTGGAACACCTCACCCACTGGAGAGCGTGAGTTGGGACGGGGGCAGACCAGACTAGGCAGGACTAAAAAACCTGTGGTCTCATGTGAGCCAGGTCAGGGAAGAGCCAGGCTTGGTTGACTGTCCCTACTGGTGCAAGCATAAATCAGAATGGGTGAGGGTTGGTTGGGCTTAGCCGCAGCATCAGCTGGCAGATGCTTGCCCTGGGGGCTAATTCTGTCAAGTTAAACTGCAGATCCACCTGGAGAGTGCATGATCTGGGAGTGGGAGTGGCCTAGAAGGGAAACAGTGGGCTCCTCCCTCTTGGGTTATCACCCCCACTGGAGGGCATGAAAACCAGGTCAGGGACTGGGGTGGCTAGACAGAAAGGCACCCAACAGCATGTATGTGGGCTTGACAGTGGAGCCAGTTGGGTTGAACTAGGCTTCAGTGCCCATTGACATGTAGAAGAGCTGAATGGGATGTGACACAGACTGGACTAGTCTGCTACACATACTGGAAGCATGGAAACCAAGGTAGGAGGCGGGCCTGATGGGGTTTATCGTGGGTGGCTCTGACTAGGCTGCAGCTCCCACTGGTTTATGTGAGGGCTGAGTGTGTGCTGGGCAGAATCAGGCTAGACTACAACACCCATTGGTTTGTATGGAAGACAGGGCTGGAGGCAGAACTGACCCAGCAATTGGGACCACCAGCTGATTGGGGGTGACGGACTGTGCCGGGCCCTGTACTTGCAAGTACACACAAGAATCTGGTCTGAGAACACCTCAGACAAAGTTTCTTCGGAGACCTCCCCAATCGAACTGCTGGACTCAGAACTCCAACCATGAAGAGAAGTACAGGTTCCATGGTCTGACTGTCGAGTGTTAAGTGTCGAAGCTGAGCCTCCTCAGAGGCTCAGATGGAACAGTGGGCAGCATATCCAGATGCACATGGAGGATATGACAGTCCACTGGAACCTGCAGAGGACACCTGGTACCACAACAGAGGATGGAGGACAGAACAAATCAATCAACTACCCCAACCATGTGTTGGCAGTGAAAATCTGGGCAAACAGAGACTCTAAGGTGGACTATGTCAACCAGTGGATTCTGCAGCAATTTCATTGTGCTTGGAATGGCAAGATTGACAGTAATACATAGCTGTTAAATTATCAAAACGACTTGAGTAGGCCCTCGGAGCATGCATGCCCCACGTTGGGGACCTGGGATGGGTGGGAGGCCGGGTGGGGCTTCTCCCTTTATCTCCCCCTTTGCCCTAGATACAGAACAACAACAAAAAAAGCAATAATGTGGAAACAATAGTCTTACCCACTTTCATTGATCCTTTGTGCCCTATCAACTATGTAAAGATTGTCAAAAATAAAGAAAAATATTAAAAAGCTATAGTGTAAGCACAGCTATTCGTTTATATGATGAAAATTACCTAGAGTGATGTTCTCCTGCAGAGTGATGACAGTTGTTTATAATCTTAAGATAATAAGTGTTTTTTTTAAAAAGATTTATTTATTTTATTAGAAAGGCATATGTACAGAGAGGAGGAGAGACAGAGAGAAAGATCTTTCATCCGATGATTCACTCCCCAAGCAGCCGCAACGGCCGAAGTCAGTAGCCAGGAACTTCTTTCCGTGTCTCCCACACGGGTGTAGGGTCCCAAGGCTTTGGGCTGTCCTGGACTGCTTTCCCAGGCCACAAGCAGGGAGCTGGATGGAGCTGCCGGGATCAGAACCGGTGCCCACATGGGATCCAGGCACGTTCAAGGTGAGGACCTTAACCATTACACTATTGTGGTGGGCCAAGATCGTAAGTGTTAATCCCTCTCACTTTGGAGTAACTTTTTTTTCCCTTAAAGTTTTTATATGAAAGGCAGATTTATGGAGAGAAGGAGAGGCAGAGAGAAAGATCTTCCACCTGCTGGTTTAGTGACCAGCAAGAGACCGCAAGTTACTGTAACAGCCGGAGTTGAGCCAGTCTGAAGTTAGAAGCCAGGAACTTCTGGGTTTCCCACATGGGTGCAGCATCCCAAGGCCGGGCCCTCCTCTACTGCTTTCCCTGGAGCAGCTTTCTAATTGGAGTATAACATACAGAACCCACAACAAATGACAAGTGTGCAGGCTAATGAATTTTCTATAAGGCAATACCACTTCAGTAGGTGGGTCAAGAAAGGGCATTATTAGTACCCCCAGGAACCTTCATCTGGAAAACACTCCACCACAGCAGCATAGATTACTGTTGCCTATTTTTCAGTATTACCTAAATGGAATTCTGCACTACAGTCTTGTGATTTATTTTGCTCAACATTATGTTTGGGATAAGCACTAATATTTCTGTGTATGATTGTAACTTAGTCTCATTGGTGTGTGCTATCTACTGCATGATCATGTCACAATTTGTCTTCTCTGTTGATGAACATTTGGGGTGTTTTTAGTCTAGAGCTATTATGAATTGTGCTGTCAGGAATCTTTTTGACATGTGTTTTGGTGAATATCTCTACATATTTCTTTGGGGTTTATCTCCCTATTTACTTGAGAAGCAGAGAGAGAGAGAGAGAGAGAGAGAGAGAGAGAGAGAGAGAGAGAAAGAGAGAGAAGAGTCCATTCAGTGGTTCGACAGCTAGGGCTGGGAATTTAATGCAGCGTTTTCATGACAGAAATTTAATTGCTTGAATCATTACCACTGCCTCCCAGTGCCTATATTCACAGAAGCTAGAATTACGAGTTAAAACAGAATACTCAACCCAAGTAATACTGTCCATTTTTTTTAAAATAACAGAAACTAATATAAGGAGCTGGGACAGAATATTTAGCCTAAGTAGTATTGTCTTTATTTATTCAATAGGCAGAGTTACAGATAAAGGGGGAGAGAGAGAGAGAGAAAGAGAGAGCGAAAGCAAGAGATCTATCTGCTGGTTCATTTCCCAAATGGCCACAATGGCTGGGCTGGCTGAAGCCAGGAGCTATGAGTTTCTTCTGAGTCTCCCAGGTGGGTGGCACATTGGCAGGGAGCTGGAACGGAAGTGGAACAGCCTGGGCTTGAACCAGCATCCATGTGGGATGCTGATGCTGCAGCTGGCAGTTTTACCCACTACAACACAGCACTGGCACTTCCTTTTATTCTTACTGAGAGCAAATATTTATCGAGTGTCTGCTATGGGTAAGATAAGAACAGACGATTTTTAAGAGCGATACATTTCCATTTATTGAATTGTGATTTATGAGACTGCAATTACTTCTCTCCATTTTGCAGTTAACGATTGCAGAGAGAGATTACACAACTAGCTCAAATTTAGGGAGCTGACGTGAAAGGGTTTGCATGCAAGGGTTTGCATGACTCCAAAGTGCACATACTTAACACCATGTTTCATTAATCGATCTGAAGGAGTTTTTATGACTAAAATATTGGACAGATACATCTTGTATGTTTTTGTTATTAAAATACTGTGTTCATCCATATTTGAGTGCCTGAGTTTGAGTCCTAGATCCGCTTCTGATTTCAGCTTCCTGCAGTGGCAATGGCTCAGATGCTTGGGTCCTTGCCAGCTACGTGGGAGACCAGGACTGAATCCCTAACTCAGGGTCCAGTTCTGGCTGTTGGGCATTTGGGAGGTGGAAGATCTGTCTCATTCTGTGTTTCTCTGCTTTAAAAAAGAAGAAGATAGGGCCCAGCGGTGTGGCCTAGCGGTTAAAGTCCTCACCTTGAATGTGCCAGGATCCCATATGGACACCGGTTCTAATCCCGGTAGCTCCACTTCCCATCCAGCTCCCTGCTTGTGGCTTGGGAAAGCAGTTGAGGACAGCCCAAAGCATTGGGACCCTGCACCAGTGTGGGAGACCCGGAAGAGGTTCCTGGTTCCTGGCTTCGGAATGGCGCAGCACTGGCTGTTGTGCTCACTTGGGGAGTGAATCATCAGCAGAAGATCTTCCTCTCTGTCTCTCCTCCTCTCTGTATATCTGACTTTGTAATGAAAAATAAAATAAATCTTGAAGAGGAAGAGGAAGAAGAGGAAGCAGAGAAAGCAGAAGAAGCAGAGGCAGAAGCAGCAGAAGAAAAGAGGGCCCCAGAGCAATGGCTCAGTGGCTAAAATCCTCGCCTTGCAGCACCAGGATCCTATATGGTCAGAGGTTTGTATCCAGGCTGCTCCACTTCTTATCCTGCTCCCTGCTTGTGTCTGGGAAAGCAGTGCAAGACAACCCAAATCCTTGGGACCCTGCACCTGTGTGGCAGACTTGGAGGAGGCTCCTGTCTTCTGGCTTTGGATCAGCTCAGCTCTGGCTGTTACGGCCCCTTGGGGAATGAACTAGCAGATGGAAGATATATCTCTCTGTCTCTCATCTCTGTAGATCTGCCTTTCAATAAAAATAAACATTTTTTAAAAGGCTAAACTGTCATCATCTTACTGTCTATAAAGTTATTATATTTTAAAGGAATAAAGGAAGGTCTTTTTCTGTTGTCTCCTAGAATCCCTTGGCCTGAATCCACTGATCCACATGAACTGACTTTAGGGGAAGTCTCTCCAGCCTGCAAAGAAGAGTCTTAGGAATTTTACAAGAGTCATAGCTGTTTGGGTTTAAAAAATTCTGGAAAGCCATGGGATGTGATCGCTTGGCATCTGTGCCCCAGCTGCCAGGAAAAGAGATCTGCTGCTCTAGTCTAGTCTAGTCTTTGCTCCTACAGCTGTGCTGGGAAGCCAGCAGCTCTGGCCTGCTCGCCGTTCCTTCTCATTCCTCCACTGCTCATCTGGTCTTCTCACTGCCCCAGCCCCAGGGGAGCTAGGAAGAGCCACACAGGAACTGCACAGTTCTGGTCTGCCATGACTCCCAGCATGGGAGCAGGGCAGTGTTTCTCAAGCTGTAATCCTTTCAGAAACACTTTACACCTGGACAGGGGGCAAGTATGAGCACAGATTCAAGTCCCCAGAAGAAGCTTCTGGATCCTGGCTTTGGCTTGGTCCAGTCCTGGCCGTTGCACACATCTGGGGAGTGGCTAGAAGATCTCTCTAACTCTGCCCTCCAAATACATAAAAATAAATCTTACAAAAAAGAAGAAACCACTTTATGCCTTTTGCCATTTCTCCTTATCATCTTTACTGACTTATTTCTCTTTATGTTTTTAAAGATTCAATATCTAAAAATATTTGTTTTACTTATTTGAAAGGCAGTTATACAGAAAGAGGTGGCAGAGACAAAAAGAGATCTTCCATCTGCTGGTTCACTTCCCAAGTAGCTGCAACGGACGAGGTGGAAGCCAGGAGCTAGGAGCTTCATCCAGTTCTCCTCTATGGGTGCAGGGGTTCAAGGACTTGGGCCATGCTGATGTTCCCAGGCACATTAGCAGAGAGCTGGATGGGAAGTGGAGTAGCTGAGAATCAAACTTGTGCTTGTATGGGATGCAGGTGTTGTGGGCAGTGGCTTAAGCCACCACAATGTCAGCCCCCAAATTAAACCTCCTAAGAAATACTGGGGCCCAGGGTGATAGCTCAACTGGCAAATCCTTTACCTCCAAGCACTAGGTTCTTACATGGGCACTGATTTGTGTCCTGGCTGTTCCACTTCCCATCCATTTCCCTGCCTGTGATCTGGGAAAGAGGTGAAGGATGGCCTAAAACCTTGGGACTCTGTATCCATATGGGTATTGACTTGGCTCTGGCCACTGCGGCCCCTTTAGGAATGAATAAGTGGATGGAAGATCTTTCTCTTTGTCTCTCCCTTCTGTAAAATCTGCCTTTCTAATAAATCAATAAATGAATCTTTAAAATTTTTTTGAAGTTCAATATCATTTGACATAAATGTAAGAACACATGCAGTAAAATAAACATTTATCTAGATACAGCTTTAAAAATTTAACACCTTTAGTAAGTGTAGAAATAGTATTAGCAGAAACCAAGCTTTGCTTTTGAATAATTCCACTTTAAAAAGGATTTTTTTTAAAAGATTTAGTTTATTTTTATAGAAAAGTCAGGTATACAGAGAGGAAGAGAGACGGAGAGAAAGATATTCCATCCATTAATTCTGTCCTCAAGTGACTGCAATGGCCGGAGCTGAGCCAATCTGAAGCCAGGAGACAGGAGCCTCTTCCAGGTCTCCCACACAGGTGCAGGATCCCAAAGCTTTGAGTCATCCTCGACTGCTTTTCCAGGCCTCAAGCAGGGAGCCGGAAGGGAAGCAGGGCCGTTGGTATTAGAATCAGTGCGCATATGGGATTGCAGGCAAGTTCAAGGTAAGTACTTTAGCTGCTAGGCCACTGTGCTGGGCCCTTAAAAAGGATTATTATGATGGGTTTTTTTGCTCTAATAACATCAACAGTAACAATAGGAACTGACATAAATAATGTCTTCAGTACTCAGTAGACAATAGTTTTAGGCACAGGAGTTGGGTGCAGCAGGTTCAGCTGGCATCCCATCTGAGAGTGCTCAGGGTGCCTGCTCCCATCTTGGGATGCCTGGGATCAAATCCTGGCTGCTCCACTTCCTATTCAGTCTCTGGTCACTCTGTCTGGAAGGCAGCAGATGATGCTCATATGCTTGGGTTGCTGCCATCCATGTGGGTGACCTGGATGAAGTGCTAGACATTTGGCCTGGCCCAATTCTTTGTTATAAGGGATCTGGGGAGTGAGCTAGCAGTTAGATCTTTCCTCTCTCTCTTCCCTCTTGTGTAACTCCACACATCTCTTTCTCTTTCTCATCTACATATTTATCTGTGTTGAAAAGGTAGGTTTAAGGTTATAAATAAAACTCAAGGCTAGCGTTCATCTAAGATCTGTTTTCAAATGCCACATCCCACAGCAAATGGCCTGAGTTCGAGTCTCAGCTCTGTTCTCAGCCCATTTCTCATTAATATACACCCAGGGGAGCAGCAACTGATGGCACAATTACTGGATTCTCTGCCACTCACAGGGGCGACCCAGGCTTTGTTCTTGGCTCCTGTGTTGGGTCTGGCCCACCCTCAGGTGTCAGGCAATTTTGGAGGTCTTTTCTCTGTCTATGTTTCTTTTCTCACATTAGCAGAGAGCTGGATGGGAAGTGGAGTAGCTGAGACTCTGTTTCTCTGCCTTCCAGACCAAAATAAAATAGGACAAAATTAAAAAACCAGAAAGAAATAATAACCTAATGAGGGGAAGATGACATTATTTCTATTTTCCTGATAAAGAAACATGAACTAAATGGTTGGAGTCAGGATTCCAAGCCAGAGCCAGGGTCTTGCTCAGGGATTCACGTCCCGCTCAAAGCCACCACAGTGGAGGCTGCTGGGTGGCGTGTAATGTGCTGGGATCCACAGAGAACAAAGGAGGTAAGGCAAGGTGTGAGGGTAGAGGGGGTGGGGACTGGAATTCAACCAGAAACCTTGAACTAGAGTTATCAGACCCATCACAAGTCACCCATTTTACACAGGGATTTCAGTTCAACAGCCAATTTGCTTGATTTTGTCTCAATCAAAATGTTATCTGACATTTAAACTTGAACAGATCCCGCATTTTCATTGCTAAGCTCCTCGAACCCTGTTTAGGAATCAAGGGTCTGATTCCAGCAGCAGGGATTTCTCCCCAGAGCAGTCGCTGTCAGTGCGAGTCTGTGGTAAACCCAGGCCCTGTCACCAGGTGGCGGTAGAGGGCAGGGCAGAGCTGGGAAAGGCGCTGTGGAGGGGGAAGAGAAAGGCAGATGGTGCTAGGTGCTCGGTGCTCTGCAGACGGTGCTCTGGGGCTGCCTTACATCCTCCTGCTGCAGCTCAGATCAAGTCAGCAACAGACAGCTCCCAGAAAAAGAACAGCTTACAGATGATGAATAAACAGGAAAAGATGCTTGGTCCCACTGATAATTATTTACTGAACCTAACATAAAATGTTACTTTCTCTCCCTCAAATTGGCACATATTAAAATATCAGAAAATATTATTAATAACCAGTGTGGTGAAAGGGTGATAAAATACTGTGTGAGTGTGTACTGGTGCACTGGATTAGTTATCTTTGGATTTATATCAAAATAAGAAATGCATGTATGGGGCTGATTGTAGCACTGCAGTTTAAACCACTGCTTGTGACTTCCTACCCAGCTCTTTGCTAATGCGCCCCTCTGAAAGCAGCGGTAGATGACTCAATGCTTAAGACCCTGCCATTCATAGAGTAAACTGACGGAGTTTCTGCCTCCTGGATTTGGCTTGGTTCAGCCCTGGTTGTTTTGAACATTTAGGGGAGTGGATGGAAGTTCTCTTCCTCTTTCTCTTCCCCTGTCACTTTGCCTTTCGTTTTTAAGATTTATTTATTTTTATTGCAAAGTCAGATATGCAGAGAGGAGGAGAGATGGAGAGGAAGATCTTCCATCCATTAATTCACTCCCCAAGTGACCATAACAGCCGGTGCTGAGCCAATCCAAAGCCAGGAGCCAGAAGCTTCTTCCGGGTCTCCCATGTGGGTGCAGGGTCCCAAGGCTTTGGGCTGTCCTCGACTGCTTTCCCAGGCCACAAACAGGGAGCTGGATGGGAAGTGGGGCTGCTGGGATTAGAACTGGTGCCCATATGGGATCCCGGTGTGTTAAAGGTGAGGACTTCAGCTGCTAGGCAACTGTGCTGGGCCCCACTTTGCCTTTCAAATAAATAAATGAATCTTTGGGGCCAATATTGTGGTGTGGCAGCTTAAGCTGCTGCCTGCAACACTGCCATCCCATGTGAATGCTCCCGGCTTTCCATCCCTGCTGTTCCACTTCCCTCCAGCTTCCTGCTAATGTGTCTGGCAAAGCAGTGCAAGATGGCCGCCCACGTGGGAGACTTAGGAGTTTAAGGCTCCCGGTTCTAGACTGTCTAGACCTAGCCACTGTGGTCGTTTGGGAAGTGTGTTTGCAAATGGAAGCTCTCCACCTTCCCCCTCTCTCCCAGCATGTTCAAGACAAGGACTTTAGTTGCTAGGCCACCACGCTGGGCCCAATTATCAAATAATTTTAACAGAACAGTGTTTTAATTATTAGAAAGCATTATTTACACATCTTCAAAACATATCCTCAGGAATGTACAGAATTACCTGTAACAGCTAGTCACTCACCATAATATTTCCCACTTGCATTCTGGAGACTTTCTGCCAAAAACGAGATTTTAAAATTTAGGCATGGGTTGCATGCACTACAAGGATGGACTCACGGCAAAATGACTGATAATGTCCTGATGGCTGGATGTTGGATTCTCTGACATTGTCCACGCCTGCATTGTTGGGAGACACCTCAGTGGCAGCATGACAGACTGCAAAAGCACACAAAGGACACCCATTGTAAAACTGGAGGGGAGACGAGTGGGGAGGGGAAGGAAGACCCCAGTGCCTATTAACTGTGCAGTAAGACAACATAATGAAATAATAATGAAAAAGCATTTGGGCACGGTTAAGCTGAAGCAGCCCTTCTGGTGATGAATTGGCACTTCCTGTGTGTGTTTGTTTAAGTTTGTGGGACGAGAATCACACCATCAGCAAAGACGGAAAAAAGGAAGAAGAAAGGTCACAAGAGTTTAAGCGTCTAAGGATGTTCTCAACAGTGTTTAGTTGACTTGTCCAGCTGGGATGAGGGGCCCAGCCTGCGGTCACTCTTTTCTATGGCTCGAGGCTTTCCGCTTTTACGTTTCGAAATCACACCTTGTCTGGTCCCCACGTGGAGGCAAGGCGTAGCTGAGTCGCTAACTCTGAAAGGACCTTGGATATCAGCGTTGACTCTGGCAGATGTGCAATGTCACTTGACCCGTGAGACTTTCACGTCATCTATGCCTTTGCTCTTACTTCTTGCTGGGCTCAGCCGTACTGAGAAGCAGCAGAAGAGAAAACACAGTTTTAGAACCACCCAGACTTGATGTCAAACCCAGGCTCTGCCACTTGCATGTTGTGTGACTTTGTCTTCATGACTTCAGCTCTGTGTGCCTTGTTTTCATTCATTCATTCATTCATTCATTCATTCATTCATTCAACCATGCATGTATTCAAAAACACTCTGAGAATTTACCAGAGAATGTCCCTTATTGGGCCCGGTGCAGTAGTCTAGCAGATAAAGTCCTTGCCTTGCACGTGCCAGGATTCCATATGGGTGCTGGTTCGTGTCCTGGTGGCCCTGCTTCCCAACCAGCTCCCTGCTTGTGGCCTGGGAATGCAGTCGAGGATGGCTCAAGGCCTTAGGACCTGCACCCACGTAGGAGACCCGGAAGAAGCTCCTGGCTTCGAACTGGTTTAGCTCCAGCCGTTGCAGCCGCTGTTTGGGGAATGAATCATCAGATGGAAGATCTTCCTCTCCGTCTCTCTTCCTCTCTGTATATCTGACTTTCCAATAAGAATAAAATAAGTGTTAAAAAAAAAAAAAGCAACAATGTCCCTTATCACCAAGAACTTTCAGGCATGGAGAGTTGTTGGGGAAATAGCTAATAAACAGGAAAACTAAAAATAATGTCATTGGGTAATGCTAGCAGGTGCCATAAAGATGATTAAAACAGGATAATGTGGAAGTGTAGCCGAGTATGCTGCTTATGGAGAAAAGCAGATGGCAATCACAGGGTTGACAATGCGTATTAGCACTGTGCCTGTTCAGAGTATTAACTAGGGTAATAATTACTGCTCCCTTGTTACGTTCAAGACACAATTCTAAATGCCATGCATATATTAAGTTATGTAACGACCCAGTCTTACAAGTAATGAAACAGAGGAGAAGGTAGGTTGAGTTTTTGTCCAAAGTCGGGGCCTCCCAGATGACAGAAGCAGAACCTTCTAGCCTCGGAGCCCATATGGTTTAGCTGACTCTCTCTCTTGCTCTGCCTTTTGTATCTTGATTTACAAAAGATGAAGGACCCTATAGGAGGACATTTTCAATTTTGTTGGAGGTATATAGAGATGGAGAACTTGTGGACCTATCACAAGTTGTAAAATAAAAATGATAGGGTAGGTAACCTGCTGATTACTATATGACAAAGAGTGAAGGACAGTGGAGCTACAAGGTCATGGTTAAAAGAGGGCGCTTCATTGGCTCAGACTGCCACAACAAAAGAACACACAGGATGGCTTAAGCAAAAGACATTAACTTCTTGTAACTCTGGAGGCCACAGCTCCGGATCTTGGTGCCAGCATAACTGAATTCTGGTGAGGGCTTTCTTCCTCATACAGTGTGCTTGTGGGGGAGACTACAAGCTCTCTGCTGTCTCTCTATGGGCACTGCATGCGAGTGCCACTCTCACGACCTCAGCCAATGCTAATCACACCTAAAGGACTGCTTCTAAACGCCATCCGCTGAGGGTTAGGGCTTCGACATGCATTTTGAGAGGACACCATTCAGCCCACAGCAGAGGGGCTGGACAGGACCTGTGGAATTTATTGCCAGGATCTGGATGCACAAAGCTTCCCCTGGGCAGGAATCCAACAGAGGTGAAACACAACAGGAAGAACATCTCAGTTCCTGAATTTAGATCGAAAACAATTGCAAAGTTCAAGATAGAACAAAACATTTTGGGGTTTAATTAACTAACTTTATTCTGAAGTAGTGGGACATTGGGGTCACAAAAAGAGCTACCTCTTCTCTGGTTAGACACAAACACTCCTTTTTTTAATTATTGATTTTTATTGGAAAGGCAGATATACAGAGAGAAGGAGAAATAGAAATATATTCCATTCACGGATTCACTCCACAAGTGACTGCAATGGTCGGAGCTAAGCTGATCTGAAGTCAGGAGCCAAAAGCTTCTTCTAGGTCTCCCATGTGGGTGCAGGGTCTCAAAAGCTTTGGGCCATTGCTCCAGGCCACAGGCCGAAAGCTGGAAGAGAAGTGGAGCATCCGGGACATGAACCAGCACCCACAGGGGACCCTGGCTTGTGCAAGGTAAGGACTTTAGCCATTAGGCTACCGTGCCAGGCCCAGACACAAACACTCTTATGACAACATCATAATTGTGCATCCCATATAACATGATTCTAAGATGCCTTTGGTAGCCTGTGTGTCTCCCCAAATATTTTCAGGCAGGCTCAGTCATTTTTTTTTTTTTTTTGGTGGGAGGGCTTTACAAAGTATCAGTTTATGTCAATTTT
This sequence comes from Ochotona curzoniae, assembly GCF_017591425.1. Lineage (NCBI taxonomy): Eukaryota > Metazoa > Chordata > Mammalia > Lagomorpha > Ochotonidae > Ochotona > Ochotona curzoniae. The sequence continues at coordinate 1,062,445 of NW_024466409.1, forward strand.
AGTTTAGTTTTTTTTTTTAAGACTATTATTTGAAAGGCAGAGCTACAGACAGAGAGAGAACAGAGACAGAGGGAGAACAGAGACAACCGGCATCTGCTGGTTCACTCCCCAGATGGCTGCAATGGTTAGGGTTGGGCCCAAAGCCAGGAGCAAGGGCTGGGAGCTGTGTGCAGGTCTCCCGTGTGGATACAGGGGTCCAGGGCCTTGGGCTAGCTTCTACTGTTCTTCCAGGCACATAGCAGGGAGCTGGATTGGAAGTACAGCATCCAAGACTCAAACTGGGGCCCATGTGGAATGTGGACATTGCAGGTGGCAGTTTAACCTGTTATGCCACAATGCTGGGCTCCAATTTTAATTATTGATTACATAGCCCGTCAGTGTGCTTTGAAAGTCTTTGAATAGATATGAAGTGTCTAAAGGTCAAGAAAGTGGGCAAAATAAAAATCTAAGATTGAAAAATTTGAAATTGAGAACAGCATTATGATTACTTTATTTTAGATATTAAGGAATGATTGAAGCCGCAAAGAATGATGGTTTGAGGATCACTGTCTTGCCACATGACCGTCTCCATTCTTAAAACCCCTAACTGCTCCATCATAAGTTAGCTTCTTCCCTTAGGGTCACCCAATCCAAGCCCTCTAGCTCTATGCACCATATCCTGCTCTCCTTCCTCAGTGGAACTCCTGCTGACTGTATGGCAAATGCATTCAGGAATTCGTTCATTCATTCACCAAATATTTATTGAGTGTTTACTATGTGCCACATCCTACATTAAACACTAATGATGTAAGGATGACCAGGAATAAGCTTAGGAAGCTTCTTAGGAAGCTTATAATCTAGTCTGTGTGTATGTGAGAGAGAGAGAGAGACAGGCAGAGAGGGACAATAATACAATCTAATTGAGATCATAATTACAAATTGGGTTTGCCCAATTACAAATTGAGAACAAATTGGCATAGGCACCAGGAAAACAAATATTAAAGGCATTGATTATGGTGCTGTTATAAAAAAACATGTGACATCAACTTTACTAGTTCAGTGACTATGAAGTCAAAGAAATCATAGGAAGTTACTGATTATAAGTTACATTATATTTAATCATAATATACATATTATAATGATGAGTGAATTCAACCTCATGACAAATACATCATAACTGTGAGTAAAAAAAAAAAAAGCCAGTTTTCTACAACAAACATTTGAAACGAATACATTTTCTATGCAAATACATGTCTTCCCAAGGTTGCTAGTTACAGGTCCGTGAAATCATTCAAGTCGGCCTGTCATGTGACACAGAAGTCTTTTGCCATTTTAGTAAACAAACTTAGAAACTTCCTAATCAGTTGCCGTAACAAAAGGCCCATAGACTGTGGGCTTAAAGAACTGGCGCTTATTTTTTCGTAGCACTGGGACTGAGAAGTCTGTGTTCAGAAGCCAGCACACTGATGTTCTGGGACTGACAGGGCTGGTGGGGCAGGAGGTGGGGCGGGTGGGGCTCCTTCCTTGAGGTCTCTCACACGCAGGGAGAAGCAGCTCCACTCGCTCTTTCCTTGTAAGGCCTCTATGTCGTTATGGGTATCCACCTTTGATCTCACTTCATTTTTCTCTCCCAAAGACCCCTTTTCCTAATACTGTCACATTGGAGTCAATACAGAAATTTGGTAAGGGGGTGGTCACTCAATCTTATTATTTTTTTAAAAGATTTGTTTATCTTTATTGCAAAGTCAGATATACAAAGAGGAGGATAGATAGATACAAGATCTTCCGTCTGATGATTCACTTTCCAAGATGCTGCAACGGCTGAAGCTGAGCCAATCTGAAACCAGAAGCCAGGAGCCTCCTCCGGGTCTGCCACACGGGTGCAGGGTCCCAAGGCTTTGGGCTATCCGCGATTGTTTCCCAGACCACAAACAGGGAGCTGGACAGGTAGTGGGGCTTCTGGGATTAGAACTGGTGCCCATATTGGATCCCAGTGCATGCAAGGTAAGGACTTTAGCCACTAGGCTACCGTGCCTGACCCGCCACTCAATCTTATAATGATAAGATACAGAGTAAATATAGACTTGTCATAAATTTAATGGTAACTGACATATAAATATCATATATTCTTAATATTATGTGTTCGAGATACAATAGCCAGCTGGTACCTATGTACAAAGTTTCTTTACAAGCTTAGTCATTAAGTGCAGAACTAAGGTGTAGGCTTTTGGTTTCAAACATAATTTATGGCCAAGGCTGATTAAGTAATTATTGGGCATTTATAATTTTTTGTTTCCTCATATGTGACCTAGGGCAAGTCTCTTTGAACTTATTCGTGTCCTAAAAGGAAGATGATAATGGTGCCTCCCTCATAAAGGTGTCGTGAGAATGAAAAGAGAGCATTTAAGGAGGGCATCCAGCACAGTGTCTGGCATATAGCAAACACTGAAAAATGTTTGTTATTATTAATGCGGCAAGTGCAAGTATAACACACAGAAAATTAATTGACAGAAATGTGATCTTCATGCTTAAGTAAAAGAATTTGCATGGTTTCTTCTTGGATAAGCTAATAGTCACCACAGCTGGCATCAAAGTAGAAATTCTCTTCGAAGGATGATTTGGTGATTTATCTGGAAAGCAATTTGTGAATCATACGTATAATAATTTTCCTTAATTAGTCATCACATTTCTAAGAATTTTTCTAAGAATTAAAGGTATATAGAAAGTTTTATGCAGAGGAACTGGCATTGTAGTATAGCATATTAAAAATGCCTCTTGCAGGCCTGGTGTGGTAGCCTAGTAGTTAAAGTCCTCGCTTTGCACGTCCCGCAATCCCATATGGGCACTGATTCTAATCCTGGCAGATCCTCTTCCTGTCCAGCTCCCTGCATGTGGCCTGGGAAAGCAGTCGAGGACGGGCCAAAGTCTTGGGAACCTGCACCCGCGTGGGAGACATAGAAGAAGCTCCTGACTCCAGGCTTCAGATCGGCTCAGCTCTGGGCTTTGTGGTCACTTGGGGAGTAAATCAGCAGGTGGAGGATCTTCCTCTCTGTATATCTGACTTTCCAACAGAAATAAATAAATCTTTAAAATGCCTCCTGTGATCCTTGCATTCCACATTGGAGAGCTGGCTAGCGTCTTGGTTATGCCGCGTTTCTGATCCAGTCTCTTGTTCAGGCACCTGGCAAGGCAACACGGGATTTCCTGCCACCCAGGTAGGAGATGGAGACGGAGTGCTTGGTTCCTGGCTTTGGGGTGTTGACCCAGAAGACAGAAGATCTCTTTCTCTCTGCGTTTCTGTAATTCTGCCTTTGAAATAAATATTTCTAAAAAGGTTTACATAGAAATCATTCCTTATAGCATTTATAACAGCAAAACAACTCATATAATCTTCAAAATTGGTAAAATAAATTACGACAAATTTATATCTTAAAAGCTGAAAGATGTACACAAAATAATTTGAAGGAAATAGACCAAAAAATCCAACAACGATTAACTGTGGACTGTGGCATTACAGGTAATACCCGTATTATTTGTTTTTCCATATTTTCTCAAAATGTCACAGTGACTATGTGTTCCATCCACAATCAAGAAGGGTTTGAACGGCCTCCTGAGTCAAAAAGCTTTTCTCCTGAGCTTTGATAAGGACCACACTGCGATGATAAAATCCCAGTATCAAAAGGAATTGCTTAGAAATTGTTTGGATTCAGCTTCATGCCTCTCATTCACACTCCACTGCCACCACTCCACCTCAGAGCTTCTCTAGGCTCCCCGTGGACTGTTGCAACAGCTTCTAATTGTTCTCCTTGCCCCAGGGATGTACTGTACCACCCTGACCTCTATACTGGTTGCTGCCAGAACACTCTTTTGGCAGGGAAACATTGCACATCTGATTGCACATCTCTTATCTGAAAATTGTCAAGCTCCCATGGACTTTTCAACATTGAAAGTCTTTGGCTGGGCAGGCCCATCCCAACCAGTTCTGAAACCCACATATTTCTTCCTGCTTCATTTCTCACCATTCTCCCTGGCATCCTGAGCTCCAGACACACCGAGTCTGCCACATCCCTGTGTCTTCACACACATCTGCTACCCTTGCTGGCAAACCATGTAGGGTATGCTGTTAGACGCTCCTGCCCCTACAAAACCTTATTGGACATCCCACTCTGCAGATGGCAGTGTTCCCCACTACGCTTTTCTTGGTACTCACTTGATTTATAGGACTGTCTCCCGTGTAAGATGGCCCTCTTTCAAGGATGTTAGTTACACCAAAGTGCTAAGAGACAGACTGCATTCCAGCCACAGTGCTTCCAGTGGCAAGTTGTTTTCTTCTTTGCCACTGGAAGCACCTGGTGGTGCTGACTGGAATGAATGTCTCTATTAATTATCTCCGTACAAAAGTTCACAGACATCATGTGCATATGAATCACTTTGGGAGCTTGTTAAACTTCAACTGTCAAGGTCCCACCCTGAAGCCCTGGAATCATAATCTCCAGGATGAACTTTGGTGTGCCAGTGTGCTTAATAAGCTTCCCAAGTGACTGTGACACACTCCAAAGTGTGTGAGAGTTAGAAACCCCTTCCAACCTAAAAACACTATTTTTCATCATTTCAGGAAGACAAAATGTTACTGAATTTAAATTTCCTCAAAAAAAAAAAAAAAAGGAAGAAAATCCAAGGCTAGCATTCTGGCATAGAGGGTTATACTGCTGCCTGTGATGCCAGCATTCCATATTGGAGTGCTGGTCTCAGTCCTGGCTTCTCAGCTTCTGATACAGCTTCCTGCTACTGCACTGGGAAAGCAGTGGAGAATGGCCCAAGCGCTAGGGCCCTTGCCACTCACATGGGAGACCTGGGTGGAGCTTTAGGCTCCGGGGTTTATCCTGCCAACAGTCCAACCATGGAGCTATCGGAGAGGTGACCAGTGGATAAAAGATCTCTCCCTATGTCTGTCTGTCTTTAAATAAACAAATCATAAGAAAAATAACAATTACAATATTTTCTAAACGCATGTTCAGTGTCAGGTTCCGAGTAACTAAATACCTTATATACTTTTTTCTTTAATTTTCACAAAAGCTCTTGGAGGGGACTACTTATTTTCTCATTTCAAAAAGTAAAAAGAAATGGAGGATCAGAAAGACTCAGGCATTGGCAGGAGAAGCTGCTGTTGCTGCAAACTTATTCAGGAAGTAACGACCTCTGAAGCTATTCTTTGACACTAGGCTGCCTCCTCACACCCGTCACAGCCAGTGCCTCTCCTCTGGGTGTCTCATTTCTGTCTTCAAACACCCACCTGCAGCTGGGGTTGGTCCCACATGATGGTTTCACCAGGTCTGGGAGAACTGGGAAAAAGGAAAGCAATGCAACTCTGGGGGGAGGCGTTTGGTCTTGCGGATTGAGTTTCTGACTCCTAGTGTCAGTGTGGCCCAGCTCTGGATATTGTGGGCAATTAGGGGGTGAACCAGAGGACGGGGATTTTGTCTGTCTGCCTCTCAAGTGAAAAAACAAAAACAACAACAATAAACTCACACAACTCTTTTTGCTAAAGTCTACCTAAATGAAGATAATCTCAACTGAGATTCCTTTTATGACATAGTAGTGACGGATTGGTAATTTTCTTCCCTTTAAATATCCTTACTTATAAAATAAAAATACAGGCAACCCTAGTTCAATATTCAAGCTATATTTTTTAAGCTTAATTGGTTGTGGAAATCCCAAAATATGGCAACTGCTGGTTTTACAGCAATCCTCGCCCACACCTTCGGCCTCTTTTCCAGGCCAGCACGCCTAGAGGCAGGTAGAGCTCACCCATAATCCTTTGGGATGTAAAGGAGATTCACACACTTGTTACAGGGGGCAGGTTGGGGTATGAGTGTCTGTGTGTATGTGTGTGTGTGTGTGCACGTGCGCGTGTATTAACTTCTCATTATCACAATGAAATACTTGAGAGAAACTAACTTTATAAAGAGAAAATGTTATTTTGCTCATGGTTTTGGGGGTTCACAGTCCAATATGGTGGGAGTCCCGTGAATTGAAGTTATCTGGTGAGGTCAGAGGATGGCAATGGCCAGGCCTGTGTGGAAGAAGGATCAATAATATGGCAAACCAGGACACTGAGACAGCAGCTGGGCCAGCCTCTCTCAACTTCTACCTTCTGAGAGCACACCCTGGTGACCCCAGGGCCTCTCAATAGGTCTTCCTAAACACCCAAGCTGGTTTACATTTCCACCTTCTTAGTATCATCAAGTTATGAGTTGGAGTTTAACTATCTGAATGAGTTCATGAAGTCATAGCCTGTTCAAAACACAGCACACACACACACACACTCTCTCCCTCCTCCCTCCCTCTGTGTGTGTGTGTATGTAATAGCTGCTTGAATTTTCAATCCTTGGAGAGTTAGAGGGGCAGAGGGCCTGGTGGGAGATATCAGGACTAGGGGTAGGGAGAGGAGCGTGGCTACAATCCCAGTCCTTTTTCATTTGTAACTCAAGCTCTATTACAACACATGTGTATGACACACTCGCAGAGCCCTCTCTTATCCAGATGGGAGGCAGGAAGTTGACCTGCAATGGGAAAACATTTGGGAGCGGGCCAATGATGCAACTCAAGTGACTTAGGCAACCTCTGCACAGGGTGCCTGACTGAGCCTCACCACTCTTTTCTCTGCTTGCATTCTGGAGGAGGACTCTCCTCAAAGGCCTAGCCTGCTCTTGCTGACTCTGGTCTTTCTGGTCTTGGGCGGAATGAAAAAAGGTAGGCAAGGTAGAAGTGGGAAGCGGAGGTGTCTGTTATTTTATTGGCCTCTCTTGCTGGAACATGAGCTCTTTGAAGCAGGGGGATGTTCTGTTTTACGTCCATGTCCAAGGTCCAGCCAGACCCATTTCTATGAATGAACCAGCAGAGATCTGGGCAGGGGGATTATATGTCTGGGAAGACAAGTTTCTGAGAAAAGGAGCTACTTGTTGTGCCAAGGTAGGCTCCCTGACGTTGAGCTGAAGACAGAAGAACTAGTTCAGGGATCTAGGCTGGAGTGCAATCTCCAAGTGTGATTTTTTTCTTGAAGGCCATGATCTTCCCAGCCCCAGACATTTCTCCCTTTTTGCTTGTCCTTGCCCACAGAAGATCTTTCTATCTCTTATTTTCTCTGTAAATCTGCCTTCGCAATAAAAAAAAAAGTATGTGTGCAGGTGTGGGGAGAGAAGATAGGGAGAGATCAAGAGAGAGAGGGAGAGAGAGAGAGAGAGAGAGAAAGAATCTTCCATTAGCCAGTTCACTTCCCAAATGGCTGCAATAGCTAGTGCTAAGCAAGGCTGGAGCCAGGAGCCAGGAACTCTATCAGGTTTCACACAAGTGCGGCAGGGGCCCAAGTACCTAGGCCATTGTCTGTATTCAATGCTGTATTCAAAGCTTCCAGTCCACCGCGATGGGGAAGCAGGGCCAGTGTCAGTTACCTATTCAAGCAGGGAACAAAACTCTAAAACCCACAGACCATCTGTGCGAGTATATACTGCTCTGGGTGTGTCTGGATCTTTCTCAGTGAGTATCTTAGGTCTGGCTATATCTAGGTGTGCCGAATCTACCCATCTGTGTGTCTCACCCCTTGTTGTCCTCCTCAGTGCTTGGTCTCAGCCCTCTCTACTCCCTCAAGACTCTGCTCTGGCTTTCAGGATGGCTGGTTTCCACGGTCAGAGCCTGGACTTTACTTCCGGGTCTTAGCTCTAGATTTACATCTGACTCCTCTCAGATACCTTGACTTGGCTGACGCACATTCAGGCACTTTGCACAACTCGTCAACGCCCTCTGACTTCCTCAGGACATCTGAGTTAATCACACATGCCTTTGTATTTCTGATTTCATCTTTTTTTAAGGATTTATTTATTTTTATCAGAAAATGGGATGTACAGAGAGGAGGAGAGACAGAGAGGAAGATCTCCTGTCCGATGATTCACTCCCCAAGTGAGCGCAAAGGTCGGAGCTGAACTGATTTGAAGCCAGGAGCTTTCTTCCAGGTCTCCCACTCGGGTGCAGGGTCCCAAGGCTTTGAGCCGTCCTCAAGTGCTTTTTCAGGCCACAAGCAGGGAGTTAGATAGGAAACAGGACTGCCGGGAGTAGAAATGGTGCCATATAGGATCCCATTGCATGCAACGCAAGGACTTTAGCCGCTAAGCTACTGTGCCGGGCCCAGTTTTTCTGATTTCTTCTCCAGACATAGAGGTGGGATGATAGGAGAACTTTAAGTGGAAGAACTGTGAGAATTGTTTACAAGGGCTATAGATGCCTGAACACACCTACAGAAATCACGCAAGATCCAGCACCAGATCGGGAATAAGGTAGATAGTTTAGAATTGGATTACACCCAGGTGGAATGAACAAGTAAGAGAAAATATCCTGGGGCAAAGCCACAGGGGCCAGAGTGAAGGAGGTCACCAGGTGAGAAGAAGTAAGGCAAGTCTGGAATGAGGATTGGTCAACATTTCTAAAACACATTGCCCAAGACTTGGTATGTGAGAGCCAGGAATAATCCATTAGAGAAGAGTGGAAGACAATTGACCTACTGTCATTTTCTAGGTTAAGTCTAAACTCCTTAGTAGAGCATTCAAGACCTTTCCTGACTCGGTTCATTCTTACTTGCCAGGTCCTTTCCCTCTCCCTAACTTACTCCTGTACTTCAGATGCCTCTCTCCGTTCATGGCACACACATACAACTCCCTCTGCCAAGGACCTCAAGTGTGCTCAGCGATGACCAACTCATCCTTCTGGATTCAGCCCCAACCTCCTCACCTGCTCCAGGTGCGGTTAATGATTCTGATGTCTTCTGTCACATGCCCTCATAACTGCCTAATTTATTTAAATCTTAAGAAAAAGAAATAAAAATAAATAAATGCTAAGAATATGTAAGCTCTGCCCTCATGGAGCTCACAGTTCCCCTCAGGCAGGCATGCAAGCAAATTAGGCTGGTATGAGGGCATGTGACAGAAGACATCAGAATCATATTGCAAAGACAGATATATATAGAGAGAGGAGGAAAGACAGAGAGGAAGATCTTCTGTCTGATGATTCACTCCCCAAGTGACGACCAAAGCCGGTGCTGTGCCAATCCAAAGCCAGGAGCCAGGAACTTCTTCCGGGTCTCCCACGTAGGTGCAGGGTCCCAAGGCCTTGGAGTGTCCTTGACTGCTTTCCCAGGCCACAAGCAGGGAGCTGGATGGGAAGTGGGGCTGCCAAGATTAGAACCAGCGCCCATGTGAGATCCTGGTGCGTTCAAAGTGAAGACTTTAGCTGCTAGGCCACTGTGCCGGGCCCAGAATTTTTTATTTTCAAAACTTTCATTGTTAAATAGAGGCATTTAAACCTTCATTAGGGTTCACACGCAAATGTCTGCAGCATCCAGAACTGGGCTGGGCTGACACTGAATCCCATCTCCTACAGGAGAGGAAGGACTCACTGCAGTTTGGCATCACAGATGGCACCCTGAGTATGCATGAGCAGGAAGCTGGAGTAAGACATTGGAAGCAGGAATTAAACTCAAGGACTCTGATTTGACATGGGCTTCTTAACCAGAATCTTAATTGTTAGGCTAAATGCCTAGCCAATATTTTAAACTGCAACACCTAACACAGCGATTAATACATAGTGAGCTTCACAATAAACATTTGTTAGGTGAATGAATGAGTGGATGCATTCACATTTTTACAGAAGAGACAGCAAGACAGCAAGGACAAAGAAAACACAACTGTATGAAAGGGACCATAACAACAAGCCATTTTGGGTACAGAAAGAAAGACATTTTCCCACACAGTCTGATCCGACAACGTGCAGCTCAAAATAAAAACAAAATAGTAAATAAATATGTTAAATTTTAAGCAAACAAAAATTTGTACTCATCTGGGTGAAATTAGAATTAGCTCTTTTTTTTTTTTTTTTTGAAAGGAGGTGGTGCCTGCATCCGTCACAAGCACTGGCACACTCAGGAATTTAATCAAAGAGAATTCAATGCTGATTCAATGGACTGAATCTTGGGCAGGGCTAGAGAAACCAGGCATGGGTGAAGAGGCACCTAAAAACCAGTGCCAGCAGGCAGCTGCTGGAGATACAGGGAGGGATCCTGGAGTTGGAGCCAGAGAGGGGCCCAGCCACGGTCAGGATCTCAGCCTGGCTTTAACCAGACTTTCTTCCCATTTGGCTTTGTTCCCTTTCTTCCCATTTTGGCTGGCTGAACTCAAGCTGACGTCAGATCCCTGCTGAGCCAATCCACAGGGTGCGGGCTCTTAGGCAGGGGAGAGAAGGAGATCAAGAAGGGATCTGGGGTATGGGCACTGTGCCATGCTATGGTGCCAGCATTCCATATGGGAGATGATTCAAGTCCCAGCAGCTCAACTTCCAACGTAGCTTTCTGCTAATGCACCTGGAAAACCAGGGAGGATGGCCCAAGTGCTTAGGTTCTTGCACCCAACATTGGGAGAGATGGATGAAGCCTAGCTCCTGGTTTCAGACCAGCCCAGCTCTGGCCATTGTGGTCATTTAGGAAATAAACCAGTGGATGGAAGGTCTCTTTCCTTCTGCCTTTCTCGATTACTCTGCTTTTCAAACAAACAAGCAAATCTTTTCATATTATTATTAAAAATAAAGAATCTGAGTGGTGTGAGAGTAAAGGAACCAGGATGGAGGGGAGATGCTCCTATATTGTGGGTATCCTGTCTAGATGAGGGGCCTTCAAAAAGTCCATGGAGAATATGTACAATGAAAAAAATATGCAAGAATTTAAGTTTGATTTTTTATTAATTATATTTTTGATGATAGTTGATTAGGGTGATAAGGGTCAAGGGCTATGGGAAGGTAGCCCTTTTTTCCCTTCTTGTTTCTGGGGAAATGGGGGAGGACAAGCATAGAAGCCACACCCAGCCTCCTAAATGTCTCTGCACCCTGGGATGGAAGACAGCCACCTGACACCACCTCAGGGTTCCTGATGTGGGGCATGTTCTGAGGATCCTGCTCAAGAGGTTTCAATAGTTCTACAGTTCTGAATTACTGTCAATCTTGCCACTCCAAGCACGACGAAATCTCTCCAGAATCCACTGGCTGACATAGTCTACCCTGGAGTTTCTGTTTACCCAGATAGTCACTCCAACACTTGGCTGGGATAGTTGATCAGTTTGTTCTGTCCTCTGTCATGGTACCAGTTGTCCTCCACAGACTCCAGTGTACAGCTATATCCTCCATGTGCATCTGGATATGCTGTCCACTGCTCCACCTAAGCCACTGAGGAGGCTCAGCTCTGACATATACACTTGACAGTCAGACCATGGAACTTGCAATTCTCTCCATGGTTGGGGTTTTGAGTCCAGTGATTCACCTAGGGGAATCCCCAAAGAAACTTCACCTGAGGTGATCTTAGATAAGATTCTTGGGTGTGCTTGCCAATACAGGGTCTGGCACAGTTCAGTGCCCAAATCAGCTTATGCATATGCTGGTGGTTGCAATTGCTGGGTCAGTTCTGCCTCTGGCCCTATCTTCTACACAAACCAATGGGTGTTGCAGTCCAGCCTGATCCTGCCCACACCACACTTGGGTCTCATGCAAACCAGTGGGATCTGCAGCCTAGTTGGAGCAACCCACAATAGCCCTCACCAGTCCTGCCGCCTGACCTTTGTCTTATGTCTGCCACTATGCATAGCAGACTGGTCCTGGTAAAGAGGCCAGGATAGAGGGGAGATGCTTCTACATTGTGGGTACCCTGTGTGGATGACGGAGTCTTTAAAAAGTCCATGGAGAATATGTACAATGCAAAACTATGCATGGATTTAAATTTGTTTTACAGACAAAAAATTACCTTTTAATTTAGCCTTTCTTGGTGAACTTTTTGAGATACCCTTGTATGGTTAGCTTGCCCACTGGTTACTCAGACACTGACTGGAACTCTGTGAAGGAAAAGCCCAAGACCCATGTTTATATATTTATGTATCTGCATGTGCAAGCTTATTAAAACACGTGTCATTGCACTGACAGGTCTAAGTTGTCGGAAAGCTTCCCAACTCAATGGTGACAGGTCCCACCTGTCAGGAGCCACTGATGCAGTCTACATTTTATTTCTGCAGGTAGGCAAGGTCCAGGGGACCTTGGTCCAGGGGAATTTAAAATGTCATGGCACGGCCATTCAGGTGACCTTAGAGGGTGGGACTGGGAAACTGGAATGTCTGCACCTACCTCCCAGACCAGTTCTTACACTTATGAGAGAACTGAGGCTCTAAAGATGGGGCAATATGCCCAACTCTACAACCCCTAAGCCACGGAGAAGGAGGGGGTTGTACACAGTTTAGCGTGACTCTCAATTCTGGAAAGAAAGCAAAGCAGACTGACGTCATTGACCGCTTGGGCTGGAGGGGCTTGGCAAGGATAGAGGAAGGGATAGGTGGTCCCCTGCCCTAATCTGGGCTCTCCCCCATGCTGCACTGGATTCTGAATCTCTGATTGCTAATCCACTCACTAGAAGAAAGCTGTCCTGTCTATCAACAGGTGTCAGGTCAACAGCATCCGTTTTAGGGGTGCTGAGTCCAACTCAGAAGTAAAAGAGAAAGACCCACAGGAGGAAGGGGTGGGTAGTGCGCCACTGTCCCAGGATGTCCTTGGGGCTGCTAGCTGGGCTGGTCATCACACACCACTCACCCACCCTTTGGGATGTAGCGGGTAACACCATCCCCAGGAAGCCTGTGAGACCTACATTTCCTGGAAGCAGCTGCCCCTTCCTCTTACCATCCCACACAACATGTCAGGTTTGGGTAGAATCTTAGTGTTTACCACTTACAGAAGTCAAGGTCAGAGAGGGTAAATGACTCAACGAATCACTGAGCACGCCTGGCAAGTGTCAAGGCTAAAACCAGATCCCAGTCTAGGTGCCTGCCTGCCAGTCCACCTATGTAATTCTAGGTGTTTGTAAACATGCATAAAAGTGTTAGTGCACCTTCAGTCTATACAATATCAACATTAAATCCTCTGCCTGCTTCTCTGGCAGCTCCCGTTTCTTGGGGTCCATGAGGATGTTCCGTTCTAACTGTCCTTCCTTGTTATTCCTACTGACGTGTGTGTGTGTGTTGCAGTGGTTTATGAGTTGTGAAAGGTGTGTGCCTTGGCCAGTTGACTGCGATTGTTTCTCTGTTGGGTTCTGGGTCTGTGGGCTGCTGCTTGTCTATACATGTCTCCACTTTCATGGGAGCCTGCAGTTGTTGGTTTTCCGGCTGAGCACTTGTGTAGTGCCTAAAGACGGTTATGATTCTCGGCAGGCTTGTGTATGCTTGCTTCTATACACCTTTTTTTCACGTTGAGGATTGTGTGCCTGTTCAGTTGTGTGTACTCACTGAGAGCTGTGTATAATGCACTTGTGCCTGCGTGAACTGAGTGTGTACAGGCTGAACCGAACCTTTTGTTCCCAGATAAGAGAAAATGTGTGTAACAGTGCATCCAGGGCAAAAATGGTTTTTCTGTGTGCCAAGCCCTTAGGGTCACGGTCACGTTCCATGACGCCTTGGCAAGGCCCCCGGGCGCAGCTGGACCTCGGGCCGGCTCCTGGCCCCCCGGGAGCGCCCTCCCCTCGCGCGCGGGAGCCCGACGCGCCGGGCCGGCGTCGCCAGCCGGGTCCGCGTCGCCAGCCGGGTCCCGCCTCCCCTCGGGCGCCTGGGCCCGCCTCCGGGCTCCGGGCCCCTCATTGGCCGCGGCGGGGCTGACGCCGCGGGGTTCCTAGACAGAACCCGGAGCGCCCGGCGCGCGGGAGGTATTGTCCCTTACCCCGGCTCTCCGGCGTCGTCTTCTCACCTGGCCGCGGGCGCGTGCGGGTCGTGGCAGCTCGGAGCGGGGTCCCCGCCAGCCGCCGCCGCCATGGTGTCCCCGGTCACTGTGGTGAGTGAGCGGCCGAGAGAGCCGCTGTTCCCCGTGGCCAGAGCCCACCGGCCCGGTGACAGCGCCGGGGCGGGCCACGCCTCTGGGGCCGAGACGGGGCAGGGGACCCCGCGGAGGCCGGCGGTCCCCGTCGCCAGACCGGCCGCGCCCCGCCCCCGCGCGCCCCCCGCCCGCGGGCAGGCGGAAAACAGAGCGCACGTGACTCGGAAGCGTGACTTTGTTGATCTGTGCGCGTCTGGCGGGCGTCGCGGGGTCCTGGCGCTGGCGGGCCCCGGGGGAGATGCGGGAGAGTGCGGGAGGCCAGGAGGGGTGACGGACGGGGTCCTCCTGAGAATCCCGTCCCAACTTTGTTTCTTCCGCTTCCTCAGCCTGCCAACAGGTTTGGGGCTGCGGAGGGGTCGCCCCTAGCCTAAGCAGCGCCGGTAACGCGTTCAGAGAAGCGCGTTGGGAGATGAATCCTACTCTGTAGACAGCCCCATCCTTTTCAGCCTCTTGCATCTCGAGCCTTTGTCTTGTCTCTGTATTCCTTTTTCTAGAGCCGAGTCCTCTGTGACTGCTGAGACCTCCGTTGGCTACTTCCTGCCTTTTTTTCTTTTTTTTCTAGAAAGTGAGAGGCTAGGAGGCTGATGGAACGATGGTTAATGCTTCCAAGTGCTGACGGTCAGATGCAGAGTGCTGCAGAGCTGGGTCTCTGACCTTGCCAACTTTTATGGGATTGGGGAGTTTTCCATGGGAAGGGGAAGTCATCATTTCTCCAGCAGAACAAGGACAATTGTCCACCCTCCCTCTCCCCCCTTCCCTCCCCGCCTCCCCTCCCGTCAGATTGTGATCTGGGAGTCTGAGTGTGTCCTTGCCGTCCTGTGCTGGACAGCTCACCCAAACAGAGACACAGTCGTTTTAGGGGCGGGCGTGTGGGTGGACAGGGGTCCCAGCGCTCCAGTCACTCTCAGGGACTGACAGTCCAAGGGAACAGCTTCAGGGATCACAAATTCAGACTCTCTGCAGCAGGCCCCTCCCCCAGCTTGGACTTGTGCTTGCCTGGCCTCAAGTAAAACCTCCCTTTAGCTGCCCTCCTCCCCTAATCCGCCAGAGACCCAGTCAGCTGCTTTAACTTCCCCCTCTGAGTTCCCCATGGCCTGGCAGCGTGTCTGCTGACTCCAGGTCCAAAGCTAGACGCAGGGCCTTCTCCTTTTCCTGCCTCTCTGCTTGGGACTGACCTCCTCTGACCCCTACACACCCTTCCCCCTACCCCTTGACATCTCTGGTGCTTAGGGATAGCTTTTTGGCTCTTTATTCATGGGTCTGCTTTTTCTTCCCAGCATCTGGAACACCTCAGCTTGCCTTGGTGCTGCCGTTAGGCTGGGGCAGCTGGAGAGGAGGCTGAGAAACACCCTGGCAGAGGAGTGAGCCTGTAGGTGGAGGTGGTTATCACTACCTTGCCTCCCATATTTCTGGAACTCCGCTAGTGGTGCCAGAGCCCTGAAGCCTGCACCCTGGCCTCCCTCCTGAGGAACACAAATTGGCCAGTCTCTGGCATCCCATTGACTCCACTCCAGTTCCAGACAGCCGGAGACAGACCAGCGTATGATCATTCCAGCTTAGCCCCAGCCTGAGGAGCGGACATGGGCAACAAGAGCAGTGGGGCCCTTCTGCTTGCTGAAAAATGGAGCCTCGGGGTAGTGATGGATTTGTTCACGCCCTACTAGCTGGTTGGGACAGGCGATGCCAGGCTCTCTGGTCAATGCTGTTTCCCTGGAGTGTTGTGCAGGGGGAGGCTGGGGGTGCTGGTGTAGAGGGGGCCTCTGAGCTCCTGAGCTCTGAGAGCCGCCCTTGTCTTGTGTCCTGCAGGTGAAGAGTGAGGGACCCAAGCTGATGCCCTTCTTCAAGGCCACCTGCGTGTACTTTGTGCTTTGGCTGCCCTCCTCCAGCCCATCGTGGGTCAGTGCCCTCATCAAGTGCCTGCCCATCTTCTGCCTCTGGCTCTTCCTTCTGGCCCATGGCCTTGGATTCGTGCTGGCCCATCCCAGTGCCACCCGCATCTTTGTGGGCCTCATCTTCTCTGCTCTAGGTGATGCCTTTCTCATCTGGCAGGACCAGGGCTACTTTGTGCACGGTCAGTGGCCACAATAGTTGCTTTGGTGGGGGTGGGGGAGAGTCCTGGGGCTTGGGGAGAGCTATAGAGGGTCTGGAGATTTGAAAGTCGGAATGTTTGAACCAGAAAGTGTCTGAGGGTTTGTGAGACCAGGGACTGTGGAGGTCTCTCTTGGAGGATGACCTTGCATGTGATCTGGGAACCATTGTAGAGTTCTTCAGGGGAGTGGGAGGTATGGCCTTCATCCACCCCTGTTACTGCCAGAGTGAAGCTGCTGGGCAAACACTGTCAGCCCCAGCACTTGTTAACAGGCCTGACCTTAGCATCCCTCATCCCTTCTCCCAGGTCTGCTGATGTTTGCTGTGACCCATGTCCTCTACGCCTCAGCCTTTGGCATGCGGCCACTGGCTCTTCGGACAGGTGTGGTGATGGCAGTGCTGTCAGGCCTGTGCTATGCTGTCCTCTACCCTGGTCTCTCGGGTGCCTTCACCTACCTGGTGGGAGCCTATGTGGCCCTCATCAGCTTTATGGGCTGGCGAGCCATAGCAGGGCTGCGACTGATTGGGGCAGCATGGCGCTGGACTGAGCTGGCAGCTGGCGGTGGTGCACTGCTGTTTATCATCTCTGATCTGACCATCGCCCTCAACAAGTTCTGCTTTCCTGTGCCCTACTCGCGGGCAGTCATCATGTCCACCTACTATGCCGCCCAGATGCTCATTGCGTTGTCAGCCGTCGAGAGCCGGGAGCCGGTAGAAGACTACAGACTGAGCAAGGCCAACTGAGGCACCCAGGTCTACTCATCCTATTCTCCCAGGGGACTCTAGGAGCCTGCAGGAGCTGGACTAGGATGGCTGCAATGCCAGCCTGGGACAGCAGGTACCACCTTGAGGAACTTGCAAGTTTGAGTGGTAAGCCGAGAAAGGATCTGCTGAGCAAAGCTAGTGGTGCAGGACCATGGTGCAAGCTCAGAGTGAGCCTCGTGCCCTTTGCTGGAGCCAGAAGTAGTCCTCCCCTCACCTCTATCCCATCAGGACTCTCAATGTCCTGGGAGGGTGCTGGTGCTTCTTAACTCCCTCTGGCCTTAGTGGATGGAAGAGTCTGACTCCTTTTTGTATGCCTAGCACCAATGAAAATGCCAGGTTCATCCCTGCCTAGTTTTTCTGGTTTGTACAGTGAGAGAAAGATGGAAGAAATCTGTGCTGAGTAAGGCCAAGGGCTTGAGCCCCTTTCACAGGTCTCTAAGTGGGAAGAGTGGGTGAAGTGGAGTCTCCCTTTTCCTCATCTATCCCAGTTACTTGAACAATCTCTGTCTAAGTGGTTGGAGGGGAAGGGTTGTCCGTCCAGGGTAGGCAGAAGAGGGAATTTCTTTGGTCTGGGATCTTAGGATACCAAGGATTCAAGTTGATCCCATCTTCTGACAGGCCAGGCCAGCGCGCAGGCCCCATACCAACACCTTCAGACTTTAACCCTTGGGCTAGGGTGAACCATGCCAAAGGAAGGGGCCAGCATGTGTGCATGTGTGCATGCACGTGTGTGTGTGCACGTGTGTGTGTGTGTGTGTCCTGGTCTTCCTGTGTCTTTCTCTGCCATGTCTCTGTCCTGCTGTCTGTCGCAGTCTCACAGGAAGCTGCTGAGGGGGTGCTGGACCTGGCTCCGAGAGCTGGTATCCCTTTCCCCTTGCATGCACTCCCAGTGCTTCCCTCTCTGTCCCTCCTGCACTGGGAGCAGGAGGAGGGAGTTCCATGGACACTTTGGGTCTTGAGACCAGAGGCACATTCAATGCAAAGGGGAGCAAGGATGGGGCCACTCATCCTCTCCTTCTCATGTGAATAAAAATAAAAATTGAGGGCTCTTGGCTGTCTTGTTTGTCTGCCTGCATGGCCTGTGCCTGTTCTGGAGGTGGGGGAGTGGCAGTGGCCCAGTGTGTCCTCATAGCCTGCCTCACAGTCCTGGCCAGTGTGTCTTGGTACCAGGCTGGCTCCCTGGCTATGGTGGGACTATGCTGGCTGGAGTGAGTCTTGCCTCCCTGGTCACATCTGTGGGTGAGGATGTGGTTGAGGAGGGTGGGAGATGGGTAGTATTGGTCACAGTCCACGTTTGTCACTGAAACACTCCCCTGGGCATCGATGCCCAGCATTCTTGGGAACTTTAAGTTACTCAGTATCTTCTGCAGATGCCCATTTGTCTCCCTTTCCCTCTCTAGACCTGCCACCTGCTCTACAATGGCGCAGGGTTCCTCCACGTATCTCCCTGGACTCTGGCCTTATTTGAACAGCTGGGAGGACTGGGATTTGATGAGCCAGTGTATACTTCAGCTATGAAGCCCTGGCAGAAGAATGAGGCATCCCCATTCAAGAGGTATTTGTGTTTTCAAAGGTTAAAACCCCAGCTCAGAAGCAGTCTTGTGTGGTGGTAAATATGCCATTAGTGGAGGTGTCTCAGATCTGTGGAGATGTGATCACAGGAGACTTGGCTCTCATACAGGTGTTGGATGAATAGGTGATTTTTCAAGCCAGTTATTACAAAAATCCTTCATGGGGCAAAGGGAATCTCAAAGACACCTGACTTTGAACTGCAGCTCTTGGTAATGGATGCCAGAATTGTCTTGTCATCTTTACCTGAAAGAGCAAAGCAAAGTCATGTTAGTGTTAATGAAGCTTCAGGGCCTTATGAAAATAGGATCAGATTGGTGATCTGTGAAGACCTCATTGCTTGTCAGTTTTGGAGCCAGTGCTCTGGGCCCATGTGCTTCCAGTTAGACCTGTCTTCTGGGGATCCCTCTTTGGGAAATGAAAGCCAAGAAGTGCCCACAGTGCTGTCCCTGGCCTAGATCTGTTGCACACAGTTCAGCAGTTCTTCCGGAGGCATTGTCATCTCGATGCCAGACACCTAGCTGAGCACTTGAGAGTCAGCAACAGGACCTGGTCCTTCCCCCAGAAGGAAAGGCCTCTGTAACTTGATGGGACGGGGGCGGGGAACACGTCTGTAACCACGGAGACCAGAGAGGGACAGAGGATGAGACAGAAGAGGTAGGGGAAGGAAGAACGTGTTGGTTGGGCTTTTAAAGATTAGTGGAAAGTGAGGTGGGGGAATTTAAGCAAAAGGGAGCAAGGCTGGCTAGCTTGGCATTTAAAGAATTTGTGCTGCTAGCTCTGTAGCTCTGAAGGCACTGAACTGTGTAAGAGAGAAGAAAATATTTCCTCTGATGTGTACACACATGAGAAGAAATGTGGCCTGCAGGTGCAAGAAGGAGGGTTCCCTCTGTCCTCCCCCATTTGTGCCTCCCATCTGGCTTTATTCTAGACTGGTAGTTCAATCTTGATTACACATCAGGAACACTTGCAGAACTTCCTAAACATTTAGATTCCCTCTGGAAACCTGGCAGAGTCTGGGACTGGCAAGTCTGGTTAAGGACTGATGACAAGTAACTTAGTTAAAGGAGGGTCGAGGTAGGCCCACCAAGGATTGCAAACCACAACTTCACTGGGCATCACAAGCCCCCATGTCTGTAGGGGTCAGCACATAATGAATGACATCAAGTTGACAGGACAGCAGGTGGCCAGCTAAGGTCTGTACTACTTGGTGGTGGTCACTTGAAATAAAAAATGGTAATCAGCTTATCAAAGAGTGTTGCTTAATGGCCCAAGAGGTCATGGCTGTGCAGCTCTACCTTCAGCCTCTTACACCATGACCTGCCCTGGGTCAGGATGTGGTTCTTGGCCTGGACCTGGTGGAGCTACCACCTTACTACAGTGGCCTGCACTGCTAGGCCTCAGGCTCAGTCTTACCTTGGACAGCCCGGAGTCAAGGGTGGCTTTGCCATGGATGGTGAGTATGCAGGTGCTGTGGTCCTTTGCTTGCTTATTCACCAGAATGCTATACTTGCTACTCTCCAAGGTACACACATTAGCTGGGAAATTGCACCAGAATTTGGAGTTGCTGTGATGCTGACGTTGCGTTTGTGGAGGGCTGCTGTGCAACATGGGTTTCCAAGAATGAAACAAGTCACAGTGCAGCCTTGGGCACTTCTCTGGACACACGGAGGATGCTATGTGGTACAGGTTTTTTGTTTCTAGTAGAAGAGCTTCTGTGGTCACCTCTAGCATTGCCCAGGCACAAGTGTGTATGACTTCTTTGGTCATAGCATCACCCAGTTACCTTCCCCCAGTGCAGTGAGGTCCCAGATAGGAAAGATTGGAGCTGTTAGGTTGGGCCTGAACCCCTAGCCCTCTTTGTATCCTCACCTGGTGGGAACATAGCCTGGACCCCCTTGTCACACTTGATGGGTTCACTAGCTAGCCCTCACCTCACATACAGCCTGAATTTGTAAGAAGTATTTCTTTTGGAGAGGCCTCCTACTGTTCAGCAGGTGACTGAGCTGGAGTCCTGAGATCACTCTTTGCCATCTTATGCCTGCAATTCAGGGATCTAGCAGAGGGTGGGTCTCCTTCAATGGGATCCCCACCAGGCCAGAGAGAGACTGCAGCTGTGGGATCAGACTTGCAAAGACCCTGCCTGCACCAGGGCTAGAAGTTCTGGGGTAGGATAGACAGCCAATCAATCTGCAAATACATCCCCACTCAACACAAAACCCACATCCTACACATAATACTCCTAAACCCTAACATTCCCCTTTTCTCTGATTTATGCAGTTATCACTGTCAATTAACAACCTTGAGTATTCACTAACCTCCAAATTCAGTTCTACTGACTCACACTTTTACCCTGAAAGTCAATACTCTCCAACATACCTTGCACATCCATACCTTATGTATTCAAGATCCTTGCCTTTAAACCAGTCAACACCACCACATCCACTTCTGGGTAGTATCCCTGCCTCTCGTTTTAAACTCAGCATCCTCCCAACCACCTACCCAACACCTCCACTTAGACCTCTGCATACCCCTAATGACCTTACTTAACCAGAACTTGAGTCCATTGGCTGTGCCTGACTCCTAGTCTGTGTTTGCTGGCTTGCTTTTGTCTGTGAGTCCTTCCTTCTGTGAGGCAGCTTTCAGGGAGAGGAGATGATGTGAATACTCTGATCAGGTCTTCCTAGTCAGGACAGACATTCTCTGCTCCGAATAGGCTGATTCTGTTGAAATGAGTAGTCCCATACACATTAACAAGAGTTGGATAGTATACGGGGTTGTCTGGATCCTGTTTATTCACAGCTATCACTTGAAATGCATATTCTGTGTCCTCCATATTATCCATAGTTCCCTTGTTTCCCAGAATGGGAAGCTACAGGGTCATGAGGTCAGGGGTGGCATCCATAGGATAAGAGACCCTACAGTGAGAAACTGTAAGAGGTCAAAAGAGTTGAGGGAAGGGAGGCTGTTAACAGAGTTAGATTGGGTCCACTCAGTAGGAACTCCTTGGGTCCCTTCTGGGCTTCTGCCCCTAGAACCTTATCCCAGATGGGCTTCTTTTTTTTAATCGTAGTTTTAAAAATATATATTTTTATTTTTATTGAAAAAATAATTTACAGAGAAAAGGGGAGACAGAGACAAAGATCTTCAGTCTGCTGGTTCACTCCCTAAGTGGCTGCAGCGGCTGGAGCTGAACTGATCCGAAGCCAGGAGCCTGGAGCTTCTTCCGGATCTCCCATATGGGAGTATCCTTTACAGTTTTTCCAGGCTACAAGCAGGGAGCTGAAAGGGAGGTGGAGCAGCTGGAACATGAACTGGTGCCCATATGGGATCCCGGCATGTGCAAGGTGAGGACTTAGCCATTGAGTCATTGTGCCAGGCCCCCAGATGGGGATCTTACTGATCTCCACCCATAGGTTGCTGTGGATCTTTCTTTGCTACACAATGTTCACAAGCACTGGGCTCCTTTCTTCTGATTGTGGTAGTCATGGTTTTGTCACATCAGTCACTAGAGGCTGGGAGGCAAGGCCAGGAAGCTCTGCAGAATACAGACAGAGGGCAAAGGTTAGGAGGGGGGGTCATGTGGACAGTTACCTATCACTTGCTAACCTCTGCCCTTCCCTTTAAAAATATTTTAAACCAATGATTCTTAAGTGAAAAGTTAAAAAAAAAAAAAAACAAAAAACAAAATCACCACTAACAGCTAGTGTTCAGGTCCCTTCCCTAGATGTTCTGATTTAATTGGCCTGGGGTAGAGGACAAGTATTCACATTCTTTAAGGGCCCCAAGAGATTTTCATATGTAGCCAAGTGTGAGAATCACTGATTTAAACCTGTGTGACCCATAGTGCCCCAGAGCTTACTGTACCTACGGTGTTGGCACACCGAGACAAGGAAATCAGTTGGGAGGTGTGTAGCAAGTAAATGATTAGTACACATTGTTGAAATGCCAGTGTTGTCAAGGGTTTTCTTTGGGTAAACCAGAGTGATTTCAAGGTCCCTAAAGTAACATCAGTGTCACTTGGATTCCAGGATGATTTCTGGGATGGAAAAGGAAGTGTAGTTAGTTCCCTGGAATGGCGCACATTCTAGGCACATGCATGTAGTGTGATCTGATAGGAAGAGCTGAGAGTCTCTGCCCGAAGAGATACCGTGTTCTTACTGTGGGAGCAGTCTGTCTTATGGGGTAGCTAGTGATGATCCTGTGGGATCCTCACAGACCAGGGTCTGACCTCTATCTCCATGGAGCACCGGACTCCATCACTGACCTATGGAGTTTCCTGCAGACACTTGCTAAATCTCTAGTGCATTGCTTGTATACTCCGATACAGAACTGGTGGGCTTTTCCTCCTTCTGTCTTGTTGGTGAAGTTGGTGACTCTGCCATCCACCTTGCTTGTCTTAATCCTTAGCGTGATTTGGGGACTGGGAATAGCTTTAGCATATGGCTTTGGAGCCATGGGTCAGAACAGCTTCCTGCCGCTCATGGGAGGTTTAGCCTGACTGGGGTTTAGATGGATTCTGGGCCTTTAGGCTTCCTTGCCCTTCCCTGTGCATGTCATCTCTCTTCCAGCTCTCGCCAGAAGACCTTGATTCTTGTCTCTCTGAGCCTCCTGCCTGGGTACTGCCTGCTTTAGCTGACTCTTGTGTTCCCTTCCACAGAGGTTCCCTTTGTTGCAGCTTTTCAGTGGTCCAACGAAGACAGTGCTGTCTCATCGCACAGTATATGTTAGGGTTACATGTCTGTTGGCCTGAGGGACTGCTAGGGCTGCTTTGTTTCTGCACCTGCAGTGCTGAGAGCGCAGAGGAGGGGCTCAGCCATGCATCAAACTGAGCTGCGATTCAACTGTTCCTACCCCATGGCTCTGTGTAAACGCAGGTGGGAAGAGGTGGCTATGGTGAGTGCATTTCTGTGTCGACCACAAATTCATCATTTCTGTGTCGATCAAATTCATCATTCATTCATTCATTCAAATTCATCATTCATTCATTCATTTCTGTGTCGATCATCAAATTCACAAGGCCAGCTCATCTCTCCTTATCATCTCAAGTCCCTTTCCCTCCTATCATTTCATCTTTCTCTCCCATCTTATTTTATCCTCTATCCTGTTTTCCTTCTTCCAATTTCACTTCCAGTCTCACTACCCTCCCAACTGACCTCACCTCTATCCTTAAATCTCACCTCTCTGCTACCTTGCTTCCACCTTGCTTCCAACCATGTTCTCAGCCTCAAGTGAATAATCATACTTATGTTACACATTTGAAGATCTTTCAAGTACTTGACTGTATTCTTTGGAGTCAATAGAAATAGATTAAAAAAAAAACCCCACCCTATTCTAGGTGGAAAATGGAGGCTTGGTGAGGCTTACCTGGTCAGGAAGTCATAAAGGTACATAATTTCTTGGGGCGCCATCTCAGCTGATCATAAAAGCTTCAGGTGTCTTGACTGCTGCCTTAAGAACTGTTGTTCTGGTCTGATTTTCTTCCCTGCCTCCCTTCCTACACTAGGAAGACCCATTACAGTCGTGTAGAGAGATACATAGATGCATAGCTGTCCCGTAGAGTTGCTGTGGCATGAAGTACACTACTCAGGGCCCTTCCCAATGACTCATGATCCATAGTCAGCTGAGCCTGGCCAGGAAACTCGCTGCTGCCACACAGTGTGGCATCCTTAACCTTAAACGTCTGTGACGCCATCCCCAGACACTATGATTTCACTTTTGCTGTCGCTCTTCAGCACCTTTCTGTTGAGCTTCCAGACAACTCTAGGCTCTTCCTAGGAGAGAGAGGTCTCAAATATGGCTGGCTGGTGCTCTGCTACCTTCAGCGGCTTCCTTTCTTCCAAGTGCTTGGGTGGCTCATCTGCAACCAACAGTAGGAGGGGCAGTCCTTTGGTTGCAGTCCTGGCCCCTCCTGAGGGAGGACGTGGTGAAAGGGTGGGAGACTTAGGTGGTCCTGGCTTCTTCACGCCAGCATTTGGAGGGAAGCATTGTTTCTTTCCGCTTGCAAACTCTTCTTCTCTGGAGTCCCCTCCTGTGGTAGTCACATGGTTTCTTCCCCAGTTATGGTAAAACAATTTTTTAAAAAATCACTGTTTTAGCCATTTTGTATATATTAACTCACCTAATCTTCACATGGGTAGATTCTATTATTCCTTGTTTTACAGATGGGAGGAATTGAGGCAGAAAAATTTATCCAGCTTGTCCTAAATCACACAGCTTGTGGCAGAAACTTGGATTTGAACCCTAGCAATCTAGGTTGAGAGTGTGCTTTTTTAGAAGTATAGGTTTATTTTTATTTTTGTTAGAAACCAGGAGCCCAGAGCCTCTTCTGAGTCTCCTACATGGTGCAGGGTCCCAAGGCTTTGGGTTGTCCTCGACTGCTTTCCCAGGCCACAAGCAGGGAGTTGGATGGGAAGTGGAGCTGCCGGGATCAGAACTGGCGCCTGTCTGCGATCCCGGCATGTGCAAGGCAAGGAGTTAGCCACCAGGTTACTGTGCTGGGCCTGAGAATGTGCTTTTTTAAAGGGCTTTTTCTTCTGAGATTTTCTTATTTTCATTTTGAATTGAAAGGGAAAGAGAGATTCTGAGATTCCACATGAGGATTCACACCACAATTGCCCCCAGTAGCAAGGGCTGGCAAGGCCAAAGGCGAGAACTTGGAATGCAACCCAGGTCTCCCACATGGTGGCAAGGACTCAAGTACCTGGGCTTTCATCTGTTGCCTCCTAGGGTGTATACTAATAGGAAGCTGGTCAGAAGCAGAGTAGCTGGGCCTGGCATGATGGCTCAGTTGGCTAATCATATGGGTGTTGGTTCAGGTCCCAGCTGCCCTATTTCCCACCCAAGTTCCCTGCTTCTGGGAAAGCATTAGAAAATGCCAGGATCTTCCTTGGGATCCTGCTCCCATGTGGAAGACTCAGAAGAAGCTCCTGGCTCCTGACCTTAAGTCAGCACAGCTTCGGTCACTGTGGCGACTTGGGGAGTGAACCAGCAGATGGAAGACTTTTCTATCTCTCCGTCTCTCTGTAAATCTGACTGTTCAGTTAAAATAAATAAAAAGCAGAGTGGCTATGACTTGCATGAGGCACTCCAAGATGGGAAATGGGAATTCATGTGGCAACCTAATCACTGCTCAAAGTGATTAAATGCTCTGAGCCATTATGCTACAGTGCTGCATGGTGCCCATTCACAGCATCTTCCCTTACATGTATTCCCTCTCCTTGCCCCCCCCAGCCCTTTTCTCTGTAGCCCCCATTCCTCTCCCCTCCCCTGACATGTTCACCTTGTACCCCCTGATGTCTATACTCACAGGGAGGACGTGAGCTGTGTACTCCATCCTCTTATTGCCCCCATCAGGCTGTAGATACCAGTGCCACTCATGCTTATAATGGTAATAGCCAGCACACACTTGGTGCCCAACTGCTTCAGATTTCACTTGCCCAGGGAATTCTGGACCCTCATTGACTCAGTATCCTTCCTCATGGAAGTATCCTTATCATAGGAAAAGACAAAACACTTGGGACTGGTACCATGGCATAGCATGTTAACCCACTGCCTGTGACACTGACAACCTATATGGGTACTGGTTCTAGTTCTGGCTTCTTCATTTCTGATCTAGGTCTCTGCTGATTATCTGAGAAGACAGTGGAGAATGGTTCAAATGCTTAGGCCCTACACCCATGCAGGAGACCCAGCAGAAGCTCCAACTTTGAGCCAGCCCACCTCTGGCCTTCTCTAACTCTGCCTTTCAGATTAAAAAAAAAATGTTAAAAAAAAATAGAGGAACTAATGAAGAGATTTAAGAGGAGATTGCAGCCCTTCCTAGTCTCGAGGCCAGCCTGAGCGGCAGGGTGCATATTCATTACTCTAGTCAAACCCAAGGGCCGCTACAGTCACTGCAGGCCCCTCATATGTTTGGTGGGATACAGGGTCCCTGTCTCCCCAACAAGGCCGATGAGTGTTGGCCGATGAGTGAAGTAAAGGTGTTCAGTGACTTTCAGGACTACCTAATCCAGCCACTCAGTTTAAAAGGAGTAGATAGAAGCTCAGTAGGAGGAAAGTGAATATCTCAGATCCAAAGCAAAGTGGTGGAATAGCTAAGAGCCCAGAGCCAGACCTCTGTGGATAATGAGAAGGTCTGAGAATGGAGGAAGTACAGAGAAAGAAATGATATCGCCAAGGTGGACCTAAGTTAGATGTCTCCTTCAACGGTGATAAGCATCATCTGACAGCTCCTTGATGCAGTGAAAGGTCTGTGGTGTCAGTCTTGGTTTCCATGTCTTCTAGGGGTCAGAATCCAATGGCCTGTGAGGTAGTGAAAGCAAAATGGGCATCCGGAGCCTTCCCAGGCTAAGCCCACAGTCCTGGAGGAGGCCCTGCCTGGAAGGGCCCCTCCCCACTGACAGCTGGAAGAACTAGGAGAGGAATAGGATGGAGGATGAGAAGAGACTACTTAGTTGAGAAACAGCTACCTAGGTACCTGGACCCATTATACAGATTCTCTGATTCCAGGGAGATCCTTAACATGAGCTGGTTGAATGAATGAGTGAATAGCAACTTGGGAACAAGTGAAAATGGAAAGTCAGATGGACATTTCAGAGATGAGAAAACAAACTTAGAGACAGACCTAAGGCTGCAGTACCTAATAGGGTTGTAGAACCGGGAGACTGGAAACCAGTTCTGTCTGACCCCAAGATCTGTGTAAGGATGTTAGTGACCAATGAAGAGAGAAGATGAGTTTTTTGAGTTCCTTGCCTACTGTTCAGTAGGAAGTTTGTCTTGGAATGTGTGTGAAGGGAAGGGAGACCCTGTGTCGTGGACGCCCAGGTGCTGGATTCTGCCCTCTGCTGGTCACTGAGTTCCACTTGGACCTTCTTCATCCTTTTGAGGCCCCTGAAGTCAGTGAAACCATATTCCATGAGACTTCTCATAGTCATCCTTGGGCACCGTGTGGCTTGCATCTCCAGCATCTCTTTCTCATCTGTTACCTTCTGCTGCTTCGTGGGAGCAGGGGAGCCCTGGAGGGGACCAACCTTGCCATCAGTGCCTTCTCTGGAGGAGAGAGGGAGCATTTCTCCCCACCTTGCAATGCCCTTTCCCCCTCCATGGGTTCAGGGTTCTCTGCAAGAGGCCTTCGAGAGCCTTCCCAGCAGGTAAGGAGGCAGTGTCCCAGGCAGAGGCTTCTTCCAGCCTCACCTCTTCTCCAACATTATTTTGAAATCCATTTTCTCTGTACCTGAGGACTGTGGGGGGTAAAGGTCAGAAGATGTCTGGTCCTTGAGCAAAAAGGCCGGAAGAAGGGGGCTGGCTCAGCCCCAGCTACCAGCAAGGTCACAGTGTAGATGGCCTATGGGAGTTTGCTACTTTCAACGAACTTGAAGTTGTCTGAGTTATTCCAGGTTAGTGGTTGCAGCAGGGGAAGAGACAGGGCATGGGAGGGGGACCAAGCAGAGTTGAGTGGGGCTGTATGAGCAGCCTCCATGATTGGGAGACTCCAGCAGTCTGGATGAGCGTCATTTACGTGTGTTTGCTGTCTGACTGCGCCATGGCTACACGCTCTTAGAGGGCAGGGGCTTTCTGATCTGCAACTCTCACCTGTAGTTTCTGCCACTGGGCTATTTCTTCATGGAACACAACTTACCCCTCCATCCCAGGCGCAGAGCTGGCCCCCATGGGAGACGGTGGTGGGTCAAGTTGCCTTAGTGCCTCTGCATATAGTCTGTGGGCTCTCAGAAGGTGCCTGCTGAAGCAATAAGCTTGTGTGAGGGGTGGCCACCAGGGGGTACCCTGAGGCTGCTTGTTGCGGGACTGCGGGTGAGAGTGCAGTGCTGGTAGGTCTTTGCGAGGAGAAGCCGTCAACTTCTGTTGGACAGCCGTTATCTTTGCCTTTCCCAGTGGGAAGTCAGTGAAGTCAGGCTTGCGTCGGTTACTGCTGCCCGGGTCCAGCTCTCCGGAAGTGACTCAGACGCTGGGTAGACGGTGGCAGTTGACAAGGCCATCACAGCTGCGACCCGCTCCACCTTCTGTTGGAGCGGCGGTGGGGGGAGGGGCCGCTCTGGCTCGGCCCCGCCTCCCACGCGGTACGTCCCGTCGTTTGCATTGGCCCCGCCCTTGTCTCGTGGTGGTCCCGCCCCAGCTAGGCCCCGCCTCTCCCGCCCTGGCCACGCCCACAGCGTAGGTCTCCCTTCTCACTGGCCTACCTCCCCCCAACCGGCCACCCTTCGTTTGCATTGGCCCCGCCCCAGCTCGGTCCCCCGCCTCCCGCTCTGACTGCGCCCTCCTGGCCTTGCCCCGCCCCCGACCGGCCTCAAGTATTTGCATTAGCCCCGCCCTCATCTCGTGGTGGCCCCCGCCCCGGCCTCTCTGACCACGCCCTACTGGCCACGCCCATCGCGTAGGTCTCACTTCTCCGCTGGCCTAGATCCCCCCACTGGCCACCCCGTTATTTGCGTTGGCCCCGCCCCGTCTCGTGGTGGTCCCACCCCAGCTAGCCCCGCCCTAGCTGCCCCGCCCCTCCCGCTCTGACCGCGCCCTCCTGGCCACGCCCACAGCGTAGGTCTTCCTTCTCTGGCCTAGCTCCCCTCACCCTGCCGCCCCTTCGTCTGCATTGGCCCCGCCCAGCGTCTGGCTCCGCCCCTGCGGGTCCTCGGGTCATGGGTGAGGCTCGCTCCCGCAGATGGGGGCCCCGCGCGGCCCCGCTCCTTCAGCACGTGCCCCGGTCGATGCTGCCGCGGCTCACCTGGACGGGCTCCTGGATGCGGATGCCGCTGTCCGTCATCCAGGTGGCTTCGGGTTTGGGGTTCCTCTGCACGCGTGCTCCGCCGTGGTGAGCGCAGCCTCCAGGCCGGACGCCCGGCCAGCTCCCGGCCTCCTCCCGCCCCGGCCGGCAGGGAGACCTGGGCGGCGACGCCCCTGTCCTCGGCGCGGTGGCCGACTGCGGCTTCTCCTCGGACGCAGTCGCCGCAGAGCCGTGGGGGCTTCAGGCCACCGAGCTGAGGGGGCAGGACGAGGCCGGACAGTGGACGACTGAGTGGACTGTGGAGAGCGGGAAAAGTGGGCGTCTGCCGGTCCCCACGGAGGTTGGCTGCGGCCTGCGCAAACGCCAGGGGACGCCCCTTCTACCGGGGCCTGAGCCCTGGTGCCTTTCTCTCCTAAAAAGGGGGCTTTCCTTCTGGGATTTTAGGTTTTTGTTGACTTCTTGACTTGCTTTCTTGAAGCCTTGGTTCCGCAGCAGCATTAAGAAGGTCCGGCTTGTCTTTGCTGCGGTTTGTACTTGGTTCATCTGTTCCAGAGTTTCTGCCATTCTGTGGGTCCCTTGCTCATTACTTTGGGCCAAGGGGTGGCTCCCATTCGTGTGTGTGTGTCCTGATCTGAAAGAGCATATACAATGTGGGAATAATGTTCTAGTTGGAGAGCAGAAATCAGTTTTTGCAACATAGATGAAGAAAATTTTGGCTGGTAAGTTATCAGTGAATGAGAAGTGCCCAATTCATGGATTGAAACTGCTAGGCACTCATTGGAGGTCATTTTATTTACTGCTCACAGCATCCCAGTGAAGTAGGTGCCCTGATTATTGGAGAGGGGAAAAATGTGTTAAGACGACCTCATGGCTGCTTTTTTCTTTTTATTGTAGAAGCAGATTTACAGAGAGGAGAGACAGAAAGCTCTTCCATCCACTGGTTCACTCCTCAAATGGCCTCAAAGCCAGAGCTGAGCCGACCCAAAGCCAGGAGCCAGAAGCTTCTTCCAGGTCTCCCCATATGGGTGCAGGGTCCCAAGGACTTGGGCTTTCCTCTGCTGCTGTCTCAGGACACAAGCAAGAGGTTGAGTGGGAAATGGAGCAGCTGGGACATGAACTTGTGCCCATATGGGCTGCTGGTGCTTGAAGGTGGAGGATTAGCCTGTTGAGCCGTGGCACCGGCCCCCTGGCCTGCTTTTCAATAGGTGGTGTTGGCCCATCTCCAACAGGTAGTGTGCAGCTGCACTTAGCCATCAGGCATATTTACTGATTTCTGTGTTTACAGAGAAAAAGGTAGTGCTACATCTGCAAACAGGAGGATGTCACCTAAACACCCAGATCGTGTTCTCGAACCTGGGCTCACTCCCATGTAGTGTCGGGTAGTGGGAGGTGAACAGTGGCTGCCCCTTTAGATGGGCTGTGCCCTTCCTGATCAGCCCTGAACTTGTCCAGATTTACATTCTCTGCCCAGACCTTCTTGGTTAGTGGCGTTCAGCTCTGATGGCGCATCAGCCTCCCTGGAGAGCTTCACAGAAAGCTACTCTAGCGTCCATTACATTCACATATACAGGGTGACATTTGGGTGTTGCGGGTTTTCATCCCCCTCCTGCCCCGAGATGCGATGATTCTGCATACAGAGTTGGGCATCACAGCTGCCAGTCACATGAGTGTGCTGCACCTGTCTAGACCATGGCCTCGAGTTGCAGCCGTTCCACCTGCTCTGCCTCATTGGCCAAGAGTGGTGGGCACAGAAGGGTTGTCTGGCCTAGAAGGAGAACTTGGACGTACTGTTCCTCTGCCATCTCAAGGGACCAGAAACATGACTAAAACAGCCTGCACTGACACCAGTTTCTCAGCTTTTCCTTGGCTCTGCCCTCTCCAGGGCGGAACCCAGGGGCCGCCAGCCTCACAGCTTTGGTCACTTGTTTGTGTCTGCATCCTGTTTCCGTCAGTAACCCAAGCCTCCCATTTCTGAAATGGGAGCAGGGTGTGTGCTATTCAACATGTACCTGAGGTGACTATGTTCCCACTTTCCCATGTCTGAAGCTCTACCATCACAGACATGGTCCATGGTCTGATGGCTCTCAGCTTCTTAGGTGGTCAAGAGTTTGTCAATCCTAACACCATTCAATGATTTTGTATTCAATTTAATTCAATTTATCTGTTTTCCTGAAGCTCTGACCTGTGAGTGAACAGCCTGTGGGCTAAAGCTTTATCAGGTCCCAGGAGGAGGCTGCCGCTGGGACTGGCATCCCTGAGGCCACCAAGGGCTGCTTGTGGAGGAGAAAGGCTGCCCCTTTCCAGCTCCCCCACTCCCCCAGCCGTACCTCCCTGGCCTCCCCGGTCTTGACTGCCCGGGAGAAGGTATGCACATGGGTGGTGCGGCTGCAGAGTTGCAGGGGCACAAGACCCCTCATCATCTCCTGGTGGTGAAAGATCTGCACAGGGACAGCAGGTGTGAGACCAGCTAGAGGGCGGGCCCAGAATGGACAGCAGGCGGGCACTCACCTGTGAGATCAGCCAGAGGACGGGCCCAGGATGGGCAGCAGGCGGGCATTCACCTGTCAGACCAGCCAGAGGACAGGCCCAGGATGGACAGCAGGTGGGCACTCACCTGTGAGGACGGGCCCAGGACGGACAGCAGGCGGGCACTCACCTGTCAGACCAGCCAGAAGATGGACCCAGGGCAGAGAGCCAGCGGGCACTCACCTGTGAGACCTGCCAGAGGACCGGGCCCAGGATGGACGAGGGAGGGAGCAGCAGGGAGATGCTGCGATGGTTGTGTGAGTGCACACAAGCATACATGGAAGGTCCAATGCACAGGGCAGGTTAGGGAGAGGGCTCAGGCAGCAGGCCTCTGTCCTTGGACCTTTTTTCCTTTTCTTCCATCTCCATTTTTCCGGTTACAAGAACCAGTGGACCAACCCTCTCTCTGAGTAACCCCCATCCATTCCAAGTCCTTGCAGGGGGAGCCAGTCAGATTTGGCCCATAGGGAGCCCAGGGTATCTGCTGAGGGTAGTGGCACCAGGGAGGCAGTGCAGGTTCAGGAGGGAATGAGGCCAGACCTCAGAGGGAACTTCCTGACTAAGCTGCCTTGGGAGGAGGCCTGAAAGGGAAGCCATGGGACTTCCTCCCAGACCCCTGGGGACTGTGGCCTCTGTAGGATGTGAAGACACGTGAAGATGTTTTCTATTGCCCTGTCTTCACTTGTGACAACATAAAAGCACAAGTGCAACTTCGAATGTCTTAGCCTGTGGGCATTTGTTATTATTATTTTTTTGAAGCTGTTATTCAATCACATGGTTAAAAAGATACATAAAGCGATGTAAATGAAGGCACAGCCCAGTGCTGGGGCACCCGCCGGCAAACAGGAGCACTGCCTCTGTCCTCTGCCTCTGGTGACGGGGGGAGTGTGTTGGACTCCCATGTTGCTCCTTTCTGTGTTAGGTTCCCGCCGACTCGCTGTACTTTTGCATGTGACCAACACAGCCGCTGCTAAGCTCCCCACCACAACCCCCTCATCACAATGCAGACACTGCCGTCTGAGACAAGGCTCAGGGTAACTCAGAATGTCTTAGTGCCTTGATTCCCGGCCCTGTGGCCTTCTCCAAAAGCCTTCTTCAGAGTCAGGCGGTTTGAGGCTAACATCCCTTTCCCGACAGTGAGCACCTGCTGCTAGGAACCAGAATGTAGACAATCATCACACAGGCCCTGGAGGCAAGCTTTGCTCAAAATGCTCCGTTTATTGCTCTATTCAATGACCACGAGCGAATTATAAAAACACGCTGCCAAATGACTCGGGTCTGCCGTGGAATAAATATTTAAGGTCAGCAATAAAAACATGTGGCTCCAAGATAACACGCATTGCCAGAGTCATGCACGCCCTGCCGAGGGGCTCTCCATGGACACAGGGACACAGGGACACACACAGCAACATGGAGCGAGACCTCGGGGAAGGCTTTCCCACACGACACCACAAACCTCTCATACATCCAACCCATGGAGCCCTCTACCTCCAGGCCCGAGCCTTGGGGGGATCCCCACCCCCACCCATCCTTTACCCTCTTGACGGTCTCTCACACTCACAGGTCACCCTGGGATGCCCATCCCAACCCAGGGACCTCTTAGCTGAGGTTGCTCTGGAACTTCCATGTTCCCAGGTCCCAAGTACTGGGTGGGGTGGGGGGCAAAATGCAGCCTGTCTGCTGGGAGCAGTGGCTGTGTGTATTTGGGGGCATCCGAGGCAGGCCCCTACCTGGGCTGCCCAGGGACTGGAGCTCCTCACCCCTGTGCCCTTTCCCGGGCCGGGGAGACACAGTGTTTGGTACAGACAGCAGACATGGAGACAGACAGAAGGCGCTGCGGCAGCACATGAGGAGTGCGGCACGGGGACATGGGGGCCCAGGAGCATGAGTTCCGTCAATAAAAACCAAGGCCCCGGGGCTGCGCTGTTGGGTCAGGTCCCGGGTCCCAGGCCTGGCCTGGTACCTCCTCCCAACTCCCCAATATGTACAGAGCTATGCTGGGGGGTGGGGGTGGATGGGCCAGGCACAGGCTAGCAGAGGGAGGGAAGGAGGGCGGTGGGTGAGAAGAAGTTGCTGACTGAAGAGCAGGAAGCAGAAGGGGAAGGGGGTCAGGCCCAGGCCAGGTGGCAGCCAGAGGACCACGCAGGTGGAGCCTGCTCACTCCGGAGGCTGGTGGGACAGCTGCTTCTCGTAGAGGCTCATGACATGGTGCACAAACTGGTACTGCTCATAAGTCTGGATCATGCCGCCCCTACCCAGCAGAGGGCATGTGGGTAGGGGTGGGGTCCCTGGAGTGGCCTGCAGGAGGACACCCCTTCCCTTCCCCCACCATGGGCTGTCAGTCACTTGGGGCACATGAGGAGCCTGTTCTTGGGCAGCCTGGAGATGCCGACACTTGCCACCTGCCAGTTTTGCCTCCTCTTGTCTAGGAGTCTGATGTCTTGGGCCACCATGTTTTGCCCACTGGTTCTGTTTCTCTTCCCTTTTCCTCTGGATCCCAAATGTGTACCCTACTGTCCTCCCTGCTCCTTGTCTGCCCGAAAGCCCCATGCACGCATCAGCCCACCCAGCCATCCCGGAGAGGTCCCCACCCATAGGCTGACCTGTCCTGGCGCAGCTGGCATGTGGTCTTGAGGATGTCCACTACGCCTTCATGCCGCAGCTGCTGGCAGCAGATGCTGGTGGCAATGAAGCAGCCAGTTCTCCCGATCCCTGCACTGGGGGCCAAGTGCACGGGAGCAGGTGAGGGGCAGGGTGGTCTGTGGAGTGGGGTGGCCCTGCCTCAGCCTTGGCAGGCAGCTGAAGGACTCACCTGCAGTGGACAATGATGGGGGTGCAGTGGGGCCCCTCCTCCTGTGCTGCCTCCTCCACCTCGCGCACCAGGTGCAGCAGTGGTGGGGCCCGGTCTGGGGTCTTCTGGTCCGGCCAGGATGTGAACCAGTAATGCTTCAGGCACCGCTCTTCAGTCCCGCTCTGCCCAGGAGACAGAGCCCCCAGCCCCCCCGCAGATACCTCTGAGCTTGTCCTTCTTACACACCAGCTCAGAATAGAGCACGGCTGGGAGGGGAGCAAGCACAGGAGAGATGGGACCCTGGCCCCTCCCAGCTCCACCGCAGCACCCAGAGGCCAGAACCAGACCCCCTGGGAGAGGCCTGGAGTCCCTTCTCCAGCTCAGTCCTGTCCACAAGTGGCCCAGGTGCCCCCCAGCCACACGACCCACAGCCCCCAAGCCCTTGGCCTCCCCTTGCTGTGTTCTGCTGTCCATTCCCCTCTAAGCTCTGGGTGTCCCCGGCTTGGCTTCCACCTTGATCCCCTCTCCACAGCCTGACATTCTTTCTCTTTCCCTGACCGTTGTGGACCCACAGTGGTCAGAGGGGCTGAGTCTAACACAGACCCCAGCGTGCTGCTGCTGAGTTCAAACCCCTCGGTTACAGCTTGAACGTGTCTCTTCCAGATCCCCCAGTGTGAGGGTCTACAGAGATGGGGCCAGGGCGAGTGCCCTGATGACCTTCAGAACTGAGAAATAAACCTGTTAATGATAAGCCACTCAGCCTGTAGTGTTTTGTTCTAGCAGCCTGGCCTGAACAAGACCCCTACCTCTGCATTCTCTGTTCTGGGAATTCCCTGTTCTGGACTCACTCCCCTTAGTCCTCAGCCTGGCAAACAAGATTTCATCACACAGATTTACCCTTCCAGAAACATCCCTGGCCTCTGCACACAACCCTCCAGAAAGGGTTGTGGGCCAAGTTTCTGCAGGGCTTCGTGTACACGCACAGGCACCCACACATGCACACACTCCATTGTCCATGCCTTATTTCTGTTGTTGCAGACAATGTTTTCTGCATTGTCCTAGGCGGATATTTGAGACCCTGAATTTGAGACCCCATTCAGCATGGCCACTCCCAGGAAGGGTGCCCTGTCTAGGCTGGGGCCCTTGGGAACCCTTACCTGTCTCTTACCTAAGCCACCATCTTAGGGGCGCATCCTGAGTAGAATCCATGCTTTGCACTGCTCTGCGCTCCCAGAATGCAACCCAGAACCCAGCCCAGGGCAGGTGCTTGAAACTGGCTTATGGATAGGAGGAAATATCCTCCAAGCCTACCTTGCCCTAGTTCTCCCTTACAGACCCATAGTGCTGGGAAACCTGGAAAGCTCCTCCCCACTCGTCTCTTTTCTCTTTCTGCCTAGGCAGCCATGCCTCAGGCATTTGTGACAGTCATCACAGCTCCTCCCTATCCAACCCCTTCCCCGCTTTCAGGGTTGCCTAGGAGTCCTCGACACCTGTGTGTGTCTGTGGGTGAGCCCATGGGGAAGAGTCTCGGGCTGTGAGCTCCCTTTCTGTGGCTGGGCCTGTGGGGCCATCAGCACTGGGCTGCATGGGGCTAAGGGTCAGCTACCTTACCTTCAGAGTTTTTGCAGTGGACTTCTTGGTTTTTAAAAAACAGAACCCACAGATCCTCCTGATTTGAAAGGAACAGTCTCCTCTATTATGCGCTCCTGGAAGAGGCATAACTTCAGGGTGGGAGGATCCCTCCCTCCACTCTTCTGGGCTGTTCCACATTGCTCATCTGTTGTTGCTGCCTGCCTCTCTGCCTTGGCCATTTTCTGTAACTCAGGCTTCTGTGCCTCATCAAAGCCGTGGGGAGTGCCTGCCCTCTGGTGGACAGATTTGGCTCCACAGGCTAGTGGCCCAGCACCCCAGGCCTGGAGAGGACCTGTCAGACCCTCAAGTCACAAGCACAGCACTGGAGGCTGCTGAAGTTCCCTCATACAGCCACTTCTGGTCTTGACTGCATTTTAAGCAGGCTCAGAGAGCATTACGTATGACAGTGTGGAAAAAGAAATCCAGCAGCAGTAAGCTTTGGAAAAAAGCCACAACCTGAGTCCTGCTTGGCCTCCAAATCCATTCACTGCTGCTTCGTCTCTACTTCCTGGTCAGCTACACAGGCCTCTGTCTCATCTAGAGTGCATTTCTGCCCAGTCATGCATACTTCTTAGCCCCCATCCTCCTAGCCTAGCCCAGCCCGGCCCAGTCCAGCCCAGCCCGGCATAGAGCTCACCTTGAGGGAGATGAGCCGCAGCCGGTAATCCTCCGTGTGGATGACTTTGCGCACGGTGATCTCGACGCCATCGTGCACCACCTGCTCCTCCGGCCAATACTCAGTGCATTTCTGCAGGGGCCCAGATGGGGCTGCCAGTCGCCCTCTGCAACCCCTGCCACCTCTCCCCAGTGGCTCCCCCGGGCCAGCAGGAGATTTCCAAGGGTAGGGACAGGCTTGTTGGAGCATGTTGGAGTCAAATCCCAAGCTGTACGACCTACAGGCTATGTCTTTCCAGGGCCTCGTTTCCACAGCTGGAAACTCGAGGCAGTCCTCATGTTGAAGGACTTTTATGAGGATCCAGCATACTGGACTGTTACGGGGATGGACAGTGTCAGTCTGGCCAGCTGGGAAGCAGCTGAGGTTGTGGCACTGGAGATAGAGAGGCCAGCTCCGGGCCCTGCCTCTAACCACGTGGTCCCAAGACACCATCCTGATCTTGTTCAGCCTCCATCTCTTTCTATTGACTTGGATGGGAACCCCACCAGCCTTCCAGGATTACTGTGACATTGTGCTGTGCAGGGTGGGGCACAAAGCATGCAGACGCCTGGTCCTGGCGTGGGTCCCTACCTCGTTCATCTCCTCGATGTTGGTGATCATGACAATAATGGGCGCATGCTCCTGCCACACCATGCGCCAGAAGTCGGCCACTGTGCTGACAATGGGTCCCTGCGTGGCAATGTACACCTTCTCCTCTCCACCGTAGCCCTGTAGCCAGCCAAGTCCAGGGGTCAGGGTCAGGGTCAGGGCTCCTAGGGCCCAGTTCCCATGCTCAGGCTCTTCCCGGGGCTGGCAGGAGCCAGAACTGAGTTTAGGCACAGGTCTGGGGGACGCATCCCTGGGGCTCAGGCCTCCCCTTCAGTGAGGTCATCGGGATGGGACTACATACCCTGATGTAGTTGGCATTGATGTAGGAACTCAGAGGGTCCTCAGGGTCCGATGAGGTCAGACACACCCTGCTGTGAGGGTCTGGGTAGAGGAGGAAGACAGGTGAGGCCAGGACCTGGGTGCTCTGCTGTTCAGCCAGTCTTCCTTTGGCTCATCCCAGGGTCCCCACCTTTCTTTGGGGCCCTAGCAGTTCTTCTTCCCCATGACCAATAGGAAGACAGTGACCCTCTATGACCCATTCAGACAGGGTGAAGAGGAGCGGGGCAGGGGTCCTGGGTATGTCTGAAGGATCAGTGACTGTCCTGGGCCTGTGTCCCTTAGGCTGCCCTGGACTCCCTGCTCCCTCCACGCTCTGGCGAAAAGAAGGCTAAGGCAAGAAAGGGATGACCTCGGGTTGAGACCCTAGGTGGCAGGTGGCATATAGCGTATGTGGGGATGCCCTACCACTCACGCATACAGTCAGCATGTCAACCATGTCCTTCCAGATGTACACAGGTGTGTGTAGACCCCATCTTGTCACCGAGTGCTGTGTGAGCGTGTAAGCCACACCTTGCCACTGAATGTAGCTTGAGTGTGTACACCTCGTAGCCTATAAAGGCTATAAAGCCCCACCTTTCCTATTTGGTGACCGAGAGAAAGACCTCTGCCTCCAAAGGCTGTGAGGGCATAGGAGGGAGAACAGAAATGAAGGCACCGTGTCAGCTGCCAGGTGCACTCCGGAGGGCTACCAGGATTTGGTGGAGGGCAGTTCAGGGGAACGTTGGGATGGGAGGGAGGGAGAGGCTTCTGTGCCTAAGCTTAGACAGCAGATGTGTGTGCACGGAGGTTTCTGTCTCCAGTCTACTTGTACGTTGGATCCCATAGTAACAGATTCCCGTAACATCCTGTTCTTCCTGAGCAGAGTGTGTTGTGTTCCAGCCCCACCTTCCCTGTATTGACTAGCCTGGCAGCTGGGGAGGCTGGGGCAGTGACAGGGAGGACATGCAGGGCGGCTAGGGACACTGGTGGTGGCCTGCAGCTCCGGGGGCTGGTCTTGCTTCGGCACAGCATCTGAATCTTTTCTTTGGGCCTCAGTCTTTTGTCTGCTAGAGGGAAGGCTGGAGCATCAGCACCCCTAGTGGGTGCAAGGGAGGCTCTTGGAGACGGCATGGAGTGGAGTAGTCACTCCAGGTGGGTTTGGAGCCCAGCTCTGTGACCTGCCAGCAGTGTCCAGGTGCTCCTTTCACGATGATGACCCCACTGACCATGTACAGACTACACGAATGAGTTAGGCAGGCAACTTAGACCAGCACACGCTCAACACCATACAGCACTTTTCCTGCTACAAGCTTTACTACAAGGCACTGGGAAGAAGGGTGTCAAACAGGAGAGGGGACAAGCAATGCCTCCCTGCTGAAGTCCTTCCTACCCCAGCCCCCTTGCCCAAGGGCTTTGGCAGGTGGATCAGGGGTGCAGTATTTCTCCTGGACAGGGACATAGTAGGGTGGCTTGGATAGAAGAGCAAGGGCAAGGCGGAAGGGGACTTTGTGTCCAGGGTGACGAGTGGAAGTGGAGAGCAGGCAGCTCTGCATGGGCCTTCTCTCTCTCCCTTGCCTGTGCCTGTCCAGATCACAGGCCAGAAGGACCACAGTGGGCGCTGCCCCTTCCTGCCAGCTGCCAGAACCTCTGGAATCAAGGAGTTACTGCCCTAAGAGCAGCAGTGTGTTCCACCTGCCTATGAGCCCTGGCCATGCTGGTGGCTTGCGGGTGACTGGTTGCCTGAAGAAAAACATGATATGGTCCTTGCTCCCATGGGACACAGAGTGTTGGGCAGGTAGACAGCTTGTATGTGCATGTGAGCCCAGGGGCTGCAGGAGCCTAGGGACTCTGGACCAGACCAGGCTGCTCGGGCCTCCTGGAAGAGGTGGCTCCTTGGCTTGGTTTGCAGGAGCAGAGCTGGAACAGCATGGGTCAGGGTTATGGGCGATTCCACTGCACAGTTCAGGTGAGGTCTGGAGAGGAGGCTGAGGCTCCAGTACCTTCTAAGCCTTGCCTAGAGAGTGGGGCCCAGTTCTGAGGATTGCATGGGTGATAGGAGGAGAGTGGCATCAAGGATTATTCTGTCCTACCGTTCTGGTGGCAACAGTAGGACAGGAGGCAAGAGGGAAGGCAAGAGACCGGGCAGGAGCTGTCAGCAATGACCAACACAGAAAGTGTCAAGGGTTGGGAGCTGCACTGCCTGGCAGGACTCCTGTGGGCATTCATGTCAAGGTACTCTAGGTAGATAATGTCTCTTGGCATTGGGCAGCCCAGGGAAGCCCTCTTCTTCACCATGTCATCTGGCAGTGGGGACGAAGAGAGGATGCTATAGTCCAGAGACCTTCATCTACCCACCATCTACTTACTCATCCACTTGTTACCTACTGGCCTGTGCATCTGTCTCTCCCTCCATCCATCCAGCCCTCTGACTGTCCATGTATCCATCATCTGTCTGTCCATACATCCAAATATGTGCACAGAACACCCATCATATACCAGGTCCTGTTTTGGTGCTTGGGACACAGTGGTGAAAGACAAAGGAATCTCTGCCCTGCTCTTGTTCTGCAGGCCACCTGCTGGGTTACCATCACTCTGATGGTGTCTATGGAGCAGACTCTCGCACTGCCATGTGTGAGCCTCATGCATGTCTGTACCAGGGGCAGGGCCTTGGGAGTGACACTCATGCATCATGGAGACCACAGCCCTCAGCAGCATGGCCTGGACCTGGAGGTGGCCTTTGCTCAGCCTGACCTGTCCTCTTTCTCAAGTCTGGTTAGTGGGTGCTGGACAAATAAGATGTCTGGTAAGGAGTGGGAGGCCTGGAGGCTTGGGCATGGCAGGAGGTGGCTGAGACTCTTGGCAAGCCAGTAGGGACTATGGGGAGACATGGCCAGCAGAGTCCTAGTTTTGGGGTACCCAGGCCCTTTCCTCCAGGTAGGGCTGGGAAGGGGACAGCAGGAAGAAGAGGTGAACAGCTCTAAACAATGGATCCCGGCCTTAAATGGTGCTTTGTTTAACTGGAACTACCTAGAGATGATGTATCCATGGAAACCACAAGTCGATATTTTAAAAGTTAAAAATAAGTCATGACATCTTACATGTTGTTGGAGATGCTGATGGCAATACGGCTTTTTGAAAGCCTTGCTACTTCACAAATGAGTGAAGCAGATTTTTGGGGTTTACTTCCAATATGTCACCCCTAAGCTAGCCCGGGGGCCTGGGCATGGGTGGCAGGCAGACAGGGGCCTGATGAAAGTGACTTGAAAGCCATATTTAGCAACAGACACTGGGTCACCCGGGCTTACCATTCCCAAAGGAAGGAAAACCCCTTTCAGACCACCTAGGGAACACCCAGTCTCTTGAATACTCTGAGTGGCAGGGAGCTCACTCCCCTGTGCCTGTTAGAGGACTCACAATCCAAGCAAACTGAGATCAGGCGCGTTCAGGGTGGTATGGCCGTAGACGACACACAATCCAAGCAAACTGAACCTAAGACAGACTAGAGCCCAGTACAGAGGCGGCAAGGGCCTGGGCTGGAGACTCTGCCCTGTACTTCGTGGTTGTGTGACTGGACGAGCTGTGGACTGGCCCTCTCAGAGCCTGAACTCACTGCAGTCTGTCCACTCTGGAGACAGGAAGGACATGGACACTGCCAGTCCCCACATACTGCCTAGTCCAGTGCACCTGCCTTCTCCACACTTCCAGACCTCTGTCCTTTCTCCTCCAGGATCCCATCATCCCTGGAGACCCAGTTCAGGCCTCTTGGTCCCTCCTAAGCCCTGCTGCAATATGTACTCACTGGGAAGGATGGTTTTGTATCGGTTCTTGCGCACCAGCCCGGGGATGTCGTACTCCTTGGGATCCACAAAGTTCATGGGGATTTCCTGCAGGAGGAGGGCATGGTGGTGTGAGTGGCTGAGGGCTGGGCTTTGGGGACATGCAGACTGGGCTGACAGTCTCCCCTTTCCTGCGTTCAGCGGCTGAGTGGTGCAGGCACACATTCAACAAACGTTTGCTATCACACACAGCCTCAGAACAGTGCCTGGTGCAAGCTATGTGTAATCAGTGTCACTGTGGGTGCTCCTTGGGCACCAGACCGGCATGTAACAGGCTCAGTAAACAACTGGTAAATGCAAACAATGGCCACCAAGGGTGACCTGGCTAGTCACTGCCTTCTTCCACAGTCTCTGAGAGACAGCTAAACTGAGTGACTTTCCTGACCCATGTGGTGTAGCAATTTGGGTCACTGTCTGTTATGCCAGCATCCCATATGGGTGTTGGTTTGAGGTTGCCTGTTCCACTTCTGATCCAGTTCTCTGCTAACGGCCTGAGAAAAGCCACTGAGGATGGTCTGAGTGCTTGGGCCCCTGCTGGATGAAGCTGCTGGCTTTGGCATCAGCCTGGCCCAGCTCTGGCCATTGCAGCCACTCGGGGAATGATGGAAGAGATCTCTCTCTTTGTTCTCCCTCTCTGTTAACTCTGGCTTTCAAGTAAATAAGTCTTGATGAAAACATATTACTGCAGAGGAAGCCACCTCCTCTTAGAAGCCTTCCCTGAGTCTGTAGCAGAACAGGTGCCCTGGTCACGGTGTGTGTCAAGCTCTAAGCTCAGTGTGGTTCATTCATTGTACCCAAGATACTCACAATGAGATGTGAACAAGGTAAATGGGGTCAGGGGGTATATATGGGAACTCCTTCTATTATGACCTCACAATTTTTGTTTGGTGCATTTAATACCACTCTGCAATAAAATGTAAAAAATTAAAATTAAATAAGAAGCGAGCCCTGGTGTGCACTTTGCCTTTGGAATGTGCGCTGTCTGGCCTCTCTCGTGTGTGCCAGTCTCCTTCCCACTATTAGTAAGGCAGCCTCAGTTCTGCTTTCAGGCGCCACTTATGGCCTTCCCCTTCCTAGGAGCACAGGACACATCTGCCTTTCTTTCTAAATGGTTCCCAGCTTTTGAGGTGCACCTCGTCCTCCATCGCCCTGGTGTTCCCTGGGCACCCACTCTGGTGCCCTGGCACACCCTACTACTACGCTCACCTAGACCAGCACCTCACTGCACACAGCTTCATAGGGCCCAGTGGTCCTGCACCTCCTCAATATGGGCTCTGTAAAATAACAGTTGTAACACTCCCAAGGATGGTGGTGAGAATGAAAGAAAAATCCCAGGACACTGCTTGGGTACAAGGGGGTCAGGCCATGTTCCCTCCTCTCTGGCAAAGTCAGTCACAGCAGGCAGGGGAGGGAGGTGATGGTGCTGGGAACTGAGAGAGGGGCAGAGAAAGGCTTCTTAGAGGCTGGAAGGTGCTGGGAGGGGAGGCAGGCACCAGACAGGCTCAGGTGGCACTGGCTCTGCTGCATATGGATGGCCCCTGCGAGCTAGGTCTGGGGGCACAGGCTGGAGGAGGAGGCTAGCTGTGCCAACTCAGGTAAGGCAGGCCATGTGCTGCTGCAGGCAGTGCCAAGTTCTAGAGAGCTTGGAGCTATAGGTCTGGGCAGGGGGAAGAAGCCCAGAGGGGAGGGCTCTCTGCCTACTGAGAAACAATGTGGTCTGGGGCAAGGGCCACTGGGACAGCTGGGAGGGGGCGGGGTGAGGGAGGCTTTGCTTTCCTTGTACCTGTGGCTTATAACAGAAGGGGGCTCCTCAGCCATTCCTACCCACAGCTGCAGTCACCTGACGGCTGAGTCTGAGGACCTGGGCCCCCTACCTCTTCTTCCCAGGACCCTCTGGCTGAGAAAGGACTATGAGAGCACCCCGGGGAGCAAGGCCTGCAGTATGGGAAGCTCGCTGCCTTCCCTCTGGGCTCTGTGCCAGAAGCTCTGCGGCCTGCAACTCTTGCTGCACATTGCTAAGCCCCACTTAAAATGTGCCCTTGATTGACAATTGTGGCCATCTTCTAGGTGTTAGCAGCTCTTAACTGCACGGGCATTTGGGCAAACAGGGGTGTCCGCAAGATCTGAGAGGAGGCAGTCAGAAGCTGTGGGGTAGAGCCTAGTGGGAAGGTGACTGGGATCTAAGCCAGAGCCTTAGGGGAGATGATCAGAGAAATTTAAAGAATTTGAATCCTCTCCATGAACTATATTGAATATGTTACAAACAAATTAAAATAAAGAGGCCAATGTTGTGGTACAGTTTGTTAAGC
This sequence comes from Ochotona curzoniae, assembly GCF_017591425.1. Lineage (NCBI taxonomy): Eukaryota > Metazoa > Chordata > Mammalia > Lagomorpha > Ochotonidae > Ochotona > Ochotona curzoniae. The sequence goes on from NW_024466409.1 coordinate 1,106,192, forward strand.
CCCTGTCTGCAATGCAGCATACCATGTAGGTGCCTGTTTCAGTCCTGGCTGCTCTGTTTCCCATCCAGCTTCCTGCTAATGTGCCCGGGAAAGGAGTGGAGGATGGCCCAAGTGCTTGGACCTCTGCACCTGTGTGGGAGACCTAGATGAAGTTCCTGGCTGCTGGTGTTGGCCTAGCTCCACTCGGGCAGTTGTGGCTATTTGGAGAGTGAACCAGCAGGTTCAGGTTGCTTCTCACCCTCTCTCTGTGCAACTCTGCTTTTCCAATAAAAATACTTTTGCAAAGATTTATTTATTTACTTTAAAGATAGAGTTACACAGAGAGGAAGAAACAAAGAGAGAGAGAGAGAGAGAGAGAGAGAGAGAGAGAGATCTTCTATCTGCTGGTTCACTCCCCAAATGGTTGTAATGGCCAGAGCTGGGTTAGTCTGAAGCCAGGAGACTCTTCCAGGTCTCAATACACACAGGGCCCCAAGCACTTGGGCTATCCTTTGCTGCTATCCCAGGCCAGAGAGCTCCATCAGAAATGGAGCAGTCAGGACTTGAACTGGTACCATATTGGATGCTAGTGTTGCAGACAGGGGCTTAGCCTGATACGCAATAGTGCGGGCCGCATGAGTCCCTCCTTCCCTCCCCCCCTTTCCTCCTATCTCTTTCTCTCTTTCTTTCTAAATAAATGGAAAAGCTAAAAGAAAAGAAAAAGCCTAAGCAATGCTTGGTGATCTCTCTTGGCCTGGAGTCCCTGAGTCAATGAGAAGGCTGCCTGTTGTGGACAACACAGACTCTGAACTCCACCAGGCGCTATCTCCCGTCTCGGTGTCGTGAACATCTCTTTAGTCCCAACCACAGCCCTGTTATTGCCATCCCCATTTTTCTGATTAGAAAACTGAGGCACAGAGGGGAAGCATTTGCCCAAGGTGGCTGGAGAGCAGACTTGACTGTGATGTTCACATTTGCTGGGTGCTAAGCTCTGGGCCCGGAGCTCTATCTCCCAGCCAGTAGCAAGACGGGGAGGCACAGGCAGGCCTGCCACAGTGAGGGGAGTGGGGCGTGGCACAGAGGACTCACAAGGAATTCCGCCTGCAGCAGGAAAGGGTCCAGGGCCTTTTCATGCAGCTCCTCTGCGCGGAGCACACGGGAGGCGCTAAGCAGGTATTCGTGGGCCGACTCCTCACGGGGGGACACGAGGTAGCCGAAGCCCTCCTCGTTGCAGCCTGGAGTGCACATGTCCAGGGTCAGGGAGACATTGGAACCCCTCCTGGAAGCACGAGGAGAGGGGCAGTGAGTGTCGCGCAGAGAGAGGGTGCAGCTGGCCAGGAAGCTGAGGGAGGGGTCAGAGGGAGAACAGGTTGGGCTTGAAGAGAAGGAGTGGGGAATGTGCCCAGAACTCCTCATCCCCACCCACCACCAGGAGCAGGAACCTCGACCCTATTGGGGGGACCTGACTCCCGAGATCTGTTTCCTGTCACGGAGCAGCTAAGCAACTTTGAAAAGGTGCAGCAGTCTCATCTGCAGCAGCCCCAACCTCGGGCTCCCCTCGGCTGCTGTGGAGTCAGGTCCTCCCTGTGGTCCCCAGGGAGCTCAGAGAGAGGCAGGTCATCTGCCTCAGAGCCCAGCAGATGCTGGCTGCAGCTGGCCTTGGTGGGGGCTGCCTGGGAGTTAGAGATAGGGACCTTTAGCAAGGAGCGGCAAGGCAGGAGTCCCAGGGACAGCACGCTGGTGGGAAAGATGCCTGCCCTGGATACACTTTACTAGGTGCCAGCATGGAACAGAACAGGCCTTCCCTCTGCAGAGTTGGAGACCTGGACCCCCTCTGCCCATGCTGAGGGGTCAGGAACAGCCCAGGCACGTCAGGAAGGTGACAGCAGAGCTGAAACCAAACCTAGGTTTTCTGAATCCTCACTCAGTGCTCACCCCACAACATTGCGTGGGTTGCTCCGAGTTGAGCTGGCTTTGAGGCTGCCTGTGCCTCCCAGGTGTGCTCTGTGGAGCCCCTGAGATGCTCCGTACAAACAGGGCTCCTTGATGGCACACCTGGAATCCCTGTGCTGAGCAACCAAGTGTGGCAAAGGCCAAGGTCCATGGAAAAGAAACCCAGCCAGGCTTACTGGCATGCAGGTACATGAGCGTGCACACGTGTGTCTGCCTGCACCCATCTGCGTGTGCATGGGTGGGTACAACATCTGCACAGAGTCCTGGGTGAGCATGCTCACACTGGCCAAGCTGCGCGGCCAGCTCTGTCCTGCGCTCTGGGAGCCACAGCTAGGCTCCTACCCTTCTCACTGGGAGCAGAAAACCCAGGGCCCCTGGAGACCACCCCCTCCCTCTCCTTTACCCCTCCCACCTCTCCTGCAGACCCATGGACTTGACGCTCAGCGAGGTGGGGTCGGCCTCAGGCTTGATGTCCATTACGCAGTCAAACACAGGTGTCTCAGGCACAGGGTCCAGGTCCAGGAAGTCATCCTCAACCTTCTCTTCCATCCACTCTGAGTAGGTGAAGGAGGGCTGGCGGCTCACTGACTGGCGCCGGTCCTCGGGGGGCAGCGGGGCGGGGGGCTCTGCAGGAGCCCTCAGCAAGTGCCACACCTAGGTGGAGGTGCACGGTGCCATGGGCCTGGGCCACCAGCGGCCGCCCCCCGCTCCAGGTTGCACGTCCTACCCCTCCGAATGAGCGTCGGGAGCAGCCTTGCTTTCCTGGGGGCTGTCACCCAGCATGAAGCTCTCCCTCCACACGCCCGCCTCAGTTCCTAATGGGTTCAGGTATCCTTGGTGGGTCCAGGGATTCCTGCGGTAGTCTTCTCCCTGCCTCAGCTCTTCCCCCAGCCCCAGTTACCATGAACCTCTCACTCCCACGGGTGGAAGGAGACAGACTCATGAACTCAACCCACTCAGGTTCGATGGGAGATGAAGGGGAAGGGAAGGAGGCAGGGCCCCAGACTGGGGTCAGGAGGTGCCTTACCAGGGAGGTAATGAGGACCAGGCCCACAGACAGAGCGATCAGCATCAGACTGGGGAGTCCCCAGGTCCCAGTGCCCAGCCAGGCCTGGGGAACAGCAAACAGATCAGGTGAATGAGTTGGGGTTAGAGTGCTTACCCATTTCCAGAGTGGCCAAACTGAGGTTCTGAAAAGCATGTCTCAAGTTTGGGGTGGGCGGCAGGCAGAAGTGTTTTGGGGACTTGGAAGTATCTCCAGAAGTGGAAGAGTGAGACGGAGCTCCCCCTACCCACCTGAACATCCCTCCCCCACCGGCAGACCTTACTCACCGTGGCTCCCAGCTGTTTCAGCAGTGTGAGCAAGGAGCAGATGAGGTCTGTGGCGTTCTGTGACCACACATGGCCATAGCCGCTGAACCACAGCACCCCACAGGCAAGCTGGCGGCCAAGAGGAGCCCACTGAGCTCAGAGCCAGGGTTCCTCACCCACCCTCAGCCCCACGCACAGCTCACTAGAGAGGGAGGTACTGTACCTCTGAGAACTCACAGGGCAGCTAAGGGAGGGGGCCCCATATGGAGGCCTCAGGGAGTCAGGAGAAAGCCCTTCCCTGAAGAAACCCAGAGGGTCATTGCATTAAAAGGGAAGTCTCTCAGAAAGGTCTCTGCAGGCAGGGAGCTCTCAGAGAGAACTTTCTAGAACCAAAGGGTTGGGGTAAGGGGTCCTGGGCATCTGACTGTGGTGTGAGGGGCTTGGGGCTCCAGGCTTCCCCTCACACCAGCCTTGAGGTCCCTGGGGTTTCTAAGGGACCCCAAGCCCACATCCCTGGACCCTCATTCTCTCTAGTTGGCCATCTTGGGAGGAAGCACGGCTGTCCCTCAGCCCCACCAGGCCCGTGCGAGGCCTGCTTGTCCTTACCAGGAACTGGGAAGCGGCGAACAGTCCCAGGCTGCTCCTGCCGGTGGGGGAGTGGCCGCCGGCACCTTGGGGTGGCGGTCTCTGAGCTTGCTCCGGGGGTGGTGGGGGCGGCGGCGTCTCTCTATGCGCATCACCAGGCCCTTCCGCCTTGTCCAGCGCCTCCATCACTACCGGCTGGGGGAGACCTGCGGAAGATGGGGCCAGGCAGGCCGCTGACTCTGGGTCCTGCCCTGGCTTCCTGTGATCCGATCTGCTATCAGTCGGTGCGGCTCTACTCCCAGCAGTCTCCCTCGATTAGCAAAGCAATATTCCCCTACCTTCGTCAGAAAGAGCTAAGTGTGGGTGGACAAATTATTTCTCTTATTTCTCCAGTAACAGAGTTAAAATGGCAGGAGGTTTTTCATAGTTAATATCGTATTTACACAGCTTCATTCTTTCCTATTTCTTTAGGAAACAGAAAAAACAACCGCCTCAAACTAAAAAAAATAAAGGAGGTGAAAAAGACACAGCATAATCGGGCCATGACCCTGAACAAGCCGCCCACAGCTGCACTGCAGATTTCTCCCTCTCTTTTAGGGTCTGTGCCCCCAGCCAGGCGATAGAGTCTTAAGTTCATGGCCACACAATCCTGTTCGCCCTCCCTTCCTCCCTCCCTGACCCTGTGACCTTCCCCCCACCGACAGAGGATGGAGGGTAATCAGGGTAACAGGAGCAGCACCCAACAGTACTGCATGTTCAGAATTTAGTTCTGCGTCTGCCCCTTGTTGGCGTGACTTTGGGGTAGTAGCTTCTGAGCTGGGTCTCCGCTTTTCCACCCAGGAGATGGGGGTCGAGCTCAATTCTTGGGCTGCCTACCTCCCTCCCCACCTTCTTTCTAAGATGTATTTATTTGTTTAGTTATGTGAAATAGTTATACACAGAGAGCATAAGACAGAGATCTTCCATCCACTGATTCTCTCCCCTGATGGCTGCAATTCCTAGTGCTGTGCCAGGTGGAAGCCAGGAGCCAAGTTTCATTCAGATTTCTTATGTGAGTGACAGGTGCCCAAACACTTAGGCCATCTTCCTCTGCATTTCCTAGGCCATTAGCCGGGATCTGGATCAGAAGTGGAGCAGCCGGGTATTGAACTGGCATCCACTGGGATGCCAGCCTCACAGGCAGCAGCTTTACCTATTCCTTCACAATGCCAGTCCCCATCCTTAGTTTTACAGAGTGCTTCCTCAAGGGCACCAGGGGCTGGTACCATGTGTTCCGAGTCCCTGTGTCTCAATTATGGCCGTCCCCATTCTGTTTTCTGGGTTTCTGTTGAGATTGTTTTCACAGAGACTCACTACTCAGCAGTCTGAAGCCAACTGGCTTAGATTGGAACCTCTGACTCTAATGTGGGGATTGCAGAGACAGCCACCTCCGGGGGTCCCAAATGTTGGAGTGCCCTCCCACCACAAGGTTTAGTTTATGGCCAACAAGAGCAGGACCAACAAAATGGAAGTGGACAGACGGTTGGGAAGGGGCTATGCACACATCACTATGGAAACGGGACAATGACTTTCCTTTCTGGCTGGATGACAGCTGGACCAGGTAAGGCCAAGATAGCTGTTTGTCCACATGTTTGTACATTCACTTGGAAAATATTTACAGAGCATCTCCCATGCTTAGATGAACAGTGTGTTGCCTGGAGACACCTAAGCTTGCATCACAGGCTCCATTTCCCCAGGTACTGACCTTGGATAGCTCCTCAACTGCTATTCCAACCAGACCCCTTGCATGCTGCCCAGGTGAGCCTGCCACCCCAGGCTTTGCACAGGCTGTTCCCTTTAACTGAGCTATCCCTCCAGCTCCCTTCTCCCTTTGTATGCTTCCTACATTCCTTGACCAGGTAGCTCCTATTCACCTTCAAGAGCTAATCAGATGTCAACTGAAGCATATTCCATATGCCGATTCCATATAGCTGATCAGCCCATGCCCCTCCTTTGTATGCCAGCACCAACAACACCCATGTAATGGGCCAGGCTCTGTTTCAAGCACTGCTTATCTATTTATCTGCTTTTCACAGCAACGCAGTACTGCTACCCACATCTTATAGAGGAGTTAGATGAGACACATAGAGAGGTGAGATCTGCTCAATGGCATCCAGTAGCCAAAGGAAGGTTCAGCTGGGGCAGTCAGATGAGCAACATACCACTGGTACTCGCCAGGGTTAGTAAAATGATTTGTAGGCATGATCTGACTCACTTGGAAGTTCCCTGAGGGCAGCGTGCTACCAGTGTTGCTCTCTGAGATTGCCCAGCATAAGTCCTGGGCATCAAAGTCTAGAATGAATATTTACTGCACAAGTGAAGATGATGGTCAAGTGACAATCCTACACAATTTTCTGACCTGATGAATGGCAATCATCATGGATACTCTGAAAAGCTGTTATGAAAACTTCAGATACCATAGGAAAAAACACCCAGTATAAAGCCTAATAGTAGGTATCCAGTAAATGGCCTCCTCTAATTACATATCATTTTTCCCTTCAAAAGGCTCTAGTCTTATGGATAAATGTCTATAAAACAATGTAGTAGGGCCAGTATTGTGGCACAGCTGCTTAAGCTGTTGACTGCAACTCCAAATCCTATGTAGGAGCCCTGGATGCTTTGCTTGCAGTCCAGCTCCTTGCTAATGCACCTGGGAAATCAAGGGAAGATGGCACTAGTGCTTGGCCCCCCTGTACTCATGGGGGAGTCCCCGAGGGAGTTCCAGGCTACTGGCTTCAGCCTGACCCAACCTTGGCCACTACAGCCTTTTGGGGAACAAATCAGTGAAGGAAAACAGATCTCTTTTTCTCTCCCCTTGTCACTCTTCTTTCCAAAGATAAAACATAAAATTTAAAAACAGCAGCTACAACAGCAAATCACAATGCACTGGAGGGGTCCAGTTGCTGCCCCCTGGAGCAGTATGCTCAGATCTGGGGCAGCAAGGTGAGAAAGGGAAAGCCACTGTCATGTGGGAAACCCCAGAGTTTCTCCTGTTGACAGGCACAGGGCTGGCTTCTCGGCAGCCGATCTCCACCCCCACACAGTGGGTACCAGCTTCGGAGGAGTGGGAAGGGTCACCTGGGTTTGCTGCCCTGGCTCTGCAGTGCACACGCTGTGAATCTGAGGAAATCTCTTCTCCTCCCGGGGTCTCCATCTGCTTCCATCAAAAGCGAGGCTGGAACCACAACCCAGGGCTTTGCAGGTGCTCCTGCCGGCCTTAGAGGAAAGGGAGTGTGGGCCTTCCAGCACGGCTGGCTCACAGACATGTGGACTTCGCTGCTGTTTTAAAACTCATTGGCATTCAGCAGTCTATTTGTACTTGTTTTGATATTAAAATGTGTTTTTCCTCCCAAATCTTAGACTCAAACTTATGCTTCAAGTAGATGTGTGACATTTACCCTGTGGCTTTGCCCCCAGGAGTACATGCACCCCAGTGTGTAAAGCACAGTACTTGCCTGAGATAAAATATCATGCAGCCATTGTAAATGACTATGCTGGTGAATATTTAATAACATGGAAAGACATATTAAAAGAATAAGGTAAGGTTATAAAACAGTATGAGCTCATGGGCCTCAAAACCCGGAAAGCAGAGACAGGCACCTGACCTAGTGGTTCGGAAGCCCAAGTCTCCTATTAAAGTGCTTGGGTTCCATCCTGCATCTGGCTCCTGCCTCTGGCTTCCAGCTGACACAGACCCTGGGGAGTGATAGTTCAAGTGATTGGGTTCCTGCTACCCACGTGGGAGAATTGCACTGAGGTTCTGGCTCCTGGCTTTGGGCTAGCCCAGCTCCAGTCATTGGGGAGTGAACCAATGGATGGGACTTTCTCTTTCTCATTACCTATTATCTCTATTTGCCTCTCAAATAAAATAAGTGAAAAAAGATGGAGAATTAACTGATGGAAGATTAGGGGTTCATATGAGATAGTGCTTGTAAAGCACAGAACCCAGTGAATGGCTGACATAAAATAGCTCATAAATATTGCACAGGATAAATGGGAGAAACAAAAGCCAGATGTTCACAGTGGTTCTTTGGGTAAGGGTAAAATTGGAGGTGATTCACTTACACACTCCAGATTTCCTCCCATAAATGTGTAGATACATATACATGCATTTGTAGCAAGAAAAAGTACTTTTCAAAATGCTTATTTTCATTTTTATGGAAGGCCTAGCGAGAAAGTCAGAGAGACAGAAAAAGAAAAGAAAAGGAGAGAGGAAGGGGGACAGGGAGGAGAAGGAGAGAGAAAATGAGAGAGGATTTGAATTCCCTGGTTCCTTTCCCAAATGCCTGTAATAGTCAGGGCTGAGCCAGGCCAAAGCCAGGGCCAGGAGCTCAGCTGGGTCTATCTCCCCCATGGGTGCACTTGAGCCATCATCTGCTACCTGCTAGGATTCATTAGCAGGAAGTTGCATGTGGGTGTCTGAAGCTGTAGCATAACTGGCTGTGCTACAATGCCCAGGCTGAGGAATAATAATAACAGAAGAAAGAAGTAATAGTTCTGAGTTCAGATCCTCTGAAGCCTAGTTAGCTTTCCCTGTGCCTAGTTCCCCGTGCCAGACCCTGACTCCCACCTGTTGCATCTCAGTGCATATGCTGGCACACAGAGACGGCCAGCATGTGCCCAACTCTGTGGGAGTCACCCAGCAGCAGCACAGCTGCTCCCAGGGCAAGCTTCCGGACACTGAAATCTCACTTCTGCCTTGCATGTTATGGGAGTGGGAGAAAAACTGCAGGCTCATGGGCCTTGTGTGTATATATCTGGGACTTTTTAAATCTCAGAGGACCTGGTAGTCCTGGTAGCCAGGTGAATCCAGCTGATGGGCATTTACTGGGCACTTGGTGGACATACATCTTCCTGAGCCAAGTTTACTCCATTTTTCTGGATCAAAATCTGGTATCTTTTTATCCCAGAGGGTCTGCTTTCCAACACATACTTTGGATGTACATTTCTCATCGGGAGATCTGCTGAGTCTAGGTTAAGAACTGCTGATCTCTGGGATGGGCAATGTAGGTCTGTGGGAGAAAGCAGTGGAAGTTGCAGAGGTGGAGAACTGGGCTACGAGCCCATCTCTTTTCAACTGTTCTCACTTTGCACGAGGCCAGCACACATCTAGAGAACACCAATTGCATGCCAAGCTGTGGGAACATAAAGATTGAGCACCCTGCCATTCAGAAAGTATCTACCATGTGCCTACTTTGCCAAGCTCTGGGCCAGGCTCTGGGATTTCAGCATGAATGAAACAGTGGCCTCCTAAGAGGGCTCCTGGAGCCCTGGGCTCACTCATCCCTTTGGTCTCTGTCCTAGAGATGATGCCAGCACCCCTGCTCACTCTGCCCTGGTTCCAGTGGTGGTCTTGCATCCCTGGGCTGGCTCAAAGCGTTTCCATCCACACAGCTGCAACTGCTGCTTGGCAGCTCTGTGAAGTAGACACATTAGCATCATGAGCCCCGTTTTGTCAGTGAGAGGCGGATGCTTGTGTCAAGGGCTGGCTTTTCAGCAGTTCACAGCGAGGTAGCTGCTTTGCCACACATGCAATCCTGACTCAGAGGCAGCTTGCTGACAAGCGACTTCACAACAGGCTTCTCTTGGGTTCTGCTCTTGTGTGGGGTGAAGGGATTTTCCAGGATAGCATGTAGATTGGTTAAGTGCTTTGTTCAAGGATGGGCAGACCTGGGATTCGAACCCTTGGCTTTCTAGCACTCGTCACACTGCATCTCAGGAGAGGGGTACTACAGCAAAGGAAGGCAGGATGTAGAAAGCCAGGGAGGGAAAGAGGTGGCAGGGCAAGGGTGGAAAAGTGCAGTTGCTGGGCCCCCAAAGGCTCCATGGTATGGAGGGAAGGTTGAGGACTGCAAGATAGGAGACTAGATGCCAGGCCAAAGCACTGGGGTTCCTGGACAGGGCATGCCCAGACCCTGAACGCCTTCCTGTCAAAGCCCACTCCAAAACTCTGCAGCTACCCTGTGCCCTGAGCTGATGCCACCCAAATTGCTGAATCGCGGCTGCTCTTGCTGGTGACTCATCGCTTGAGTTCCCAAGCTGCCAGCCCCACGGAACTGGGGCCGGAGGCTGGCTCAGTATGTTCCTGTTGACGTGAGAAGAAAGGCTGTGTCCTGCTCTGCTTCCCTTCCCTTCCCAATGTGGCCGGGAGTGACCTCCTAAGCCTTGCCCACACAGTCACGGGGGGCCCTGCCCAAAAGAACATCACGCTCAGTTCTGCCAGTTGCCAGGGCCACTGACTGTTGGAGACTCCCAGGGCCTGGGCGACAGCTGGGCCAGCCTGCTGATATCTCAGAGGCGCACCTGAGACCCAGAGGGAACAAAGTAGCTTGCCCAAGGAGCACAGCTGACTCCTGGCAGAGCTGGGACATCATCAGCTGTCCCTGTGAATATATATGAATGCTAACCATGTATTGGGTACTGCTCCAACTGCTTTCCACATTTTAGCACACAGAATCCACACCACAGTCCTGGAAGTGAGATGCTACTCCTGCTCCCACTTTACAGATAAAGAAATTGAGGTACTTGAACCAAGGATCATGAGTAAATGGGCAGAAGCTGAGACTGCTTACCACCAGAGCTTACACTGTCAGCTGACACACTAGGTGACACAGACCACCTACTTCCCTTGGCCTGGGACAGGGCAGTCTGCTCCCTTCGTCTCATCCGATCTGAGAAGTCTCTAATACCTCTGCTCCTCTATCATCTGGACAATGGTGTTATGCTCCACAGGCTGTCATGGCGTGTAACACATCAGCATTAGACATGGGCTCCGTGCCTCCTATCTCATTGTGAGGGTAGTGATGTGTGGTGGGGGTCAGGGGAACCTGGGGCAGTTTTCTCAGTGGTAGGTGGGAGAGGGGTTGTCTGCATCATGCTCCTCTTTGACCACTTTGTGCCAGGCCACTGTGAGCCTTTCGGCACTCAGTGCTGATGTTGGTGCTGTGGGCTGTGTCATCACCCTGTCTTACGGGGAGGACCACAGAGGCACAGAAAGGACAAGGGACTCGTTTAGGTCACAGAATCAGGAGGTAGTACAACTGAGTTTGAACCCAGGATGTTGGGTTGCTATGGTCCAAGCAGCCTTCTGTTTTTCCACAGAGAAGCCTGGAAATCTGCAATGGGAATGTGGTGGGCAGGTTTACTTACCAGGCCTGGTTGCTGTTTGTTTTGTTGTTGTTGTTTTGTTTAGATAGGCCCTGAATGTAGAGTTCAGTTCTGTAGCCCACAGGGAATAAGAAGTTTCCAAGAATGAGAGAATGCAAAGGGAAAAAGCCCAATCAGCTAGCTCTGCATCATAAGACCACACCCTCAGTATGGCTCCAAGAGGACACCCTTGCTGGCTGTGGCAGTGGGCCACACTGGGAGAGGTTGCACTGGTGCCCCTTGGCCACCTTTTACGTGTGTATGTCAGGCAAACTAGGAGTCACAGAGTAGGTGGTGGGGGACAGCAGAGTTCTCTGCATCACGTGTTCCTCTGGCAAACATTCACCAAGCATCTGTCCCATGCCCAGTTCTTCACTACAATTAGCTCCTGCCTTTGAGATGCTTTGTGTCTTTGATCCTAACTTTTGCACTGTCTCTCCCATCCCATCAGTCCTGCTGACATGAGTAAGCAACAAGATCAAGAGAGCCACAGAAGGAGGTGCATGCTGGCAAGGCGTGGGGCTGTTAGTAAGTGCCTCTCAGAGGGCAGGCAGGATCTGGTGGACGGAGGGGCAGGCTTTGACATTACAGGACTCTGGACTGGAATGTGGGTGCTCCCCATTGACCAGCTGCAGGATTTGCACAAGTTGGTGTACATCTCTCTAACTTAAAAAGTGGTCTTAAATGTGCCTTTCACTTTTCCAGCATCCCTCCCTTTAGCAGACTGATTCTGTGTCCTGCCCCCTGGCTGGCTAACTGCTCTGAAGAGGAGAATGTGGCACAAGTGGTTTTAGGGGACTGGGAGACTGGGTTAGCATAATCTGTGTATCTCTGCTGCTTCTCTTAGGGTGCTTGCTCAGGAAACATGTGGCTGCCAGGTAAGCAGGGCTGCTCTGGGGCTGCTTGGTGGAGAGAGGAGACCTGGGTGTTTGTACAGTGATTGCTTCCAAACATGGACTCCACCATCCCCAAGAACAACTCCATGACACAGGTAATGGGACTGTTCTTTCACAGTGAACACAACAGAAGTACCATCTGACCTGCCCAAGGCTCCTGAATGGAAAAGCCAGAATCCTGACCTGGGCACTCTGGCACCTTCTCTGTTTTATTTACTTAATTTGAAGGATTAAGAATGAGAAAGGGAGTGGGAGAAAAAGAAGGAGAGAAGGCCAGAAGAAGAGAGAAAACTGTTGGTTTGCTCCCTAAATGTTTATGATGGTTGGGGCTAGGTCAGGCTGAAACCTATATCTGGGAACACAGTTCAGGACTCCCAAATGCTGGCAAGGACCCAATTCCTTGAGCCATCACTGCTGTCTGCCAGGGTGTGCATTAACATGAAGCCAGAATCAAGAGCTGCAGTTGGGCATTGAACCTGGACATTAGTATGTAGGATGTAAGAATATCAACCTGCCCCAGGCTCCATTCAATCAAACCACCCTAGGCCTCTGCAGCTGCTCCTTCTACCTCCATGTCGTGGAGGGGCATGCCTGGACAGAAGGGCAAGGGCCAATCCAGAGTAGAGGGGGCTTCCCCCTCAATCTGGTCAGTAACAGCCTGGTGGGAGGAGGTAGCCTCAGGCAGGCAGGAATGTGCCAAAAACTAAAAGGAGAGCTGTGGGAGCCAGGGTGTCCAGTGCTGCCAGGTCAGGAACAAGGAAAGGGGGCTGACTGCTGTTTGTAGATGATGGAGGGGCTGTATTAAGGAAGGGGACATGCTGGAAGGTGCCTTGTCTGTGTACAGTCAGACTGCATCCCAGTGGTTCATATTTCAAAATTAAATTCCAGCTGTTCAGTGCAGGGCAGGGAAAAGTGGGAGGGAAGAGGGGAGGGTGAGCAATTGGTATAGCAAGCTAAGATTCACTCTGTGGTGCCAGCATCCCATATGAGCACTGGATCATGTCCTGGCTGCTCCATTTCCAATCCAGCTCCCTGATTATGGCATGGGAAAGCAGTGGAAGATGGCTCAAATCCTTGGGATCCTGCACTTGTATGAGAGATCTGGAAGAAGCTCTTGGCCCCTGGATTTGGATCAGTCCAGCCCTAGCAGTTACAGCCATTTGGGGATTGAACCAGTGAACAGAAGATCTCTGTCTTTTCTTCTCTCTCAGTAACTCTGCCTTTCTAATAAAAATAAATCTTTAAAAGAAATCCTAGTTGTTTGGTATAAAGAGGGTAGAAACTGAACCTGGCGATGGTGTTTGGGTATTGGGACCTTTAGGAGGTGACTGGGATTAGAGAAGCTCTCATGATTGAATCCTGACAGCTCTCTAAGCAGAGGAAGAGAAATCAGAGGACACACATGTGGTACCTAGTTTCTGACCATGCAATGCATGGAACCCTTGTGGGAAGTGACTGAATCCCACCGAATTTCAACTTCTCTGTTGGATAAGGGGTGGGGACTTCAAATTTTCCTCACAGGATTATGAAGATGCCATTGAAAAGTACAACATGCAAAGCTCAGCCTGGGGCCTGGCACACAGTGAACACTCAATAATTAGAGCCAGGATTCAGATAAAGGGGGAATGGGGAGGAGAGGGAGAGGGAGAGGAGGCACCAAGAGTTTCCCTTTCATCTGCCAGGTGAGCCCCCAGGGTGCAATGGGTGCCCCACCTGGGTGTGGGCAGGAACACTGCGGTTGCTGGCTGGCAAGTGGGGTTGGTGGATGGAGTGGGCATGGACTGGGGGAGGGTGAAGTAGGGCAGCTTTGTCTCTGGCTGTTCATTGAATCTGGAATGTTAACAAGCTTTCAAAGCAAAATACAACTCAAGAACTCCTTGGATGGGCTATAATAAAATGGTTCTGTGTGAAATTGCAAATAGCTTTGTTGCTGCAAACAATGGCTCAGTTCTTTGTGCCTCTCTGGAGTGCATGCCCAGAGACAACAGGGTGAAAAGGGTCAATGCAACTCGCCCACCCAGCTGCCCATGCTGGGAAGCAAGAGGACTGGCAGCAGAGGCCCTGGGCCTTGGGGTGCCTGAGGCACCCAGTGTCTGATAATTAAGCACAGATGCTGAAAGGAGGGGGAGGACAGGCTAGACTTGGGAGCCCATATTGTTCCACCTTCACACTTTTTGGAAGAAAAGACTAAAATCCCAGTCATGGCCAGATAGCAAGTATCAGCATGCAATGGCCAGTGTTCATCTCTCCAGTCTCCACACACACCACCTTTCCTAGTTCCCTCTGATCCAGCTTCTTCCACTTTCTCTACCCAAATTCAGCTGGAAAAGAGAAACATCTGGAAGTCAAAGGTTCTGCTGCCAGGGGCAAATGCCATAGAAATGCTCACACAGTGCCTAGCATGGCATGGAAGCCAAAGTCTCCTCCATCACTATCTGTAGTGGAGTAGGGGCAAGACAATGGAGGCATCTGTGTGCCCATTGTTGGGGGGAGAGGAAGTCCAGCTATCTGTGGCATAGTGGGGGGTACCTGGAAGTCCTAGAAGAAGAGGATCAACCTGTGGCAAGATGGAGGAGCTCAGAAGCAGCGCTGTGTGGAAACCAAGATCTAGCACAACACTGATGCTCCTAGGCCGGTGATGGGGATCTGCACCAAAGCACTCAATGTAAGATGCAAATATTTTCCAGTCTAAAATGCCTTGAATACACCCAACCTACCCAGCATCACAGCACACTGGAGAGAATCAGCCATTCACCTTTGTGACCATGATTTGCTGTCCCTCATGGCAAACAGTATCACAGTATGTAGCAAGAGCCCAGGGAAAGACCAAAACATAAAGACTGGTTCAACTGTATGCTGACCCTTTTGTAGCATTGTAAAACTGAAAACCAAACCACTGTGAGTCAGGGACTTGGTGCCTTATACACAAATAAAAACGCAGGGTGCAAAACATTGCCACCTCTGTAAGAGCAGACAGAATTAGGAAATAACACAGACATCGACCACAGAGGACAGAGCAATGGGAGGTAAAAAGGGATCCTTTGAGAACAAAAAAGGAACCTGATGCGGACCATGGAAAACAGCAGGACCGTACACTGAGGAGGATGGAAGACAGAGCTCTACAAACTCTGTAACTACCACCTCCTTCCTCCCAATAAACCCCAAACAAAACCATACAACTGGAGGCTGGACCAAGTGCTAAAGGGAACAAACATAAACCAGGAGCCCTTCTCCTGTCCTGCCTGAGTCCTAGAACCGGAGAGCTGGGAGAGAGGCCCAATTGTACAAGGGTCAGCAGCCCCTGAGGGAGATGCCTGGAATTGGTGGCAGTGCAGCTGGCTGTCACTGAGGCCTGGAATCCCCTCCTCCCCAGCTGGTTTGCCACCACGACTGCTGAGTCACTCCGCTGGCTTTCTTCTGGAAGAGGGGAGGCCAGGCCTTGGTGGCCGTCTCCCCACAGCTTCTCTCTCAATTAACCAGACCCTGTCAGCATCCAAACCCAAAGGAGGGGACTCAACCCAGAGGGCCCCTTCCCCACCAGCTACCACTCAGAGGTAAAACAAGTCATCCATGATCGCCATACCACTTTCCATGTGATGAGTTTACTGAACTTTTCTTTCTTTGTGGGTAAACTTTTTCCCCACAGAACATTCTTTGGCACTTCCTGAGAATATATCTCTTTGTATGCAAGAATTCAAAAGTTTTATTTATTTATTTAAAACATTTTTTGCCTGTATAAAACACTGCAATATTTCCACATTTGCACAAAGCGTAAATTGGCCCCATCAGGCAATTGGCATCTCTTCCTCCCACTTACTGGCTGTGTTGGAGCCCACTTACTCATCCCCCCAGTTCTTCAATACAGCACCTAATACATATTGTGATCCCAGGCGGCTGCACTGGGCCATGGCAGTCTGGAACCCTTTGCTTTCCTCTGTGGTTTTTGGATCCCTCCATTCAACTTTTACATCCTTTCTCCCCAGCTTGTTAATCTCTATGAATCACTATTCCAAGTTCCACATGAGAAAGACCATGTGTTTCAATTACCACAATGCAGAGATTCAACTTTTAAGCGACATAGCAAGCAGCCTCTAAGGTGGCCCTAATGCCCCCACCTCCTAGCACTCACAGCCTCGTGCAGGCCCTCCCACATGGTACCAGGCATAGTCTGTGTGGCAGGTAAAGTCATGTGGCCTCTAAGATTAGTTCACGAGACTGAAGCTTCTACCTCGGGCACTTTCCTGCTCCCTTGCATGTCCTCTCTTGAATCACAGGCTTGGGACCAGCTGCCAGGTCATGCGGTCACTCAAACAACTTCTGGAAGGGCCTGTGTGCTGAGGAACTGAGACCTCTGGCCAACAGGTTCTGGTCAACAGATGACTGCCAATAACCTGTGAGGGGGCTTGAAGATGGATTTTTTAGCTCTAGTTGAGGATAGCTTGGGCCAACATCTTGAAATGCTGTGAAAGCCGTAGGCAGAACCATGCCGTTAAGCTATTATTCAATTCCTGACTTAAAACTGTGTGAGATAATAAGTGTTGTTTTAATCACTAATGTTCTGGGGATAATTTGTTATGTAACAGAATGTGACCAAAGCAAGCAGTGTTGTCTCCTCCTGGACTCCACTGCGGACAGGCAGCCTGAGGGTCTGGGTGTGGTCAAGGGTTGGGGCTCTGCTGCTGGATCTAGAACTGTCAGGTTGGGCTTTCCAGGCTGCAGAGTATGGCTGAGTGAAGGACAGAACAATTTCAAATGGGCTTGTCTATGATGCAGACATGATGTAAGCTAGGTCATGTTCAACGGGAGTGTGGACCAACTGATCTGAGCATCATGGCCAAAGGTTGAGTAAGGTTAAGAAGGAAGCTTGTACCTGGTCCTCAGAAGGAGGGGGCTGTGTGCCACAATTTGTCTTTGTTCAGGAAGATGTATGCAATTTGGGGCCAGTTTCTCATCTATGTTTGATTTATTATTACTGTGTCTTTTGAGAGTGGGAGCAGGGTAGTGTTTCCATCCAGTGGATTATTGTCCAGGCACCTGCAATTGCCATTCCTGGGTCAGACGAAAGCCTGGAGCTGGGAACTCAATTCAGGTCTCCCACATGGCTGGCAAGGACCCAACTACTTAAGCCACACCTGCTGCCTCTCGGGCATACATCAGCAGGAAGCTAGGACTGGGAGTGAAGCTGAGATTCAAATTCAGGTACTCTAACACGGGATATGCGAGTTCCAGCTGGCATATTAATCACTGAGCTGGACGCCTCCCTCCCTTCCATAATATAAAAGGCAATGCAATGCAACCCTGGCTGACCTCTGGGTACACTTGGTTCTGACAGCCTAGTTCCTTCTTTGCTGATAACTTGTCTTGGTGCCTAGATTCTTCAGGTCTTTATCAGTGAGGATAAACGAACAAACAAACAAACAAACAAACAAACAAAAAACAGCACTGGAGTCCTCCAAAACAGCCTCAACTGTCACATGGCATTATTTTCATATTTGTGCACGTGAAATGCCAAAGTTTAGAGCTATAAAACAATCTTTGCAAGAGCCCAAGCTCAAAAAAAGCCCAAATTCACATCTAGGGTTCTGTATTCAACAACTGGAAGCCACAAAAAGTAGTGTGTGACTGGATCCCCATATTCACATTCATGAAGTCACGGAATTCCCATAACCACCATAAGATGACTGCTTCCCATTTCATGGTGTGGATGTTGGATGGGAGGGGTACAGCAGGACCTGGCTAGTTCAAGACTGGTGTGAAAGGTGGTACCGATGCCCAACATAAGGGCAGATCCACTCAGCACTGTCCTTTCACCAGGGAAAATGGCTCTTGTCTCAGCCTCAATACTTAAAAGCCCTGTCTCTATATATACTCCAAGAACTGAAGGGGTGATCCCCTACCAGGTGAGGTTTTAAGGATTTCAAACCCTAGAATTCCTTGCCTAAGCCTGACTCCAGGGCCTGGTGCCTTCCCAATATACCATCTTTCTGACTGCTTCATGGGTGCTCGTTGACTACCATGTGCATTCCAAGACTCAGCTCTTTGCAGAATGTGTGATTGGAGCTTTGATATGTGGACTGGGTTCTGCCTGCACATAAATGTGCATGGACTTTTAGTGCCGGACTAAGCTGGGTTGGAATGGAGACTGACTTTTCCTAGACCCTGTGTTTTGGTGAATAATACCTGAGGAGTTAACATTTTAAATTTTGAATTGGAAATTGGAACTGGAAAGTAAGTTTCCAATTCCTCGATGAATATTTGCCCATGGGAAATTGAACAAAAAAAAAGAGTCAATTTTGGTGCAAAAAAATTGTGACCCACACATAGTGTTTACAAAATAGACACTTTTCATGAGCCTTCTGAAGAACCCTTGCTTATGACGAATGTCCCCTGCAATGGCTTCAATATCTACATTTGCAGGGGCAGGGGACTAGGTCAGGTGGATTCTTTCTTCCAATTACAAGGACTCTTCCTGTTGTTACCATTCATCTAAGCAACTTCTAGAATATCAGAATTGTTTCTATCCTGATCAGGAAAATTGAATGCTCACTCTCTCCACTTACTGAGAACTCACCTCCCCTGTGTGACTTTGCAAGCAGACTATGCTCCTGCCTGTGGTTGTGCTGATTCAGCAAGGACCAGGCCTGGGCTTGATGGCTGAGCACAGGAATGCCAGGAAGTGAAGGACTTTCCGTTCATGTCCCATTTCCTAGAACAATCACCACTATTATTGTTCTTTACCATTTGTTGTAATAAACACTTTACATCTATCAGCTGTACATGAATTTACCATATTATCCTCCTTAAAGTGAAGAATCTGGGGTATGAAATAGGTAGTCCTCCTGAGGTCGTGCTCAGCTGTGGAGCTTGAGTTTGAACCCACATCTGTCTGCTTTCCCACGTCACCCCAGGGTTAGCTAGATGGGTTCCTGCCTCCACATCTGTCATGGTGTCTGATAAGTTGTTCCGGGCCTGGTGCAATGGCTCCATTGACTAATCCTCCCTGCTTCAAATGCCGGGATCCCATATGAGTACCAGTTCATGTTCCAGCTTCTTCACTTCCCATCCAGCTTCCTGCTGGTGGCCTTGGGAAGCAGTGGAGGATGGCCCACAGCCTTGGGACTCAGTACATGCATAGGAGACCTGGAAGAAGTTGCCAGCTCCTGGTTTTGGATCAGCTCAACTTTGGCTGGTGTGGCCATTTGGGGAGTAAATCAGTGGATGGAAGATCTTCCTCTGTCTTTCCTTTTCTCTTTAATTTTACTTTTCAATAAAAACAAATAAATATTAAAAAAAACCAAAGATGACCTGTCTCAGGGCTGCTCAGTGGGTTCCTGGGTTGGTCCTTCTCAATACAATATGACCATTGCAGAAGGTTACCCAATGAGTGTCCTTAGCACATTCAAATGATGCTCTGTTTTCCTTTAATTATCCATTCTGAAGATTTACATCAAAGACAACTCGTGTGTCATTAGCCAAAATGAGATATATTTAAGATCTTGAATAAAAGCAGAACCATCAGTTCAACAAAGAAATAATAAAAAATACAGAACAAATGCTGCTGCATGTTGATAGGCACAAGGGACATCTCAGTGATACCACCATACACCAGTCTTGCCAATCTCTGCCCTTCTGGGCGTCTGCACCTGCTACCAGGCAGCCCGAACAAGAACCAGGCACCAAACTTTGGGGGATGCTCTTGAAGAATATGGTTTAACAGATGGGGGTGGGAGGACAAGGCCAGTGATAAGGTGAATTTGCTACTTAAGATGCTTGATAGCAGGTTGCTAAAGATGTGAACTGGAACCTTTCTACTCACTTGGCCTCTTCCTCTAGGAAGCCTTTCTGGACTCACTATGCTAGAGTTACATTGTTTCTATACCCTTCAATGGTGCCTGAACTCTTTGGGAACAGGGTCCATGCCTGCTTTTCTCTTCACTGCAACATCCCTGCTAAGCCTGAGATATCAAACCTAGCTGATAGCCATCAAACTGAGCTGCCATTCAACAGGCCTGCTGACTTCTGGTGCAAGACCTGCTCAGTGGAGTGGTAGCAGGGCTGCGAAAGTTGAAATCAGCTCTTCCTGCAGGTCAGAGGGAGTTGCTACAGGGTTAAGATAACAAAGCTTCCCTTAGTGCAGGCCTCTATGTCTGAAAAGTGGTACCCAGGGTGGTCATGGCACTTGCTGAAACCTATGCCTCATCCCTGGCCTCACAGAAGGATCCACTTTGTAGTCACCTGATACAGAACACTGTGCCTGGGGCTGGGCTAGGGGTAACATTTGAGCCACTAGGAACTAAGTTAGAAAGTGGGCCCTTGTGCCACCAGCCTAAGAGGCCAGCTATTCCTACCGAAAGGGCAATGGCTTTCTCAGGCATACACCCACGCAATCATGGCACACTTAAATCTTGGAATGGCTGGGCTGTCACAGCTCCAGTCAGCTGCCAGCCACAGGAGGTTCCCAACAGTAGGGCTATCATTGGCCCCTGCCCTCTGTGCTTCCTCCTCTCTGGCCACTCTGAAGGTGAGCAGTCCATGGGCCTCCCTGGAGCCTGTGACCATTTAGCAGCCATGTCCACCTCTCTTAATTACTTGGATTCCAAAATCCCTTGCCCAGACTGCCTGAAGTCTGCGTGGGTCTCTTTCCCAGGTATACCTTTTTGGGTGTAGATACTGGTTTCTGCTTGGGTGTGTTTAGGCTTGAAGGATGGCTGAGGAGCAGTTGTTGGGGATGAGTTGTGGACAATGCTTGGCACACAGACCAAAGTGTCCACACATATGCAAGGGCCCTTGCAATACCTTGAAGGGGTGGGTGATGCATTGTGAGGGTCCTCCTTTGTACTTCCCTGCCCATGAGCCTGTTTACTGGTGACACAAAAAACACTTTGTGAGCCCAGTGCAGTGGCCTAGTAGCTAAAGTCCTCATCTTGAATGTGCTAGGGTCCCATATGGATGCTGGTTCTAATCCCCACAGCCCCACTTCCCATCTATCTCCCTGCTTGTGACCTGGGAAAGCAGTCGAGGATGGCCCAAAGCCTTGGGACTCTGCACCTGTGTGGGAGACCCGGAAGAGCTCTTGGCTCCTGGCTTCAGATCAGTGCAGCTCCTGCCATTGTAGTCACTTTGGGAGTGAATCATCAGATGGAAGATCTTCATCTCTGTCTCTCTCCTTTCTATATATCTGACTTTGCAATAAAATAAATAAATAAATCTAAAAAAAAAAAAACCCCAAAGAACACTTGGTGATTCACCCTGGGCTTCACTGGTACTCATTGTTGCCTTACCATCTCCTTTCTGTAACTTGTACCTTGAGGAATCCGTTGGGTCCTAGGTTGTCCTGGTGCTGGTTAGGTAAGGTGAGAGGCCCTGGCATTAGCAATGTTGCTTGGCTTCTTGCAAGTGTGAGCACTACACATGAGAAAGGGGCAGTGTGAGCCTGAGCATATCAACGTGTTTTGGTGAATATACACAAGTAAAATGAGCAAGGGAAAGTGAAAAAGAAAGCAAAAGTGTGTGTGCAAAAGGGAGAAGACACATATGTGTGTGAGTGTGCATGGAGTGAAGAACTGACTGGGTTCTCACCCAGCACCCACAACAGTCCTGAAGACTGTGTGTGTGTGTGCGCGTGTGTGTGTGACTAAGAGCCTGGAATAAGAGAATATGGAGGAGGGAACATGCCTCCCAATCTGTGTCAGTATACATGAGAATGGGGTGCAGTTGCAGGAGACAGAGAGAAGGACAGCAAGCCAAGATGGCCAACTCCTGGAAGCATGTGGAAAGCATGGAGCTCAGAGCTTCATGGAAGAGGAAAAAGGCCTGCAGGTGTGTGTCCTTTGGAGGTGTGTGTCTGCCCCCACAGAGCCCTGGGAGGCAGATTCAGGCTGCATGCCTGTGTGTGGGGATGTGCATAAGTGTATAGGAGCATGTTCAGTGACAAGAGGGAACAGATGTGTATGGGAGAACGTGTGAGAGTGACCAGAGGCAGGGGCAAGCCAGCATGCGTGGTCATGGGGTAGCTACGGGCTACCCGGGGATGCTAGCAAAGTCTGAGGATGTTTTTGCTCACCCCAGTGGGCTCCATAACCTGCCTGGTGCTGGCTCAGGTCCTGGTGACCGTGCCTGGGAACGTGGGTCATGCTGCTCTGCCCGGAGGTGTGTGGGAATGAATGAGTCACCCAAGCATGGCTGGCCCCATGCTGCCTGCATCTTGCCCAGTGGAGAAGAGAGTAGGGAGAGGAGAGGACTCAAGGGCTGTATTTGTACAGCATCATGTCCTTGTTTGCAGTGCTCATGGGTGTTCTTGGCCTATGTACCTCTACTGTTTCTTTTTTTTAAAAGATTTATTAATTTTTATTGCAAAGACAGATATTCAGAGAGGAGGAGAGACAGAGAGGAAGATCTTCTGTCCAGTGATTCACTCCCCAAGTGGCTGCAATGGCTGGAGCTGCACCAATCCGAAGCCGGAGCCCAGAACTTCTTCCAAGTCTCCCATGTGGGTACAGGGTCCCAAGGCTTTGGGCCGTCCTCACCTGCTTTCCCAGGCCACAAGCAGGGAGCTGGATGGGAAGCAGGGCTGCCAGAATTAGAACCAGTGGCCATATGGGATCCCGGTGCATGCAAGGTGAGGATTTTAACTGTTAGGCTACTGCACTGGGCCCTGTGTACCTGTATTCTTATGTCCAAGTTGCTGTGACTCTGGTTGACAAACAGCTATGGAAATTTACCATACCCCTGACTCAGGTTCATATATCTGTCATCCCAAATACTCTTCCTCCAAAGTCTTTCCTACACCTCTCTTCTTAGAACTTACCACTGTTTGCAATACCATATATTTTTATTTGCTGCCTGTTTGCCTTAATAGTAGGTGCCTATGCCTCTTGCTACATTTCAGGCACTCTTCTAAGCTATTACTTCACTGTATCTTCCAGTAACTCTACATGGCAGTGAACTGTGTTCCTCTCATTGTAAAGGAGAGCTCCCAAGAGGTGGAGCTGCTTGACCATGACAAGTGGCAGAGCCAAATGCAGGTGCAGAGTCCTTGCTCTTAACCAGCAGGTTAACACCATCCTGTGAAGGCAAGCAGCTTTCTCATTCTGGTCCATGGTTGAATCCCCAGTGCTCATGGCACTGCCTAGCACATGCACAGAGGATGAATGAGGACATAAACAAACAAAAAATCTGGACATGGAGGACTCAAAGAGCTCATGTTCCATGGAAAAGTACTGATTGTAGTCTCATGTCAGGATGGCAGCATTGGGGTCTGGAGGGGGCATATGACTGTCCTGGCCTCTACCTACCTCCTGAGGCACAGACACACTTTTTAACCCTTCCTGCACCAGTGCCCATGGTATCAGAAGATGATGGAAGCAAAACAGAGCAGTGATCAGGGCACAGGACTTGCGGGGCGACTACCTGCAGTGATCCTCTCTCTATCAAATACCAGCTATGTGGCCCTGGAAAAACTGGCTGGCTGTCATTGGCATGGTCTTCTCACATGGAACACTGGGGGGACCAAATGGCACTGACACCAATGAGTGACCAATATCTTTCTGCCATTCCATGCTGTTGGCTGTCTCATGGGAGGAGTGAGAGTAAAAGAATGAAACAGGACACCCATAATAGCAGCTATCTACAGAGGCTGCTTCTCCTTTTCTAGAAGTAGTTCAAAGTAGAGCTTGTCCATGAGTCTTCATCAGGACCGGGATTACATCTGCTTCCTTTACCACTACCTGCCTAGCACTCATCCAGGATCTGAAATGCAGTGCTCAGTGCTTGATGAATGAATGAATGTTGCACTGTTTTCCTCTCTTGGGACCTTGTAAGGGTACTCACATGCTGGTGCTTCCATTTATAGGCGAGGACCTGGAGGTCCAGCAAGGTTGGGTGACTTGCACACAAACACACAACCTGTAAGTCTAGCCAGAGCCCAGTGCAAAACAAAGCCCATGAGCTCCCTTCCCCGCCATCCTACTCTCAGGACTCTTCTAAATCATGTCCTACTTCCCTTGAATATTTTCCAGTCAGTGCAGCCATCCCTGATTGTGGAATCATCTCTGAATTCTATGACTCATATCTGAATCACAGAACTATTTAATAGTTGAAAGGGACTTTTGATGTCATCTAGACCTCCCACCCAGTGTGGAAATTTCCCCAGCAATGTCTATCTGGCAAACACTCATTCTCTTCCCCTGGAATTCTCTCAAGTTCCAGGACAGGACTATTTTCAGAGTCACAAAGTTCTGCAGACCATGCTCTAAGATTTCTAGGTGTGCGGCCCTGGACATCCACCTAAGACAGAGTGTAGCTGTAGTTCCTTCTGTGAGAGCCTTTCAGATGTTCAGATGGTTCTCACACTCCCTAAGCCAATTCTTTTTTCCATGCCACCTATTTCTGACCACCATATCCATCGTAGACCATGTTACCAGGCCATCCAAGGTGTTTTGAGCAATAACATCCCTTACTGGATATGGGGGAAATTGCACCAAAGGGCTCCCTCATGAGGTTGTGTGAGTTGCTGCTGGTTTCTTAGGAGTGGGGGACTGACACTTAGTGCCAGTCAAAGAACTGCTTGTTTTGAAGAGTCATCGCCGTGCTGTCAAATCTCGTCATTTTCGATGTTTGTCTTAAACAGTGCCATTCTAAGTGTTCTCGCCAATTATGAGGTTCCTGACAAGCTATACTTTGGGGACTTCTAAATTAGAATCCAAAAGGATTTTTTTCTTCTTCTCTAATGGAGTGCTTAGAAGGAGAGACACAAAGTTTGCTATGCTACAAGAATATAGGGATTTTTCTTTTCTTTTTTCCCCCATCTGTTTTTACTTCCTAATGCTTTACAGTGTACATTGTTACAAGAAAAATGGTAGGTTAGGGGAGGGGTAGGGGGAATCCAGTGCCTAAAAACTGGTGTCACATAATGCAATGTAATAAAAAATTAAAAAAAAAGAAAAATGCTAAAAACTTTCAGAAAAAGTTTTAACAGTATGTCCCCTTAACATCTTTTCTTTATTCTTTTCCAGATTGTTATCATGTCCTTGGTACATGGTCTGCAGTTGGAAAGCCCTTGTGCACATCTCTGCAGTGACTGCAATGGCCTTGAGCTTTATTGCAGACTCCCTACAAATGTGCTCTTCTGGACACAGGCAGCAGTACTGCATACACATCCAGGCTTGTCGAGAGAGCATCAGGCAGTTCCTCATACTGTCTGTCCACCCCTAGTTTGTGCAACCTCCAGTTTTAGCTCTTAAAGTCTCTTTATGGACACTGGTCATGTCCCCATTAGTCCTGAACTCCCCAGCTCTCCACCCATCTCTCCACCTCCCAGCACATCCTTGGCTGCCCTCCTTGTGTGCTAGGATAGCTCTGGGATGATAAAAGGACAGAGAGATCTTAGAGCGCAGAAAGACAAAAGTCCAACTGAATGAAGACTATGCAACAGTTGTATCATTCCTCTTGAGCAAGTTCACAGCTGTCCAGACTCAACTCTTGCTCCAGTGTTGGACTGGGTGTTTTTGCTCTGTACTGGGAGCTCTGGGAGGACTCACCTGGCAGCCTCTCACTGCAGCACATGTCCAGGGCTCCTCCCTCGGAGTCATCGGCAGTGTGGTTCTCTCTCTCACCCCTACAGCAGGACAAAACAAAGGAGAGGATAGTTGTTGAGCCAGGATCAGACAGGAAGCAAAGAGAAGAAGCCTTCCTCTCATGCAGCCTGTGTATCTTTGAACAACCTCACCCATCTGGTGGGTGCAAGGAAAGACCACCCCAAGGAGGGGTTGAGCTGTAGAGGCAGGAGTCAAACCTTGGCAGTGTTTTCCATGTGGAATTGGAAGCACCACAACCACCACGATCATCCTCACTACTCTATAAGGAGGACTTGCCATGTGCAAAGTACAACCAACTTTACCACCCTGAGACTTCACCATGACCCCAGGGGTTAGGGATCATTAAATGGGCTCAGAGAGGTGAAATAACTTGCCCAAGGTTACACAGATTACTAGGGGGGAGCTGGGTTGGCCAGTTTGGTCTAGGATTCCAGGCTCAAGCTCTCATGGATGTGACATTCTGCCTTCCAGTTCCTGTGACTGCAGACCACAGATAAGTAAGAAGTGGGGTCTGGGTAACACATAGTACTGTGCCTAGCTCTCCAAGAGGTGTAAATACACTGTGCCTCAAGCAATGGAAAGCAGCATGCTGAACTCTTCCCCAGAAATAGCCAGGAAAAGCAGTTTTATGCATGTGTTGTATACTCTGAATATGGTTTTTCTGAAAGCAGAATACCTCCTTCTAGGCCATTACAGCATGTTTTAGGTCTATACTGGGGTTGAGTTTTTCATTTACCTAGCAAGCTGGAACAACTAAACCTCATGAGGTTTCTCTAGAGTGGGCATATCGTGGGGGGCAACCATGCAGTGCAAGGGGGCCCCCTTCTCTTCCAGTGGCCAGAAATGTGGGTGTGAACAGGTGTGGCTCTGTGTTCCCTCTGTATCTCTGACCTTGGCAGTAGCTGAACACACAAAGCATGTTGAGACAATCAGATCCTTTCCACTGCACATATGAAATGCATTCTGGAAGGCCTGGCATCTGTACCAGTGAGTGCTCTATCATGGTCACTGTGGTGTCGTGGAGGGTGGGGCTGCCACCATCTGCTACTGAAGGCCATAGAGCTGCATCATGCCAGCCTACACTTAGTCTGGACTAGGCAGTGTGTCCATCCAGACTTTGACATGCCCCAAGACACTGCCAATACATCCCCACATTTTAGCTAAGGCAGTGTGATCTGGCCTCTGAAAGCGGCCACTGATAGAACCTTTTGTACAGACTCCCTAGCGTACTGCTTCCGAGAAGTACTGGCAGCCAGGTGCCCTCTTTTTCTTTTTGTTAAGACTTATTTATTTAAAAGCAGAGTGATAGGTGCAGCTGGAAGGAGGGAGGTGGGAAGGGAGGCAGAGGATCAGGGAGGGCAGGAGGGGGAGGGAGAGAGTAAGAGACATCTCTTCCATCTTCTGGTTCATTCTCCAAATGACTGGCAACTGCCAAGGTTGGACTAGGTCAAAGCCAGGAGCCAGCAACTCCAACTAGATCTCTCACTTGTGCGTGGCAGGAATCCAAGCTCTTGGGTCATCATCTGCTGCCTCCTGGGCACATCAGCAGGGAGTTGGAGCAGAAGCAGAGTGGCCAGGACTTGAAGCAGGAACTATAATGTGGGATAGTCATTTCGAGTGCCAGCTCAGCCATCTATGAGAAAACAGCTGCACCCAGGAAGGAGCCCCTCTTCCCATTCTGCCTCCCAGGGTTTTCCTGGGGCCTATTTTAGGTCCAGCTGCAGATTTTAAAAATGAAGGGCAGAAAGGCTGGGTTCAGGCTGAGCCTTCTCACTCTGCTATTTTCTGCTTTTAACCTGCATTGTACTACTTCATTTTCCCCCTGCTCCAACTGGCAGAACCTCTGAGAATCCCAAGTCCCAGAGCTCAACTGTCCTGTGGTGAAAGGGCTGATCCTTCAAGGCAAATACTTAAATTTAAAGGCTCTCTTTTAAATGTCCCTCTTCTCTCTGTCCACTGTTTTGGCTCAAGCCACCATCATCTCTTGTTCGATGATATTTTAGTTGGTTTCTGGCATGTACTCACTCTGGCCTCCAAAACATTGTTCAGAGGGCTCAATGCAAATGATGTGTGTAGGTTGTGCACTTACAGACAGGGTAGGCTTGAGCTCAAATTGTTTCCTAAAAACTCAACATTTATCACATAGTCTTCCTTGAAAAAATACTTGCCTGGATGGCATCTGATAACAACAAGAGCAGTAAAGCCCCTTTGACATGGTTCATTAGATGTCACGTGCTGCAGCCCCTTTAGCCTTTCAACTTTATCTTGTGTTCCTCCTGCCCTTGATCTCTGTACTCCAGCCACAATGGACAGGCCCCTTTTTTTGCACAGTGCCTGTGCGCAAACTCTCATCTCTGCCTGGGGAGCTCCTCCAGTTCTATTTCCCAGTGCTTGTTACTCAATAGAACTTGACACAGTTGGAAGCTTCATTTTAATGTATGCCACTATTTGATTAGCATCAGTCTCAACCATTAGACTGTAGGTGCCATGAGGGAGGGACCCCCATCTATCTTCTTTGCCATTGCATCCTCAGAGCCTAGCAAGTACTTGGTAGTTGGGTACTCAGTAAATGAATCTTGTGGAATGAGTTTTGCTCTGACCTTTTCAGAAAAACATCAGGAACACAAGCCATTAACTGAGCTGCTCTGTGGGCAGGACCTTGCTATACTGCTGTCCACTGCAGAAGAGAATCACAGATATATTTGGAAGGTACCCATTTTACAGTTGAGGAAACTGAGGCCTAGAAGGTGACTTTGACTTGCCCCAGCCTGTGTATCGATTTGGTGTCCATCTATTGCCAACTTCTCAATCCTGAGTTTTTCTTCCTTTACCCTATGCAGCATCCCAGCTGAAGGACAGCCCACTGAGAGTAGACCCCTGGCTTGGGGCAGAAAGGCCACCCAGGTGTCCAGATAGTTCTGAAAGGAGACCCGTGTGTGACTCATACCTGCTTTCACACCTTCAGCCTTCCAGGCCTCAAGCTGTGTTTAGAATAGCTCAGTGCTGCATGTGTGCAGTGAACTCTATAAATAAGCTTCCTAGAAAATGACTAATTTCATAATCAGAAAAGTAGGGAGAGTAGCACCTCTTGACTGCAGAGGAAAATGGAGCAAGGGCCCATTGCTTGGCCTTGTTGTCAAAGGCAGCCCCTGTGCATACAGACTGTTGGGGTGGACATGGGGCTTTAATTAGATTTTCAAAGGGAATGGATGGTACACTCAGGCTGGATGCAGAAGCCCACTTTTGGGGTAATGTCCTCCTCCATGCCCAACAAGAGTAAGGAGAACAGCCTGCCTTGGCTCATCATGGGCTCCCCTTTGTCTCTCCATCTCCACTTCCACCAGCTGGGCAACAGGAGCAGAGGACTGGCCAGTGTCAAGAGGCAGCACTTCTCTGGACTGGTTCCTGTTGCTTTTTGAACCGAGAACCTGGAGAAGGTGGCACTGGGAAATCACACATGTCCCTCCCCCTGGGCAGGGGAGGTCTGCAACGGGAACGGTGATTTGTTGGATCTGGTTCCAAATTATTGCCTTTTCTTTTTTTCCCCTTTATTGTGATTAAATTCATATAGCATCAAAAGTAAATCCTGGAGACCAGCGAGGTAGGAGCAATTGACACTAATGGGAATAAGTGATACTGAAAGGAAAATGGGAGCGCCATTCTGGATGGTAGTGTGGCCTAGTGGTTAGGATGCCCATATTACACGCTGGAGTAAGCACCCAGCTCTTGTTCCTGACTCTGCCTACCTGCTAGTTCAGATCTGAGTGGTAGTTGTGATGGCTCATAGATGGGTTCTTGCCATCACCTTGGGTGACTTAGATTGGATAACTTGTTCTCAGCTTCAACTCCAGCCCAATCCAGCTCAGGCCAGTGTAGGCATTTAGGGTATAAATCAGAAGATCTTTCTCTCAAATTAAAAAATAACAACTAAAAATAAAAGGTACAAATTTGGTAGCATATAGTACATTTACAATTTTGTGCCACCACTGTTACCTAGTTTCGGAATATTTTTACCAGCCTGAAAGTAAACCCACACCCATTAAGCCGCCTCTCCCATCCCTCCCTTCACCTAAGCAGGCCCTGGCAACATTTCCTGTCTCCAAATGGATTTTCACAGAAGTGGAATCACACAATATGGATTTTTGTGTTTGGTTTCTTCCACTTACTCTAACATTTCCTAGGTCATCCAAATTGGTGGCGTGGATCAGTGCTTTATTCCTTTTTAGGACTGAAGAATATGGATAGATCACATTTTATTTACCTATTCATCAGTAAATGGACATTCGGGTTGTTTTCATCTTTTGGTTATGTGAGCAGTATAATCATATGCCAAACTACTCTTAAATACTCTGCTCTCATCCAAGTCTGGCTTTGGACAACCCTTTCCTAGCCCTTCATCCATGGTAGTACTTCAACAAAAAGACTTTGAATTAAATTTATATTGGTGCAAAAAATTTTTTGAAATATCTTAGCATTTTTTTTTTTTTGCTTAGTCACATTTTCTCGGACTTTTCTAAAGAACCCTTATATATAACAAGATGCTAAGCTTCTTGCAGCTTGCATACCATTGCCTTCATTTTATTGTGTGTGTATGTGAAGGTGACACATACTACGTAGTTTCTCTGTCAGTGCTGGGAACTGGCAACCCAGTCTGGACCACTCATGCCCACTTCCAGGAGGTCATGGTCAGTGGTAGAGGTACTGG
The DNA here is from genome assembly GCF_017591425.1 of Ochotona curzoniae. Classification (NCBI taxonomy): domain Eukaryota; kingdom Metazoa; phylum Chordata; class Mammalia; order Lagomorpha; family Ochotonidae; genus Ochotona; species Ochotona curzoniae. The sequence continues at coordinate 1,136,401 of NW_024466409.1, forward strand.
GGACCAGATGTAGTGCTCTAACAGAAGCCTGTCCAGGAAGGACTGCAGGTGCTGGCCCTCTACTGAGGGTGAGATGGGACAGAAACCTGTCCAGGAAGGACTAGGCATACCATCTGTCTGCTGAGAATGGAATGGCAGGGGTGTGAGGCAGTATCGTATAGTGGATGCCAGCTTTGCCTGGACTTCTACAGAGGGTGGGCTCGCAGGTACAGTGAAGTAGGCAGAGGAGACTGAGTCTCCTTCCAATGTGTCTGAGGAGTGAGAAGGGGTTAGGTTACAGATCCCAGGGTTGCTGGGCTTGATGTTGACAGGCAGACGTGTCCTCCACCTTGGGTTCCACTTGAAATATTCCTGCCTGGGCCTGGCGCAATGGCACAGTGGCTAAAGTCCTCGCCTTGCATGCACCGGGATCCCGTCTGGGCAATGGCTGTAATCCCAGCAACCCCACTTCCCATCCAGCTCCCTTCTTGCGGCCTGGGAGAGCAGTCCAGAATGGCCCAAATCTTTGGGACCCTGCACCCGCATGGGAGACCCAGAGGAAGCTCCTGGCTTTGGATTGGCTCAGCTCCAGCTGTTGTGGCCACTTGGGGAGTAAACCAGCAGCTGGAAGATGTTTCTCTCTGTCTCTCCTCTCTCTAAATCTGCCTTTCCAATAAAAATAAATGAATCTTTACCACCCCCCCCCCATGAAATACTCCTGCCCCTTTAAAGATTTATTTTATTTTTATGGGAAAGGCAGACTTAGAGAGAGGAGGAGAGACAAAAAGAAAGATCTTCCAGCTGCTGGTTTACTCACCAAGTGGCCGCAATGGCTGGAGCTGAGCCAATACGAATCCAGGAGCAAGGGGCTTCCTCCAGGTCTCCCATGCAGGTGCAGGGTCCCAAAGATTTGGGCTGTCCTTGACTGCTTTCCCAGGCTATAAGCAGGGAGCCCACAAGATAGGAAGTAGAGCAGCCAGGACACAAACTAGTGCCCATATAGGATCCAGGGACATACAAGGTATGGATTTAGCCACTGAGCCATCGTGCTGGGCCCTATCCCTGTCCCCATTGCCTAATCTATTTCTTTTATCATGGCCAGATTCAGGCATTACCTCTTCCATGCAGCGCTCCTTGATTTCCCACCTAGAATTCATAATCTCTTTTGCTTCTGGGCTTCCCCCTTCCCTAACATACAGCTCACATTTCTCTTCCACTTTGACTTCATTCTGCTGCTATAGTTAGCTGTTTGTGCACCTGCCTCCCCCACTGACTTCCGAGTGCTTTGGGAGCATCCTCACCCCTTCTCCCCACCTCTGCATCCCAGGTGTTCAGCACAAGGGCTGAGCTTGGTCATGTGCAAGTTAAAGGTCAAACAAAAGACTATGGCAGGGTCTCAGGTTGGTGGCTATGGGAGGGCAGACTGCAGTTTCAGCTGGCAACTTCTCCACCTGGAGAACACAGCAAGACTATGGCCAGGAGGAGGAGGCCCACCCTGTCATCCAGATTTTTCTTAGCATGTTAGTATGCAGAGACAGATGACATACTGGTTTCATGGAAAAGAAACCACTGGACTGATCATCTTATGCAAATGAGTTACATGTCCCAGAGTACACAGGTGGAGGAGGCTGCCAGGAAACCCCTCTGCCACCTCTACCAGTCTCATGCTTCATCCCTACGGTGTCTGGAAGCAGACAGGCACCTCTGGGGCCAGGGCCGCAAGCTTCTTGGCAAAAGGAAAACTCAAATCAAGAGATCACCATCAAATACCTAGGCTAGGATACCTACCTCAGGCCCCGCGGTTTGTGAGCAGTTTTTGCCTTTCTCCTCCACCTAAGAGCCCTGTCTGTCCCTTGCCATAGGAAGGGCCCTCAAACCACCACACGCTTCCTTATCATTTTGGTCTCATGCCCCCCAAACCTTCTCACAAATGCCTTTCTTGCTTAACTTATTCAGAGTGAGTTTCTGTTGCTGACAGCCATAGAAGCCAGACTGATGTGTGTGGCAAACTCAGGGAACAGATAGGCTCTGAGCCCAGGACTCCCAATGTTTAGTTCATTGCCATTTCCATCCGGCCCAGCTGTCCACTGTCCAGCCATCTGTCCTCACGTCAGAGCAGACTGCAAACTTGGAGTGTTTTGGATTCCAAATATGGAATGAGTGTTCTTTGCTTGAGTTGTCCATAGATGAATGACCTCCCTTCCATTTGGGGGTGTGGGTGTGGCAGAGCCCCAGTCAGAGGGAAGGTGGTAGGGTCTGGGTGGACTGCTGGGGGGCTCAAGCTAGTTTGCCAGGGCCATTCATTTGTTCAATACACATACTGCCATGTGCAAACTATGGTGTGGGGTTCTGGGGATACAATGAGCTGGAAGTGTCTAGGATGTGGGAAAGAAAAAGCCAACAGTGACACAGTTGGCCCACTTAATGGAAAATTGCCCAGGGTACCCTGAGAGCTTCACTAAACAGGGGCAGGAGCCAGGGAGGGGCTCCCCGGAAGCAGTTTCTACAATGAGATGTGAAAGAGGAGCGAGATGGGAGAGCAGAGCTGTGGTGTTTAATCCAGCTGGGTTGCTGGATTAAAGGCTAAGTTTCTGCAGGGGCTATCCCTTCCGGTTTTCTGTTCTGTGGAAGCTGAGGGCATAGAGGGAAGATTCTTGGCTGGAGTTCTGGGGTATAAGCGACAGCAGAGGGGCCTCCAGGTCTAGGAGGGTAACAGAACTAGTTCTTCCGTGATTGGTATCTGCTGTGGATGTGTGTGGAGGGGCATGGCAGGGCTCTCTGGGGATGACTCTGAGGTGAAGTCAGCTCAAAGCATCTGGGTTTGTGTGACTCACACAGGGCTTGCCTGACCCAGGGCACAGAGGTGACATATGATGAAGGAGCCCTTCAGGCTGGGCTGGGGGTATCTCAGCTATAAGCACCAGTGTGGCTTCCTTAAAGCATGCCTGATTGGGCAGTGGCAGCAGTGGTGAGGAGAGACATCCTATTAAGCACTAAAATTGCATTTCCTGCTAGCTAGGGCTGACAAGGAGCTCCGAGTCTGGCCTAATTTAAGAAGCCAACAGGATGACATTTCTCCCACATCTGATATGAGGATTAAGAGAACTATCCATGCCAAGAACAGTCTCTTGGCCAGGGAGCTCAGATGGAAGGTGGCTGTGGCAATCTAGGTATCCTGGTCTGGATTGAAGCAAGGGGATGCCTCCTTTGTTGGGCCACCCACTCCTGCCACCCTTACTTCAGGACCACAACCACCTCTTTACAGCTCTCAGGGCCTTGACACATGTTCTCTTCCTTCACCCTTGCTCATGCTGGCTCTGCTGCCTGCAAAGCCACCACCCTTTCCTCCTTCTCCAAACCCAACTTAGACTTCTTGCTCTAGCTTCCTCTTCAAATCCCAGGAAGCTTTTTCTGGGGACATGTCTTCACTCTGTGTTCAGCAAGGTGGGTGGCTTTGGACAGTGTCTTCACTGGGACCTTCAGTCTAATTTCCTATTTGCCAAACTGAGCTGACAACATCCATCACTCAGGTTGAGCTGAGAATGAGAGATATGACAATGACCACGACAGTGTCTGATCCACAGCAGGTGCTCAGGAACTATGTACATGACCAATAACCATACAGCAGGGGAAATGAGGGTGGCAGTGAGGGACAACAGGTATATAGACAACACGCAACTCCTAGGAAACAGAAACTTCTGGAAAGGGCAGGGGGCTCTGAAGGTTGCCTGGCTGACTGAGGTGCCCAGGGTGAGCAGAACATCAGAGTACTTTGCAGAAACTCCTCGTCAGGGATGGGAGGAAGGTGCTGTCAGGTTGTGTGGTTTGCTCCAAAGGCTCAGAGTGAACTGATTGCACCTGTTGACCTTTGCATAGGAGAGGAGCCCTCAAGGGAGTTGTGAGGAGCCCTTGCCCTTCAGAAATCTTACACTGGATGGGGCAGGGATAGCAGACACAGATAAGCTCTCTCTGCTGGCCTTGGCCATCATGCCACAGGTGCCAGCTGTGCAGATAGCATGGGGAAGAGTCTGCGGCTGGTAACTTAAGCATTTTGGGCAGGCTCCATTTTGGGGGTGGAGGGTCAAGAACCTTTCTGTGGGGGGGGGCTCTGGATCTTCTGTACTCTTCTTGGGGGGTATACATTCTATTATGGTCAGGTAAGTGAGGTGAGGAGGGAAGGGGACAGGCGGAGGTGACTGAATGCAGAAGCAAGCAGGGCAGACAGCAGCATCAACCTTCAGTCCCGCACTCTGGAACTCCTTCCACAGACCTCTGGCCACCCGAGATGATGACAGTGACAATGGTGCTAGCAAAAGAAAGGATGTCCTCTCTGTTGAACTCTTATCCTGCATGCCAGGCACAGGCACATTACATGGGCTGGCACCTCTAACATGGCAAGGACCCTATCAGCAATGCATTTCATTGCTTGGATTTTCTAGAGGAGCAAACAGAGGTTCAGAGATACGAAGTGATGTGATCAAGGTCACATATCTGGGAGTGACCACTCCTCTCCTCCCATACATGCCTCACTTCCCCTGTCTTCCTTGTGTTAGACTTCGGCGGCTACTAAACAGTGTGTACAGAAAGATAGCAGCCACCATCACATGAACCTGTGGGGTAGTACTGTGATGTTCCCCATCCTACAGATAAAGAAAATTATAGCTCAGGGGGAGATGTGCTCCTCCAGGCACACAGACAGGGGGCCAGAGGGAGATCCCTGTACCAAGGATCCCACCCACAGAAACTCAATGTTTGCTTCGGATGTCCTACCCTGGACCACAAACACAGGCTTCAGCACTGAAGTAGCAACCACCCCAGGAGCTGACCTTGGCTTGGGTGGGGGTGTCAGAAAGTGGCAGTTGTGTTCCATCTGTGGAATGAGCCAGTGTGCTCACTGGGCAGGATCTATCAGCCCTGGCCATCTGGGTTTAATGAGGTGGATGGCGACATGACACTGAACCAGCAGAGGGTGCTCACGGCAATAGAGGGTAAGGCCAAGGTCCATGAAGTTGGCTAAAGGCTGCCCAATCATCAAGTGCCAAGAGTGGATTTCAGCAGAGCCAGTAACAGAGGGAAGCTGTGTTCGGCTATGACGATGTAGTGCTGAGGTGGATCCTGAATGACCACGCCCACCAGGTAAGCGAAGGGTAGGACTCTGGAGGTTGAGGGTCACAGGAAGGAAACTTTTGTTCTCCAGAGCTCTGGAGCATTCCATTCTGCTCCTTCTCCACCACCATTCCCCCCAGCACCCCCAGCCCAGGTATGCAGTTTAATTTACAAGGAGCAAACAGACAATCACAAACGTGAAGGCGCGATCACACCTCTTGGGGGGTGTTCTGGTATTCCCATACGGCGAGCTGTGTGCTCCTGTCTATGCTGTCTGAGAACATTCTTTCCTCTTCACTGGAAAACCCCACTGCCTTTCTCTGCCCGGCAAACTCTCATTTGCCCTTCAAGGCCCCATTCAAACTCCACCTCCTCCAGGGAATTAGAATTGGGGGCTCCTTTGCCTGTTCTCACCTTTCCACACCGTAATTATCTATTGATGCCTGTATCCCTGCTGCGTCTAGGGCCGCCTCTGCACAAACCCGTGGCGTGTAAGTAGCACAGCTTCGTTTATTGAAGGCTCACTGTTTTCTGGGCACTGTGCTTCCACTGCATCCGAGTGTAGCCCTGTGGGGGAAACCTGGTCACCTCCTTCTTGCACACGCCTGTATATAGCAATGTGGAAATACTGGGTCATTTGCTGAAGGTCACACAGCCGGTAAAAGGCAGACCCAGGCTTCGCACTCACCTTGTCTCAACCTCGGACCCAGGCTTAAATCACAGGTTTCCAGCCTCTAATATGAGTCTGTTTCTCTAACACCTACCTGGCATTGGGAAAATGCTCAAAAAAAAAAAAAAAGTTCTCAAAATAAAAAATAGGGATGAAAAGTGGGCCAGAGTTTGAACATTTACAAATAGCTCATGGAAAATTTCCCATCCAGCTCCCTGCTAATGGTCTGGGAAAGCAGTAGAGGGTGACTTGCCAGTCCTTAAGCTCCTGACACCCACGAGGGAGACCTGGAGGAAGCTCCTGGCTTTGGACTAACTAACTCTGGCCATTGCGATCATCCAGGGAGTGAACCAGCAGATGGAAGATCTCTATCTCCCCTCCTCGCTCTGTAACTCTAACTTCCAAATAAAAATAAATAAATCTTTAAAAAAAAAAACACCCATAATTGTAGTAGTTGGATACATGGGCTTGGCATTGTGGAATTAAGTCTCCCAGGCTGCCTGCTTTTGGGTGACATATTTGTGCCTCAGTTTCTTCATCATTGGAAGAGGACCACTGTGCCTACACCCCACAGGTTACTGTGGAGACGGATGAAGTTGGATCCTCCCCAGAAGTTTTATTTTACAGGAGATGTATGTACAATGCTTGAAACAGGGCCCAGTAAGCTCTCAGATATACTAGCTGCTGTCCTCTGTGTCAGGCTTGCCTGCTTCCCAGCCAATACAGCCTTTCCCCACAGATGAGGCCCATGGAGGCTTCAGGATGAACATAATAAACTGATTCTTAAAAACAAGCCATTGATTTTTGGCATTTGCCAATTTCTGTGGTGTCAACTGTTTATGAGGTCAGATTTTGAGCCATGAATGTGGGAACCTCTGAAGCTTGTTGGGCATCGGGCAAATGTCAGGATTTTGCTTAACCTCTCTGGGCCTCAGTTTCCTCATCTGTATGGGTCTACGGATCAGCATGAGCACCAAACTCTGTAAGTGTATAATGGTGTTGTGATGGGTAAACCCAAGGCCCTTAGAGCAGCACATGGCACAGAGCACACCACAGAACTGCTGGCCAACTGCTCCCAAGAGTTCCCGTTTCACTTTTGCTTGTCTGATTGGCACTGTCCCAACCCAACATTTGGCCTTCCACACCCTGTGTCTTACCAGGCTAAGTTCTTGCTTTCTATAACTGGGGCCTATGAATTCCTGCAGCATTCCCCACCTCTGACTAGAATAACTGAACTAGAAGTCTGACCTACCCTGGGCCAGTTATCAATGTCGCCCTGGACTTCTGGGTATCAGTCCTTGGCCTGGCCCTACCCAGCCACTACCTGTGCCTTACCTGAATCTTCCACGACAATCTCCCTAGGATGTGCTCTACACTTCATTCCTTATAATGCTCCTCCTACAGGCTGACAGTGAAATTTGCTCCCACCCACAGCTAGAGAGGTCCCCAGTTTGCCACATCCTACTGTGGGCCCCAGGTCCCAGTCAGAATCCTGCGGCCCAGCCCCTGACTTCACTCCTCTGTGTTCTGACCTGGCTTAGGCCATGGCAGCACAGGGTGTGGTATCTGGGAGAGGCAAGGGAAAGACTGGACTTGGAAACATCAGATGGCTCTGAGGCGCCTTTGCCAGGGAAGAGTACAGAGTGTGAACTACAGGGAAAACCCAGATGGAGCCAGGACCAAGGTCAAAAAGGGTGTGACCTCCGGAAGTCAAATCTAAAAATCTCAGCTGCATAACCTTCTATGCACAGTGTACTTTCAAGGCCCCATTTCTTTGGCCCTCTGTGACAAGACCATGAAGATGGCATCAATATTCTAATTTCTAGTTGTTGACAGCCACCTCAAGGGGTTAGGTGGTCACTCTGCTTCTGTTCAGGTGGCCAGCACAGAACACAGGAGCAGGGCTTGATCATAAACCCAGGATGTTTATCCTTTCCTTGCTGCATGTCTCTGGGCAGCCGGAAGCCTGAGGCCTGGGGCAGGCTTCATGGGCTGAGTGCCTGGAAACGTGAGTGTTCACGTGGAGGCCACACACCTTAAGGCAAGCAGGATTCTTGGATAAAGCGCGATTCAAGAGGCAGAAGGTCTGGGATAAAATACTGCGCTTTGCCTCCTTCTTCCCATGGGGCCTTGGGCCAGTGTCTTAATGTCACAACACCTCTGTTTCCTCCCCTGTAACTCACAAAGAAGAGCTGCAGGGCTGAGAAAAAGGCCGGGAATGACTGGTGTAGACAGCAGGTTCAAAGCTGCCCTGGTGTAGATGTTTCCTCTTTCCTCCTATGACTGACCTGGCTCTCAGCTCTACTTCCTGTTGCTTGCCAAGTCACCCAGGACGGGAGAGGGTACTGTTGTTTGTCCTGGGCAATGCTGCCAGCTAAAATGGTCTGTTCCCTACTTCCCTAGGCTCGGTTCAGGTTCCTGGAGCTAATGAGAGCACAGTGCAGGAAGGAATTGCTGGAAGATAAGAGAGGCTTGCCCAGCAGAAGTGCCTCCTCTCCCTCCTGGAGAGCTCCAGGCTATTTCCAGGTCCCATGAGTCAGATCTAGGGTCCATGGGAAAGGTGGCAAAAGAACTGGAAACCCAACTGCGCCTAAGCACCCACATCCTCCCCCAGGAAATCGCTTGGCTGTCAGCCACGCTCTCTCTGGCCTCTCAGCCTTGGTATCCCCTGCTCCTCTCCTTTAAGCCACAACCTCCTGCCTTTATTTCAGCTCATGCTTCTGCCAGGAAGCCTTCCCAGTGAGTCCAGCCTGCTCACTTTTTCTCTATTGGAATTCTTCCCCCCGGTGTTTTGGTTACTTGGATCCTGGCCAGGGTCCACATCCCACCGTGGATCATGCCCTGGCCCCCCAGTCTGCAACTCTGGCATCTTTGAGCTGCTCAGGCCGAGAAGGGGCAAGGGACAGCCTCCGTCTACACTCCCACCTCCCATGACAGGCATCCCTGGCAGAGAAGGGAAGAGTAATTGAGTGAGACTCAACACCAGGGCTGGATTCAGGATTCAGCTTACCTTGGAGTACACTTTACAGACTCTGGGTGGATTATGTGCAGCTCAAGGCTCAACACAGACTCCTCTATGCAAATCCTTGGAACTTGCCTCCTCCAGGGATCCCTCTCTGATTCTGATCTTTTCCCCTCTCTGGGCTTGGTGGCTTGCACTCACTTGCCATCATGCCAGGGGTAAGAGCTGGAAGTCTCTGAACCTTTGGCGGTAAGTTCAGTTTACACTTAACAGCTGCACCCTCTCTCTTCTGGCCATCTTCATCAGCATCAGAGAGTGGTCTGGCACACATTTAACATAATTATTGCAGACCTGGTTTGTCTCCAGACAACCTCGAGGCGCAGCCTGTGACAATTTTATGTCCGTTTCTGTTACATCAGGTTTTGTGCTGTGCCTGTGAGGATTCACAGATGACTAGGACCCTATCCCTATCCTCGTGGCTTCCAGCGCAGGGAGCAGAGTCTGCAATGTGCAGTGGAAATGCCTATGGGAACACCAAGGAGAGTGCAACAAGAGAGGCTGGGGAGCTGCCCAGAGACATGAGAATGCAGGGGTTCACAAGACTGGGGAGTGGGGTGCGGGAGTACATTCCAGGCAGGGAAGCCACAGGAGTAAAGGCAGGGAGAGGTGAAAGGCAAGGTGCGTGGTGTGGGGAGGAGCAAGCCACCTCCGTGTAGCTGTAGGACAGGCAGGAGATGGACCCCTGTCACAGGGCAGAGGGCTTTGGGCCTTGGTCTAAGCCAAGGAGTGCAATTCCTAGGCCATTTTTTCCTAGAGGAGAGTAAGACAGGCATTGCCATCCTCACAGGCACTGACGAACCGGTGTGAGTGCTGGAGAGGCAAGAGCACGGATGCTTCTTGAACTACTTAATGACACAGAAGATCATGTACTATGTGATTCCCTCCCTCTGAAGGTCACAGATAGGCACAGCAGGCAGGCATTTGGCACAGCAGTTGAGACATTATGTAGGAGATGCCTGCAAGTGCTCAGATGTAAGTCCTGGCTCAGCTTCCAGTTTGAGTCCCCTGATAACACACACCCTGACAATGGCACGTGTACTTGGATATCTGCTGCCCATATGGAAGACCTAGATTGAGGCTTGGCCTCCTGATAGCTCTCTCTGCTTCTCTTTCTCTTCTCTTTTCCTTTCTTTTCTTCCTTCCTTCCTTCCTTTCTTCCTTTTTTAAAAACTTATTTTATTTTTGGGCCTGGTGCTAAAGTCCTTGCTTTGCAGGCACCAGGATCCTATACGGGTGCCGGTTCATGTCCTGGCAGCCCTGCTTCCCATCCAGCTCCCTGCTTGTGGCCTGGGAAAGCAGTTGAGGATGGCCCAAAGCCTTGGGACCCTGCACCTGTGTGGGAGACTCAGAAGAGGCTCCAGGCTCCTGGTTTCAGATCAGCTCAGCTCCAGCCTTTGCTTCCGATTGGGGAGTGAATCAATGGATAGAAGATCTTCCTCTCTCTTTTCTTCTCTGTATATCTGACTTTTAATTAAGAATAACATAAATCTTTAAAAATAAATAAACATTAAAAAACATTTAATTTTATTTGAAAGGCAGAGTTACAGAAAGAGAAGGAGAGACAGAGTTACAGAGAGAAAAGACAGAGAGAGTGAAGGCTGGAACTGGGCTGGTCTAAAACCCAGAGCCTGGAACTTCTTCTGGGTTTTCCACATGGGTGCAGGGTCCCACAGATGTGGGCCATTTTCTGCTGCTTTCCTACGTACTTTTGAAGGAAATGGGTTGGGAGCAGAGCAGCCAGGACTTGAATTGGTGCTCATATGGGATAGTGGCACCACAGGCAGAGGCTTATTATACCATAGTGACAGCCTCTTTCTGCTTTTTAAATAAACAAGATTAAACAAAAATGAAGAGTTCACCTATAAAGAGAGCAAAAGGAACAGCTGCCGCCTGTGCACTTTCAGGGGCGTCATAAATGCTCTGTGTCTTCATCTTAGTGATGGTTAGAGGAACTCATACAGTTATCAACACTCATGGTCTGCACTTCAGCTCCACACATGTGACTGTTTGTAGAATGCACCTTAAGATATATATGAACATTTTGGTTGTCACAATGACTGAAGCGTGCTGCTGGAAAAATATATAGCGCATGGGGCCAGGAAGGCTGTCATAGCGAGAACTTTGCCACAAGGAGGGTTCCTATTGAGACTCTGCTGTGGTTATCAGGGGTCATGGCAAAAGAAAACAGAAAATTTGATACATTGGTACCTGGAGAATATGGGGCTTTGGTGGTGATAGGAATCCACAAAGACCAGGTGTCTCTAATTAGTAATGTGGCGCAGAAGATAAATACATGATCTTCATGGCTGCTCCTGGGCCTTATATTTGGCCAGCTGTAGCCCACTGGCCTGAGGCTGCCTAGATCAAGCAGGGGCCCAAAGAGGTTTCCCAAAGGCATCCTAAAAACCAGAAAGGTTGAAAATAGGCCAGCTGAGGAAGTAGCAGAGAGAGAGAGAGAGAGCAAGTGGTAGAGGGGCAGAAAGTGCCCCATGCCCTGCCTGCCTGCCTGTCACCGCAGGGATGCTAACCGCGGTAAGTTTCCTTTGATGTGCAGTCTCATGGAGGTGGGAGTCACTGCAAGAAGAGCTGGATATTGCTGCTGCTACACGAAGTGGTTTTCTGATATCCTGGGCTAAAGAAAAGCACAGCTGACCTACACTCAGCTGCTCACCTGGCCCCTTTCTGCAGTAAGCTTCTTGTGACCTGCACCTCTGCAGGTGCCTCTGCTGTGCTACCACAGCCCTCTTTTCTGGAAGCAGAGAGCTACTGCTACCTAAATCTGAATTCTGGCACTGGCATTCATTTGCTGTTCCTGGCAAGACACTTGGACTCTCTGTGCCTCACCTGCAAGCTGAGAATGACAAAATCCTTCTTCACTGAATTGTGAGGGAGACTGAGATAATGTTGCAGGCTAGTGGTTTCTCACTCGGAAGCTCTCTGAACCTCTGCTGCAAGTCCCTCGTCTGGCATCCACAGCAGGTACAACTTCTTTGAGGGCAGGGTTCCCTGGGTTGCATACACAGCTGAGGTCCTGTGTCCACCCCTATGTCCACAGCAGTGAAAACTTGCATCCATGAATGAATTCCACCCACTGAGATCTCTCTGGAGAGCCCTCTCTTTCCACCCACCATGCCTCTAAATCACAAGAATTCCTCAGGAATAGAGACTGGGTTCATTTGTATTCCATTCTCTCTCCTCTCCTCCTTTTTACCTACAAGGCCATGCAGAACCCACGCAAAATTTACTTTTTAAAATTCGTGGTTTCTTCCCAGTCCCTTCCCTCCTAAGACTTCATTTGGAGGTCTTTTCTATGTGGGGTACACAAAAATCCTTCTTAAAAAAGAAAAAAAGCATCCCACAGCTCCTTCAAACAAATGATCCAACACAGAATTACCCAATGATTCAGCGATCCCTTGGTAGGTAGATACTCCAGGTGCTCTGTGCTCACCCCCTTGCCCAGGATTCCTCCCTCTCCATCCTTCCCTTGGCTATAGCGCTGGTGTTCTCTGTCCTCTTCCTGCCACAGAATCCAAGGTCACATCACTTGCTCACATTAAGTCCATGCTCACATTCGACACTTTTCCTTCTATCTCTCTTTAGCCACCTGGAGTTCTGCCGTTTCCGCTCAGGGATGCTTAAAATAGATGCCTTCAGATTGAGATGGCAAAGCAGTGTGCTCTACACAACTGTGTCCAATGACAGAGACATAGTTCAAAAGTGGCGAAGCCACTGAGGGCAAAAAGGCCATATTTGAACATATAGGCTATGAGAAGATGTGAAGTGAAAATGGCAGACTGACTGCAACTTCATGAAACATGGAGCTATGGAACAGCAGAACAGAATGTATAAGATGACTGAGGAATGTGACATCTAGGAAAGAGCACGGTTGTTGTTTCACAACTCTCATTCATGCTTCAAGAATAGACAAACATCCTTAGGCAGGTGGTGGAACAGACATACCTTTAGCCACAAAACACGTCTTCATGGGTGACTCCCAAGGTTGCACTGAAGCCCTCAAAACTCTGCCTTTCTAAGAGACAGGTGGAGGTGAGAGGGCATTTCATGGACTGTTTAGACTTGGCCTATTTCTAATGACTGCCTTCAGTCATTTCATCACAAAAAGGAAGGGCTAGTTAGACTATTTTGCCATCCCAGTGCCCAGGAGATTTGGCTATGAGTGGTTGACCCCCTGATATTAGTCTGAGGCTAGGAATACCTACCAAGATGTCTGCTCCTTTACATGTCTGCAAACTGGACTCTCTGCATCCAGTTCAAGAGGGTGGGTGCCTTCTCAACAGAGCATATCACACTCAAAGTCTGGAACTGGAGTCATGGTGGTTTCGTGGAGGTCACAGTAAGAAGGTGACTTGTACTTCGGGTACTAGAGAGAGTGAAAGGCTTTTTGCAGCTTACAAACTCAGAAGCGGGTTGACACCAGAGCCCAGGCATTTCAATTTAGGATGTGGACATCTCAACTGCTTTGTCAAATGCCCAGCCTATTGTGCAAAAAACTTGAAACTCATATATACAAAGATCTTCAAAGATCATTAAAGCTTTTCTTAAAAAATTATAGATTTGAAAAGGCTTCACAACAAATTCAATTTTTTTCTATGTGTGTGTTTGATATAAACAGAATTCAGGGTCTCTCTGGCTCATTAGCACAATGCAATTTGTCATTTCTTAGGCCAAAAGCACCTACATGATTGGTTCTATCCTCTCTCTTACCTTTTCCGTCACCATTCTCCCACATTAAAAAAAAAAAAAAAAGATTTATTTATTTTTACTGGAAAGACAGATCTTTAGAGAGAGGAGGGACAAAAAGATCTTTCATCCACTGGTTCACTCCCCAATCGGCCGCAACAGCCAGAGCTCAGCTGATCTGAACCAGGAGTCAGGAGCCTCTTCCAGGTCTCCCACATGGTATAGGGTCCATCCTCTGCTGCTTTACCAAGCCACAACCAGGGAGCTGAACGGCAAGTAGAGCAGTTGGGACACAAACTGGTACCTATATGGGATGCTGGCACTTGAAGGAGAAAGATAAGCCAATGGACCCATTGCACTAGGCCTTCCACTGTCCATCTCTTATAGCTACACTCGTGGTTCCCTGAAAACATCAAGCTATTCCTACTTAAGGGTGTCTGCATTTGTGGTCTCCTCTTCTTAGCATGTGATTCCCTCATCATTTTCTTCAGATCTTTCAATATCACCTTCTCAAAGACAATGCTATTACATTAAAAAAAATTTCCCTTTTGTTTTAAAGAGAATGAGTGATTGTGAGAAAATCAAAGTTTTCTCATCTGCTGGTTCACTCTCTAAATGCCTATACTATCTGGGGTTCAGCCAGGCAGAAGCTAGGAGCCAGGGATTCAATTCAGGTCACCTAGGTAGGTGGCAGGGATCCAAGTACCTGGGTGTCAACTGCTGCTCGTCAGGGTGCACATTAGCACGTAGCTGGAATTCGAAATGGAGCTAAAACTTGAACCTAGGCACTGTGACATGGGATTCAGGTGTTTCAACTGGTGTGCAAAATGCCCACCATGACAATTCTATTTAAAGGCATCTTCCCCTACCTCTCTCTAGTCATGCGTATCCTGCTTTATCTTTCTGCAGAACACTGCTCATCACCTGAAATACCTCTCACATCTGAGCTTGGGCTGGAAGGCTGTCTTTCCCAGCAGCATACCACAGAGCTCAGAGCAACCGGCCTAAAAGAGCTCTTTATGTTTCTATCATATCTGGAGATGGAATGCATGAATGGGCTCTTGACAGCTTGGTAAGCCAGCGTTGCAGGAGCAATCCTGTTGGTTCCCCTGTCAGATCCAAGGCTTCCCTCCGGCCCCTGTGAGTGGCTTCCCCCACCAGCCACGCCTTTGCCTTTCCTCTTCTGTGGAGCAGATATCACTAACCAGCAGCCAATTTTGATGAGGCCAAGCCTTTTGCATCCACTACCTTTTCTATCCTTTCTTATAAGCGCCCCCACTCAAGGTGCTCATAATCTCTCACCTGGATCATTGTCATTATTTTAAACTTGGGCTACCTGCCAGCAGGCTCTCCCCCTCCATCTGTCTGCCAATGGCAGGACTGACTGAACCGTCCTCTGCTCAGATACTACAGATCAGCTCCCTTGCTTGGTGCTCAACATTCCCAAGCACCACCTCCACCCTCCCAGCCAGTTTCCTTCTCACAACCTCCAGTGGGAAGTGGCTCCAGTGGGAATGAACTTCATTGCAGTTTCAGAAATCCATCCTAGAAAGAAGTTCTCCTGCCTGTCTGTCTGCTCGAGCCACTTCCACTCCATGAAACACTCCTCCGTTCTTCTAAGGTATGCATCATTCAGACCCAGCTCAAACACCACCTACCCTCTCCAAGGCAGTATTCCTGATCTAATCTTCCACCAGAATCAAATCTTCCCTTCTCACTCTTTCCAAAGGATTTTCTGCTTCTCTGTCACAGAGAGTCTCAAGAAAGTACAGGTTACCTGAGGCGAAAGGAGCTTAGCCCCTGCAGCCAGATCCTCTAAGGTGGAACCTGCCTCTGTGATTCTGATGTTCTTAAGGAATGTTTCCTTAGATAAGTGGAAGTCTGAGTCTCAACTTCCCCATCTGTAAAATGGGACTGATAACACTCTGGACATCACGGGTATGTTCTGTAGAGTTATTGACAGACTATAAGAAAAGCTTTGACGCCATGTCAGAATTAATTACTAATTCTATCATGCTAAGTTGCAAAACACTAACACAAGTTTTGCTCCCTCTGGGGAGTCTCCTGGGTGTCTCTTCCTGTCTGGGCACTAAATTCAGGAATAGGTTCCTGGGCCAGGGGCTGTTTTTGAGGAAGCAGGACTTTGAGACCCTATAATCACATGTTCTTGGATGATTTAAAGAAAGGAAGAAGTGGAGGCCATATCCATAAAGCTGTGGGATCCTAACGGTATTAACAGCCACCGATTCCCAAGTTTTCTCTAGGCCCTGGCCAGGAACTGTGCTAAGCATCCTACACACATCACCTCCTCGAGTCAGGAAGTACTTTCTCACTGAGAAAGAGAGGTAAAGCAGGCCCAGGACAGTTACATAAATAAGCGTTCCCCTGTACGACAGAATCCCAACACTCACTATAAGGTCTGTGGGCATGGCACATGTTGGAGAACGACAAGGGTGCAGACACGAGCTAGATGTCAGCGGCGGCTGCTGGGGTTACATGTGGCCACCAGCTTTCTGCTCCACACTCTGCTGCTTGCCCCACTTCGGAAGAGGTTCTTAAGACAAGCACCAGGAGTCAGGAGCCAAGGCCCCCAGACTTGGAACAGGTGGCTGCTTCATCAACTCACCATCCAGTTCTGCTCCAACTATTACCACATGCGTGTTGGACCAACCTCCTTGTGCCAGGCATCAGCTCAGCTGAGGACACACAGCTGCCCTTGAGGGAGCCCTTGGCTGAGGACATTGCCCAAACCTGGTGTGGTTGTAACCCAAGCTGCCCCAGCGGCTTTGTCAGCAATGCTTCACAGACACCCAGGAGAAAGAAGTGGCTGGACTTGGGGACAGCCACGCCGGGATGTGAAAGGGGTCTGGTTTATTTAGCAGGCTTGGGACCTTCAGGAGGAGGAGAGAGTAACTAGGAGGGCATTGGTAAGGGCAAAATCAGGGAAGAGGATGAATCTTGAATGCTCCATGTTAGGATGCTCCAGCTCACAGGCTCCTGGGAAAATCTTATCTCTGGTCCAGGGCTGCCAAGATCTCTCAAACTTAAGTCCTGAACCTGGACTGCTTGCATGTAAGAGAGGTCTCCTCCAAGGCTGAATGAAGCAAATCAAAGGCCATTTAAAAAGAACATTAACAAGCAAACACAAATGAACAGGTAGGAAGAATCTCAAATGAATGGCACCTGCCACTCCAATTGGGGGCAGGGCTGGTATGACAATGTGGTAAATCCTGGGCTTGTGAGGATTCAATGGGGGATGAGATGTAGTTGTGGAGTGGGGAAATGAGTAGCAAAGCCAGGGACAACAACGCAGGGTTTGTGACTAATTTTCCAGTGACCTTGGTTAAGCCACCTCACCTGGCCTCAGTTTCCCCAGCTGTAAAATAAGGAGACAAAATGAGTTCCCGAGGTTCTTAGGGTCCTGGCTGCCCGTGCCACCTGATCCTTAATAACATAAATCCTCCAAGGCCCTGGGCATTCTCCCGGTTTTTCAGGAGCCTGGGCCTTAGGGGGAGGGGGGAAGCGGCATGCTGGGGGAGGGGAAGGAACTCGTTGGGTTTTTATTTTGGGAGTGGGTGGGATGTGAGTGGCCAAAGCTACAGGGTTGGGGGAGGTAAAGCTACGCGGGTGGGTGGGAGCTGCGGTTTGGAGAGACCAGCAGGCCAGCGGCGATTTCCAGCCTCCCCACGGGGTTCAGACACAGGAAAGGCGATGTAGCCTAGAGCCGCGCACCAGCCCCGGCCGCGGAGGCTCGGACCCAGGACCGTTACCCCAGTGCCTCCCTGGAACCACGCAAGAGCTTCATGGGGAGTGGCTGCCGCTCCTCCCCGGCCTCCAGGCGCTGGACCACCCTCCTCCCGGCGGGGCTAGGGGAGGGACCCTTCCCCCCAGTCCGGGGGCGCCCGGAGCCCCATGGGGGCGTGGCGGGGGCGGATGCCGTTTCCCCGGACCTGAGAGCATCTCCACTCAACGAGGGCCCTGGAGGACCCTGCGGCCCCAGCCTTGGGGCGCCCCACACAAAGGCGCCCACGGAGGCGCAGCACTTACCGGCCAGAGCGGGCTCCGGGCGCCGGCGAGCTGGCGGGCAGGCTGGCGGGAGGATGTGCGCGCGTGTCTGCGTGTGTCTCTGTGTCTGCGTGAGTGTGTGTGTGTGTGTGTGACAAGAGCCGAGCTCTGTGCGTCTGCGTGTGCGGGGGCGTCCGTCAGTCTGTCCGTCTGTCCCGCGCTCCGTGCGCGTTCCCTCGCCGAACCGCCCCACCAAATGCGCCTCAGCAGTAGAGTCGCTGGCGCAGCCGCGGGGTCGGTTCCGCACCCCCCCAGCCCGGCTCCGCCCCGCCCCCGGGCGGGCTTGCGCCGCTCCCCAGGAATTGCGCAGGGCCGGCGGGGCTGGGGGGTGGGGAGCTCCCGCAGCGCGCCGGGAGCCAGGGGGACCGGATCACAGACCCCCTTAGCTCCTGATCTGGTCTCGGCCCCACCTCCACCCCCGCAACTTTGCGCGGAGTCCCCGCAGGCGCCGCCCCCACGCCAAGGTTGCCTGGACCGGGAGGGCGGGGGCGTGGGAGCACCGCATCCATTTCATTCATGATTTTCTTCTCCCAGGAGCCCTGGGTCGACAGCGTCCGCCAGAGGGATCCCCGCCTGGCCGTGCGCACCCAACCCAGACAGAAACAGGGAGGCACACTGAATTAGGGGCTAGTGAGACAAAGGGTCAGAGCTGTGGTGTGGTTGGGGGGCGGTGTGTGGAGAGGGTGCTGTGGCACTCACTGCACGATGCCCACAGCTGTGCGCACGGTGCCAGTGCTCATGACCCGTTCCAGGCGGGTTTCCCCGTTTATCCTTGTCCAGTCACTGGGGCGACTGCGGGTGGGGTCGGGTGGGTGCATTTCTTTCCCTTCAGGGACTCTCATCCTCCTGAAATGCGTCACGGGTTGGGGAGGGGGGCTGCCTGTGTTGGCTTTCTTCTGGGCAGCAGGGGCTGGGACGCGCAGGGAGCTGCCTGCTCACCCTACAATCCCACATTCCTTTGGTTAGCACCCTGACGGACTGAGGTTCCCAAGATTCCATCCTCGTGGGGGCTCCTTGAGGTTTTGGGCAGCAGGCAGGGATGGAATCATGAACTCCATTTTTACACTGGAATTCGGAGGGGAACCCCACCCCCAACATGCCTGCCATCTGGTTCCAGGG
This sequence comes from Ochotona curzoniae, assembly GCF_017591425.1. Classification (NCBI taxonomy): domain Eukaryota; kingdom Metazoa; phylum Chordata; class Mammalia; order Lagomorpha; family Ochotonidae; genus Ochotona; species Ochotona curzoniae. Next base: position 1,155,063 of record NW_024466409.1, read on the forward strand.
ACCATGCTCCTTGGCCAGGATTTCCCCCAGTAGCCCCTTTACTGGTCTCCCAGTTTCACTGTCAGCAGCCCTCTCCCCCAGTCGAATGCTTACACAGCAGGCAGATGGATCCTTTAAAGCTAGTCTGATGGTGTTGTTGCTTCACTGAAAATCCTGTAATGGCTTTCCTTTTCGTCCAAGCCTTTTGGTAAAGCCCCTCCCCGCCGCCCCCTGCCATGACCCGCAAGACTCTGCATGAGCTGGCTTCCTGATAGCTCTCAAAGCTCACTTCCTATTGTTCTTGTAACTTCCTGAGCTCTTGGTCTCCTACGTGGGTGGCAGGGACCCACATACTTGAGCCTCCTAGGGTTTGCAGGAAGCTGGATCAGAAGGGGAGGAGCTGAGACTCTAGCCATGGGCTGTGAGCATCTCAAGTGGTGACTTAGCCACGGTGCCAAACACCTACCCTGGCTTGTCTAATTTTTTTTTTTTAAGATTTATTTTATTTTTATTGGAAAAGCGGATATACGGAGAGGAGAGACAGAGAGGAAGATCTTCCGTCCGATGATTCACTCCCCAAGTGAGTGCAATGGCCGATACTATGCCGATCCGAAGCCAGGAGCCTCTTCCGGGTCTCCCACGCGGGTGCAGGGTCCCAAAGCTTTGGGCCATCCTCCGCTGCTTTCCTGGGCCACAGGCAGGGAGCTGGATGGGAAGCCGGGCCGCCGGGATTACAACCGGTGCCCATATGGGATCCCGGGCGTGCAAGGCGAGGACCTTAACCACTTGCGCCACCGCACTGGGCCCGGCTTGTCTAATTTTTAAGGTCCAGTATATATGTATATATTTCACCTCCTTTCCCATTTGAGACTGAATAGAAATGTTCTCACTAAATCAACCTGATCTGACATATATCCATCTCCTGAAACCAACAGGAGCAAGGAACCTTCAGACCCTAACAGCAAAAGACCTTGTACTGCCTGTTAGTAATGTCTTCCACCTTTGCGCATGCCCAGAAAAGCCCTGGACAAACCACAGTGACCTTCCCAGGGAGGTGTTAGTGAGCAACACCACCCACCGCTTTGAGTTGGCTGTGTGCAGAAAAAGCAACTGGGCATGGCCCAGAACACACCAAGTGTTGTGTGCGCAGAGAACATGAGTCAGAGACAGAGGGTACAGCCACGCCTCCCAACCAGATAAAAGCCCTCATTCAGCTCTCCTCTAGGAGCCAGTTGGAGAAACCTCTTCCCTTCATTCTGTCTCCCATGTGTTTCTGCAGAGGCCTCCAACAAACCTTATATGGGTTGCATGTTAGCCTTTTGGCATTCCATTGCAAGAAGCTGGGAAAAGGGTTAATAGCACAAGGAATCTCCTCTGGCTACTCCCAGGACATTCAGACCTGGGAAATTCCATTGGCTGTTTCCCCCTAGTGCCCTGTGTAGCCTCTTCCCTACAGGTATGCTGTGAACTCTTGTGAGAAGGGGTCTAGCCTCCTAGGCTCCCCGAAACCCAGCCCAGAAGGGCTTGTTTGTGGATCAACAGCACCCAGTTAGCTTTATATCTTTATCTGGGGAGGGGCCTAGCTAATCTTGTCACGTTCACAGAAATTCCTGCAGAGTGCAGTTGGAGAGCAGAGAGAAATCTATTGTGAGATGACCAGGCCATGCTGCTTGGCTATATGAAGCATGGGTAGCCACTGTCAGCCTGCAATGCAGGACTCACTCGCTGTCACTGGTTGAGCTTCCCCATCTGGCTTCGGTGCAGCTGTGGCAGCTATAGAATCCTTCAGTGTGTATCGTTTGGTGTTCCTTGTGTTACTCAATTCCTTGTTTGTGGCAACTTCAGGAAATAGGTATTGTCATGTTTGTATTCAGAAGAATAACCAGAAAGAATAGTGATTTACTCAATGTCACAGAAAGGGTGAGTTTTTCCAAATTCTAGTTAATTCCAGAGCCCCAGCTCGTAGCACAATAAAGGCATTGAGGGTTGATGGAAGTGAGAGGAAGAAGAAGTTATCAGGAAATCCTCAGCAGGGTCAGCCTGGCCCAGAATCTTCTACCTGTTAGGAGTCAGAGAGCCCTGTGACAGGAACCTACCTTGCAGGTTTCTGCCTGCATGGCCCGCGCCATCCTGTGGGGATGTTAGTTGTAGCCTTTCCTACAAGCATCTCCAAATGGCCCAGCGGTGTGCTCAAGGTTCGCAGCTCAGCCCTGTCTGTTGGAGGTGGGCAGTGATGCCATCTCCCAGGACTCAGGCAAGAGAGAACTGTGTTGATGCGTCTAGATGATGTAGGAGCTCAAAAGAGGAGTTTTCTTCTTTGCTTCTTTGTGGTGGGTTCCCATCAGGTAAGGTGACACTTAAAACTAGACTTCCAACCCTGTTTCTACACTGTGCACTCTGTTTTTAAAGGGTTATTTATGTATTTGAAAATGAAAGTTATAGGAAGAGGTAGAGATGGAGAGATGCTCCATCTGCTGGTTCACTCTCCAGCTGGTTGCAACAGATTGGGCTAGGCCAGGAGCCAGGAACTTCATCAGGGTCTCCTACGTGGCTTTTAGGGTCTCAGATACTTGGACCATACCCTGCTGCTTTTCCTAGGGGCTGTTAGCAGGGAGGTAGATAGGAAGTATAGCAGCCAGGACTTGAACTAGTGCCCATACAGGATGTTCACGCTACAGGTAGCAGCTTAAGTCGCTACACTAGAGCCCTGGCCTCATTGTCCACCTTCTTACTGAAGAGCTTCATTTTCCCATAACCTATGGAGTGTTACCCTGGGGTGCAGTTATGGAAAGAAAGTGTAGTGTTTGTTAAGAGCGTTGAAAACCATCTGTATGATTCCCTTGCTTCCTCTGCTCGCGTTTGCACAGCCACCCCAGGAAGGCAGTGCCGTGACTAGCTGAAGCACAGAGGTCCCAGGGCTTTCCCACAGCCTTGGAGTTCACTGTTCACTGGCGTGATGGGCTTCTGGTCTGTGTCTGCCTCTGTTCAGACAGAGCACCTGCTCCCTAACTCCATCGTTGGGGAAAGATAATAATATTATCTTCCTCTTGTCTGGTGCTGGAGAAGGGGATGTCTGCGGGGCCCATGATAATGAAGTAGTTACAAGGCTGGGATGATGAGGAGGCTTATTGAGTCATTCCTGTGACTCATTTGCCCTCCTCTGATGGAAGAAGGAAGCCGGGTTTTGGAAAGAGGAGGAAGGAGAGAGAAAGATGGTCTGAGAAGCCATCGAGTGTCTGGCTGGTGGTTTTTGATGGACTGTTAGAGTCAATATTTCTTGCTTTTGGTCTCACTTGCCATTCTCTGTGTTGGTAATGAAATGCTCTGGTTCAGTGAAAATGCCCCCCATCCAGATTTTAATTTATTTACTTACGTATTTATAACTCAGCCCAACCCACAAAGGATTTGAGGTACCTTGCCACAGGAGCAGAAACCATAAAACAATGTTAAAATATCAATAAGGATAAAGGAAGGCAAAGGAAAATGTAAATAAACTCAGAGAGATGAGACCACAGCTCAATAATTAAGGTGATTTCTACCTAGTTCTTCCTGTGTGCAGCAGAATTGGTGAACATTATTTCATTTAATTCTTAAAAGAGAGCTGTGAGGTAGGTCCTATTATTATCTTCATTTTGAAACATGGTGAGAAACTGAGACTCAGCGAAATGAAATCAGGTGCCCAAAGTCACGTAATTGGGAAGCAGGAGAGCCAATAATTGGGTCCAGTTTCATATTGGAACTCTTGACCCTGACCACTGTCCTGTCCTGTCTCTGCATTGGACAGAAGTTCACATATTTATAGACTGTAGGAACCTCCGGAACACTGTGTGTGAGCCTCAGATTTGGTTAAAATCATCTTGGATGCCAAAAAAACCCAACCAGTCAGTGACTTGAATTGGTACTCTCACATCCTTCAAGTTTTTACCTAAGTTTGGTTTCTCAGTGAGGTCTAACTTGATCACTCTACATAACACAGCTTATTTTATTCTGCTATCACCTTCCAGGTGCACTTCATCTTTCATTTTATGATGACACATTATTGGCATTTATTTATAAATTATATGGTAATATTATGCATTTAATGTATTATATTTTTATCATAGACATAGCCTGCATTCTATTTTAATAAATTCATGACTGTTTAATATACTTATTTAATTATATTACAGTATTTCCTTCTGAAATACAAGATCCACATAGGTGGGTATTTTTGCGTCCTTGATCTAAGACACCTTGGACAGTGCATAGTGTATAGTTTGTACTCAATAAATTGTTGTTAAAGCCTGGAATGCCTTTTTCAGAGGGAAAGAAACAGGCTAATGCATCAGAAGTGATGAAGTAGGTCACTTGTTTTTGCTAGCTCATGCTTTTTCTTCTTTCTCTTCCCCTTCCTTCCACCCACTTGTATAAGGATTTGGAGATAGTTCTAGCACCGAGGCTTAAGAGCAAGTCTCCAGGAAGCTTTTTGACCAGTAACTTCAGGGTTAAAGTGAATGAGTAGATGTAATTCATGTACTTAGTTTTGGTGGGATTCCTCAACAAAAGCTGAGTACTATGCACCCACTGTGAAAGCAGCCAAGGCCCGCCTGCCAGGGGCCTAGGAAGAGTGCTCAAGTGCATGTCCCAAGGACTTGAGATTCGGAGAGGATGCTAGGGCAATGGCGCCTGGAAATATAAAAAAACAGGGTTTGTATGTGAAAGGATTGATTAAAGGGAAAAGGTATCCACATGCTGCTAGAGCTAACCCCAGATGTTGTGTTTGCTGGAGTGAAAAGCCAAGGATGAGAGCAAGGTTTCTCAGAGGAGAAATTTAGCTGAGAATAAGCAGCAGGCTACATGTAATGCATATATGTGTGTGGTCTAATATTCCCACAGTGGCTGCCACTGATCCAGGCCTTGCCTGTGAGAACCACAGACACGTACTCACCAGCACAAGGTGAAGGGCAAGGTCGCCTGGCTGCTGCTGATTCCAGGAAGGAACATCAGCTCAAGGTGAAAATTAGAGCTTAGTCTCTGTTGTGATTATTTTCTGGGTTCCTGTAAAAACATAAAAACATAAAAACATGTTAATTAAACAAAAACTTATTAAAGGGTGTACTCTGAGTTCTTTTCTGCCCCGGAAGCTAGGTCCATGTTGGAGAACAAATCATCTTTCCTGCTACCTTGGCACTTACATTCTAGTGGGGAAGCCCTGATAGTGAATTAGCTTCAAATACTAAATAAGGACAAGTCAGACAATGGTAAATGCAATTAAAAAAAGAAAGAAAGAAAGAAAGAAAGGAAGGAAGGAAGGAAGGAAGGAAGGAAGGAAGAAAGAAAGAATCAAGATGGCAGAATAGGCTGAGGACACATTTAAACAGATTGAAGAAACATTAGCTAGGGTGAAGCAGAGAGAGCACATTCCAGGAAATAGGAGAGGACAGACTGCAGAGGGGCACCTGGAGCCTAACAGACAAGGGAAAGCAGTGGAGACAACAGTGTTGTGTTGCAGTGACCAGATACTCCAGTGGTATTCAGCGAGCAGTGATCCAAACTGCACTGGCAGCCGGAACTCTGCCAGCAAGCAGGTGGGAATGGGAGCTCACTGGGAACTCAGACAAAAGAACTGCTTGTTTATTTGATTTGACCAGAAGCAGAGACAGAGCAGCAGATCCCAAACAGGTAGAGTGGGAACAGGGTGGATTTCATAGCCTAGTCTACCTCCTAGAACCCCCTAGAGCCAAATTGGGCTCCATTTTGCTTAGGGAGTCAAAGGCTATTGGACACGACTGCACATGTGCTAAGCTGGGAGTGAACTCATTTCTGGATCAGTGAATTGTACCAACATGGCATCCTATAGGCACCACCAAAAGTAGGTCTGAGTAGTTCCCAGATCTATTAGCCAGCACATCAAGAGCTCCACGAGTGGCACATCAGGCACTATTTTGTACAGTGTGGTAAAGGCTTTGAGACTGGAGGGACAACAGTGAGCTCCAAATGCACTTGAGCTGGGAACAAACTCACTGAGCTCAGTGCATTGCATGGATCCCACACTGAAAATAATACCAGCTTTGGCATCTCACAACTCAAAATAGGTCTGTGTATGCCTCGGACCTAATGGCCAGATCAGCACTACCAGCAACCTACTTATTCAGTACACCTGATGTCTCCATAATCCGGGGAACTGCTCCAACCAGAAGTGGGAGAAAGATTGTGCAGACAATAGTGCAACAACAGTACAGGATCACAGGAGGCAGAGTGCTGAGCCAGGAGCTGGGGCTGCAGAGACCATAGTGGAAGTCTAACATAAGAGCCCAGACCTGAAACTCATTGGAAGAAATGGCACAAGTGATTGCAACTGAAGAACCGGGTGCCAACCACAATAAGTAAAATTGAACTGTACACCTGTGGGTGACACAACTTGAAAACCTGCCCTAAGGCAAAGAATCTGCTAACCAGAAGTATAATGACCAAGAGCAAAAGAAGAGACAAAGACACAATTAATATTACTGAAGACTCCCTGCAAAGGAGCAAAAGCCTTTGACAACCTCAGATTTAACTGAGGAAGACATCAAGAAAACAGGGGATACAGAATTCAAAACACTTGTTATAAAGATTCTTATCAACAATGAGAAACACATACAAGAATTCAAGGCATATGTCATGCAGGAAATAACAACACTGAAAATCAAGCAGAATTATTGGAAATTAAGGACATAATGTGGCAAATTAAAAATTTAGTGGAATATCTCAATAATGCAATGATCAAGGCAGAAGAAAGAATCTCAGAATTGGGAGATATTTCTTGACACAATGGGATGGCAATCAAAAAGTTGGAAGCAGAGCTGGGTCAAGCTAAAAAATGTATTCAAGAATTAAGAAACACTATTAGAAGACCAAATAAAAGAGTTATGGGAGTCCCAGAAGGTACAGAAAGAGAAGCTGGGTTTACAAATGTGTTTAATGAAATATTAAGAGAAAATTTCTCTAATCTAGAGAAAGAATTGGGAAACAACATCCCGGAGGGCCACAGAACTCCCAACAGGCTTGACCAAAAGAGATTTTCGTCACATGATAATAAAGCTCGCTTCAATTGAACGTAAGGAAAAGATCCTTAAATGTACACATGAAAAGAATCAATTGATACATAGAGGAATGGCAATTAAACTCACAGCTGATCTCTCACAGGAAACTCTACAGGCTAGAAAAGAATGGAGTGACATATCCCAGATTCTAAAAGCAAAAAATTGTCAGCCCAGGATAACATGCCCAACTAAGCTTTCTTTTGTCTTTGAAAATGAAATAAAATTCTTCCACAGTCAAGAAAAGTTAAAAGAACACTCCTTTTCCAGAGCTGTGCTACAAATGATACTTCAAGATGTTCTCTTGACAGAGAAGAGGAATAGCACCTACCAAAACCAAAGGCAAACGGGAAGAACATCCCAGTAAAATAACAACAGAAGACTAAATCAAAGGACTAACCAATTACTAAATGACAGCACCAAATTACCACCTGTTCAAATTAACCCTGAATGTAAATGGCTTAAAATCATCAATCAAATGTCATAGATTAGTAGACTGGATTGAAAAAAACAAAACCCATCTATCTGTTGCCTACAAGAGACACATCTCACCAATAAAGATCAGTGGAAACTGAATCTCATGGATTTTGATGTTTTTGTTTTTAGTTTCATTTCTTCAAAACACCTTTTTTCTCATTAATTTCTTCAGTGACTCCTAGATCATACAGTAGCATCATTTTCTTCAAGAAAGTTCTTGATTTCCTTTTCATTTCTTCAGTGACACATTAGGCATTCAGTAGCATATCATTTAACTTTATGGCGTTGTACATTTTTTGAAACTTTCTTCCTGTTGTTGATTTTGTTTTGTGGCTTTTCATTTAAGGAGATGTATAGTAATTGTGTAATGGAGACCATCTTATTTAGCAGCATGTTTTTAACTTAATGGCATTGAAAATTTCTGTTTTCCTTCCTGTTGTTGATTTTTTGTGGTTTTTCACTTGAGGGTATTTATAGTGACTGTGTAGTGGAGACTGACATGTCCAGATGTGAGGATACAGAGTGCGTCTCTACTTCTTGATCGAGGATGGACTCCCAGAGAAACTGTTGGATGTATCTTGACAATGGGATGCTTGAATTCTCTGTCATTGTCCGTGCCTGCAATGATGGGCATGTGACCGTTTATGAGGAACTATGCTATTGTGATGATATGGGAGAACTCACAGTGTGTGGGGGGGTTTATGGAGGGGGTAAGGGAAATCCCAGGGCCTATGGAACTGTATCATGAAACGATAATAATAAAAAAGTGAAAAATCACAATAAAATAGTAAAATAGAAAAAAAAAACAAAAAAGAAAGAAGGAAGGAAAAAGGAAATGACAATGGAGTGATGGAGACTGAAGGAAGAGAACAGGCACCTCCATGGGTTGTTCTGAGCAGGTCTCTCAGGGAACAGGGTGGACAGAGACTTGAGTTGCAAGAAGGACCCATGGATTTGGGGCAGGGGAGGAGTTTCTGGGCAGAGGTTCCCCCTCTAAGTATAGTAAGGTAAGAGGGAGGGAAAATGAGAGAGAGAGGGAGGGGGGCGGGGAGGAGAGAGAGAGTAATGAAGAAGGAGGGGCGTACAAGAATAAGACTGCAGGAATTAGGGCTTTATCCTAATGTGCTGGATGCTTCCAGATGTTTCTAGGTGATGAGAATAGACATGAACTGTGGGTGCTGAAAGTGTAGTGGCACCATAAATGCACTGAGATCCCTGGGCCCCCTGCTTGGAGAGGACCCTGAATGGTACTGAGCCCTGTGCTTCAGCTGGCTATGTCTCAGATGCACTGGTTGGGGGCGCTGTTAGAAACTCTGGGTTCAGAGCCTGCCACTCCTGGCCAGTCTCATTCCCATGGGTGGGCAAAACTCAACATTAGGGAACTTTTCCAGTCCCATGATCTGCTGATTGGTGAGAGTTGGGGACACCCAACCTGATGTGGCTTATGCTTTTGGTAGAGGAGGAGAAATGCCTTGTTTGAGGGCACACAAGGGTTAATGGCTCCAGTCTCTAGACTCTGGAGGCATATATGGTCAGAAATACCTGCCACAAGCCTCAGAAATACTTATTGATTAACACAGACAAAAGGGAAGTTCATGGCGCCACGGCATGGAAGGTTAAGCCACCTGCTATGATGCCAGCATCCCACATTGGTGCTGGTTCAAGTTTTGGTTGCTCCACTATTATACAGCTCGCTGCTTATGGCCTGAGGATGCAGCAGAGCATGGCTGAAGTCTTGTGGCTGAAGTCATATGGCAGACTTGAAAGAAGCTCCTGGCTCTGGCTTCGGAGCAGCTCAGCTCTGACTGTTGTGACCATTTGGGGAGTGAACCAGTGAATGGAAGATCTCTTTATCACGGTCTCTCCTTTTCTCTCTGTAACTGCCTTTCAAATAAAAGTAAAATAAGTCTTTAAAGAAAACACAAAGGGAAACTCAGATGGAAGGTGAAGCTGAAGAACCTGGTTTGGGAGGCAGTTGAGAAGCTCCACAGGGTGCAGGGTTAGGAACGCCTTCACCATCTTGGACAGGCACCTTTCTTTCTTTCTTTCTTTCTTTCTTTCTTTCTTTCTTTCTTTCTTTCTTTCTTTCTTTCTTTCTTTCTTTCTTTCTTTCTTTCTTTCTTTCTTTCTTTTTCTTTCTTTCTTTCTTTCTTTCTTTTTCTTTCTTTCTTTCTTTCTTTCTTTCTTTCTTTCTTTCTTTCTTTCTTTCTTTCTTTCTTTCTTTCTTTCTTTCTTCCTTTCTTCCTTTCTCTCTCTCTTTCTTCCTTCCTTCCTTCCTTCCTTCTTTCCTTCCTTCCTTCCTTCTTTCTCAGATTTATTTATTTTTTACTGTGAAGGCAGATTTACAGACAGAAGGAGAAATGCAGAGAAAGATCTTCTGTCTGCTGAGTCACTCCCCATGTGGCCACAACTGCCAGAGCTGAGCTGCTCTGAAACCAGGATCTGGGAGCTACTTCTGGGTCTCCCACATGGAAGTAGAGTCCCAAGGCCTTGGGTCATCCTCTACTGCTTTCCCAGGCCTTAACAAGGGAGCTGGATGGGAAGCAGAGCAGCCAGGACAAGAACTGGCACCCACATGGGATCCCAGCAAGTCCAAGGCAAGAAGTTAGACTGCTGTTATTTCTTCCTTCCTGTCACTCCAGATTTGAAGTCAAGGAGAGCCGAGTTCTGGCTGTGGGCCAGGGCGGAGCTGACAGTCCCACCAGAACTTCACCCCAGGCTTTAGCTAGAGGAAACCTGGGGGCTTTCACCAAGGGAGCAACCAAGGTGAGCAAATTTCCAGGTCACCTGACATCTCAGAGGGTGGTAGATAGCAGTCATCAGTGTTGTCATTGCCACAGTCACAGAAAATGTGGTGGTTTAATAGATTCTTACAAAGTTTCAGGTATTATGTAAAGCATGCTACAAGGATGTGTACATCATTGCTCCTCTAAGCCCATGAGACAAGTTCTGAGGTGGGTCCTGGGCCAGCAGTTGAAGGACAGAGAAGACACGTAGCAACTAATGTTTGCATTCTGCTTTTGTAGGTTCCCAAGCGCCTCTTCCTCTGTAGCCGTGATCTTCCCCCACGCCTTGCTGATTGAACAGCTCCCCCTGCCTCAAACCCAGACACTGCCAGAAAATCACCCTGTAGGCTCCTGCTTCACCCCTTTCACATCCCAGATGAGCAAGCAGAGGTCAAAGGGAAGGGGTTTTTGGGAGGTCTCAAGGCCATTCTGGGCTGAGCTGAAATCAGGGGCCTGGGCTCCCCAGAGGACTCTACCCATGGTCTCATGGAATCCTAGGCCAGAGGGCACTAGGAAGGCACAAGTAGGAACAGAGGCTGCATCCAGGCCTCAGAGGAATTTTGCTGGGTGTGTAACTTGTTCAAACTAGGTACCACCATTAAAAATAAAAAATCTGGGTATCCCAAGTATAAATCCATATTAAAAACAAAACCCACACAAGGGGTTGGAGCTTTGGTTCTAGTGACTGATCCTCCACCTCCAAATGCTGGCACCTCATATGGGCACAGGCTCGTGTCCTGGTTGCTCCACTTCCCATCCAGCTCCCTGCCTATGTATGGCCTGAGGAGGCAGCAGAGGATGGCTCAATGTCTTGGGACCCTGCATCCATGTGTGTGAGACCTGGAGGAAGCTCCTGGCTTCTGGCTTTGGATTGGCTCAGCTCTGGTCATTGTGGCTGCTTGGGCAGTGAACCAGTAGACATAACTTTTTCTCTGTTTCTCATTTTCTCTATAAATGTGCCTTTCCAAAAAAAAAAAAAAAAAAACTTTAACCCTCTTTCCCCACAGACAAAACACCACACAAAATTTGGCAACTTGAGGCTCAGGTTCACATCCCCAGATGACAGTGCCCGAATGAAGCAGGGTATCATTTGTTCCTGGAGACAGGGCACGTCAGTTTGCCACAGTCCCACTCTCAGCCTCATCCCCGGAGCAGGTGTTGCAGTGTGCTCCACGTGTTGTTTTTCTCAGAGGAAAAGGTCACTGTTTCCTGTAACATAGCTGATCTCTCACACGACCCCAGCTTGTTGCTCTGGTGCAGTATACCTTGTGATTCTGTCCCTTCCCCTCCAAGCCACGCACTTCTCGTGTGCTAAGCAAAGTGTTTGAAGAAGGGCGTTCCAAGGTTCTGGCTCCGGCTCCCGAAGTCCATCATGTGCGTCAGAAACGAGCTGTGCCATGGCAGTGCTGGATTGCTCTGCGCTGGGTTTGGAGGGATTGCTTATCCTTCACTTTTTAGTCCTTGAATTATGGTTTATCTTAGCCATGGGAAAGAAACACCTTTTGTTTTGGGAGTTCATCTTTCATCTTTGTCTCTGAATGAAATGAGTTCTTCAAACAACTCAGCTTAGCTTTAGTTGCTAGGAACACAGAGCAGCAGGAGAGGCTGCCTAGAGACCAGGCCATCAGAAGTGCCTTCCTCCCTCCCTCCCTCCCTCCCTCCCTCCCTCCCTCTCTACCTCCCTCCTTTCTTCTCTCCCTCTTTCCCCCCCTCCTTCCTGTTACCAGAAAAGCCCAGTGGGTTCTTTCCTCAGCTTAGTATAGAAATAGAAAGTGGGAATCTGTTGCAGACAGAAAAGTTTATTTGCGAAGGGACCAGGTGAGCAGGGAGGGGAGGGAAGGGGAAGCACCTCCGGAGTGAAGGCCGGGAGGTGGGGAGCCTCTGGAAAGGAGAGAGGGAAAGACACCAAAGGTTTGAGGAAGGGTCTTGGCATTGTAAGCATTGTCTGACCCCTCCTTGTTGGGCGGGGAACCTACAGGTAAGATGTTCCCCATTGGTGGTCTCTTAATCAGTTAGGAAATGGGTAGGCAATGCTGGTGCCGCCCACCTGACGGTGTGGCCAAGACCTCAGCAGGCCTGGATGGTCTCACGTCCCTTCCTCCCTCCCTTCTCCTTCCTGCCTGACTCTCCCTGATCCTTCCTTCTTCTCTATTTCTTCTCTCTTCCTTGTGACCAAAGATACCAGAATTGATGAACCCTTCTACAAAGGCCAGTCTTAATCACCCATAGACTTCAGATCATCCAGAACTTTTATAAAAGATCACTTCCACCAGGTAAACAATGATTGGTGAAATAATCTGGGTTTCAACCCAATCTTTGACATTATAGTTAATTGACTTGGGAAAAACAGCTTGTTTCCCCTGAGACTCAGTTTCCCAACAGATAAAGGAAGAGTGGAGAAATGGCTGGACACTTCCCTGGTTTCTTCCAGCCTCATGATTTCCTAAGCAGACTGCCAGGGACTTAGCGTCAGGTAGCACCAGCAGGAAGTTTATCTGCCTCTCAGCTTCGCCCTGAAGCTGTGCTATCCGGAGAGTCTCTGTGGCTGTCCTCTCCGACTGTCTACGGGGTATTCCTTACGAGTGGTAAGGAAGAGAATTTTATGCACCTTTCTCACTGTATACTATTTGCCTAGTATCTGCCTTGCTTGAGAATCTTCCATCTTTCTCTTATTTTAAAGAAAATGATTTATTTATTTTTATTAGAAAGGCATATCTACAAAGAGGAGAGACAGAAAGATCTTCCACCTGCAGGTTTACTCTCCAAATGGCTGCAAAGATCAGAGCTGAGGCGATGTGACACCACAAGCCAGGAGCCAGGAACTTCTTCCAGATCTCCCTCGTGGGTGCAGGGTCCCAAGGCTCTGGGACATCCTTGCCTGCTTTCCAAGGCCATCAATAGGAAGCTGGATGGGAAGTGGAGCAGCTGGGACAAGAACCAGTGCCTATACGGGATCCTGGTACATGTAAGGGGAGGATTAGCCAGCCAGTTGACCCATTCCCCTAGGCCCGAGAATATTCCTTCTAATACAGCTCCAATGTTATGGAAATGGCTAGTGACAGAACCCAAACGTCAGTGTTTATTGGTTCCAAGTCCAGCATTTCCCTCAGATTTGGCTGGTCCACAGCAGTGGGGGAGAAAATGTGATTTAAAGCAACATGTGTGCGCCCTCTGGTGACCAATGTAAACATTGCAGAAAAATCTGGTAACTAACACTGAATCGCCTTTCTGTGGCTGTGTTGCACATGAGATAAATGGGAATAAATATTCTGTCAAGTAAATCACAGTTTTAAATGGGAAGGCAATTTTTTGATCTTGTATTTCCTGTCCTCGAGCTGACTTTTGCCTGTTTGTTGGTCCTCCCGTCCTCTTCCAAAGGTTTCTTCGTATACATTATTTAAAAATATTCTACAGGAAGAATGCATAATCATAAAAATATCTCCCGTGGGATATACTGGCTCAAAACCCAAAGAGGATTAACAGGCCTTGAGTTCCTCTCTTAGTGGCTGGAGACACAGATGTATTGTTGTCTTTTACTTTGAAGAGACGGTCTCTGCATGCTTAAAACCACTGAGCCAACAAAACTTCACAGGAGAGTCAGGCTCCTGAATCCTCACAGTGCTGTACTGGATATCCGGAGTCCTTGCCACTGCTAGATCAAAGGACTCTGATATCATCAGTATAGTGGACCAATACAACACCGCCACACTCTGCAATGTCCAGATGGTCCAACTCTCTTCAGAAAATTCTTAGCAAGTACAATTCTTGTGTACTCTTGTCCATCCCATTTGATGCAAAGTGCGTCTAACCCCCTTCCTGGTGGGTAGTAAAGCTAAAGTATTTGCCATATCAAACGCAGCACTATATATGAGAGACTATGTTACTGTGCTCAGGGAAGATGCTAACTGTGGCTCAGCACCTGCCACTGATACTGCTGTTTGGTAGTGGCACCACTCCCTGATATTTCCCCAGAGTGCAATGTTTGTTATTTGCTTTTGAAAGAGAAACAGTTTCAGAGGTTTCCCCTTGATATTTCATACTACAGTAGCTTTTATACCATAGTCAAAAATCACAAGACTTTAGCTCATTGATTAGCGAGTTCCCTCCAGTGGTTGAAGTGGAGCTGGGAAGTTGATGACTTGTTGTCCTGTGGACCTAATGTCGGGCAGACCTGTCTGGGGAATTCGCCTGTGATTTCTGCTCCATGGGCTCCTTCTCTAACAGGGAGCAGTGATGCAGATTTAGGTTCTTCGGTTTCTTTGTCAGGTCAGACTTTGGAAATAACATCCCTCAATAGATCTAAGTTCTCTCCTTATGTAGTAACTGGCCTTCCAGTCATCTGAACACCTTTGAGAAGGACTGGAGGACTCCACACGTTTAATGCAGTATTTCAGTGTCCTTCTGCAAGGGGCTAAGCCTTTCTTTCTTGTTAAATACTGAAATCTAGTTTTTGTTAAAGATTTATTTTATTTTTATTGTAAAGGCAGATTTACAGAGAGAAGGAGAGACAGAGAAAGATCTTTCATTCTGCTGGTTCACTCCCCAAGTGGCTGCAAGGGACTGGGCTGGTCTGGTCTGAGTGAAGAGCTTCTTCTGGATTTCTCACATGGTTTCAGGGTCCCAAGGCTTTGGGCCATCCTCTGCTGCTTTCCCAGGCCACAAGCAGGGAGCTGGATGGGAAGTGGAACAGCAGGACACAAACTAGTGCCCATATAGGATGCAGGAGTTTACAGGCGATTGATTAGTCAATTGAAAGAATTTTAAAATGATTGATTTGAAAGACAACGAAAGACTCTCATTCATGGACTCGCTTCCCAAATCCAAGTGTCCTCAGCAGCTGGGATTGAGCCAGGCAGAAGCCAGCAGTTGGGAACTTCATCAGAGTTTGCTGATGTGTTGGCAGGGACCCAAGTGTGCACCAGCAGGAAGTGAGGTCAGGAGCAGGCTGGTATTGGAATCCAGACACTTGGATACTTCCAAGAGATGTCCTACCTGCCGAATCAAAAGCCTACTTCCATCATTTGTTTTTAGCTTTGATTTTGATATGGTTTTTAAATTTTTATGTTGTTTCTTGTCTAGATAGTTCATACTGTTCACTTCCTATTTATAAAATATTTATTGCAAAGCAGTGTGTTGTGTTACACTGGAAGCAGCCTCATGTTTGCACCTTGCATATTCACTGCATCTTGACTGCATGATTTATCTTGCTTTTGATTTACTTTCCTATTGTTTTGTTCATCATGGTCCTTAAACACAAAATCCAGGGTTAATGTTGTCAGTAAGATAACATACCAAGTGATTAACCTGGAAACAAAATTAAAAGTGACTAATTGCATGAGGTAAAATGTTGGTGATGGTTTTGAAGGACAAAATCAAAGTGCTGGAAACTGATAAGGCATCTGCTTGGCTGAAGGCAGTGCATCGATAAACCTTCAGGAACATGCTGTGACAGAGCCAAAGAATCTTCCAGGAACCTGGGTTGGAGGCCAGGCCAGACACGTAATCTCGGTGCCATACTGATTGTATCCAACACAGAAAGCTTGTGATGTGGACGGAAAATATTGTGTCCAACAACAGTGTTGGGTTCACTGCTAGAAGTGGATGGTTTAAAGAATTCAATTCACTACTTAATGTGAAAGAAAGTCGTTACTCTGTGAGTGCTAATGTGAAGGTTGTAGAAGAACTGTTTGAAAGTCTAGGAAGGGTGATTTTGGAGGAAAGTTGTTTTTTTTTTATTATTACATTTGATTTTATAACAGTTTCATAGGCTCTGGGATTCCCCCAATTCCTCCCTGTACCCCTCCCCATGGTGGATTTCTCCACCTAGTTGCAGTGTTACAGTTCAAATTCAGTCATGATTCTTTCTTTGCAAGCATGTACTTTGCATAGTGTCCAGCATCTTATTGTCCAGATAAGTTCAACAGTTTCTTGGGGAGACCATCTCTGATCTGAAGGCAGAGCTGGCAGAATATCATCCCGACCAATTAAAAGCCACAACATAACATCAACAACTGTTTACAACCTTATGGAGTTAAATGACATGGTATTGAGTGACCAATATGTTAAAAAATATGTAAGTTCTTAACCACATCCTGTGATTACTTCATTGACATTTCAATTTTAGTTTATACACAACTGGCTGCTATACACCTTAAAATGGTTATTGGGTACTATTCAGCTGTCTTGTGTCTATTTTCATTTTTGTATTTGATAGTTTATAGTGTTGGAGCATAATTTTTCCTGAACTTGGTGGATTTTGGGATAGTCCATGTTGGGGTGGGAGAACAGAGAAATCTTCCATCTCCTTAGAATGTGTGAGGATGACGTGAAGTATAACCTATCAAGAACATTACAGGCAACTTACAGACAACAGACTCGAATCAGCATTAAACAATAGCAAAGCTACAGGGGGAATCAAGAGCAATCTTGACAACCTCTTAACAGAAGGTCATGTGCACAGAGCAACGGGGGCTGGGAGGGCCCAGAGTGGAGCAAGGGAACAGGAGGAGGCTTGTATCGCAACCCTGGAGACCCCCGGATCCTCACCAAAGACTATCAGTATGGGCACCAAGAACTATATCCCAACTGTCAAGGAGATCATGGGGAATTGGAGTGCCTTCAGAGGTCGAGAACTCAGAGGTCATCCACTCCTGTTTGGATCTCCCACATGGGATGGAAGAAGCCCAAATCCTACCCCACAGGAGCCAGTGTTATCGGAACAACAGCCAGGAGCCCTGAGCGGTCTACAGAAAGAGAACAGTACACTTGCTTCGGGAATCGGGAGAGGAGCTTTCTCTGATCCTTACTTACTTCCAACTTTGGATCCCCATCCTCTCTTGCAATGACCATCAGGGTCGCTCTGAAAGTTGATTTTCATAGCAAACTTCAATATGGATGAAATCTTCCTATTCTGGAAGTAAGTACATCAAAGGACTGACCCACAAGGAAGCCAAATCAGTGCCAAGACAACAGAACAAGATAACTGTCTTGATTGGGGGCAGGGGTGCAGGATACAGATTGAAACCCTCTGCGATTTGGCACAGTGAGAACCCCAGGGTCTGTTATTTGTCAGTAAGCATTCACCGCCAGCCATGGGTGACTTAATTCCTTTCCCAGGATGCCCTCTTGTGGTGAAATGGAGTAGTGTTTGTAGCATAATATGCATCCCTGGATCCAAAGCAAAACAGACTCCCAATGAAATTGTTGGAAATGTGTAGGCATGGGATGCTGGACTGTCTAACGTTGTCTGTACCAGCAATGTCAGGACACACTTAAATAACAGACTGATAGAATCGTAATTCCTTAGGAAGGACTATACTGTTGTTGCAATGTGGGGAAAATCAGTCGGGGGTAGGATTTTTTTTGGGGGAGGGGGAATCCCAGTCTCTACGAATTTGTACCATAAAATTCAAAAATTAAAAATAAAAATTTAACGGGCCCGGCGCGGTGGCGCAAGTGGTTAAGGTCCTCGCCTTGCACGCCCGGGATCCCATATGGGCGCCGGTTCTATCCCAGCAGCCCCGCTTCCCTTCCAGCTCCCTGCCTGTGGCCTGGGAAAGCAGTCAAGGACGGCCCAAGACTTTGGGACCCTGCACCCGCGTGGGAGACCCGGAAGAGGCTCCTGGCTTCGGATCGGCACAGAATTGGCCATTGCGCTCACTTGGGGAGTGAATCATTGGACGGAAGATCTTTCTCTCTGCCTCTCCTCTCTGTATATCTGCCTTTCCAATAAAAATAAAATAATAAAAATAAATCTTAAAAAAATTTAACAAAAAAAAGAAATGGAGAAGTAGTGTTTAGGAAACAATATAACTTTAAAGATGGTTTATTGTTGGTGATACCCTTTTTTAAATAGTAAATTTATTTTATTTTTGATGATGTTTACATAGTTGAGAAGGATACATGCCCATGTAGACCTCTGATTAGGGTGGAAAGGGATGAAGAATGGGGGAAAATGGATGAGACAATTATTTCCATTTTTTTCTTCCTGTATCTGGCGGGGAGGAGGAGGAAGGGAGCTGGTAAGAGCAGCCTAATTGCCTCAGCACCCAGGGATGTGTGATGGCCACTCAATGTCATCCCAGGGTCCCCGATGTGGAGCATTTTCCGAGGGTACTGCTTACATAGTTTTGATGGTTCTTAGATGCTGTTAGTTTTGTTGCTCCAAGGCTGAAGAAATCCATCCAAGGTCTGTTGGCTGACATGGTCCTTCTTAGAGTATCCTGCTGTCAAAGGTTGGTTGGGAGAGTTGTCCAAATTGTTCTACCTCCACCCCATGCCATGATACAGGACATCTTTTGCAGGCCTCAATGAGCTGTCATGTCCTCCAAGAGCATCTAGACATGTCGTCCACTGCACAGGCTTCAGCAATCAAGGAGACCCAGTTCTGACACAGGGGCTCTGTGGTCAGACCTCGGATCCTGTGATTTTTCCTGTGGTTGGAGTTCTGAGTCCAGTGGTGCAGTTTGGGAGCAGAGGGATGTGGTGTCCCCAGTAAAACCTCACCATAGGTGACCCTAACCTAACTCCTATGTGTGCCCGTCAGTGTGGGGTACAGCTTAGTCCATCACCCACATCAACCTACACATACACACTGGTGATTGAGTCACCTGGTCAGTTCTGTCTCCAGCCCCATCTCATATGCAAACCAATGGATGCTGTGGTTCAGCCAACCTGTCCCACCCCACACTTGGCCCTCATGCACCCCAGCAGGAACTTTAGCCTAATTGGAGCAACCCCCAATAACCTCCACCAGGCCTGACCCCGGTCTTGGCTCCTGTGCAGTACAGTATGTGCAGCAGACTGCTCCAGTCCATCCCACATGTCATTCAACTTTCGTACACATCCGTGGGAACTACAGCCTAACTCAACCTGACTGACCAAGCTATACAGCCCACACTTATGCCAGTGGGTGCTACCGTTTGTCCTGCCAGGCCCAGTCCCCGCCCTAGTTCAAATGCTCACCTGTAGGAGCTGTGGCTTATCAGAGGAGTGCTTACAGTTTCCCTATTAGATCCACTCTCAGTCCTGGATCTTGCACTTTCCAGGTGGTACTGCAGTCTGACCTGACAGCACTTGCCCCAGCACTTGGCAGCTGATGGTGTGACAAAGTCTGACCAGCCTGCACTTACTCTGGCTCAGGCATGCAGCCTGAGCTTTTCCCCTTATCCAGCTCTCATGCATGTCAATGGGTTTTGTAACTCTGCATAGCCTGATCCACCTCCAGTCCTGACTCTCATGCTCACCAGTGGGAGCAATGGACCAGCAGGAGAGTTCCCACAGCTCCCAGGGTTTTATGTCTGCTGGTGGATGCTGCAGCCCAATCTGACATGACCCACCTCACTCCAGCATTTGCCAGTGGGTGCTGCAGCCTGGCTCAGTTCGGTCTGCCCCCAGTTCCAGCTCATGCTGGGGGTGCTACAGCCTAGCCTAGCCCTGCCAGCCCCAGTCCTAGCCCTAATGTGAACTAGCTGGTGTTGTGGTCCATCTCACCCTGCATCCTGTCCTGGTTTTCACATCTGCCAGTGGGTGCTATGAACTGGCTTAGCCTGGCCCACTCCCAGACCTAACCCACACATGTGTACTGTAACCTGGCCTGGTCTGGGCTGCTCCCAGCCTCAGTTCTTGTGCTCACTTGCAGGGTCTGTGTCCGTACAGAGGAGTTTCCTAAGCTCCTCTCTCACATCACCTCCAAGCTGCAGATCTTGTGCATATCATTTGGTTCTTGGCCCAGCCTGACTTGACCTACTTCCTGTCCTGGTATGTACAAGCAGCCTTGCTTGACTGGCCCACACCCATTCTGTCTCTTATCATTGGGTATTACAGTACAACCTTGCTTGGCACACCCCAAACCCAGCTCTTGTATGGTTAAGTTAGTTATTAGTCTAGTTATTATGCACCAGTGGATGCTGGCACCTAGCCCAGTCTGGCACACCCAGATCCAGCCCACATCCATGCTGAGGAATGCTATAGCTATGTTTAGCCCAGTTCGCTGCCCATATTCTGGCTCTCACACTCATCAGTGGGAACTGCAGCCTAGCTGGGGTGTCCCCTTAGCTCCTCAACCAAGCCTGCTCCTAGCTACAAATCTTGTGTGTACCAGTGTTTGCTCTGACCTAGCACAGCACAGCCCATCCCTCAGGTTGGCCTTTGCCTTCAGATACTGAGGCCTGGCCTAGCCTGGCCAGCCCCCAGTCCCAACTATCTCACTGGTGGGTACTGAGCTTAGTCTTGCCTGGCCTGCCACCATCTCAGGCTTTCATACCAACCGGTAGGCATGACAGCATAGGCTAGCATGGCCTGCACTCCAACCTGACTGCTATGAATGCCACTGTGCTATGGGCTTGTCTGTTCCTGGCTAGTTTGCTGCCCCAGAACCAATCCAATACCTGCCGACAAGTGAAGCAGCTCTGTCCAGCCTTACCAATGCCTAGCCCTGACTCACATGCTCACCAGCAGGAGCTACGACCCACTGGGGGAGTTCCCTAAGTTCCCCCATCAGGCTCACTTCCAGATCTGGCTCTACAATGTGCCAGTGGATGCTAGGTACTTACCTGGTATAGCCTTCCCTCCAGTGTTAGAGGTGCTGTGGATGTTGTGGCCCTGCTTGCCTCACACCTAGTTCTTGGATGGACCTGTTGGTGTTGCAATCTGGACCAGTCCAGCTTGTTCTGAACCCCAGGGCCCATGAATATTAGTGAGTCCCATGGTCATGCCTTGTTTGGCCCGTCACCACTCCCAGCTCTTGAGTCTAACTCCAAAAGGCATTCACCAATAGAGAAAAAATTATATGCTTACAAATATATGATGAAAAGAGTGGAAAACATCTGAAAAAGTGTCATCTCCTCAGGAAGAGCCTTAAGGAGAAGCCGATGTTATAGGAGGTGACAGCTCCACGTGCGTTATTACACTTGGAGACCCTGCAGTAACATGGGATGTGGAGGTGGAAGAAAGCGATACTGATGAGCCTGACCCAGTGTAGTCCTACGCTAATGTGTTGTGTTATTTTTTTTTAAACCATAAACTTTAAAAACTCAAAATTTAAAAACAGCAGCAAACGTAAAGAAACAGGATTTATAAAAAGAAAAACTTATACAGCTGTACCATGTGGTATGGTTTGAAGCTAAGTGTTGTCCCACAGCCGATCTTGACAATCATTGTGGTGTCTTCATACTTGCGGGTGGAGAATGTTATGCATCCATCAGCACTGAGCACTTCTGTCTCTCTTGTGGCCCCTCTGGTACCACCCTAGACACCTGTCAGCTGTGATGGGTTCTGTCCCTGCCCTGAGTGTCCTAGACGGGAACCTCTGTGTTACAAGACAGACCATGGCAGGCTTCATCCCTGCTCCTGAGTGTTCTGTTTGTGATTCTCATTAGGCCCAGCATCAACTCTTGCTAGTCAGAGTCCAATGTGAGTCCCACTCTATGTGTGACCATCCTGCTTATGGTTTTGGCTTTCACTGTGAGCTGCCTCTTGGCATCCACGCATTTCTATTTCCCTGGGATTAATCAGGGACATCAGGCACGATCTGACTAGTTTACCTGCTGAGCAGCTGCAACAATCCTATCGTTTACTTCTCTGTTGGGTCCTTTGGGTAGCACCCATAATGGGAAGACTCCCAAGTTAGTTCTCCAGAAGGTCCAGGGATGGGCCAGAGACAGAGAGAGAAGCACCTTTTGCCCTTCCTCAGGGAAAAAGATGGGACTGAAGTGGGACTGATGTAAACCTTAGAGTCATCCATGAGTTCGGGATCGTGCTCTGCGACTTATTAGCTGTGTAACAGCCTTGGGAAATTTGAAACATTATGTATTGTTATGACCGACAACTTGTAGAACTATGTTCTGATCAAATAAGAGACAGTGTTTGATCACAGAGCATGGCCTGTAGGAAACATGGAACAAATGGTGATGATGATGATGATGATGACCATGACAGTGATGATAATGACATCAGTCAGCAAGGTAGAAAGGTCTTCCTGAAAGAGTGGACGTGAAAAGACACAGCCAGGCCATAACTTCAGGAAAACAGAAGAAAGTTCACTGAATCAAGTAAAATCAGTTAATTTATTCTCAGAGATAGGTCCATGCCCTCTGATCTGCAGTTCTGAAATCCAGCAACAAACTCTGGAAACTGTATGTTTGTCTTCTAAGTTTGGTGTCAACGCTCATTTAGCTGAAATGCTGTGAGACAGAATGCCATCTTTCTCAGTCTCCCTCGAGTGTGTGAATCCACTGTCTCAGGTTGAACTAAGGCGAATCACGTCATCTTTTGTATGTGATTCTGTTTGGCTGCAAGGGTTCCCACTGAGAGTATGGTCATGTATTTATAAAGTGGTACAAGTTTGCCCTGGCAAGACTAAGCGACTGTGTAGTTCACCAGGAGGTGGAATGGAAGCCTCAGAGGGCATGTGGTGAGAAACATTTTTAAGCTAAGGAAGACTCTATATACAACATTATTTCTGTGAACACGGTTGTGGTTGTGACTATAGGGAACTTTGGAGGTTTTTCCTCTTGGGGTGCAGGCTTGAAATAAATGATAGTATCTCTGTGTGGTGGTTGTGTGTTTCTGAGAAGTCATTGTTAAGACAGGGTTCTGTTGTGCCCTTCCCTTAGGGAGACCCACAGAGAGTGGCAAGGGATGGGAAGCAAAGTCTTTATGGGTGACTATAAATCATGTCTTGTGGGGCAAGCATCGACTTTCTTGACAGTTTTGCTCTGTGTAGTGAGAATCTCAGACTGTCCAGAAGGGGGAGCTGGGAGAACATGTCTATGGGGGCAGTGTAGGCAGCACCGTGTTTATTAAATTGCTCCTGATGTTTCATTTCCTAACTTTTCATT
Organism: Ochotona curzoniae; assembly: GCF_017591425.1. Classification (NCBI taxonomy): domain Eukaryota; kingdom Metazoa; phylum Chordata; class Mammalia; order Lagomorpha; family Ochotonidae; genus Ochotona; species Ochotona curzoniae. The sequence continues at coordinate 1,178,205 of NW_024466409.1, forward strand.
TTCAGTCATTGCAGATGCAATAGCAGATCACATAATTTAACATAACCAGAATGATAAAATGGCTTGTTCTTACACCTCTGGACTAGAGAAAACAATGTCTAATCCATTTCCTAGATCCTCCTATGTAACAGTTGGGCTTCCACTTTCCTTTTCATGCTCATTTAGCACTTTCATTTTCTCCTACTTTATGACACAATCCTCCAGAATGCCACCTATGAGAGACACAGTACATGGGGCTGAGAATCCTGTCACACTGAGTCTGGCTGAAGCTGGACAATCTTTCTGAATTATGATTCTTGCTAGTAAGAGTCCAATGTGAGTCTGATAGCACTCTACAGAATCCATCAACCAATTGGTGTTAACATGAGAGAGGAACCTAGCGTATGATTATGTGCTCTTGTGGGAGACAAAAATGTGACCCCCTAAATATGAGTGACTTTTGAGCTGAAAAAAAGGTAAGAAGAAACAAAGGATCAATGGGGATGAAGAAAAACTTATTATTCAACTTTCTAAACTGCTTTTGTGCATTTCTTGAAATTATCCCATTTCTGAACTATTATTCCTGTTGGCATCTTTTCCTGTTGGAAATATTCTTTTCTTAAATGTATGCACCTTCTCATACTCTTTTAAATATTAAGATATAAAAAAGATAATTGTCCAGACATTGCTTTGTTAATGGTGAAGGACGACATGAAAATAGAACTGCATCCCTCAGAATTCCACTCTTCAATGAAGCTGTCTTATGCATGGAGCCCCACTGAAGGTAACTGAACTCAGCTGGAGTCAGCTGTCACTGAGATGGTAGCAATTGGTCGCCAACATCTTCGCCCTGTGAGAACACTCTGCAGTTCTAGATCTACACATCTCATAGAATTAAAGTGCTTTGCCAGTATTGATATCCAACACTTCATTATTCATTGACCAATGCCTGGTCAGAAATCACTGTTCATGTAGCTGTTGATTCACTCTCTAAATGGCTGCATTAGTCAGAGCTGGGCTAGTTTGAAGCCTGGGGCCAGGGACTTCTTCCAGGTCTCCCACATGAGTGGCAAGGCTCCAAGCAATTTGGCTATCTTCTGCTGCCTCCGTAAGCACACTATCAGAGAGCTGGATGAGAAGTGGAACAGCAGGGTTCAAGTTGGCTCTCATATGGGATGCTGGTGACACAGGCAGAGTTCTTTACTCACTATACCATGGAGCCAGTCCCTTAATACTTTGTTTTTTTATGAGTAAGGGTATTTGTATTTCTCTGTGCATATACTATGTGTTGAGAGTCTTTGATTATTTTTATAATGAGCTGCTGATCTTTTTCATATAATCTTTTAAGCACTCTACATATGTAGTAGAAATAAGCTACCTTCCTGTACTATGTAGTTTGACATTTCCCAATTTTGTCTATTTAAATTTTTTTTTGCATTTGGTGACTTTTGCTTTGTGTTCTTAAAAAAAAATATTTTATTCCCTTTGAAAGGCAGAGTTACACAGAGAAGGAGAGACAGAGTGATAAAGAGAAATCTTCCATCTGTTAACTCATTCCCCAATGGCTGTTATGGCTCAAGCTTAACCATCCTGAAGCCAAGAGCCAGGAGCCTCTTCCAGGTCTCCCATATAGGTACAGGATCCCCCAAAGAGTCTTTTGCTGTTTTCCCAGGCTGTAAGGAGGGAGCTGGATAGGAAATGGAGCAGCTGGGACTCAAACCAGTGCTCACATGGAATGCTGTGCCACAGGCAGAGGCCTAACTTACTTCACAACCAAGCTAGCCCAAGGCTTTGTAATTCTGGTTGGGGATCCTTCCTCTCTGACTTCCAGTTTCCAGGTTTTAGCAGAGTGGGTATCCTTGGAGGCCAGTCTCTGTAGTGGTAGCTGTTTATTTGATGCCCTGGCTTTTTGTTGTTTGCACATGGACTGGCCTCCTTGGGTTTCCTTGATGACAGATAAACCAAATAAAACAGCTGTTAGTCCACTCAGATAAAGATCAAGCATGTTGGTCACTTCGTATCATCTGTTTGTTAGGGTACTGGTTTTATGTTCAGGCTGAGGGCTAATTTTATTTATTTATTTTTTATATGAAATGAACAAATTCACGTAATCCACGATCCAGATTTAGGAGTATTAGCGATACTTTCCACCCTACCCTCCCGAAGGCTGATTTTCTAAGTAGGAAAAGTGGCTGGCAGTTTTAGGGAGGTAACAAGTGTCCACAGAACCTTTCCTCCCTGTTCTGGCTTTATCTGTCTAGAGCCAGAGGGGCAGGGTTGTGAACAAGGACAGAAATGTGGTTGGGAGGGTTAGCCAGCTTCTTGTCCCAAATACTTATATTTTTTATGATGGATATTTAGATTATTCCCATATATAAATACTGTACATTTTCCTGCAAATAAATTTTATGTAAAATGTGTAAATATTTCTCTACACTTGATTTTTTCTTTATTTTTAAAATGATTTATTTATTTGTATTGGAAAGGCAGATCTACAGAGAGAAAGAGATACAGAGAAAGATCTTCCATTCACTGGTTCATGCCCCAAGTGGCCACAACAGCAGGAGCTGAGCTGATCTGAAGCTAGGAACCAGGAGCTTCTTCTGGGTCTCCCATACTGTTGCAGAGTCCCAAGGGTTTGGGCCATCTTTTACTGCTTTCCCAGGCCACAAGCAACTCTCAAAATATTTAGAAAGACTAAAATCATTACACGTAGATTCTCAGCCCAGTGGAATGACAATACAATTTAATAATAGGAAGATAATAAGAACCTCTTTGAAGTCTGACAATGAATCAATATACTTTTATGCATTAATAATAGAATAAACAATATTTTTGAAGTGAATCCACAAACCAAATGCCACAATATTGTAGGCATCTAAAGCAATGAAGTAAAATTTAGAGCTTCTAATTTTTGTATTAGAAAACAGAGAGGTTGAAAAATCAGTAACCAAACTCCTATATAATGACAAGAGGAAACATATAGGAAATAAAATCTAAGGAAAGTAAAAAAAAAAAAGAAATACTGAAGGTCAGAAATAAATTTAATAGAAACTAAGGACACTGTCAAGATAAAACTTCGATTTTTACAGTTAGTGTACTCTCACAAGCCAAGACTAGAGAGTAGAGAAAAATCAAAGCTTGCAGTGGAGGTCAAAACAAGGCTATCAGCGTATGCACCACTAAGAGTAAGGGAATAATGAGAAGGAGCACTTTAAAATGAGTCTCTGAAAAAAAAGCTTGGCAGTTTAGAAGAAGTGGAAATGTTCTTTGAGAAACACAGCTTCCCCAAAGTGAGAATGAAACCAAACATGCAAAGTGCCCTCTATGTATCAAGGAGATTGAATAGATAGTTAAAAGCAAAACAAAAACCCTCTAAAAAGAAAGTTTCAGGCCAGACACCAGAACTATGAAGTCTAGCAAATACTTCAGATTTTTGAAATAAGATTCAGATTTTAAAAAAGTTTAATAAAACTGAGCATATCTATCCAAAAGTATATTGAAAGAAGGAAGCAAAAAGAGCAGAAATAAATGAAATCTGAAACAAACAATAGAGAAAAAATAAAAAGTCCAAGAGAGTATTTTGTAAAGACTAAATTATTAATATATTTCTGACAAGACCAAGTAATGAAAAAAAGGAAAATAGTTCTTGGCCTCTGAAGGCACTCCAATTCCCTGTGGTCTCCTTGGCAGTTGGGATGTAGTCCTTGGTGCTCATACTGATAGTCGTTGGTGAGGATCCGGGAGTCTTCAGGGTTGGGATACAAGCCTCCTCCTGTCCCAGCGCTCCACTCTGGGGTCCCTCCCCTCTCCCCCCGCCCCCCGCTGCTCTGTGCACATGACCTCCTGTTAAGAGGTTGTCAGGATCGCTCTTGATTCCCCCTGTATGTCTTTGTAGTTTAACTATTGTCTAATGCTGATTCGAGTGTATGAGTTAGCAATTATGAACCTAGTAGGTTGTATTTCACGTCTACCTCACACATTCTAGGGAGATGGAAGATTTCTCTGCTCTCCCTCCCCATTATGGAATAACATAGGATATTAAAAGTATATTAGGCTTTATACTTCTTTGATGTAGGTCCTAATCTCTGCACACCCCTCCTAAAACTGTTCTGCACCTAAACTGTTGACATATGTCTTGTTAGAGTTATAAGCCAGTCTAGACTACCCCCAAAAAAGCCAGGTTCAGCAAAATTATGCTTCAACGCTATAAAATGCTGAATATTATAATGAAAATAGACACAAGACAGCTGAACAGTAATCTATAGCCATTTTAAGGTGTATAGAACCCGGGTGATAATAAACTAAAATTGAAATGTCAAAGAAGTAGTCACAGGATGTGGTTAAGAATTTGTATTTTTTTCTTTAAATATTGGTTACTCAATACTTTGTCAAGTAATTCCATAACATTATAAATCGTTGCTGATATTATGCTGGGGCTTTTAATTGATCGGGGTGATACTCTGCCGGCTCTACCTTCACACCAGAAAATGTATCCCCAAGAAGCCATTGAACTTATCTGGACAACAATGCTGGCATATGCTTGGTATATGCTTTCAGTGAAAGAATCTTGACTGAACTTGAACTGTAATACTGCAACAAGGTGGAGGAATCCACCATGGAGGGAGGGTTTGGGGAGGGGTTGGGGGAATCCCAGAGCCTATGAAACTGTGTCACATAATGCAATGTAATTAATAATAATAATAAAAAAAAGAAAACAGGAAAATAACTTGCTACTGTCAGGAATTCTAATGCAAAGATTCTTAATAGCCATCATAAGTGTTAAAATGAGAACAAGAGGCTCCCACAAACAAAATTAAGCCAACATACTCAACAAATTAAATGTGAAGAGCGCTTTTCTTGAAAGAAATGGACACTGAAATTGATAAAAGAAGATATAAAGGGAGAAAGTGTATTTAAGAAATTATATTTATAATTAGAACTTTCTGCATAATCACACAGAAATTTAGGTTCAGATGGCTTAAAAAATTCTCTTGATATACAAAGGAAAAATAATACCAAACTTAACAAAAATGTATTAACAAAATAAAGGCAGAGATTATATTTTCTACCTATACATAATAGCAAAACCTGAAAAATATACTGCAAATAAGATAATTATAGAAGAATTGCATAGGAACATAGATAAAAACTCTTGAAGTAGTAACAGCAATAGAATCTTACAACATACCAAAAGAATAACATAGCACAACAGTTGCATTTCTTTACTATTTATAAGTTCATCAGTTAAGTGTCCCACTTCAACAGAATGAAGACGAAATGACTGTGAATATCTTTTTAATTGCTGAAAGAGCATATGACAAAGTTCAGCATCCATTCATGATAATTGCGATTTAATAAAAGCCGTCTATGAAAAGGCTACAGCTCACACCATGCTTAGTGGAACAATTCTGCCATATTTACCTCAAAATCAGAATCAGCTTAAGAATGTCCACTATCACCAATTTTTATTTTTTCAAAATGGTACTCCATTACTCCTGGTCAGTACAATTAAAAAGGAAGATGAAGAAGAAATTAGAGGTGTAAGAGCTCAGAAAGAGCAAAACTACCTTTGTGACTATTGTATATATGGAAATGAGTAAAGAAAAACCTTTAAGAATCCTAGTCAGAGTAATAAGTAAATACATCAAGGTAATGTGCATGCAAGATCAATTGTATTTCTATAGTCCATCAATAAACAGTTGCAACATACGTACAAAACATCAGAAAACAGAAACTACAAGCTTTACAAATAGTGTACAAGATTTGTATAGTAGCGCCTACAAAAAGTTACTAAGACAGATATACTAGGACCTAAGTAAAGTGCAAGAGTTAGAGAAGTTCCTCCTTATCCATGGTTTCACCATCTGTGCTTGCAGTTACTCATAGAGAGTCAAGGTCTGATAATATCAAATGGAACCATCCAGAAACAGTTCATAGATTTTTAAACTGTCAGTCATGACAAAATCTTGTGTCATCCTGCTCTGTGAATCACCTTTTTGTCCACTGTATACACTGCCCTGTTCGTGACTTAGCAGGCATCTTAGTCATCAAATTGACCACCATAGCATAGCAGTTGAGTCTAAATAAGTTGCACTTTAAAGCATCCTACTTATGTATTTGAAAGGCAGAGAGACAGACAGACAGACAGACACAGCCTATTTGTTGCTTCATTCCCCAAATGCCTCGATGGCCACAGCTGAACCAAGCTGAGGCTGTGATCTGGAAACTTAATCCTGGCCTCTCATATGGGTGTTAGGACTTCAGCTTTCCAAGAAATCCCTGGTGCTTCCCATGTTATGCATTAGAGGAAGTTGGAATTGGGAGTGCAACTGGGATTTGAACTAAGGCACTTAAAAAAATGTGGGCATATCAAATGACATCTTTTAAAAATTATTTTATTTTACATTTTATGATACAATTGCATAGGCTCTGGTATTTTGCTCACCCCATCCCCATGTTCCCTTCCCCCACTGATTTCCCCTATATTATTACAATGGTATAAGTGTCATAAGTCTGTCATTCTGCTATTTAAGTGTATCCTTACATGGCAGATATAGACAATGGCAGAGAATGCAGCATCCTATTGTCAAGATATATTTAGCAGTTTCAATGGGGGGGGTCCATCTTTGCTCTGGAAGTAGAGATGCATGCTACATTGTATCTTTACATTTGTACATGATAGTCTCTATTACACAGTCCCTACACTTACCCTAAAATGAAAAGCTATAAAATAAAATCAAGAACAGGAAGAAAGTTAAAAATTTTACAACACTATGAAGTTAAATAACATGCTACTGGATGACCAATGTGTTGCTGAAGAAACAAACAAACAAAAAACCTTGGGGAAAATGATGCTATTGTATGACCTATGAATCAGTGAAGAATTTAATAAGTTTAATAAGAGAAAAGAAACTCTATTGAAGAAGTAAAAATAAGAACAAAAATATCAAAACCCATGAGATGCAGCAAAAACATTATTGAAAGAGCTATTGATCTTATATGTGAATATAAATGCCCTCTGCAAGTTAAGTGATTTGTGCTTTATGATAGGACATTTTGAGAGCAGGAGAGAAAAAAGAAAAAGTGTATACATAATTTTTATTATAATGAATTCTTAGAATCATTCTATTATAGGTTATTGTTGCCATTCTATTATTTTGTGCAATTTATGGATTAATATTGATCATATGTGGGCATATATATCTATAAAAATGTAGTGTATGCAGAATCTGTTATTGTCTGCAGTTTCAGGCGTCACTGAAGATTTGGGAACTTAGCTCCTATGGCTAAGGCGACAATACTGTATCATATTTATAACTTCAAAGTCTCTTAGTGTAAGAGGTCAGTTATGCTCAAATTAATTGGGTCAATAAAATCATGAACAAAATATAGTCAGAATTTTTATAGTAATTAGGAAGTGCTTTCTAGAATTTATACACAAAAACATGTCTGTATCAACAGTGCTGGGGTACAGTTAAATAAAAGACTGATAGAATTATGATTCCTTATGAAGGACTATACTATTGTAACAAAATGGGAAAAATCTGACAGGGGGTGGAAGTTTGGGGGGGAAAATCCCAGCCTACACAAAATTGTACCACACAATTCAAAATTAAAAATAAAAATACATAAAAAATTAAAAAACAAAATTTATACACATAAACAAAAGACCTAAGTAGCCAAAACAGTCTTGAAGTAGAAAAACAAAGTGGATGGGCTTATATTACTCCTTTATTACAGAGCTACAATCCTAAGAATAGTGAGTATTGAGGTAAAAACAGGAACAATCAGTTTTTTTTTTCAATAAAAGGTAAGGCACTGTGTTTTATTTTATTATTATTATTATTAATTATTATTTTTGCGAAGGCAGTCACAGACAACATTTAAATGAATGAGGATGACTATACTCCAATAAGATGTAATTTACAAAAACAGGCAGTGGGCTGAATTTGACCGTGTAGTTTGCTAACTCTTTCAATAGACAGAGTGTATTAGAAAGCGTGAAAACAGTCCCACCCATATAAGGACAGTTTTTAGCAAAGCAGCTACTAAACAATTGAATGGGGGAAAAGCATGTCTATTCAACAAGTGGTGCTGGAATAACTGCGTAACTGGAAAAAAAAAACGAATCTGGAACTCCTACCTGAAAACCCAAGCAAAATTAACTTGCGTTCAAAAGTTAATGTTAGGACACAAAATTAAAATGCAGTTAGAACACTGGAGAAAATATTTGTTTTCTTGGGAGTGGAGAAAAATTTCTTAGGACACTAATGTATTAACAATAAAAAAATTAATGTTACATTTTATGAAACACAAAACCTTATACTTATCAAAAGTTACTTTTTATGAAACACAAAACCTTATACTTATCAAAAGTTACTTTAAAAATGAACAGCCAAATGGAACAATAGGAGGAACTTTTTTTTTGTATTATATAAATCTGATTCAGGATTTTTACTTATAACAGATAAAATACTCCAAAAGATAAATATCAAGATAAATAATTCAATAAAAACGTACAGTTACCTTGAACACACAATTCAACAAAAGATGTAGAAACAGCCAATGAAAGACATTTTTTGGAGCAGTACTGGGAAATTTTAAGGTATACGTGGGAAGAGATTTTTGCTTTACTATAGCCTTACATCACATTGATAAGACTGTGTGGCTTGAAAGTGTCAATTTGGACTGAACTAAATTTCCTAAATTCCCTCTTGTTTGAATGGGCACCAGGTTAGAATGGGCACCATGATTTGGTGGCTGGAAAGAAAGCTGCAGCACTTGGTTGATGCTGTGGGAGGTTGGTGCAGGGACGCACCGTTGTACATGCATGCTGCTGCAACCCTGTTGGCTGCCCTCAGGGGCATGGGTCAGCAGCAGCAGGGCCTGCAGCTGCCCCACCTTCTCTCGCTCACTGCTTCAGTCTCCAACTCTTGGACCTGGTTAAGCTCCATGTTGAAGGGGATCAGTTTCTTCTGGAGAATCTTTATTTCACCAAACTTGCAGATATTGAGAGAAAATAACATGGGACTAATTGGTTCTCATGGAATTTAGCTCATATTCCTGGATTCTAATTTGCTTCCAGCAAGAGACAAATAGTAGTCTTAGTGAGACAATTTAAAGGGTAGTCAAAATTGTGTTGAAGTAGGACATAGATACATGTTCAGATACATTTATCTACATATCTATATATGTATGTTCATCTTTATGTATCTGTATCTATAGCAGTCATTTGTCTATCCATCCATCTATCCATCTATCTACATATCATCTGTTATCTGCTTCCCCCATACATGTGTCTGCAGAAGTTTATCTAACATAATTACACATGTGATTTTCTAGAGGCACTACTTCTCTGCATGAACCCTGGTAGGCAAAGAATTGCTACCTGAGCGGGATCCTGGAATCTCTTTAGTTTCCTGCAGACTTCTTTCTCCACTTCTCCCCACCTCAGCTGTGTCATCCAATGCTTTCTGCAGAACCAACTTGAATGATTGCCCCTGCTGCCACCTGAAGGAGCCAACAAAGAAGTAGATGATGGGGTTGATGCTGCTGTTAATTCCAGACATGATAAACAAAGCCCAGGTAAGATAATGGGTACTCATGGAGTTCTTTTGAATCTGGAACCCAAAAAACCGGACCATGCCTGGGGGCAGGCCACATAGGAGAAAGACCAGCACTGACAGCATGATACTCACATAAAGTCTGGTCAGTGGCATCCTCCGGGGGCTATAGAACATCTTGGTCAGCAGAGCCAAGCTGCACCCAGCGAGAATCATACATAAGAAAATTGTCCAACTGGCAATAGTAAAATTCAATATTTTACACCAATCACTAAAATTCCCCAAATTCCCAAAGAGGATGCTACAGTGGTGCCCTTCCAGTATGCTCAGTAGCAAGGAGAAGCCCCAGAGCAGGGCACATACAACAGTTGACAGGTGTTTGGGGCGGTGGTGGTGAAACCAGATGGGCCACAGGACAGACCCACAGCGCTCGGTGCTAATGGCACTGAGCATGCCCAGACTTACAAGATAGAAAAAGGCTGTGAAAAAGAGTGAGATTCTGGGAATGCAATGTAAGGAGTAGGTGACTTTCAGCAGGGAACGTATAATGTGGGTGAAGAGAAAAAGGAAGTCGGCTGCAGCCAGGTTGAGGATGTATATGGAGAAGGATTTTCTGCGCATCCGGCAGCCCAGGAGCCAGAGCACAGTTGCGTTTCCTGCCAGCCCCACCAGGGCAATGATGATGTCCAGAAAGGCCAAGATCATGATCTTCCATCTCAGAGGCCATTGAGGAAGGGCCTGGTCACTTGCATTAGATGATCTGAGTTCTGTCCCCCAGGTTGCGGTGGTTGCATTCATTTGCAGGAAACATCCACTGGCGTCCCTGAGAACAGAAATGAGAGTTGAACTCCTATTGGATGATTATCCTCAGAAATTGCTGTCCTTGTGTCCCAGGAAAGTGAAATAGAGGCTTGCAGAGACTAAGTAACCCGTGAAATCTGCAATTTCTGGAACCAGGGGGCTAAGCCCAGATGTCACTGGATGTAAATCTGGGACTTACTTTTTGGTCAGGCAGGTGTCCCTAATGACTTGGCAATGTTGTGTAGTCTGATAATGTGACAGCTAGATGGGTTAATAGGTAGTGAAGGTCAGGTCCCTGCTGGAAGAAGGAAGGGCGAGTCTCTTTGACAGTGTACAAGATGCAAAGCTGCCTTTAGACAATATATCAAGTCTACTCCTATTTTTAGCTTTATCACGAGAATGACAAGGAAGTAGCCATTCCACCCATCCGAGTTTTTAGCTCTGACTTTTTCCCCCCTTGTGCCACTTATTATTTTTGAGGGGCTTTGAAGACAGGGAGGAACACAGGATATAAAAGGGAGTCAGGGTTGTAGAGACTGCTGATTGCCCCCAGTATTCATTCTCCTGCGTTACAAAATGCTAGTGGTGAAAAGCAGAAGAGAACTCCCAGCTCAGTCTTTCCGGAAGCTGGATGAAACCATGTTGGTGGTGTGCTGGCTGTTGGGAGGTGGGCAAAGAGACAAAGCCAACTCCTGTGTCATGGAATTAACAATTCTCTCACTCTGTTTCCTATTCTAAAAAGACGGCTTTTGTCTACCTTCTCAGTGGTTTCTGGTTGATCTGAGCTTCTTAGAGACTCTACCACAAAACAGGAGGGCAGGAGGACAGTATTTTAATTTGTTCCATTCCTGGTTCTCTGTGAGACTGTGGTATGGCAATGCACTGCTTGTATATTTGCTTGTCATCATATCCTGCTAGAGCTATAACTTTGGCTACCTTTTCTCTGGTGCCTAGTATGTTCGGCCTTATGTCTTTAAGTCCAGGAGTGGAATTTCACTGTGCAACACTTGCCTTGGCAGTGCTTCACCAGCAGTCACACTTCCCTTAGCTTCCTCTTCTCAGACCATGCTTAATTATTTCCAGATTGGACTCACTGCTTCCTCTGGGAATCCTTCCAGACACAGCAACAAAAATAACATCGAAGTAAGTAAAGCAATGAAGTCGTGGCTTGATAGCAGTTCAGCTCTGGGAAGCAATGCCTGGACAGATGACTTTGCTTCTTAAATGAAACTCAGAAACAGCAATCTCTTTTTGGTAGGAGATTTGAATGTTTGGAGCAAAGGGAAGAATGCAGGAGATAGGAGGAAAGAGGAGAAAGGAGCTGGACTCCTTTGAGAACTCCTGCAAATGTGGCTGCCAGTATCCCATTTCCAGAAGGCGCTTCTGACTCCAGTCTTTATGAAGGCAGCCTCTTGCCCCTCTGCATATAGACCCAAGGTGGAAACACAGTGATGTGAAAGAAAAATCTGCATGTGACTTTGGAAATATGACAATCCTTGGTCCATATCCTTACCTTTCTTCCATGCTTTTGTCCAAAGCTGGAGAGCTGGGCTGCAGGGAGAGAGCCTTTCCGAGACTGTGTGACTCCAGGAGACTTGTGTTTTCCCTCTAAATCAGAAGATATGCGCAGAGGTTGGAGTGAAAGCTGGAGACTGAGTGAGGCTTATCAAAGTAGTGACCAGCCCTGTGATTTCCTGCAAGGGTTCTGTGAGCCTATCAGAGATCAGAGCCATTTGTCACACTGAGAATCTTCTCAGTATGTGCCCCTTCACGTAAGCCTCTCCCATCCCACTTCCTCTGAATTACTTCCCAGAAGTAGGCATAGTTTTGAAGTTGCTCTGTGCCAATTTTGTGTCCAGGAAGGCCGTCAAGCAATGTGATTGTGCATCGTGGGGATCTATAGCTAAAGAGGAAAGCTAAAGAGGAAAGTATGTCCTGGGGTCATTTAGGTTCACAATGGCCTGACCTCACTTTTCTTTTTGTTCTCCATAGCACAAACATAATCATGTGTACCGGTTAATTCCAATCAACAGAGCAGTGTATGCCAGGTAAAATTCTCCCTGGATCCCATTCTTCAGTGGTCACATTGGCCAGTTTCCCTTCTTGTTTACTACATTGTTATTAGCTCTGCATAGTAAACTTTTATTTCAGTCTTATTTTATTAGTAATATTTGTTGATTCCTTTATAAAATGCAAGGAGTTCAGCTTGCATAGCACAACCTTCTAATTAATTAAGTTTACAAATTCTTCCCTTAAAGCATTTTTAAATTAATGTGTATTAACTCATATTTTTGGATTGGGGAATAGATAGTTCAGCACATGAATACTGGACAGGGAACAACTGATAAAACTAAGTATTTAGAATTTCTATTTACTTTTCATTTTTTAAAATATGTGTGGCCTTTCTATTTGGCGCAGATGTTTAAATTTTTAAATGCATCTTCTAAGACATTTTCAGTTCTCAGGACACAACTAAACTGAGTTACTTTTTTTTCAAAAAGGTTTATTTGAAATGCATATGAAAATTTCAAGTTCAGTAAAGCATATAAGTCAAAAACAGTGAACAACTGTTCCTAAAAATAGGAACAACTATTGGGAAAGAATATAATATATTTTCCTATGGCTTTTCCAGGCATAAATTATGCATACATTATTTTCCTATGTGGTTTCTCCAGGTACTACTATAGATTATATGCACATCATTTCCCACTCATACAATCGAATACTGTTTAATTGTATGGAAAAGAAGAATTCTGATATCTCCAAGAGATATTAAGTTGAAAAAAGAATTCAGAATGATGTGTAATTGTATGAGAAAAATAGGCATATTTATGCTTTTTCTGATATTAAGTAGCTCTAAAACGATAAAAAATCAGCAACTTTAAAATTCGTATTTGTCTTTATAAATATTTTATTTTATTTTTGCTAATGTTTACATAGTTGAGAAGGATGTATGCCAATGAGGACCACAGATTAGGGAGGGGAGGGTCAAGGCAAGGAGGAAGGTGGGTGGGGCAAATACTTCTAATTTTTTTCCTTTTTCTCTTGTATCTAGTGGGGAGGGAGAAGGAAGGGGAGGGAGCTGCTCCAAGCTGCCAAACAACATTAGCATCTGGGTATGGGGGATGGCCATTTGATGTCATCTTAGAAACCCCGACGTGGAGAAGAATGTTCTGAGGGTATTGCTTGAGTGATTTTGCTAGTTCTGACACATTGTTGGTTTTATTGCTCTAAGGCTGAGAAAATCTTTGCAAGATCTATTGGCTGACCAAGTCCACCTTTAGTGCATCCACTTGCCCAGGCACTTACTGCCAAAGCTTGGTTAGGAGAGTTGTCCAACTTGTTGTGCCCTCCATCCTCTGACATGGTACTCAATGTCCTTTGTAGGCTTAAATGTGCTGTTTGTCCCATTCCACATGTGCATCTAGGCATGCTGTCCACTGCACAGGTACCAGCAACCCAGGCGGTTCACTCTCCATATATGCATTCCAAGGTCGAGCCACAAATCCTTTGATTTTCCCTGTGGCTGAAATTTTGAGTCCAGTGGTCCAGTTGCAAGATCCCCCAAGAAACCTCACCTGGAGTGACTCCAGATCTGACTCCTGTGTGTGTTAGCTGGTGTGAAGTCTGATTCAGTCTGTCACTCACATTAGCCTGTGCACACACTGGTGTTTGCAGTTACCTGGTCAATTCTGTCCCCAGCCCTGTTTCCTATGCAAAGTGACAGATGCTGCAGCAAAGCCCAACCCAGCCTGCCAAAATCTGGCCCTTATGCACACCAGTGGAAACTGCAGCCTAGTTGGAGTGATCTCCAATAATCTCCACAATGGTGGTCCTAGTCTGGTTCCTGGGTATACTGCTATGTGTAGCACACTAGTCTGGTCCATCCTGCATCCAGTCCAACTCTTGTATATACTATGGGTGTGGTGACATGGCTCAGCACACCCCACACTGCTACCCAGACCACAGGTATGCTGATGGGGACTTGCATGGTCCAGCATGGCCTGCTCCCAGCCTTAGCTCATGCTCACCAGTGGGAGCTGCAGCCCCCTGAATCTTGTACTTTCCAGGGGATACTGTGATCCAGTCTGGTAGGACTTGGGTCTAGTCCTGGTACTTGCCAGCCACTGTTGTGGCAAAGTCCAGTCGGCCTGCATTTATCCTGTCTTTTACATGTGCCAGCAGATGCGGTGGCCAGCCTAGCCTGGCCCTTCCCCAAACCCATCTCACATGAGGGTCAATGGTTGTTGCAACACTGCCCTGCCTGGTCCACCCCCAGTCCCAGTTCTTATACTCGCTAGCAGAAGCAATAGCCCATTGGGGGATCTGCTACTTTCTTCCCCCCAACCAGGCTTGCCTCAGGGCCAGGGTCTTGAGTGTGCCAGTGGGTGCTGTGGCTCAGTTTGGTATGGCCTATCTTGCCTCAACATTCATTCCTGGGTGCTTGTATTTTTTTTTTTAAAGATTTATTTATTTATCTTTTAATTGGAAAGTGAGATACACAGAAAGGAGGAGAGACAGAGAGGAAGATCTTCTGTTCCTTGATTCACTCCCCACGTGACCACAATGGCTGGAGCTGAGCCAATCCGAAGACAGGAGCCAGGAACGTCTTCTGGGTCTCCCACGCAGGTATAGGGTCCAAGGTGTTTGAGTCATCTTCTACTGCTTTCCCAAGCCACAAGCAGGGAGTTGGATGGGAAGCAGGGCAGCCAGGATTTAAACCGGTTCCCATATAGGATCCTGGTGCGTGCAAGTTGAGGACTTTAGCCACTAGGCTACCGTGCCAGGCCCTTGTATTTGTTTTTGAGGCAACAATGTTGATGCCTGAGGACCTAGAAGGGAGTAATTATCATTAATGAATGCATTTAATAATATTTTCAAAAACTTTGAAATATATTACTGCTTCAAATTAGATACTAAATAAAGTAAATAAATTCAATAATTGAAAATCCATGAGAGGGTGATACAATGAGATAGTTAAGAGGTGAGGCAGGGCAAAAGTAGGAATGGATATCAGTCAAAAATACTTCACAAATCCAATATTATGTCAAAAAGAAATGAGATACAAAATGCTGGCATAAGGAAATTCATTTTATTAGGTTTATCTACTCTTAACAGAGTTAGGATTGTGTAATTCTCTATTTTGCAGTTTAAAGCTATTTTTAAAAGGGAAAATATGATGAAGTTTTAGAAAGCATTCCAGAAGGAAAGGAGTATTATCTGTTATTAAAAAAAAACTTTTAAAACATCCACGGGCACACGTGGGATCTGGGTTTGCGAGTGGGCCTGGTGGGGGAACTCGGGGAATCGTTGCTGGTGGACTGTAGCTCCTGCTGGTGAGCATGTGATTCAGGTCTGGGTGTTGGTCAGGCTGGACAAGGCTGTTCCAGTTGTCAACAAGTGTGGGTTAGTTTGGGAGTGGTAGGGTAGGTGGACCAGGTAGGGCCAGGCCAAACTGTAGTACAGTGGAATGTGCAGGAACCAGGATGGAGTGTGGGCCATGCTGGGCTAGACTATCACACATTATTGGTTGAAAGTCATGGAGGAGGGCAGTCTGGGCAGGGCTGGGCCATAGTACCCACCAGCAAGAGTTGGGACTGGGGGTGGGACAGGCCAGCCCAGGCCAGACTACATCATCCAATTGGCAAAGGCCAACCTGATAGATGGACTATGCCAGCTGGGTCAGAGCAAACACTAGCACACGTAAGATCTGTGGCAGGAAGCAGGCCTGGTTGGGGAGCTAAGGGATGCCCCAGCTAGATTGTGGTTTCCTTTGGTGAACGTGACAGCCAGAACAGGGGTGGCCAAGCTGGGCTGGACATGATTGCAGTATACCTCAGCATGGGTGAGGACTGGGTCTGGGTATGCCAGACTGGGTTAGATGCCAGCACCCCCTGGTGCTTGTGTGAGCAAGGGTGGGTGTAGGATTGGCTGGGCTAGATCTTAGTATCCACTGAACCATACAAGAACTATATCTTGGGGTAGACCAGACAGGGCTGGGCTGTAGACACAATGGTATGAGTCAGAATGAGTATGGGCCAATCAATCTGGGCCACTGTACCTGCCAGGACAGGAGGTGGGCCAAGTCAGCCTGGGTCAAAAACTCACCACTGTGCATGAGATTTGCTCTTGGGAAGTGAGGTGATAGAGGAGCTGGGGGCAGCCCAGACCAGGCCAGGTTATACTACCTGCTGGCATACATGTGGATCTGGTCTGGGGGTGGGATGGACTGGGCCAATTCATAGCACCCACTGACGGGTGTGAGAGCCAGGTCGGAGGGCATGGCTTTTGAGTGGGGCTACAACATCAACCAGTTCATATTAGGTCTGGGACTGGGGACTAATTGGACTTAGCTAGGCTGTAACTCCCATTGGTGTGTACAAAAGCTGAATGAGATGTAGGACAGACTGGACCAGTCTGCTACACATACTGGCATGTGGCAGGCCTGGTGGGTGTTATTGGGAGTCACTTGGACTAAGCTGCAGTTCCTGCTGGTGTACATGAGGGTTGAATGTGGTGTAGTGAGCAGGGTTAGGCTGGGCTGCAGCATCCATTGATGTGTGTAAGAGATGGAGCTGGAGACAGAATTGACCCAAAAATTGCAACCACCAGTATGTGTGTAGACTGATGTGGCTGACGTACTGGCTAGCACACAAAGGAATCAGGTCTGGGGTCACCTCTGGCAGGGTTTCTTTGGGGACTCCTGGAACTAGACACAGTGAAAACCACAGGATCTGTGATCTGACCGTGGAGTGCATGTGTCAGAACTGAACCTCTTCAGTTACTGAGACCTGTACAGCAGACGGCATGCTCAAAAGCATAAGGGGACATGACCACCAGTTCATTGAGGCCTGCAGAGGACATCTAGTACCATGGAGAGCAGAACAAATTTGACACTATCCTGATCAAGCTTTAACAGCAAGCATCTGAGCAAATGGAGACTCTTAAGTGGACTATGTTGGTCAATGGACCTTGAAAGGAGTCTTCATCCTTGGAGCAATGAGATCAACAACATCTCAGAACTATTTAAACCACTTGAGCAGTGTCCTTGGACCCTGAGATGACATCAAGGGGCTGTTCCCTATGTCAGGGTACTGATGTGGTTAGGGTGCTGGGTGCAGCTTCTCCTCTTCTCTCTCTCTTCCAAGATATAGGAAAAGAAAAAGAAAATTGGAAACAATGTTCTCATTCACCTTCCCCTGTTCCTACACCCTTCCCACCCTAATCAGTGGTCCTCATGGGAATGCACCCTTCTCAACTATGTAATCATCATCAAAAATAAAATTAAAAAGAAAGCATTTCAGAAGGAATGAGGTGCTGGGTCAGTTCTGTCTCCAGTCCCGTTTCCTAAGCAAACCAATGGATGTTACAGCCAAGCTCAATCCTTCCCACCACACATTTGACCTTAATGTAAACCAGAGGGAGCTCTAGCCTAATCAGAGTGACCCCCGATAAACTCTGCCAGGCCCACTTCCTGCCCTGGTTCCTGTGATTGCCAGATATGTATAGCAGACTGGTCTAGGCTATCCCACATCCTATTCAGCTCTCATACATGTTAATGGACATTGAAGCCTAATTCAACCCAACCAGCTCCACCATTCAGCCCACACTTATGCTGGCAGGTGCCACTCTTTGTCTAGCCATGGCTGCCTCCAGTCCTGGTTCTCATGCTCACCAGTCGGAGTGGCAACCCAAGAGGGAGGTGTCAACAGTTTCCCTAATGGGCCCACTCCCAGTCCGGATCTTGCACTTTCCAGGTGGTACTGCAGTTTAGCTTGATAGAATTTGTCCCCCAGTGCCAGCACCTGCCTGTTGATGCTGTGGCAAAGCCCAGCCAACCTGCATCCACTCTGGCTTATGCATGCACCAGTAAGTTCAGTCAGCCCAGCCTGATTTTCTCTTGACTCAGTTCACATGCAGGCCTACAGATGTTGTAGCCCTGCTGGGCCTTGTTTGCCCCTGATCCCAGCTCTCATGCTCACCAGTGGGAGTAGTGGCCTAGCAGAGGATCCCCTCACAGCCACCCTATCGGGCTCACATTCCCTCCTCCCCAGTTTCATGTGTGTTGGTTGGGCACTGTGGCCAAGTCTGGCATGACCTGTCTCACCTTGGCATTTGCCAGTAGGTGCTGTATCCTACCTCCCAATTCCAGCTCATGTTGGTGGGAGCTGTAGCCTAGCCCAGCTAAGGCAGCTTCCAACCCCAGCCCTAACATGAACTGGCTGGAATTGTGCCTTGACCTGGGCTTGTCTCTAACCCCATTCTGGTGCTTGGATTCGGATATGAACTGGCCCAGCCTGGCTCACCCTAGACCTGAACCACATGTGTGCTGGTGGGTACTGAAACCTAGCCTGGTCTGGGATACTCCCAGCCTTGGTTCTTGCGCTCTGCTGCAGGGACTGTGTTCCAACAGAAGACTTGCCCAAGCTTCTTTATCAGGATCTCTCCCAATGCCAGATCTCACCCACACTGGTGGGTCCATGAACCAACCCTACTTAGTCTACATTCTGTCCTAGCAGGAACAGTGACCTTTCTTGACTGGCCCACACATATTCTGGTTCTTATTGTTGTCAACACCATTTATTAAAGAGAATGCCCTTTTTCTAGGGAATGTTTTCAGCACATTTGCCAAGGATAAGATGATTGTATACACATAGACACACATACGTTTGTATTTTCTTCCATTGGTCTATGTGTCTATATTTGTGCGAGCATCACACTATTTTGGCTATAATAACTCTGTATGTGTGTTGTTGCAATCTTGGAAATGACTTAATATATTTGCATTGAAGATAGAAACACTGTTGATATTCCTAGTGTCTAAATTTGCATGCAAGACACTGTTTCCCAATATTATTCAATAAATGAATGCACAAATAAGGAACCCGGTAGTAGTGATTTGGGGTAAATAAAACAGTGAAAATGAAAACACGGTTGAAAATATTAGAACAAATATATAGTAAGATGTATAAAATTTTAGTTATAATATTTTAAAATTGTTATTTAGGAGCCAGAGAGAGAAAAGATACTCAAGCAGAGACTGAGAAATAGAGAGAGACGTACATAGAGATGTAGAGGGGAGCATAAGATGTAGAAAGCGAGAGCGAGAAAGAGTGAGAGAGGGAGGGAGCAAGAGAACTAGAAAGAGCATGTTCCCATATGCTGGTTCACTTCCCAAATTCCTGCAATGACCTAGGGTGGGACCAGGTGTATCCAAGAGTTGGATTACAATCTGTTTTTCTCATTTGAACGTGAAGGACCCGTTTTATCCATCACTGGCTGCCTCTCAAGGGCTGTATTAGCAGGAAGCTGGAATTGGGAGCAGTGCCAAGACTTTACCTCAGGAGCTCTGACATGGGATTTGGGTGTTGCTCCTGGTGCCTTGACCACATGGTCAAACTTCCATTCCCCATAATTCTTAAAGAAAAAATTCTGTCTTAGAACTGCTCATGTAGATTCAGATGGCTGAAGTTGTCTCTTTGATGTAAGGACTCAATATGAACTTTTTAGAATTCAACATAGGGGCAGGATTTGGATCTCAAGTGAATTACCCATAAGATGAGGAGAATTGAGAAAATGAGGGGAAAAATCTGAGTGCTCCTGAAAGAGCTATTTGAATGTGGGAATATCTGCAGAGGATTACTATCTGGGATGCTATGTGCAGTATAAAACTGCTCCATTCTCTCTCCCAGGAGATCTTTAGTGGAGTTTCCTTTGCTGATGGAAGATTTTGGTGAAAGGAGTCTGTTAGGTCCATAGATGAGCATAAGATGTAGAGAATGAGAGTGTACAGTTTGGAGTGGAGGGAGAGGTGCTCCTGAAGATTTCCCCTGGAGCTAGTGGATCAGCTCACCCCTAGAGAATTAATGTCAGTTGAGCAGAAGCTTCGATTCTCTCGAGAGCTTATGATAAGATGATGAGCCTTTGTCTGGACATGGAGTGGTTTGGATCCCAACTGGGATGCCTCAGATCCACCTTATTTTTTTAATTTTGTGGTGGCCACTACTGCCCCCCTCTTTTTTTTTTTTTTTGTTAAAGGCAAGATTTATTTCCATGCGAAGTACAAGCCTGTTTGAGGTTAGGGTTCATCCCTTTATCAGAACTGGAGACATCAGGAGTGATGCCCAGGGTGGAGCTTAATTGAATATTCATAGAGGATGGAGCTTTATTGCTCTTCTCTTTGGTCTTTCTTGGATGTCTCAGAAATGTTACTGTGTCGGGGGAGGATGGGAGTATGTGTGTTAGTCATGGTAAGTTTTCTGTAATGAACATACAATTAGCCCAAGGTCGTGACAGGGTGCATCTGGTGGCCATATTATTTATTTTTAGGTGTGAACTGTTCTAAGCTGCTAAACCGCAGAAGCAATGGTTTCCCCCAGTGTGAAAAGTGGGGGTGAGGATAGGGTTGAGTTGGTTGGTCTTGCTGGCTTTTTGACCACTGTCTGCTTATTGCACATGGCTGGGAAAGGAAGGGAGCTATTCTGAAGTACAATCAAGAATGGCACTCAAACTTGTTAATTGCAAACAAAATCTAACAAAAGACACTCCAGAAAGAGGAAAGGAAGCCAGTCAAATAGATAGCCAAGAGAGGTGAGTGAAGGCTGTTGGAGCATAGCAGTTTCCAGGGCTCTGTACCTGTCTCATTTGCACCAGTGGCCAAGAAATGCTCAGAGGGGCAGGAAACCTTCAAGTGGGAAGGGGACTGGTCCTCCTACAAGGCTATAGTGAGGTATCAAGAGCTCAATAATTTATTGTGAGATTGCCCAGGTAGAGATATTCTCAAGATCCTCATTGACTAGAGAAGATGTGAGATGAAAAATCATCTCACATCTTGTCCCTCCTTAGGAAGCTTCACAGTTGGTACACATGCTTGTGAGAAACAGAATTTAGGTTCGGCCAGGAGGCTGGGGTGACAGGAGCCCTTTGCAGTGTGGCAGCTGCACAGGGTGCCTGAGCCGGATCAAATCCTATGCTTGGGACTTGGCCACGTGGTGACTGAGTCCTAGGCATCTCCAGTTAGAGAGATTTCTTCCCTCAGGATAAGTACACTATGAGGGAATCTTGGGAACTAGATTAAGCATCTGACTCAGCCCCGCCACCACCATCTTGCGGCAGGAAGAGTCTGTGCAGTGTTTGGCTGGGAGGCTGGGGTGACAGGAGCCCTTTGCAGTGTGGCAGCTGCTAAGGGTGCCCGAGCCAGGTCAGACCCAATGCTTGCGACTCGGCCCCAAAACACCATCATCACATGGCTGTGGGTGTCCAGTGTGCTCATTTGGTGCGAGGCTCTGCCTGCTGGCTGCCTGGCGGGGAGCTCTAGGGTTTTTAGGGTATGTAATTGCTACCTAGGAACATCCATGGATAAGGCCAGTGTCAGTGTAGGTGAGGGATCAATTCTGTGTGATTCCCAGTGATGAGGTCACAGAACTTGCTTGCAAGTATGGGGATTGAGATCTGACGGTTTGGAGGGGAGAGTCCATAAGAGCTATTTGAGCCAGACTGATTCACAAGCTCACATGGGAATCCTGAGATGGGCTGTTAACATAGAGCATCACTGACTGCCACACACCAGCCCACATGAAAGCTATGGTTGGGAGTCTGTCTAGCAGGGTTAGGTACCAGTACCTGACTGAGTGGTGAAACAGGGCATAGGTTACACTTGGTAGGGTCAAGACATTAACAAACATGTGAGAGAATCAGATCCAGGGATATATTCTGTGGTGGAAGAGCGGGCCCAACCCTGTGGAAATGCAAATCCCACTGGTTAGCTCAAGAGTTGGGGTGGGATGGGCTGAGAAAAGTGTGACCATGGAACCTGCCATCACTTACGAATAAAGGAATTGACAACAGTCTGGGCAGATCAAGGCAGCAGCACCCGAATGTGCATCCTAAAACAGGATGTGGGGTGGGCCAAGCTGCAACTGGAACGGAGATGACTGGGCAGAGCTACGTAAACCTTAACTCACAAGGAAGAACAGAAGTCAGAATGGGGCACAGGTTATGCTGAACGAGGCTCTTACACTGACTGGTCTGCATGAGCCAGGGGTACTAGGCCACAACATCGAAGGCAAAGGCTGAGACAGGTGAGGGGCTAAACCAAATGACAGAGTAACCACTGGCATGCACGTTATCTAGGGCAGGGAATAGGCCCAGATGGGGAGATATGAGAGTACACCCTTGCTGGGATGGGGTTCCCACTGGTGAGCGGGGGTGGGGGGACTGGAGTGGGGATTGCATTCTGGTCTGGATATAGCTGCAGTCTCCGTTGGCACAAGTGTGGACTGAGCCTAGGTGACTGAGCCGGGCTAGACTCCAGCACCATCTGGTGCTCTGGAGAATGAGGGTAGATTTAGGATGGACTAGGCTAGGTCTCTGCCCCTACTGAGCCATGTGTGAGCAGTGTCTGGGTATGGACAAGCCTTGGCTGGGCTGAAACATCCAACAGTAAGAACTGGAATGGGTTGAAGGCCAGTCAGGAAAGGCCACTGTTACTGCCAGGACAGGAGGTTGACTAAGTAGGGTTGACCCATGGACCCATTGGTATGCGCAAGATCTGGCACAGGGAGGGGTTCTGATGGAGGAGCCATCTGACTGTTGGGACATAGTCCCTGTAGGTCAGCACAAGAACCACAATAGGAAGCAGCACAGATCAGGCCAGGGAAAGGTAATCACCAGCATACCTTTGGCATAGGTTGGGGGACAGACCATGCTGAATCAGTTCACATCATCTGCTGGCAAATCCGAGCACCAGAACAGAGTGTGGGTCATGCCAGTTTCAGTCACAACACATACCTTTGCACATTAAGGATGGGATTGGATGCCTGCTGGGCTGGGCTAGGCTGTAACTCTCACCAACATCAGCTGGAATTGGGGGTGAGCCGGGTCAGGCCAGGCTACAACACCCACTGGCAAATGCTGAGATGAGGTGGGCCATACCAGACTTGGTCGCAGCACCCAAACAGCACACATGAGAACCAGGGAGGGAGAGAGCAAAGCTTGTAGGGGGAATGTGGAGGGCTCCCCTGCTGGACAGCCACTCCCACTGGAGAGCATGAGTTGGGATGGGGGCAGACCAGACCAGACAGTGCTACAACACCTGTGGGCTTCATGTGAGCTGGATCAGGGTAAAGCCAGGCTGGGCTGACTGTTCCTACTGCTGCAAGCATAAATCAGAGTGGGTGAGGGTTGGTTGGGCTTTGCTGCAGCATCAGGTAGCAGACGTTGGCATTGGGGGCTAATTCTGTCAAGTTAAACTGCAGAACCACCTGGAGAGTGCATAATCTGGGAGTAGCCTAGAAGGGCAATAGTGGGCTCCTCCCTCTTTTGTTATCACTCCCACTGGGGAGCATAGAAACCTGGATTGGGGCGGGGCAGTGGGCTAGACATAACAGCACCTGAAGTGTGTCGTGGGTTGGGTAGTAGGGCTGGTTGGGTTGAACTAGGCTTCAATGCCCACTGACATGTATGAGAGCTAAATGGGATGTGGGACAGACTGGATAAGTCTGAGGTACATACTGGCAAGCATGGGAATCAGGGTAGGGAGCAGGCCTGGTAGGTCTGTGGGGAGCCACCCCAACTAGGCTGCAGCTCCCACTGGTTTGTGGGAAGGCTGAGTATGAAGTGGGCAGGATCGGGCAGGCCAACAGTATCCATTGGTTTGCGTGGAAGGCAGGGCTGGACACAGAACTGACCCAGCAATTGCAACCACTAGCATATGCATAATCTGATTGGGGTGACGCACTGTGCTGGACCCTGTACTGGCAAGCACACACAAGAGTCAGTACTGGAATCACCTCAGATGAAGTTTTTTGGGGATCCCTCCAATTGCACTGCTGATCTCAGAATCCCAACCATGAAGAGAATTGCAGGTTCCATAGTCTGAACATGGAGTGCAAATGTCAAAGCTGAGCCTCTTCAGAGGCTCAGATGGAGCAGTGGACAGCATATCCAGGTACACATGGAGGATATGGCAGTCCATTGGAACCTGCAGAGGACACTTGGTACCACAACAGAGGACGAAGGACAGAACAAATCGATCATCTACCCCAGCTGGGTGTTGGCAGTGAAAATTGGGCAAATGGAGACTACAAATTGAACTATGTCAGCCAGTGAATTCTGAAGAGGTTTCATCGTGTTTGGATGGTGAGACTGGCAGCAATTCAGAACTGTTGAACTGTCAAAGCCACTTGAGCAGGACCCTCGGTGGGAGGCTGGGTGGGTCTTCTCCCTTTGTTTCTCCCCTTACCTAGATACAGAAAAAAAAATGATGTTAGTGTGGAAACAATGGTCTTACCCATTTTCCTGTAACCCTTGACCCTTTGTGCCCTAATCAACTATGTAAAGTTTATTAAAAAAAAAGATCTAAAGATAATTTTAGTTTGGTGCAGAGAAATACACCTGTAAGGATCCTCTTTTTTAAAAGTTTATTTGAAAGGTAGAGTTACATAAAAGAGAGTGATAGATCTCTTCCCAGTGCTGGCTTAGTCCCCAAATGGTTGCAACAGTTGGAGCTGGGCCAGACTGAAATTAGGAGCCAAAAATCAGAAGCTTCATCCAGGTATCTCTCATTGGTGGTAGGGACCCAAATACTTGTGCCATCTGCTGCTGCTTTCCAAGATTTGTTACCAGGAATTTAAACTGGAAGTGTTGCAGCTTGGTCACAAATTGTACCCAATGAAATGTGGGCATTGTAGGCAGTGGCTTAGCCTGCTGTGTAACAGGGCTGGGTCCCAGAGGACCCCTTGTGAGCATGAATTTATTCATTTTTTTGCACCAGAATAAAAATTATTAAAAGATTTTAAATCTTTATTTAAAAGGCAGATTTACATAGAAGAGAGAGAGAGAGAGAGAGATATCTTCCATCTGCTGATTCCCTTTCCAAATGCCTGCAATGGCCAGAGCTGGACTGATCCAAACCCAGGGGCTTCTTTCAGGTCTCCTACATGGGTGCAGAGGTTCAAGCACTCAAGCCATCTCCATTACTTCCCCAAAGGCATTAGCTGGGAGCTGGATGAGAAGTGGAGAAGCCTGGACTAAAACTGGCACCTATAGGGGGTGTGCCTTAGGAGGAGGATTAGCTTGCTGTGCCATCGTGCCAGCCCCAGGATAAGCTTGTTTTTTAAATTCCATCTTTAGGAATACTTTTTTTCTAAGTTTTGTTCAAGGCATTTCCATTATTCTTCTGACATTTTGTCATTCTAAGAAGTTTCAGAAAAAAATTCTTTAAGTGAGCACAGAGCATGAGACACCACTGGGCTGTAGAAACTACAGATATGAACAGGGTCTGTTTGCCAGAGACCTGCTCTGGCTGACTTGAGAGCTTGCAAAGGATGCGTGGATCAGTGAGACGATAAGAAGAGAAGAGATATGAGGGAGAGGCAGAGGAGGCTTGGACCATTGCGGCATGATGCTCATAATGGACAACTCAGAAAAGTTGTCTTCTTTATTTATACACAAATCATCACAAGCTTTTGCACAACATCCAATTGTTTCATTTTTACTTCATTACAAAAGAATGATTAAAAATCAATCTTAAAAACATTATCATTATTTTACTTTAGAGAAAATATTTTCAGCAAGCTATTACTAATTCAAACCTGCAGTCACCTGGCAAAAGCCAGGAACTCCACGAATGGCAGCGCATGAGGTTACATAGTGACAAGTGGTTTGCTTATATTCAAAATCAATTTTTACTAAACACAAACTAACTAATATTGCTTAAAATACTAAGAATACAGAGTTAAAAGATCATAGATGAAAGGAATGTATAAAAGCATATAACACAGATTCTTTGCTAAATCTTTTAATCAAATCAGGCATAAATTACCATCATCTTCACCTAGTGCTGATTCAACTGTTTTTTGTTCTTAGTGTTGATTTAATTGTTTTTTGATCTTTTGTTAAAGGGCAGTAAAAGGGATCAAGTGATCTACAAACAGAGGATCCTTACAAGAAACTTTCTTTTATCTTTATAAACTGTTTTCTTTTCCTAAATATAAGTGCAAATATAAGGTTGAGATTTTTTTTTTTTTTAAGATTTATTTTTATTATTTTTTCATTGGAAAGGCGGATATACAGAGAGGAGAGACAGAGAGGAAGATCTTCCGTCCGATGATTCACTCCCCAAGTGAGCGCAACGGGCCGATACTATGCCAATCCGAAGCCAGGAGCCTCTTCCTGGTCTCCCGCGCGGGTGCAGGTTCCCAAAGCCTTGGGCCGTCCTCGACTGCTTTCCCAGGCCACAGGCAGGGAGCTGGAAGGGAAGCGGGGCTGCCGGGATTAGAACCGGCGCCCATATGGGATCCCGGGCGTGCAAGGCGAGGACCTTTTAACCACTTGCGCCACCGCGCCGGGCCCAAGGTTGAGATTTTAAGCCATTTTTTGGGGGTTCACATTTGTTTGCCTTTAGAAGATGTCCCACATGCTTTCTGCTTTCTGTGGTGAGAAACTAAAATGTGTCATATCATGTGTTGTAACGGTTCGAGGCGCATGGTAAATAAACTCTTTGTACCTCCATCATTGCCATCTGTTCCAAGACATTATCAAGCCATTTCTTAAGGAAAACATTACTTATACTAGGCAAACTTCAGGGCAAAAGTGGACATATAACAGGATGTTTGGAGACATTGTGGGCTCAATTGTACTATTGTATACTTTTAGCTGTGTGTCATAGCCTTACATCGCTAAAGATGTTTTTATCATAACATGATTGATCAATTTGAGATGTTATACCAGTTGCAGGAATCACTTCACATTAGCAGAAAAACAACAACAACACCCCCAGGAGAATTCTATGAAACATCAGAGAGGTGATTGAGTGTTATACAATGGGGTGAGGCAGCAATGAGGTGACCAGAGACACTCTGCCGGGCCTTGCCACGCAGCCAGAAACTCCTCGTAGCCTTGCTAACCGGGGAGCAGTGCTCATCACATACCCATGCCATCGGACCCAACTGCATGGCTCCCTACATCTGTTGACCTCTTCTGTCACATATTTCTGAGAGGTAAAATGCAAAAATAGATCCTATTTCTCAATTTTCCTTTGTATTGGGAGACACAGTATGATTAAGCAATAATCGGGATAGGAGACAAGCAGAAGTGATGGAACCAGTTCCTGGGTCATTTCAAAGGATAGAATCTTCCTGTTTCCTTGGGGTAGAATCATGATGTATCATGGAGCATTGTGAGAACTCTCAAGAGGATGGCCCATTTGGGAACAGACATTTGAAGACACCTGATATCTAATGCCTAGGAGTCTCCAGTTCAGGTTTTTTTTTGTTTTTTTGTTTTTTTTTTTTTTTTGTGTGTGTGTTTAAGCTGTTACAAGAGTTTCTTCAGAACAACCGAAACCTACATCTGACAAACAGGGAATGTGTGTGCCCACAAGCTGTGCCCTGGAAGAGTTGCAGCTTCTCCTCCTGCCTGGGAGTTTTCTCTTGCAGCTGCAGCTCTTGCCATGCTCTCTGTAGCAGCTGCTGCTTCCCTTGGTCTTTGATCCTTGTGGTGGAAATAGTGTTTCGTGATGGCTTGCCTGAGGGTGCTTGACTATTGCCGCTTCCCTGAACCTTGCCCTTCTTGTATGTAGTGTCTTGAAGGAATACTGCCGAGTTATCTCAGATGTGTCCTTCTGTTTCCACAGTGAGGCATTTCATGTACTTGAAGCAGAATAATCTTGGAAAGCAAATAAGAAATATTGTGTTTACATCAGCCACATTCTGGAAAGCAAAGTGTATGTCAATGACACTCCTTCAATGAATACCAGAATTAGTTTCTTTTGATGAAGCATATTTGAATAGGGCAATTATGTACAAAATATAGAAGAGGCATCAGAAGTGGTTAAACTCTGGTTAGACTCCATTCCAAAACTTAGTCATTGATATTTTCAGTGCCCAGTTTTCAGAAAGAAAGAACAAAAACAAAAAATAAATAAACAAAAAACCCCTAACTTAACATGTTTTGTCATTTCCTGAAGGAAATTCCATGGCCTTTGCATACAACACCTCAGGGAGAAGTCCCAAGATTTGAATTTATTCATTTGAATGGAGATAGAGATAGAGAAGAGAGAGAAAAAGAGAGAGAGAGAAGAGAGAGAGATCCTAAGTATTTGCTGTTTTACTGTTATAATGTTTATAATAGCTAAGGCTGAAGCCAGAAGTTAAGAACTTAATAGAATTTGCTAATCAATTGTAGGTCTCTAACTAATTGGTTCTTCATCTACTGTCTCCCGGAGTGTGTATTACTGGGAATGGAAAATTAGGACTGCAACCAGAACTCTACTCCAATCACTTCACATTGGACATGGGCATTTAAAGTACCATCTTCACACTATGCTGAGAGTATGTTCCAAAGGTGTGAATTTAGAGGGACAGTGTGACTGGCTTTCGCTATATATCAGTTACTGATAAATGCCTTTGCCTTTTTTCTATATCTCTGTCCAGAGGGAGCACTTTAAGTTTCAAACAGGGATATGAGCCTGACAGGGACTTAGCCCTTGGAGATTGTTCTCGCAAGTGTGGGCCCTCTTACCCACTTGCTTATCCATTTCTGCACTGTCTCCCTCCACCCTGAGCAGAGCCATCAAGGATGACAAACACCCAAAACAGTAGTATTTTGTCTGTGAGTGACTGCTTACCCACTGTCAAAGAACCCCAGTGGGTGAGGGGGTGACTGGGAGCCTCTGTCGCAGCTCTAACACATTAAGGACAAGAAGCTCATTGTGGCCCCAAGACCTCTGTGTGAATACACAAAAACTCAGGTCATCCACTTCCAGTATGAGGTCACTGAAGCAAAAATCTCTTGTTGGCCTGCAGTCCTGTCCAATTAGAGCCTGTTTGTGGAAATCACAGATGGTTCATTAGTTAATGAGAGCCAACCAGGATTGCTAGCTCTGCTTGAGTTTGCTGAAGAGATGATGGAAGTGAACTAGATCTTCATCTGCTTTGGGAAGGACTGGCAAGACTCAGATCCACTCCTGAAAATCTTCAGCATCTTGGGCTGTGAGATTATATGCGTGTAAGCCATCCTTGTGTCTCCTCTCAGCCAGATGTCCCTCTGGACTGGAATTTGCCTAATGAGGACTAATAATCATAGAGGGTACTTCACTCAAGAGTCACAGTGGGGGTGGGGAGGGGGGAGTAGACGTTAGGTAGCCCTGGGAGAGAATGGAGGGCTCCTCACTGTCTTGAAAGGACACTGAGGATCCTGGGGCGTGGGGTTCAGGGCTCGAATTGTCTGTTGTGTTCTCAAGAGTTGACATATTGAAATTGTCTTCCATTAGAGTAGTATAAATATTATTCATGTATAATAACCAAAAGTAAATGAAGATGCTTATGAATTGATCAAAAAATGGTTGACATAGGTTGACATTAACATAGGTTAATAACACCATCATAGGGGAGGAAATAGATAAATGATGAAAGAATTTGTTGGCAGGACACAGGGAATATATAATGTGGCAGCAGAGGAAATGGAAGTTGATCCGGGTTAGGTTGAAGATGTAGATGGAGAAGGCATTTTTGTGCATGCCGAAGCCCAGGACACCAAGCAAGGCCACTTTTTCTGCCACCCAACCAGGCAATGATGTAGGTCACTGAGTCTATGAGCAGAGTCTCCAGCTCACACATTTGACCAACAATTTTACAAGCTGCATCCATTGGTGTTCTATCAACTAAACCAGAATGACTGAATTTGTGCTTGGGATTCCTTCATTGGTGCCCCAGGGGACACAAACAAGACTTGAGGGCTGGTTGCATGATCTGTGAGTCTCAAAGCCACGCTGCTAGGGAGAATTCCAATTTCTGTGCTACACAAGATGGACATAGAAGCTTACAGAAATAACATAAATAACCTATCAAGAGCTGTAAATGCTTGATTTTCTTTACTGTAACACATGTTCTCTAAAAGATGTGGAAATGATCGATGGTCCAGGCACCCTCCTTCAGTGGTCTAGAATCATAGGTCCCATTATTTTCATATTTTGGGCCAGAAATTCTCTTTCAGATGCAGAAATTCAACAAGACACAGAGATGATCATGACATCCCCAGGTCTAAGAGCAGTCCAACCAAAGAAGAGTGATAAATTGCTTTGTGGTGTTGAAGTGGAGGTTAACAGGTATGCAGTGGGCCAAGGTACTAAGGTCAGGCAAGATTGGTTTAGCAGTAATATATTGACACAGGCTTGTTTTGCTGAAGAGTAGCATTTCTAAGGAAGTGACTGGCCCACTGAGGCTGGTTGAAAACAAAGAGAAGAGCCACAGAGCTTTAACCTCACAGAGAATGGCCTGTGAATGGCTGTGCAACAGTGAACAGTAGTCTTGGAGAGCTTTGTCTCAGCAGCAGCAGTGAGATAACTGGGAGGATATTTATATATTTTTGGTGGTATGATTGAGTACGGAGATAGCAACCGTAGTGTCTTATAAGACTTGTGGTTGACCATAACTAGCCAGACAGGAAGTTTTTTGGGTTGGAGTGAGGTAGGTCTTGTTCTGAGAAGAAGTGTGTTATACATTCTTGTAAGAGAGGCCTCAGAAGAAGAAAAAATTTAGCTGAACACACATCTTATTTTGCGTTCATATAGGACAAAATCCCTTTTCCTTAATGTTGGTGAACTTTTGTTAGCACAGGTGTAAGGATCGCAAGGCCCAGTGAACTTGTCATGTCTCAGATGGTCAGCTTTTGGAGACAGGAGTATGTTTTATTTTCCTGCTTCCTAACTCTGTGCATGGGGATGCCGTGTTCTCAGAATTTAGTCAACAAGTGAAGACATAAGAGGAGCATAACTATCATGGATGATTTAGATGAGAATGAAAATAACAATTAAAACCCATTGGAAGCATTAGAGTGCATTTGTGATACGGTGAAGGAAATTTTATCCACCATCCTTTGTGGGAGCTGCTCTGTGCTATTTAGAACAAATGTCTATGCAAATAATTGTAATTGACCATTGAAGTGAGGAGTCATCATGGCTTTGCAGAATACCTAGGAATTTTTCTTTCTTTCTTTTTTTTTACTAGTGTAAAATATTGGGTAGAATTTGGGTTTGAGCAGCAATAAAGGTGGAGGGAGTAGGTAAAGATGAAGTTTGACCATCTCTGAAAAGAGGTATTTGGGAGCCAGCACTATGGCATAGTAGGCATAACCAGCATCCAACATGGGTACTGGCTGTTCTACTTCTGATCCAACTTCCTGCTTATCATTTAAGAAAGCAGCAGAGAATGGCTCAAGTCCTTGGGCTCCATACCCATGTGGGAGAGCTGGAAGAAGTTCCTGGTTCCTGGCTTTAGATTGGTTCAGCTCTGGCCATTACAGCCTTTTGGCAAGTGAATCAGTGGATGGAAGACCTCTCTTTCCTTGTTTCTCCTTTTTTCTGCATCTCTGTCTCCCAAATAAAAAAAAAATCTTTATAGGCAAAGAGTGAGAGGCTACTGAAAGATATGCTGTGTGTCATGTGTAATATGAGCTACTCCTCTCTCCTGCACCCAATGTATATCAGTAGAATTTCCTTTGCTGATGAAAGCTGTTTTTGAGAGGAGACTGTTTAGGGAGGCATTCGTATATAAGTATATAATAGAAGTCAGTCCTTGTCATATAAAAAGAGAAGTTTGTGCAAATGTCTCTGTAGGAAGAGGACTAGCTCACATCTGTGAGATTAATAGCAGATGATCAACAGTTGACCAGGTGGTCTAGTTTGATTGTCTCAAGAGTCTGTGTGGTGAGAATTAATATTTTTTCTCATTTTGTAGATGATGTAACTGAAGCATGAAAATGATAGGATTTGCTCCTAATCTCAAGCAATTTGGATAAGAAAGGGCAGAACTACATAGAGTCTGCCATTGAGTTTGGTCCTCTGAGCCACCAACAGTACATGTGAATTATTATTATGGAGATGAGGCTGAGAAGATGATATTAATCAAGTTCCAAAGCCTTTATTCCTGTGTGTCCTTATCTTTATGCTTTCATACCTGTGTGCCTCTGTGGCAATTGATGATGTGCTAATCAATGGGCTTGCCTACTTTGCTGGTTGCCCAAAACCTTGTTACATAAAAA
This sequence comes from Ochotona curzoniae, assembly GCF_017591425.1. Taxonomy (NCBI): domain Eukaryota; kingdom Metazoa; phylum Chordata; class Mammalia; order Lagomorpha; family Ochotonidae; genus Ochotona; species Ochotona curzoniae. The sequence continues at coordinate 1,210,592 of NW_024466409.1, forward strand.
CTCCATATCACTTCTGTGTACAAGTTCATATAAGAAGTTGGAGGACATGATTGGGAGCAGATACCTCTTTGCTTGTCTGAATCCAGACCAAGTTTTCCAGGGGATTGAACTCCTGAATGATGCATTTGAAATGGTGGAACCTTTTTCCCTTGGGAGGGTTGGATTCAGGGTTGACTGGTTGCGAGTGTGTGGCACCAGTGGCGGAGGCTTTGTTAGATCCTCCCAGAAGTGGGCTGGAGTGGATGGCTTATGTGCTAGCGCAGAACAGTCATTTCATGCCATTGGGGAAGCTTTTGATAAGAAAGGTGCTTGGGTGATGGCTGGAACTGTGGGTTGGAGCTTTCTGACTGCCTTATGATAGAGAACAGGTGAAGTTTCAGGAGTCAAGGCAGACAGCCTACAACTTATTTGAGAGGAGGTGAAAGGGAGACAGTATCTGTTCTCCGGAGGGAGGGGCTGCTACCTTTTTGCATCTTATGCTGACTGCTGAGAGTACCTTTTCCAGTGATGAAGGAGATGACCTTGAATCTTTTGTATTGTTTAAGGTCTTCTAGTGATTACTCAGAAGGTTAAGATCCAGCAACTGCAGGCTCTCCCTCCTACTGTTGAACATTCAGTGTTCTGCCTCATGCAGAGCTATGGTTTTGGGAACAAAGTCCAAACAGAGGTTCCTGCAGTTTGGTTGCCCTGGTTGTGAGGTGTATGGACACAAGGGATTTTGCTTTTGGGGCCAGAGGTGGACAAACTGGTACCTCTGAGTCTACCCAGTTCTGAGTCAGAAGCTCTAAATTGCCCACCACAGAGCAGGAAATCACACATATTTGGATTGGCTCATGGCTGATGCTTGCTTGGTTTGGCCTAATACAGGAGATGTACCTGGGGCTGTCAGTAAGAGGCAGACATACGCTGAGTTACAGCAACTATCGCAGGAGCGGGTACTTCTGGGCCAGATAAGTAAGTTTTCACCGCAGGAGTGCTGGGTCTCATGTGACATATTGCTCCCTCTTCTTTGGTTTCTTGGTGGCAATGCCAATCTCATATGTGGGACAGCCTATCAATGAGATTAGCCATACTGTTGCTGGTTTCGGAGAGGCTGAGACATTTTTCTAACAGAAGGGGATGCAAAATGCAACTGAAGACAAGAGAGGAGGGAGAGGAATAATCAAAATCATTTGAGCTCAGATGCGAGTCAGTCTCTTGGCAGCAGGTACAGAAAAGTTATGTGGACAAACTAACCAGATATTACTAGAATTGTGACAGCAACAGAAACTGGAAAAACAGTTCCAGTCATTAAGGAAGCCTATTACAAGCAGTTCACCAAGGTAGATGCCAGGGATCTGGGCAGTGCAAGTGCGAGACATTCTGAAGGACTCTGAGCTGTCTGGAACAGCCACTGGTAGTAATTGGAAACTCGTATTTGATTTGGGGGAGGCCAAGTACTTGCCTGGTTGTGACTGGTGGGAAGACTCATGAGGGACTTGCTATCCATTGGTGCGCCTCTGATGTTCAGAGATTGCTGTGATTTGTTCAACAGGAACTGAATGTACATTGCTACACAGCAACCCTCAGAGATTTCCTGGGTCCCTATGAGCCATGGTTTAGTTAAGTGAAGGTAGTGGACTTGTCTTCAGTGATAGAATGGCTACCACTCAGAGAATAATCTATGTGTGTGTCTGCCATATCTGAATACATACTGGACATTGATGTCCTGTGGGGCCTAGAGTTGAAAACTGCAGTGGGGGCCATTTCACCTGCAAGTGTGTGTTGTTACAGTAGTGCTGAGAAGCTACTAACTCCTAGGTGAGTGAAAAATAATGACCAGTGAAAATTTCCAAGGGGTCATGAAAAGACTGCCAGCACCATTTGAGAACTAGGGAAGGTGGCATTTTAAGGCCTGCACATAGCCCACTTAACTTCCCACTGTGGCCTGTGAAAAAATCAGGTCGAATATGCAGAATGAGGAGAGATTGCTAGGAGTTCATAAAAATTGTCTTCCCTAGCCTGCTGTGGTTTCATTGGTGAGTGACATCATGGGCTGCCTTAACCATGAACTTAAAAGTTACCATGGGACCCATTTTACAGGATCTTGAGTGCTAGACTGAATCCAATACCTAGGTATTGACTGGAAGCTACAGTCATACACTATCCCCAAACAGCTGGAAAGATTGAAAAGTAATAGCCTATTGAGGCAAGATCTTAGAAAGGAGGCTGACTCAGGTTTTCTGGTTTTGATGGACCAAGATACTACAGACTGTATTATAGCTGGTGAGTGAAAAGTTTTATGTGAGCAACAGTTCCAGTGGAGGCTTTGCTACATATCTAGCAGCTACTAAGCAACTGCAGGTGCAAACCACCACCCTTCAGTTGAAAGCATGTTTTGGAAGACAAAACTGGGCCACAGAAGATACAGAAATCTAGCATACTTAATTTGCTTTTCTGTTGCAATGGGGAGCTGAATTGGAGTGTGACCTGGCAGTAACATTATGGGTGATAGCCACCTGGTCCCCTGCATTCAAGGCGCATTACCCACACAAAGAAGGGGCCACTATTTGCTCAAGCATATATTTGTTTTAGTTTTATGGCCAATGCTAGCTTCTCCAGAATACTTACATGTAGAAGAGTACCCAATAAATGTTACACTATGTTGTGTTTCATATGAGGTCAGACCCCTTTTGTTACTTGTAGTTTTATCTCAAGCTAAATCTCTTGTTTGCTTCTTGCTGGATGTTTAGGATTTGCTAATGTTGGCACCATTAACCTCTTTGTCCTATCACCCTTAGCCTGGTGGCTGCAAATATATGGAGGGACTCATCACATACTTTGCAACAGTAACCAACTGATCAGCCTATTGAGTGTGCACCAAGTTACCCATCAGTTTGCTAGTGGGCTGTTTTGGAAGGTAACTGCAGCCACTGACCAGAGCTGGCTGGAAACGGACTAGAAGGCTGGAGTTCTTATGACCACACCTGGGCTCCTGTGAAGACTTTAGTCTGAGAAAAGTAGAACAAAACCCACCTGGGTTTGGAGTTTTCTATGTGGAATAATGTGGACTTCTTTTTTTCACTTTTTACAGATGCAATTGAATTATCTTGAATGTGCAAAATTCATAGAACAGAGAGGACACAGGTCTTAAGTGGATACACTGCTTCGTCTTGTATGATTATACAGCATATGACTAAAGATAGCAATTGGGGAAAGCAACACCTCTATTTTAATGCAAGTATCTATCCCATGCCTTCTTGTGCCATATGGGCTTGTGGGGCCTATGACTGCCCATATTTGCCTTAGAGTTGGATGTGATGCTATATTTGGGGATCACCCTCTTTACCTGGGCAGCTCACTCCTATACTTCCCCAGCTGCCTTCTGACTGGGATGCCTTCAAAGCTCAGTTTCATCACCAAGTGAAATGTGCAGAGTGGTGATATTCTACACTTGTCCTTCTATGCTCATATGTTGCTGCTATGGTTACTCAGGTTGAGGTTTCTACATTGACCCTTCATATAGTCTGGGTTGTTAAGTGTAAGTTACAAAGCATTGGTTCTCTTGAATGAAGAACTATACCAAATGAGAAAGGTTGTTTTGCAAAATTGCCTGGCTTTGGACATCCTTGAGAACCCATCAGTGTTTGTAGCATACTAATAAATGAATATCATGTGTGTGTATGTAATGCTAACCATAATGTAACCTAATTGCATGAGACACAATGCAAATTGAGCAACTGATGGCTGACTCCCTCTGAGACAGGTGAATATCCCTAACCAAGGGATGACAAACAACATTGATTGTACGTTAAGTATTTCATGTTCGTTTGTGACTTGTTGTACCTTGTATTGCTGTTGTGGCTTTTAGAGGCTATGTTCCACATTCTGTTCATGCTCCTTACATAGCGACATTGCAGGAAGATAGTGCATGCATAAATTGCAAAACAAGGAAACCTAAAGGGGTGGAGTGGTAAGGAGATGAGAGCAAAAGATGTTATTTATAAAGTTCCCATGCTTTTATATCTTTATACACTTGCCCCTTTATTTTTGTGCTCTTGTAACTGTGTGTCTCTATAGCACCTGATGTCATGGAGACCAATAGGCATGCCTGCTTGACTAGCTGCCCACAACTCTGTTATGTAATGGTTTGGCTCCATGCCACTTTTGTCTAGAAGCTCACATATGAAGTTGGGTGGCATGGTTGGGTACAGATATCTTTTTTGTAGTCACTGCTGGACAAATAGTAGTGTTTCTGCCTATATTTTTTTGTCCAGTGCTGTGAATATAGTACTAACTAGTACAAGTTTCCTAAGGTATTTCATCTGTCTGGACCTGAACCTAGTCTCCCATGGGGTTGAATTCCTAAATAACATACACAGATGGGAGTGAAGTAAGGAAAATGTAGGAGACACTCCTAAGTTAAATTTCATGGCAGCAGTTAAAATTGTGGATGGAAATAAAATCTAGAGAAAGAAACTCTAGAAACAAAGATGTGGGCAAGACAACTTGGCACCAAAGAGAGCAGGGTGAAAGTTAATTAAGAACAGGAAGCACAGCCCAGGAAGCTTCTCCTGTGTTACAAAGGCAGCCATGCCCTTGGGATTCACAAGACTCATATGTAGCATACTAATGAGGGTAGGAGACATCTTGGCAACAAGAGCACACATCCTTCTCAGAAGGTTTAAGCATCATTCAGGAGTGAATGCATCCATCCCAGGTCCTTGAGAGAAAATATTTCCAGCTTTTATTGATCACAAAAAAAGTAGGAAAAAAACTAGGCTTGTGCTGTCTCCAGTCAGAACTTCCCAATTTGTAACTGTTGTTGTAGGGTGTGATGTATTTTTCTTCCTCATCAGACCTGAAGTTCTTCAAGCACTAAGGCTTAACAGCTTTGTTACCACTGCACCCTGACTTGTCCTTTAGGAATGTTTATGATAATATCCCACAGAGGAAGAATCTGAAGCTTCAATGAAGGAATTTTCCTGAGATCGCATCATCAAGAGCATACTCAGTATTAGTCGTGTCTCTTGGGACCCCGTCTGAGCTTTCATTCCACATGACATCAAAGTGTTCCTAGGCTGAGAGTCTCCCTGAATTCCACTCCAAGAAACCACCTTTTGGTATTTCCATCCTTTATTATTATTTTTTTTAATCATCAGCACAGAATAGTAAACTTAGCGTTTCTTCCTCGTTTATTAATGTAAGTGTACACTTGACTTGTCATTGAATATGTTTAGCAGATTTAACACAGCCTACTTCTTCATTCCTCCACTTCATGAAATTTGCATTTATTTGTGTCATGATTCAAAATACTGATTCTTATGTACTATTAGTTTCGTTCATATACCTCGTGTGCTATTCATACTAGGCTACTTGTCATTTTTCACAAAACTCATTTGATTTTTACAATGATTTATTTATTTATTTGAAAAGAGGGCAGGAGAGAAGAGGAGAGGAGAGGAGGAAAAAGAGGAGAGAGAGAGGAAGACAGAGAGAGAGAGAGAGAGAGAGAGAGAGAGAGAGTCTTCCAATTCCTGGTTTATTGCTCAAATGGTTGCCACAGCTGGGGATGGGTTCAGCTAAAGTCAGGAGCCAGGGTCTCCATTCAGGTCTCCCTTTCAGGTGGATTTCCAGGTAGGTGGATAGAAGGAGAAGAGCTGGGATTCAAACCAGTGCTCTGAAAAGAGATGCTGGCTTTGCAGGTGGTGGCTTTGCAATGGTGTTCCCACTGTGCGTTTTAAAGTAATTAAAATATCAAAAAATGTTCTTCAAGGAGCTCATTAGGAACATTTTTAATAGGGAACTTGCTGTGAGTGAAATTACATTCCTCCAATATCCCCCGTGTGGAAGATGAATCTTTCAAAGAGCTAATTAAGTCAAAATGAGGCCATTAGGGTGAGCTGTAAATGCAGTGTGACTTGTATCTGCACATGGAGGCGAGAACATGTGAGAACACTGGGATATTTCAACTACAAAAAGAGAAACCCCAAAAGAAATAAGAGAACAGTACTCCTGTTTGGATGGCTAAAATAAGAAATATGTATAGCTTCAATTGCTGACAGGGATTTGGAGAAAGTGGACATTTTAATATGTTGGTTGGAAAACAAAACGGTGCAGCTACTCTGGAAATCCTTTTGCATTTTCCACCTTTGGCATAGATCCCGCAGGATAAAAAAATGATAATTACCTGAAACCATTTACAAAAAAATTTTAACCAATTTTATTTATGATAGAAACAAGCAAAAATGTACTGTGATTTGTGCAAGGAAGCTTAGTACTTTCCTATAATGGAGTATTACTCTCAATTAAAATAATTGGCAAAATACCATGCATTTGATGGATAGTGAGGGTAAAATTTGAGCGAAAAAAGCCAAACTCAAAAATTTACAGCATGTGTGATTCCATTTATATAAGATCTCTGATATTAAAACAAGCAAAGAAACAGAGAAGACAAGAGTAGTTTCTAAGGGTTTGGGAAGTGGGATGGGATGAACTTATATAGCCAGTGTTGGTTTATAGTGCAGGAATACTTCTGAATTTTTTTAAAAAGATTTATTTTTATTATTTTTTTATTGGAAAGGCAGATATACAGAGAGGAGAGACAGAGAGGAAGATCTTCCGTCCGATGATTCACTCCCCAAGTGAGCGCAATGGCCGATGCTATGCCAATCCGAAGCCAGGAGCCTCTTCCGGGTCTCCCACGCGGGTGCAGGGTCCCAAAGCCTTGGGCCGTCCTTGACTGCTTTCCTGGGCCACAGGCAGGGAGCTGGAAGGGAAGCGGGGCTGCCGGGATTAGAACCGGCGCCATATGGGATCCCGGGTGTGCAAGGTGAGGACCTTAACCACTGCGCCACCGTGCTGGGCCCTACTTCTGAATTTTTCATATGTAATGGTTATATGTATTTATACATTGTGGTAGAATGTGGTATAATACTAACCAATATATACAAATTAAATCACAGGAAAGTGAGTATCTTTACATATTTCTTTAGTGTATCCTGATTATTCTATGCTACGTGACGGATGATATGGTAAGTCACTCTATTATTCTTGTTTTGGTATTTATTCAGTTTTATCTCAAAGGAAGATTTACATAGAAAGAGAGACAGAAAGATCTTTCATCTGCTGGTTCATTGCTGGAGCCAGAAGGCAGAACCAGGAGCTAGGAGCCTCTTGGAGTCTCACATGTGGGTGCAGGCCCCAGGACTATAGCCATGCTCTGTTGCCCTCCCAGGCCATGAACAGATAGCTGGCTTGAAAATGGAGCAGCCAGAATATAAACTGACACTCAGATGGGCTGCCAGCGCTAACAGGTGGCCCATTAGCCCTTGAGCCACAGCACTGGCCCCAGTCACTGTAATATTCTTAAAGTTGTGTTTATTTGATTGGAAAGGCAGAGAGATGCATATGCATACATTAGCATGGGAAAGAATTTTTTTGGTCACTGATTTATCCTCCAAATGCTTACAACTGAAAAGATTGAACAGGCCGAAGGCAGATTTTATCCAGGTCTCCCACGTGGTGGTTATGACCCCAGTAACTGAACTATCATCTGATGCCTTCCAGGAGATGTATTTGTGTGAAGCTGGATTAGAAGCGATGGTGAGACTCGATTCCCAGCTTTCTGATAGGTGATATGATTCTTCCAAGGGTGACCTGCGTGTATGCCCCCACCTGTGCTATTTTTATAACTTTTTAAAAGTCTATGCTTAATCAGAATAAAGTGGTAACTAACAGGTGTATTTGTTGATGGACTACCTACATGGATAATTAAATCATGATTAATGAGGACACTTGGTATGCTTGAGACAGGTTGCTAAACCACCAGCTGGGGCAGAAGAAAATTTGACAAGCATTCACACATTCTCCACTAAAATAAAAAAATTAGCATTTGTTATATTTAAAGAGGAACAGATAAAATTTTGCAATCAATTTAAGACTCAAAAATTTGAATCTTCTTTCACAAATATTTTCAGACTAAGTTGATATGTATCATTCTGCTACATGTGTAACATGACATTAAAATGCCAAAATACCACTGATACTGCAATTCTATTTTTTAAAGATTTATTTATTTTTATTACAAAGTCAGATATACAGAGAGGAGGAGAGACAGAGAGGAAGATCTTCCCTCAGATGATTCACTCCCCAGCTGAGCGCAACGGCTGGTGCTGTGCTGATCCACAGCCAGGATCCCGGAAGCTCCTCCAAGTCTCCCACATGGGTGCAGGGTCCCAATGCTTTGGGCCGTCCTCGACTGCTTTCCCAGGCCACAAGCAGGGAGCTGGATGGGAAGTGGAGCTGCCAGGATTAGAACCAGCACCCATATGGGATCCTGGCGTGTTCAAGGCGAGGACTTTAGCCGCTAGGCCATGCCACCGGATCTGCAATTCTAAAGCTATATGAGATGACACACAGAATTTGAATTTGAGATTTATGATAACTCACTCTCAAGGCTAACGCCATTATTGACACCAAGGATATAAAAGTTTACAGTGGATATTTAGGCAAGCGATAAAATAAATATTGAATTTACTTTCCCCATGCTTTCAATTAGGGTTTTTCCTTTTTTTTTTTTTTTTTTAGATAAAATGAGATATGGCTGCATTCCATTCCTTTTCTCAAGTCTTGTACCCTCTTCTTACTCCACCTTTCTGCCGTTTGTGCCTGTGGCTCATGAATCTGTAGGGTTGAACATATGCTGGGAGGAAGGTTATTGGTACAGGTTATATTTTTGGCTTGTGCTGCTGGGATGACCAGGCTTGCCTGATAAATACTGGTCTGGATCATGAAGTTAACTAAATTCGCAAAACATATGAACATCTATGACTTCAAGGCAGTTGTAAGCGATGCTTTGCTATAGCATCCACGTGTAATATCCACCTGGGCAACTATTTCTTTGTCCTAAAACACAGTTCATTTTAATAGTTCATTATGGTGAAAACATTCAAAATCCTTTCTTCTAGTTTTAAAAAGGGGAAAATGCAGTATATTTTCATTATCCTTATTTAGTGCACTATACAATGGAATTCTAGAACGTTTTGTTACTATATAACTTAGTAATTGTTGATTAACCTGTCTCCAACCCTTATACCCCATTCTCTCCTGAAGCTCTGGTAACGAATACGCTATCCTCATGCAGTCCACAAATTCTTGTGGGCTTCTTCATTTTTCAAAGCTAGTTCCCCCTTTTTATCCTACCTGTGATCTCATTGATTCTTTTTCTGCCTGATCTATTTTGGTACTGATGCTTTCTATCACATTTAATATTGCTTAGTGTACTTCTCAGTTGCATTTCCTTGAGTTTTAAAAATTACTTCCATCTCTTTGTTATAATTTTAGAATGTCTTTCCACTTTCTTTTGAAATTTATTTTTTGAAAGTATTAAGTTCTTCATCTGAACATTTTGCAATGTTAGTTCCAGGATGGCTCATTTCTGGATGATATTTTTCAGGTGATACCATGGTTCCCTGAGAATTCTTGACACATTTACTGCGCACTGAAGGATTAGTTATTTTTTCCTCAAGTCTTCATAATGTCCTTGTGGTTGTCCCAGAAATTGAGCATTTAATTTTCTCTGTGTACTTTCACCACGTCGACGTTAGGTGGCGTCATAAGTTTAAGTTTGCCACGAGCCCACTATTTGTTTATTTTTGTTGCCTTAATGAAGCCCTGAGCTCAGATATGTCCCAAATCTGCATTTGGCATATTCTAAATGAGCTGAGGAGGAATTGAGAAAGCAATAGCCCTCGTTTATGAGCTTTCGCCTGAAAGGCTGGGCCAGCCCAGCGGCACAGCCCTATAATCTTACTGCTAGATCTTCATGGAGTCCAAAGCTGCCCAGGACGCTGCACTATGAAAAACAGCATGAAAATTCAAACGACTATGGCCTGTGTGCTGCTGAGATTTACTCACAGCTAGAACTTTTAAAAAAAGATTTATTTTTATTGGAAAGACGTCTCCAAGAGAAGAGATACAGAGACAGTCTTTCGTCCTCTGGTTCACTCCATAAGTAGCTGGTTCACTCCCAATGGCCTGCGCTAAGCTGGTCTGAAGCCAAGAGCCAGGAGCTTCTTCCGGGTCTTCCACATGGGTGTAGGATCCCAAGGCTTTGGGTCATCCTCTACTGCTTTCCCAGGCCACAAGCAGGGAGCTGGATGGGAAGTGGAGCAGCTGGGATATGAACTAGTGCCCAAATGGGATCCTGGTATGTGCAGGAAAAAAGATAAAGAGAATAGCATGAAGAAATTATTTTTGGTACAGAATGGACCATGTTTATCAAAGGATAAATTAATTTGGAAAATACTGTGAAGTTATAGCATAGGCTCAGTGCTAATTTCCATGTTGTAAAAAAGTTCTTGTTAAGTAATAATTCATAATCTAACAAGGCGATAACAAAACAAGAGGTGATGAATTCAACAACTCTGAATTGCTAGTAAGCAAAAGTGTCTTAAATATGTGAAAATGTGAGAAGCCAAACTTACAGTAATATACCTGTGAATTAGAATTTCAAGGAATTGTGTCTTACTAAATATGAAAGTGCAAAAATTTTATGGCAGTCCATACTCTCTCATATCTGGGAGGAACTTTGCAATGTACCCGAAGCATCACGCTTCCCTCCCTGTCATTGTCCACTAGGTGTTCATCTCACATGACGCAGTTGCATGATCAAGAGACCTACATACAAAGAAAGGAATATACTCTGCAACAAAACCTCATGATAGATAACATGATATTATATAAATTCCTTCATGTCCATACAGTAAAACGATATTTAGCACCAGGAAAGAAGAATCTTCAGTATATATAAAGTTAAGAATAGATTTCAGAACAAGAGTGTTTGTATGGGAAAAAAAGTAACTTATCATTGTGTTTTTCTTTCAGGAGTACTGAGACGTGAGGCCCAAAGTGGAGATGATTATTGTCAATGCATCCATTTAGAGAACTTTTTTCAAAAATATTATAGTGTATTACTATTTTAAAAATAAATTTTAAGAGACTGAATAAGTTCAGTGATCTAGTCAAGAGAAGGAGACAACATTATGCAAAGATGCAGGAGGTAAGGTGGAGGGAATGAAGGAGGTGTGTAAATGGAGATAATGTGCGTGCAATTATTATCTAAAAATATTATTAGTAATAAAATAATTACTTCACTATTATGTTAAGATTGAGAAACAACTCTTTGGTGTGGGAAAACACTGTTGTTAGGATTTCCCATTTCCTAATAGAACTAATATTGTTTATATTCACATTTTGCCTTTCAGAAATATTTTATAAAATAGAAAAAGTGAATAATTTTAAAAGCAGAGTTTGGAACCCTTATTTTTCCTTTTCAAGTTATCTGAGCACTTTATATAAACAAAGGAAAGAGTAAAACATCAATACAATTCAGTAAAAGCCCAAAAGAAAAGAAAAAGACCAGAATTACCACAGGCAGAAACTGTTTTGAGACCGAACTCTCCTAGAGCACTTTGCACACACACACACACAGCAGCAGTGGCCAAAAGCTGATGAAGCTCTCAGAGGCAGGTGTTGTTCTTAAGCTAGTAAATTCAGATGCTGGAGGTCATTAAAGAGACAGCAGCAGCCAGGGGGAGGACAGAGAACTAGTGCCAAATGTCTGAGAATGAAAGCTGCATTGACAAGGGCCAAGCTTGGCAAGGCCGGAGCCCCAGGCAGCACACATTCCTAAGATGACTGGACGCAAGTTTTGTTCTCTTCCACCCTCAGAGCATGCGATGATCCGCCTGAGGACCTCCTGGTTGGGATGCAGATAATTCAGTAGATCCACAAATGAATGAAATTAACATAAAGTACGGTTCCACAAACGAATAAATGTCACCAGGACAGGCACTGTAATGACCCCATTCTCTCAGAGACAGGATTCCTTTGCTCTGCTTTCAAAAAACTTCTGTCTTTTCTTTTCTCCTTATATGTCATCCCTTCTCCAAACCCCGTTCATTCCGCCCTGGTCTCAGCAGGAATAATTTGGCATTTGGTCGGTTGTAGTGATTTTTTTTGAAGGTAAATGGACTAATTTCCCTTTAATAGAATATACACTGTTTGGATTGATAAAAAGAGGTAGCAGAGTTGGTCCTGTATGATTTAGAGATCTCTATCTGGAGTGGTTTCAGAAGAGATGGTAGTGGTAGGAGAAAGAGCCCTAATTTTGAAAAGGGTTACTTTAGAGGAAAGAACAGAAGCAAGGTGGCAGATGGAGCAGAGGGAGGACTTGGGCTGTGGTTAAGCCAGGAGACATGATACTTTGTTTTACTGCCTTGACCAAAGGAGAAGGAATTATGCAGGTTCAAGAGCTATAGATGATAATTATATAAAGTCTTTCTCTTTAGCACAGGTCTGTGTGTGTGTGTGTGTGTGTGTGTGTGTGTGTGTGTGTGTGTGTGTGTGTGTTTGTGTGTTAGGTGCGGGGGAGGGCAGTAATTTGGTGGAAAAGATGGATTATGATAGAAGGACCCATAGTCCCTTACTCTACCTGGTGAGAAAGTCAGAGAAATGGGTGCAAAGGGAGATTGGTGGGTGGGTTTGTTGTTGGGAATAATGAGCTGTGGAACATCACTTGAGGAAGTCAAGTGGAGCATCATTTGAGGGTGATGAGAGAGGAGGTGGTTTTAGGCAAAAAGGTGGTTATGGAAAGTTATATGACTTAGTGGAGCTAGGTAGACACTTGGTCTGGTCATAAATGTAAGGTGTTTCTGTCCACATTAGGTTCCATAAGAATACACAAGGGGTGTGTGAACTCAGCCATGGCAACAGACACAAAAGATGCTTTTGAAAGAGGACATATTGGATGTGAAACAAATACATGCACGATTGTTCACTATTTCTAGCCATTAAGTAAAAGGACTTAAATCCATAAAAATGTATACCCCTTTTAGCATGGTTCACATAAGATACACACTCATTTTGCAATGCATTTTTGTATTTGATTTTTAGGGTGCCTCTGTATACCAAAAGTCTGCAGACATAAAAAATGGCAGATATGCATATCACTAATGCAATTGTTCTACATAAATGAGCTCTAGGATGCTTATAAAACATGATACATTGTCAGTGCTATGCACATAGTTGTTATCTTGCATTGTTTAGGGGATAATGTTGAGAAAAGTCTGCACAAGTTCAGAACAAATGTAAGCTTTTGAGGGGGGAATATTTTCTATTTGTGCTTGCTTGAATTTGGTGTTGGCAAGAATTTGGAGGAATTGGGTCATTCATAGAATGCTGATGGGAAATGAAAAAGGTAGAGCTACCTTGGAAAACTCTTGATTATCTTAAGGGTTAAACACACAGATACAACCCAGTCTCATTATTTATCCTAGATAATGAACACTACATTCACTTAAAAAATCTGTATACAAATTTTGGTATCAATTTTATTTCTAGAAACTAGAAAGGAAGTAAACCCAGTAATTTGTGCAGTAACTAAAGAAAACAGTAAGTTATTGATAATTGCCATGACTTTTATGGCTTTTGAAGATATTATGCTGAGCAAAACGTCAAATTCAACAGATTACTTGATGGATGATTTCATTGTATACGTCTTTTAAATTGAGTCAATTGCAGACATGAAGAACAGACTGGGGTTGGAAAGGTTTTGGAAGGAGATGAGACTTTAAAGGGGGCGTCAAGTGGAATACATTTGTGGTGAGGAAATATGTATTTGTCATGAATGTTGTGGCAGTTACATAAACGTATACATGTGGAATAATATGATGAATCTTACTTTGAGACATATTTTTCTATCACAAAATTAATGCATGCAGATTGGTGTAAACTGATATGATCTAATGTGTGGATATTTGTATTGAGTCAATTGAGTGTTTTAAAATTTTTATATTTATTTGAAAGGGAAAGAGAGAGGTACAGAGAGGCAGAGAGATAGAGATTAATCATCCCACTAGCTGATTCATTTGCCAGATAGCCACAGTGCTTGTGCCTGGGTTGGGGCAAACTGGGAGTCTTGAATTCAACCCAGTTCTCCCATGAGCGTGGCAGGAACGCAAACTTAATACATGATCATTGCAGTCTACGGTCTTCCAAAGACTGTCAGACTTCTGGGGTTTGGAATCAAATCCCTAAACTCCAATGTGGATGTAAGCATCATAATCAGTGGGCTAACTATCTCTCCCAATGTACAGTTTAATAATATGCTATATTTATGTAATATGCCAAAATTAGCATAAATTAAGTGTTGGTAAGTGGAAACCCTATACTATTTTAAAATGTTTAGCTAGGTATGTTTAATTTAGATTAAAAAGGTAACAAATTGGAAGATTATTTTATTTGAAGGACTATGTCCACGAATCTGGAAGTTGCCAAATGTGAGTACAGGGATTGTAGACCTAATAAAAAATGTCATAGCATTCAAACATCCTCCACTAAAATCAGTACATATTAACATTTTGCATTATTTGTTTCATGCTCTTTAAAATCCAGTTTACAAAATTTTATTAATTCACTATTGATTCAAGCCAGTATTCTTTTTCTTCCTGGTGTATATGGAACGCTAATATGTTATTTTCCCACAGAGATAACAATATGTTTTTTTAAAAGAAGATTTATTTTACTATTTGAAAGGAAGAGCTACACATAAGAGATAAGAGAGGGAGCCAGGAGAGAGGTCTTTCATTCACTGATTCACTCCTGAATGGCTTCAACAGGTGGGGATGGGTGGGGCAGACCGAAGCCAGGAACCAGGAGCTTATTCTGGAATTCTCATGTGGGAGCAGGTGCATGAAGACTTGCACCATCCTCTGCTGCTTTCCTGCGTGCATTAGCAGGGAGCTGGGTCAGAAGTCTAACAGGACTCAAAATTGGCACACATATGGGATGCTGGTGTTGCAGGCTGTGGCTTCCCCCACAACATCTCAGTGTTAGGGCTTAACAAGTTGCTAAAAGGGGAGTCTTAGTTGAGATATCAAGATGTTGCAGAGGGCCCGGCGCGGTGGCGCAAGTGGTTAAAGGTCCTCGCCTTGCACGCCTGGGATCCCATATGGGCGCCGGTTCTAATCCCGGCAGCCCGCTTCCCTTCCAGCTCCCTGCCTGTGGCCTGGGAAAGCAGTCGAGGACGGCCCAAAGCATTGAGACCCTGCACCCGCGTGGGAGACCCGGAAGAGGCTCCTGGCTTCGGATTGGCATAGTATCGGCCGTTGCGCTCACTTGGGGAGTGAATCATCGGACGGAAGATCTTCCTCTCTGTCTCTCCTCTCTGTATATCCGCCTTTCCAATGAAAAAATAATAAAAATAAAATCTTTAAAAAAAAGATGTTGCAGAAATCACATTTCAAAAAAGGTGCACAATGGCATGTAGAAATTCAAAATGAAGTTTCTGATAACTGGTTACCAACTGTTAAATCATTGCTCATATATGCAGAGAATAAAAAGGGTTGGACTTGAATTTCTATGCTATGAGTAAAATGTGGATTATAATTTAAATATGATCTATCTCCTTTCCCAAATGGTCTCTATGATGTATTACACATTGCTGCATCTCTCCACTTGCAGTCTTTAGAGTTCTAATTTGTATACCTGTTGTTTTAGTCTGTTTTCAGACCCTGTAGAAGGAGCTGTTTACTTGGTAGGAGGGTCAGGAGATCAAGATGTTGCCTTTTGTTTTGCCCTGCTCAGGTGAACTTGCTGGGTCTTCCCAGACATGTCAGCATGATACACATGACCACAGCTATTTTTGTAAAATTCATATCAACCTCACTCCAAGGTCATGATGGACATTGCTCATTGCTCAAGGCACTGCATCCTTATGGTTTTCCTAAAGGGGGATGTTGCTTTCACTTGAGATGACACAAGGAATGACAGTTAACATACTGGCTTGCCTTCCTTGAGCTATCTTCATGTTTTTATTCACAGTACCACCAGGAACTGTGTTTCTATCATTTTTATTAGTTAAGAGTCTAGCCATCTCTCCTTGACTACCTCACAATAGTGGTATGGCTAGAAAAGGGCACATAGTGTATGAGCTTGATAAATTGTGAAGTCATTGGTTTAAATCTCGACTGTTTCAGTAAATCTTTCCTGATCTGGTGCTCACCACTATGTAGTCCAAGTAGTCTCTTCCTATTTTTAAAATTTTTTTTTAGATTTATTTATTTTTATTGCTTTTTTCCCAGTCTTTTTTAGTTTCTTTCTTTCTTTTATTTTTTTTTTATTAATTGTATTGCATTATGTGACACAGTTTTATAGGCACTGGGATTCCCCCCACTCTCCCCAAACCCTCTCCCCATGGTAGATTTCTCCACCTTGTTGCATTACCACAGTTCAAATTCAGTTGAGGTTCTTTCATTGGAAGTATTTACCAAGCATAAAGTCCAGCATCTTATTGTGCAGATAAATTCAACGGTTTCTTGTGGAGACCATCTCTGGTCTGAAGGCAGAGCTGGCAGAATATCATCCCAATCAATTAAAAGCCCCAACATAACACCAACAACAATTTACAGCATTATGGCATTGATTGACATGGTATTGATTAACAATATGTTAACAGGAAAATGCGGGTTCTTAACGGCATCCTGTGACTTCTTCATAGACATTTCAATTATTAGTTTATATTCAACTGGGTTCTATACACCTCAAAATGGCTATAGATTACTATTCAGCTGTCTCGTGTCTATTTTCATTTTAGTATTTAGCTATTTATAGTGTTGAAGCATAGTTTTGCTGAACTTGGTTGTTTTTCGGATGGTCTGAACTGGCTTATAACTCTAGCAGTTTAGGTACAGAACATCTTTACCTAGTTAATTAGGGTAAAAAGGTTCAAGGGCTACAGGAAAGTGGGTAAGACTATTATTTTTCCATATTGTTTCCTTCATGTTTAAAGGGGGGTATTAAGGGAGAAGGCCCACCCAATTTCCCACCCTCCCCAGGTCCCGGATGTAGGGCATGCTCCGAGGTTCTTGCTCAAGTGGATTTGATAGTTCACCAGTTATGAATCTCTGCCAGTCTTGCCACTCCAAGCACTATGAGGTCTTTGAAGAATCCTCTGATTGACATAGTCCATCACAGAGTCTCTGTTTGCCCCGTATTTCATTGCCAACATATAGCTGAGATGGTTGATTGACCTGTTCTGTCTTCTGTCTTTTCTTGGTTAGGGTTATGAGTGCAGCGTTTCAGTTGGGGAGACCTCCAAAGAAACTTTGTCTGAGGTGTTCTCAGACCAGATTCTTTTTTTTTTTTTAAATTAATTTATTTTTTAATAACATTGTATTATGTAACACACTTTTATAGTTACTGGGATTCCCACCACACCTCCCATAACCCTCCCCCCATAGTGGATTCCTCCACCTTGTTGCGTGACCACAGTTCAAGTTCAGTTGAGATTCCTTCATTGCAAGCATATACCAAGCATAGAGACCAGCATCTTATTGTCCAGATAAGTTCAACAGCTTTTTGGGGAGACCTTCTCTTCAGATCAGATTCTTGAATGTACTAGTAAGTACAGGGCCTGGCACAGTCCATCGCCCTGATCAGCTGGTGGTTGCGATTTCTGGGTTGTTTCTGTTTTCAGTCCCGACTTCCATGGAACCAATGGGTGTTGCAGTCCAGCCTGGTTCTGCCCAGCACATACTTGGCCCTTGCGTAAACCAATGGGAGCTGCAGTCTGGTGAGAGCAACCCGCAATAACCCCCACCAGGCCTGCTCCCTACCCTGGTTTGCTGTCGGGGTCCCTCGTCCATCGATCAAGACCCCGATATAGTAAAGATTCTATAAAAAGTTTATTGGATAAGACTTCAAGCGTGTGGCAAAGTGAAAGCAGTTATAGCACTTGTAAGATTTATTGTAGTAAAGCAAAAGCAGCCTAGCGCTAGCTATAGCGATAGCAGCTACAGCATAGCCTTGAAGTGATACCCTTAGCTCTAGCCTAGCCTTAGCCTTGAAGCGTGCCTGGGAGAATCTCCTCTTAACTATTATTTACCCAGACCGTTTTACATTACACAAACCAATCCATACACAGCTCCTCACATCATGTGGTAAGCACACCAATCATGACTTAGGTCATGTAGCTTCCCTGCATGCTCGGCCCAATCCTCAGTAACTTCCCAAAACCTGTTTACCACCTTTGTGCCACGAAGCAATGGTCAACAAGTGCCATCTTTGAGGCACGGCTCCACTCTCCACAGTTTGCCAGTATGTGTAGCAGTAGTCCAGTCTGTCCTACACCCCATTCAGCTCTTGTACATGTCAATGGGTATTAAAGCTTTGTTCCCTCTAACCAGTTCCACTATGCAGCCCACACAGATGCTGTTGGGTGTCTGTCTAGCTACCCCAGCCCCTGTCCTAGTTTTTGTGCCCTCCCGTGGAAGTGGTAGCCCAAGAGGGAGGAGCCCACTATTTCCCTCCAAGGCATCTCCCACTCCCAGATTATGCACTCTCCAGGTAGTTCTGTGGTTTGACTTGACAGAACTAGCCCTCAGTGCCAGTTTCTGCCAGCTGATGCTGTGGCTAAGCCTAAACAACCCTCACCCACTTTAATTTTGTTTGCAGCAGTAGGAATAATCAGCCCAGCCTGGCTTTTCCCTGATCTAGTCCACATGAGGCGCACAGGTGTTATGGCCCTGCCTAGTCTGGTCTGCCCCCATCCCAGCTCACGCTCTCCTGTGGGAGTCGCTATCCAGCAAGGGAACCCCTCATATCCCCCCTGCCATCTTCACACCCTCCCTTCCTGGTTCTCATATGTGCTGGTTGGGTGCTGCAGTCACATCCGGTACAGGCAATTTCACCTTGGCATTCACATTGTGCACTGGTTTTTGTTGCGACCAAACCTGGCTCGACCCACACTGTTCTGGTGCTTGGATTTGTCAGTGGATGACGTGGACTGATTCAGCCTGGACTGCCCCCGAACCATGCCAATTGTATGCCAGTGGGTAACTTTCCATGGCCTGTTCTGGGCTGTTTCCTATCATGTTTCTTGTGCTTACCTGCCAGGTCTGTGTCCTGCCAGAGGAATTCCCCAGACTCCTCCATCAGAACCTCTCCCAATGCCAGGTTTTGCGCATACCAGTGGGTCCATGGCGCAGTCCTACTCAGTCCACCTCCTGTCATAGCAGGAACTGTGGCTTTTCCTGACTGGCCTTCAACCCAATCTGGTCCTTGCTGTTGGATGTTTCAGCCCAGCCATGGTTTGTCCATACCCACATACAGCTCACACATGGCTCAGTAGAGGTTGAGACCTAGCTTAGTCCATTCCACACCTGCCCTGGTCCTCCAGGACACCAGAGGGTGTTGACGTTTGGCCCAGTTCGGTGCATCCAGTCCCAGTCCACACTTGTGCCAAGGGAGACTACAACTGTTTCCCGGTAAGAACGCAGCTCCCATTCCAGTCCACGTGCCCCATGGTGGGTTGCCTGACTCCCATGAATTCTTCCAACCATGTTTACAGTAAAGTCCAATTGTTGTCCTGCCATGGGAAACACTGCTGGAGAACTGATCATGAATCCGATTTCCTGAGGGTAAAGAGTGCCTCTCAAGAATGTTGTTTTTCTCACAAGTCCAGAGAATTCAATGGATTTAGAGATATTAAAAATTATTGTCAGCATGAAGATTTCTATCCATACAATGCTCTTGTTCCACAACTGGATGTGATTCTCAGGGAATGCATCTGAGGAATTAGGAATGCTCTTTCTTTAACCCTTCAGTTAGAAAGCAGCTATCTCCAGAAGTTTGTGATTTTGGACAGAGATTTTTACATTGCAATGAAATTGCAAAAGAAGTAAATCACTCAATAAGAAACAGAGTTTTCTGCCAGTCCAACAAGGGCAATGATGAGGACTAGTGAGTCCACAAGTAGGGTCTTTGGAGTATAAATTCGATCAACAATCTGATTAGCTCCATGCTTTGATGAGAGTGTCATGTCCCAGGTGGAGATGGTTGGATTCATGTTCAGAAAACATTTCCTGGTGTCCCTGGGAACAGAAATAAGAGCTGAACACCGACTGTATAATCATCTCTGGGAGTTTCTTGTCCTGTGTCACACAGGAGGGAAATAGAAGCTTTCAGAGATGAATGGTTAGGAGTCCTTGACTGTGGCTTTACATTCGGTTCTTGCTGACTCGGTATAGGACCCTATCTCTCTACCACAAGCATGTCCTCTAACAGACCTGGAAGTACTTCATGGCTTATACACCTTCAGTTGGTGTGCTAGATCTGTAGACCCAAGTATTACTCCTCTATGGACTAGAGCCTCTTAGGTGCAGGACTTTAAATGGACAGAGGTGACCACGACACCTCCATGGTGAAGAATGCCCCAAACACAGAGGAGAGAGAAGGCATTGCTTTAGGAAACGTGACCTCTGGTTAGCACAGTTGTGAGGGTGGCATGGCTCAGGAGACTAGGAATGGCCTAGATGGTAGGCATTGAAGACAGTACTTTTTATTTTCCCTGTTTTTAGCTGTATGTACTACACATCTTTCTTTCTTTCTTTCTTTCTTTCTTTCTTTCTTTCTTTCTTTCTTTCTTTCTTTCTTTCTTTCTTTCTTTCTTTCTTTCTCTTTTGACAATCTTTACCTAGTTAATTAGGGTAAAAAGGTTCAAGGGCTACAGGAAAGTGGGTAAGACTATTATTTTTCCATATTGTTTCCTTCATGTTTAAAGGGGGGTATTAAGGGAGAAGGCCCACCCAATTTCCCACCCTCCCCAGGTCCCGGATGTAGGGTATGCTCTGAGGTTCTTGCTCAAGTGGATTCGATATTTCAACAGTT
This sequence comes from Ochotona curzoniae, assembly GCF_017591425.1. Classification (NCBI taxonomy): domain Eukaryota; kingdom Metazoa; phylum Chordata; class Mammalia; order Lagomorpha; family Ochotonidae; genus Ochotona; species Ochotona curzoniae. Next base: position 1,231,301 of record NW_024466409.1, read on the forward strand.
ATGAATCTCTGCCAGTCTTGCCACTCCAAGCACTATGAGGTCTTTGAAAAATCACTGATTGACATAGTCCATCGTAGCTGAGATGGTTGGTTGAGCTGTTCTGTCTTCTCTTTTCTTGGTTAGGGTTCTGAGTCCAGCATTTAGATTAGGAAGATCTCCAAAGAAACTTCTTGTATGTGCTAGCAAGTACAGGGCCTGGCACAGTCCATCGCCCTGATCAGCTGGTGGTTGCGATTGCTGGGTTGTTTCTGTTTTCAGTCCCGACTTCCATGGAACCAATGGATGTTGCAGTCCAGCCTGGTTCTGCCCAGCAAATACTTGGCCCTCGCATAAACCAGTGGGAGCTGCAGCCTAGTTGGAGTGACCCACAATAATCCCCACCAGGCCCGTCCCCAACCCTGGTTTGCCAGTATGTGTAGCAGTAATCCAGCCTGTCCCACACTCCATTCCACCCCAGCCGCTGTCTTAGTTTTATGTCCTCCTGTGGAAGTGGTAACCCAAGAGGGATGAGCCCACTATTTCCCTCCCAGGCCTCTCCCACTCCCAGATTCCAGCTGATGCTGTGGCTAAGCCCAAACAACCCTCACCCACTCTAATTTTGTTTGCAGCAGTAGGAATAATCAGCCCAGCTTGGCTTTTCCCTGATCTAGTCCACATGAGGTGCACAGGTGAGGTAGCCCTGCCTAGTCTGGTTTGCCCCCATCCCAGCTCACGCTCTCCTGTTGGAGTAACTGTCCAGCAAGGGAACCCACCCCTACTTCCCTGCTGGCTCTGCCCCCTTCCTTCCTGGGTCTCACGCTGGTTGGGTGCTGCGGTCCCTTCCGGTACAGGCAATCTCACCTTGGCATTCACATTGTGCACTGGTTTTTGTTGTGACCAAACCTGGCTCAACCCACACTGTTCTGGTGCTTGGATTTGTCAGTGGATGACGTGGACTGATTCAGCCTGGACTGCCCCCGAACCATGCCAATTGTATGCCAGTGGGTAACTTTCCATGGCCTGTTCTGGGCTGTTTCCTATCATGTTTCTTGTGCTTACCTGCCAGGTCTGTGTCCTGCCAGAGGAATTCCCCAGACTCCTCCATCAGAACCTCTCCCAATGCCAGGTTTTGCGCATACCAGTGGGTCCATGGCGCAGCCCTACTCAGTCCACCTCCTGTCATAGCAGGAACTGTGGCTTTTCCTGACTGGCCTTCAACCCAATCTGGTCCTTGCTGTTGGATGTTTCAGCCCAGCCATGGTTTGTCCATACCCACATACAGCTCACACATGGCTCAGTAGGGGTTGAGACCTAGCTTAGTCCATCCCACACCTGCCCTGGTCCTCCAGGACACCAGAGGGTGTTGGGGTCTCGCCCGATTCGGTGCATCCAGTCCCAGTCCACACTTGTGCCAAAGGAGACTACAACTGTTTCCCGGTAAGAACGCAGCTCCCATTCCAGGTCACACGCCCCTTGGCAGGAACCTCAGCCCAGCTAGTGTTGTCCCCTTAGCTCCCCAACCGCGCCTATTCCCAGCCATAGATCACTCGCATGCCAGTGGTTTCTGTGACTCAGCTTGGCACAGCCCCTCACCTGTCCCGACCTCTGCCTTAGACACTGTGGCTTAGCATCCCTGGCTCAGTAGGTACAAGAGCCTAGCTCGGCATGACCTGTGCTCCCTCCTGGTTTCTAGTTTTGCTTGTGGGCTAAGGTTTGCTCAGTCCTGCCTGATCTACCCTGTTCCATTACCAGTTGTCACATTAGCCAGCTGTTGGAGCTATTTTACAGGACAAGCCCAAAGCCATAGCTTCTGCATGGACTGGTATTTGGTGGTCAGCATTGTTCAGTGATTACAAGTTTTACAAAGAAAGAATTACTGCCAATGGGAATCTTTATGAATGTTTCAGGTCCAAGAAGCACGATGGGTTCAACCTGGAGCTAACTAAGCAGTGACTCAAAGAACCAAAACCCCATAGCTCCCCGGCCAGGCAGTCAGCAGGCGGAGCCAGGCACCAAATGGCGCACTGGCCGCCCAGGAACAGCTTACCACATGCACATGGTGGCTGTGGTCTCAGATCCAGGCATGAGACGCCCCATCCTGAGACCCACCAGCAGCCGTAGCCGCTGGTAGTTTAAATTCTCAGGCCCAAGGTTGCGCCCCTCCCAAATCCCATTCACCGCCCAGTGAAGGTGGCAGGTGGGTCCCGGACCTGCCCAGTCACGGAGACCTCCCCGCTCGGTGTACTTACCCCAAAGGGAGCAGCCCCCAGAGCCCAGGCAGGCCCAGGAACAGCTTACCACATGCACATGGTGGCTGTGGTCTGGGATCTAGGCATGAGATGCCCCGTCCTGTGACCCACCACCACATTTTGTTTTCAATATTTTTAGAGAATGATGATATGAATGAAGAACATGAGCTATGTGAATGAAGGAAAAACAAAATCAAAAATACATTTGAGTCATTAGAGCACAAATTTGATGAGGTGAAAATAGTTGTACTAATCATATTCCTTCATGGGAACAGCTCTAATTAGAATAACAAATGTGTGCTGACGTTACTGAAGTTGACTACTGATGTAAGAATTCACTGGAACTTTGCTGAGCACCTAGAACCATTTTTTGCCCTCAAAGTGTAGGGTCAGATATGGTGTCAGCTGAATTGTTCAGCCATATAGAGGTGGAGGGAATAGGTGAAAGTGAGGCCTGAGTGATACTGGGAAGAGGTATTTGAGGGTGGGGATATCTCTAGAGGTCTGCCAAGAGGTGGGCTGTGTGGAGTGTATAATGAAAATATTCTCTCTCTCAGGAGATAGATCCTCAGTGGTTTCCTTTGCTGATGTTTTAGGGTGAGTGGAGGCTATGAAGGGAGGCAGTAAAAATGCAGCCCTTGGCATGGAAAGAGAGATGTTCATGTTAACATCACTGTAGCTAGAGCTCATGTCTGCTTGGTTTACAGTACATGGTTGAGAGTCTACCAGGCTGTCTCAAGTTTAATCCTATTAAGTGTCTGTGAGTGAGAATTACTATTTTTCCCAATTTGTACAAAGTGGATGTGGAGCACAAATGATGATATTCTTAGAGCTTTCCCAAGGTCCACCCTTTAGATTGGCCCTTTAGCCCAGCACAGTGTTTTTTTCCCCTTAATTATATATGTATTAGAGGGAAAGAAAGTGATTCTCAAGTTAAATCTAAGCAGTAATTAAAACTGCAGATGAAAATCAGCTTGAACAAAAGCAAAATACAGAGACAAAGTGGTGGCAAAACCAACTAAAACTGGAGCAAAAGGGAGGTTGGTAGAGATGAATAAGGAGCAGAAAGCACAGCCCGGGAGCTTTCTCCTCTCTAAGGCAGCTGTGCCTTTGGGATTCTGAAGAACTACTTGTGCAGGATACATCTAAGTGAAAAGAGGAAGCATCTTTCTCAGAAGGTTTAGAGCAGCATCCAAAGAGCAAATGTCTCCATCATGGCTGGCCACAACAGGAAATGAGATTAAGAGCAGAATTACCTTCTCTAACAGTGCACTCTCGAGTTTGTAGGTCCCATTACAGAGTGATTTATTTGTCATCCTCAAACTGAAGCTTTGTAAGGACTAAAGCTTACCTGCTTTGCTCACCATTGTACCACCATCTTTCTCATGTGTTCCTGAAAAACCATTTATTATAACAGTCACTAAGCATAGGAAGAATCTGGAGTTTACCAGACACAGATATTTTCTTGAGATCACATTGTTAAGAGCATGTGTCAAAACAGCCCATGGACTCCTGCAGCCCTGCCTGTCTGAGAGTGTCCCACTGATTCTGCCCCAAATTTCTTTGCACTTGTGTGGAGATTTCAGAGAATCTCAATGTAAACACAGGTCTTGAGGAACCACTATGGGCTGGTTTCCCCCAGATATCCATTCTTCAGTGTCTGGTATTTCAGAGCCTTAAGTCTGGTTAACTTATTAAGATCACTGTTAAGAGGTCTCTGCTAGTTTCTCCTGAATTTAAACAATAAGCAATATATTTTCCCCTGTAAGGGTTTTCATTTTTGATGCAAGGTGACTGATTGTACCATCAAAGTGACATCTGAAAAAGAAGATAGAATCAGGAAAAAATTGACTCTAGGATGGGTGAGCTGAGACATAATTCCACTACATCCTAAGCCAGATTGAGGACAAGATGGTTATAGGAAGACCTGAAGGGTAGTCTCATGTGTTGTGAGTATTTTCTTTCCATTCTTCTCTGTCCTGTTGGGTATCCAAAGGGCATGATTTTTATGGATTTCATTAGTGGGATCCTTTTCTTTCTTAGTTTGAATTTAGCTCCTGGGAGATACATGCAAGATACTGCAGAACAGAAGGAGAACTATCTGGGTTTTAAAAACACTCTTCCTGGGAGACGCTGTTTGGCAATGGTCTAGCACTGCTTCTCTATATGCTTTTTTATCCTTCCTTGATGCTCTGGCTCCAACTGCAGCTGAGGCTCTGGCTATGGTTTCTCTAGTAACTAATCCTCTCTTAGTCTGTTATGTCTGGGATAAAAGTTGTGCTTCATTATTGCTGGCTCTAGTGTGCTTGACCATTCTTTGTCACTCAACCTTAACCTTGCTCATCTCTGCAAATAGCCCATTTATGACATACTTCTCAGTTACTGCACTTCACATCATCCATTACCTACTGGCACCTGTCTAGTTGTATTAAGCCAAACAACACTGAAGCACAAATAAAGCAATGAAGAATGGGTTGGCAGGAGCTTAGTCCCGACAGTCAGGGCCTGCATATGACCTTCTCCTGAGATGAATGTTAAGAGGCAACATTCTCTGAATGATGGTACATTTGAATAAAATTTAGGAGAGGAAATAGGGTGATGATCCAGAGGGAGAAAAGTCTTCTTGACTCTTCATGGGACTCCCAGCAGTTGGGCCAGTTGGTACTCAGTTTCCAGGGGAAAGATTATTACTTTTACCAAAGGAATTGCCATGAATCCTGCATATTGTACCTCCACTTAGAAATATGGCTGTGAATTTTGACTTTTCAAAAAAATTTGAGATAACAGACTTTTATTTTATTTTATTTTATATTTTGAGATAGCAGACTTTATTGTCAAAGGCTTAGTGCTGCACTAACCAAACAGTTCAACAAATGCAGTCAAGGGCTATACAGCAAGCAAATGAAAAGAAGTCAACCTTATTATATAGTAAACTTCATGATTGTCACTGTTCATCAAATCTATAGTAATATATAACTCCTAATAATTTGCCTGACAAAGATTCAAAACAAAGTTTGACAAGACATTGTATTTGCAAAACACAAGGGGTTCCTTCCTTTTTTTCTTACTTTAAAAAAATATTTTCGCTCTTGCATGTAAGGGAGAACATGTAGAACTTTGGGCAAAAGCTGTAACTGAAAAAATCAAACTTTTTTTGGCAGTTAATCATACCTTTCTTCCATTCTTCTCCCTGCAAATGATGAGTTCTTGAGCTGATGCCAGAGGGGTCTTCTTTGTCCTCCAAATTTTAGGGAGTCCCTGGGACATTAGCATCAAAAGTGGTGACCAAGTGAAGGTTATCAAAAAGTGCAGCTTCCTGATATTCTGTACAGGGACCGAGAACAAAGCAGATGCCAGAGCCCTCTGAGACATACTCCACATCGAGCTATTCCCCATAATCGGCCCCATTTACACTCACACATCAGTTTCTTCTATTCCTTTCCATTCTATCCCATTTGGTTCATCTTCCTTAAGGTTATTGCTGTCCTGAACCTTAATTGGCAACTGCAAAGCTAAGTACCAATTCCAAGAAATGGGAGAAATGTTTGCATTTTGGAGCTTAATAAGAAAATAGAAACATTAAAGGTTTATGACCTGATACTCTTTTTTTTTGCAAGACTTTATTCACATTACAATAATGTATTTATGCATACACGTTAATTTTAAAAGGCAGAGAAATGTATCCTGCCTGAAAGTTTCCCTCAATACCATTTTCCAGAAGCCAGTACTTGATATTTTCAATTTTTTATTTAATAGAAATTTAAGCAGTTTATCACTTATGGCAATGTCCTTCTTCCTCTTTTCTCTTCATAAAGTTGTATTTATTTGTGCCAATATTAAAAAATTGAATCCTATCCCCATGACTTCCCTTCATGTTTCACTCTACACTCACTTTAGTCTATTAAATAATAATAAAATAAATAAGCAAAAATATAAAAAAATTATTGATTTTTATTGAAAAGGTAGATTTACAGAGAAGGAGAGACAGAAAAATTTTCCATCTGCTGGTCCACTCTACAAGTGGCCACAATGGACAGAGCTGAGCTGATTGGGGGCCAGGAGCCAGGAGTTGCTTTCTGGTCTTCTTAGTGAATGCAGGGTTCCAAGGACTTGGGGCCATCCTCTGAAGAGGAGTGGACGAGACAAGAACTAACATCCATATGGGATACCAATATTATAGACAGAGCATTAACCTGTTGAGTCATCGTGCCAGCGCCTCTATTTGTCATTTTTACAAACATATCATTTGAATTTTAAACCAGTTAAAATATTCAGTAATACTCTTTGAGAGATTTTTTTGGGAAATCTTTTCTTGTGTCTGCGTAAGAAAAAGAGATTAAAATAGACACACAGAAGACACAGATAGACCTCACCTATTAGCAAGAAGAACACTCTCAAAGAAAACCAATTGTGAATTCCACAGCATAGCTCTTCTCTTAGAGTGGTTGAAGCAAAAAGAAAGTCATAGCTTCAATTGCAGCAATGATTTGGAGAAACTGGATTCTCCTTATACTGCTGGTTGGAAAGCAAAATGCTACAGTTATTCTATAAAGCTTTTTGCATTTTCTGAAAAAGCTTAATATCCATTTGGCCATATCACCCAACAGTTCCATTCCTGGCATAAATTCCAAAGGGTGAAAATGGTGTTCATCTAAGCTGTTTACAAGTTTTTGTATTGTCTTTATTTATAATGGACAAATTGGAAACAAACCAAATGTATTTTATTTTGATTAGTGAAACAGAGCTTAGCACTTCCTTATAATGAAATACTACTCTGCAATTAAGATAATCCACTAAAAACTGTTGATATATGTTATAACTTGAATGGAAGTGTTATAGAACCCCCCCATCTGGGTCCACTCACCTGACATGCAAAAAGCCAATCACTGACATTGGGGTGGTGGAAGAAATTGGGTATTTTGTTACAAAGCACAAAGCAAGCAGCCAGGAAGCTATTTTTAATTTTGGGGCTTCCCAAAGACAGAGGTGAAAGTTTTTTTTTTTTTTTTTTTTAAAAATTAATTACATTGCATTATGTGACACAGTTTTGTAGGCTCTCCCCCAGTCTCTGCCTGTACCCTCCCCCGCCCCCATGGTGGATTCCTCCACCTTGTTGCATTACCACAGTTCAAATTCAGTTGAGATTCTTTCTTTGCAAGCATACACCAAGTATACAGTCCAGCATCTTATTGTGCAGATAAATTCAACGGTTTCTTGTGGAGACCATCTCTGGTCTGAAGGCAGAGCCGGCAGAATATCATCCCAATCAATTAAAAGCCCCGACATAACATCAACAACAATTTACAACATTATGGTATTAATTCACATAGTATTGAGTAACCAATATGTTAAAAAATATGCAAGTCCTTAACCACATCCTGTGACTACTTTGTTGCCAGCCGCCTCTGTACGTACTGGCCACATGCCGTACCCAAAATGGCGCCGGCCAGAGAAGCCACATCTTGGTGTTTGATGGAGAGTCACGTAGAGTGAGCTGCGGCGCGGCAGGCACGTAAACACTGGGACTGACGAATCCAGTCGGCCAGAACCCTGCGTAATCATGACGCCGACCTATCATCGGCGGAGGCGGGGCCAGACAGTACATAAGAGCAGAAAGCCTGCCGGGGTCGGAGCCCTTTTCCTCCTCATCTTGCTGTGCACAATAAATTTTACCGCAGAAGGCTTCACCCGCGTCTGCGTCTTATTGCTGGGCGGTAAGACACGTGGGCGCGACACTACTTCATTGACATTTAAATTTTAGTTTATATACAACTGGTTTCTATACACCTTAAAATGGCTATAGGGTACTATTCAGCTGTCTTGTGTCTATTTTCATTATAATATTTAGCAGTTTATAGTGTTGAAGCATAATTTTTGCTGAACTTGGCAGATTTTAGGGTATTCTAAACTGGGTTATAACTCTAACAAGGCATATGTCAACCATTGAGGCACAGAACAGTTTTGGGAGGGGTATGCAGAGAAATCTTCAATACCTCACTGAGGAGCAACTAATCTTTGTGTCCTACCTAGTAAGGTATATGTGAATCCACGCTGACCGTTTCCTGTCTGGCTCTAAGCTTTCCTTGTTGTTCTCTGTCTATCTCTTCTAATTTTATTTGTTTGTTTGTTTGATTTTTTTGGGGGGAGGCACTCCAGATCGACCCTGATGATCATTGCAAGAGAGGGTGGGGATCAAAGTTGAAGCTAAGTAAGGATCAGAGAAAGCTCCTCTCCTGATTCCCAAAGGAAGTTTACTGTTCTGTTTCTCTGGATTGCTCAGGGCTGTTGTTCTGATGACCTTGGATCCTGCGAGGAAGGATTTGAGCTTCTTCCATCCCACGTGGTAGATCTAAGCAGGGAATGGATAACCTCAGAGTTCTCGGCCTCCAAAGGCACTCTAATTCCCTGTGGTCTCCTTCGCAGTTGGGATGTAGTCCTTGGTGCCCGTACTGGAGGTGAAAGTTCTTACTGAATGAAATTGAGGTGGAGGTTTGGCGTGATGGCTCAATTGACTAATCTTCCCTTTGCAAGTTCTGGGATGCCATATAGGCACCAGTTTGTGTTCTGGCTTCTCCACTTGCCACCCAACTCTACCTGAGAAAACAGTCGAGGATGGCTGAAATACTTGGGATCCTGCACCTGTGTGGGAGACCAGGAAGAAACTGCGGGCTTTTGGTTTCAGATCAGCTCAGCTCCAGCCATTTTGGTTATCTGGGGAGTGAATCAGTAGATGGAAGATCTTTCTCTTTGCCTATCCATCATTCTGGAAATCTGCCTTTCTAACAAAGCAAAGCAAAAGAAACAAAAACAAACAAATTTGGGCTGAGACGTGTGTGATCAGCTCATAGATGAGTTCCTGGTTGGTCAGTGGAGCTGGTGACCTTCCTTTCATTAGTCAGTGATTCTGGTGTCTTTAGGGAATTTATGGTGGGCAGGTGGGTTCCAGTTGACTGACAGTTATGTGAAGGTGGCAGTCACATTCTGCCCAGATATGAAATTCCCTTACCCGAATCACTCAGGACAACACTAACCACTAGAGGTCCTTAGCTGTTAGAGAAGCAAAGGATTCACTGAGTCTTGGTGATTAGAGCCTTGCAGGGTCAGCTAGATCACTCCCTTAAGTGAGTGGATTGTTTTTGATAAAGGCCAGACAAGATACCAAGGGCTAAAGGAGAGACACAGGCTGGTTCTTGTTTTCATTTTGTAGGGTTCAGCAACCAGAGAAGACACGAAATAATTTCAGTTTTTGTTAATTTGTTTAGTTTGATTCTATGGTCTAGTGTATTATTTATCTTAGAGAATATTTCATGTGGTGATGCAAGAATGTTGGATGGAATATTCTGGAAATGTTTATTAAGTCCATTTGACCTGTAATGTAGTCTCCCATGTAGGCACAGGGGCTCACATGGAAGAGACTTTGTAGGTATAAAAAAGAATCCACCTGATCCAGTCCCTTGCTCCTGCAAAGGTCAATGTTAAAGCCATTGCAGTCAAGTGGGCAATCATCATAAGCAAGGGTTCTTTAGAAGGCTTATGAAAAATGTGTATTTTGCAAAAACTACGTGTAAGTCAGATCTAGCTCAGCTCATCACTACCCCAACTCTTGAGCTAACCAGTGGGACTTGTATTTTCACAGGGTTGGGCCCACTCTTCCCCAGCAGAATCTACCCCCGGATCTGGTGCTCTCACATGTTGGTTAGTCTCTTAACCCTGCCACATGTAACCTATGCCCTGTTTCACCACTCAGTCAGGTACTGGTACCTAGCCCTACCAGACAAGCTCCCAGCCATAGCTTTAATGTGGGCTGGTGTGTGGCAGTCAGTGTTGCTCTATGCTAACAGCCCATTTGAGGATTCCCATGTGGCTTGATGAATCAGTCTGGTCCAAATAGAAGTAATGGACTCTCCCCTCCAAACCATCAGATCTCAGTCCCCACGGTTGCAAGCAATTTCAGTGACCCAGTCACTGGGAATCACACAGAATTGATCCCTCACCTACACTGACACTGGCTTTATCCCTGGATGTCCCTAGGCAGCAATTACATACCCTAAAAACCTAGAGCTTGCTGCTGGTTGGCCAGCAGGCAGAGCCTCGTGCCCAAAGCCTAGGACTTGCTCAATGTGTGGTGACGGTGCCCTTGGGCTGAGTCCTGGGCGTTGGGTCCGACTTGGTCCAGGTGCTCTCTGCAAGTGGGTCACCACCCCTGTGGAGGGCTGCTGTCACTCTTGCCCCAATGTCGAACTCGTAAATTTATTTTTTTAGTATTTGTTTAGTTCATGAAGATGGTTTCTGGCTGCTTCAATTTTGCTGCAAAAGATAGGATTTCATTCTTTTTATTACTGAGTAATATTACAATCCATATATACCATATTTTCTTTATCTGGTCATCAGTTGATGGATATCTGGGTTGATTCCATATGTATTAGGAATTGAACCTGCAAAGAACATGGCAGGAGGGTCCCAAAAATTCTTTATTATGTAACTTCTTTTCATTTGGATAAATTCTCAGAAGCGGAATGGCTGGGTTACATAGTGGATTTATTTTCATGCTTCTGAGAAATCTCCATACTGTCTTCCAATATGGTTTTACTAGTTTACATTTTCATGAACAGTGTATTAGGGTGACTTTTTGTGCACATCCTTTGCATACATTTAAAAAAATCTGAATTATACCATTTCTTTTTTAAATTTTGTAAATTAAAATTTTGGTTAAGTTTCTTTGAAAAAATTTTATAACAGTGCCTTGAGTTCTATTTCTTTTTAAAAAAGATTTATTTATGTTACTTGAAAATCAGAATCAGAGAGAGAGAGAAACAGAGAGAGAGAGGAGGAAGATCTTCCATCCACTGGTTCATTTTACCCAAGAGACTTTAGTGTTTTCTTTTTGTCACCCATGTATTGGTTATTCAGTGGCGTGCTTTTTCAACTCCATGGTCCTGTAATTTGTTGTTGTTGGTATTTTAACTTCAAACCTGTTGTTGACTTTGTTTCATGGCTTCTCATTTAAGGGAAGGTGTAGTAGAGACTAAAATATCCAGATATGAAGATACAATGCAATATGCATCCCTACTTCCAAATCAATGAAACCATTGGACATATCTACACAATGGGATAAAACCCTATGGATATTAAAGTCACCAAGAATGAGTAGAGAGATTGTGCTGGAGAGAAGCTTGTAAACAAGGCATACAGTTCTAAATATAGTACAATAAGTATTCTCAAAGCCATTTTTTAACATACAATAAATATTAACATGTTGCTGTTCTTTAAGAATGTATCAATAATATTTTACCAAGACTGCTACAGGCTCAAACCAGCATCATTCCCCTCCCCCCCCCCGGTGGATTCCTCCACCTTGTTGCATTACCACAGTTCAAATTCAGTTGAGATTCTTTCATTGCAAGCATCTACCAGGTATAAAGTCCAGCGTCTTATTGTCTAGATAAGTTCAATGGTTTCTTGGGGAGACCATCTCTGGTCTGAAGGTAGAGCCAGCAGAATATCATCCCGATCAATTGAAAGTCCCGACATTACATCAGCCACAATATAACGTTATGGAATTAGTTTCATTGACATGGTATTGAGTAACCAATATGTTAAAAGAGAAAAAAAAAAGAACGCAAGTTCTGAACCACATCCTGTGACTTCTACATTGATATTTCAATTATTAGTTTATATACAACTGGTTTCTATACACCTTAAAATAGCTATAGATTACTATTCAGCTGTCTCATGTCTATTTTCATTTTAGTATTTAACAGTTTATAGCGTTGAAGCATGATTTTGCTGAGCCTGGCTGTTTTTCAGGTAGTCTAACTCTATAACTCTAACAAGACATATGTCAACAGTTTAGGTGAACAGTTTTAGGAGGGGTGTGCAGAGAAATCTTCAATACCCTAGTGAGGAGTAACTAATCTTTGTGATCTGCCCAGTGAGTTATAAGTGCATCCCCGCTGACTGTTTCCTGTCTGTTTCTAAGCTTTCCTTGTTATTCTCTGTCTATCCATTCTAGTTCGTTTGTTTGTTTGTTTTGAGGGGTTTCCAGAGTGATCCTGATGGTCATTGCCGGTGAGGGTGGGGACCCAAAGTCGGAACTAGGCAAGGACCAGAGAAAGCTCCTCCCTCTAGTTCCGAAGAAGTTTTCTGTTCTGTTTCTGTGGACCGCTCAGGGCTCCTGGTTGTCATTCCGATGACCTTGGATCCTGAAAGGCAGGATTTGGGCTTCTTCCATCCCATGTGGTAGATCCAAATGGGGGTGGGTGACCTCAGAGTTCTCGGCCTCTGAAGGCACTCCACTTCCCCATGGTCTCCTTGGCAGTTGGGATGTAGTCCTCGGTGCCCGTACTGATAGTCCTTGGTGAGGATCTGGGAGTCTTCAGGGTTGGGATACAAGCCACCTCCTGTCCGCCTGCTCCATAAGAGGGATTTTCAATCACCACAGATAACTTGAGGTGGCACAAGAATAATACTCACATACATACTGATTGTCATTTATCTATCCACCTTTAGGCTTTTAGTAACAACGAATTGAGAAATTATCTCTTCTCTCATTTGTGTCTGATGAGAGTCTATACATTTTTTTCTAGACTACCTTTTAATGTGGATGTGGCTCTAGAATTATTCATTTGCTTGGGAAATTTTGGAATTGATAGTGCAAATTCTAAATAGTTCGGCAAACTTTTTCTGATCTATCCACTTCCACATAAACTCTACCTGATGATATTTTCCTTCCCTCTGCTTTCCATTTCTTTGTTTGCAAGCTAGAAGGTTTCAGACGCAATTGCATGAATACAGCAAATGGGTATAAGGGGGTATTTTCTTCTACAGTATACCTCAGGCTTCTGGTGAACAGCCATACTTTACATATAGACAGTATTGAAGTACTGACAATCTTGGAGCCAAATCCATACAGTGTCATCTTAAGAAAAGAGCATCATGACAACATTTCTAAATCCCAGGAAAATGTTAGATAAGTGATAGGAGAGAAGTATGTGATGGTAGTGCTCGTAGTCATGTTGTGGGGGGCATGAACTTTTGTGGTCATCTTAAGTAGTAGTTCCTCTTTCAGGTGTATGGAAAGTGTGATGTGTCATCATATCATGGATAAATGTCTCCCAATGACTTTTTAGCAGCCCAGTTTCCTGGGGTGTTTTTATGCATGTATAGATTCTGCATAAGACATTATTTTTTACTAAACTCAACTCAAGGGTTAGAGATAACAGATCCAATGCATTAAGAACCAAATTTTATAACAGCCAAGGCCTCTGTCTCATGACTGGACATAATTCTCAGCCAATATCATGTGAGTAATGAATAGGCAATACGATTTTAGCCTTGCTTCATGTAGAAGGCAGTTACAAACAGGTGATTTATGGTTTTTGGAAGATTCTTTCCATTGCAATAAAATTGCAAATAAAATCATTTAAAAAGAAATAGAGGAATAAAAAAAGCTATTGATAATGTCAACAATGATGGAAATGGTCTTATTTCACTCATTTTTTCTCGAGCAAGAAAAGTCAGATTACAGTTAGTCTTCTGGAAGACGGTGAGAAGTTATTGAGTTGACTCAGATACATGCAGCTGAGTGATGGTCAAATACCATGAGGTAAAACAGGCAGTGTTGACTTTCAAAGTCGTGATAGACTGACAAGGGCAGAGGTTCTTCATCACCACCCCAGGCTTCCTTCTCATTCATCATCCTCAGGGTTGCCCTCCAGAGCCCTCTCAAGAACCAACTTTAGGGGCTGCCTCTTCTGTTGCCGAAAGGAGCCAACAAAAAAGTAAATGATGGGGTTGACACAGCTGTTAACACTGGAGAGAACAGCTACAATCAAGTGAATTATGCTAAAATATTTAAAATTTAAAGGTATATTATTAGTTACGATGAGCAAGAAAAGGCCAAAGGGCAGACCACAGAGGAGGAAGACCAGCACTGTGAGCAGGACTGTCACATACAGTCTGCTCAGCTGCACGCGGTGTGATCCCCTGAGGACTCTAACCAGCAGGGCCAGGCTGGAACCCAAGAGAACCAAAAATAAGAAAATCAGCCAGGAGGCTAGGGTGTAATTAATTTTGTTACACTGATATTCATCATGGTGCTTAGACTGTCTAATACAGTAGATACATTCCAGGAGGTTCAGTATCAGCGCCAGGGCCCAGAGCAGGGCACACACAACAGCTGATGAGCTTGTAGAACGATGGCAGTGGTACCAGATGGGCCACAGGACAGACAGGCAGCGCTCGGTGCTGATGGCGGTGAGGATGCTCAGGTCCACGGTGTAAGGAAAGAATGTCACATGCAACAATATAAATAGGACATAGGCAGAGATGGAGGAAATATGGAAAAACTGGATGGAAAGAAGCAGGTGATCTATAATGAGACAGCAGAGCAAGAAGAAGTCGGCCAGAGCCAGGTTGAGGATGTAGACATTGAAGGCGTTTCTGCGCATGCGAAAGCCCAAGAGCCACAGTACAGTTGCATTTCCTCCCAGCCCAATCAGAGCAACGATAATAATCAGTGAGCCAAGGATCAGGTGTTCCAAACCAAAAGCTTTACCAATGGTCTGACTGGTTCCATTTGTTGGTATGGGTGTTGTTTTCCACGCTGAAACAGTAGAATTCATGCTTGGAATCCCTCCACTGGTGCTCCTGAGAACAGAAAGAGTTGAACTCCTGCTGCAGGATCTCTGATCCTCAGATCCAGGCATGAGAATTCTGTTTCTGCTTTCTAGAGGTGGGGAATGAAGGCTTACATTCATGAGGTAATCCATGAGGAGTTAAGCAATACCTGACCTTGGATTCATACTCAGTTATTGCTGACTTTAAATACCCATTGTAATGCATATCCTGTACATGACATGGAAATATCCTATGTTTCAAGCACTCTACTTCAGCATGCTACAGTTATGTACCCAACTGCTATGCTGTCCTGGGCCAGTTGTGATTTTGCACCCAAATAACTGAGAGGTCCCTGTAAGAAGGTGATGATTGCTTGTTAGTTCACGTGTGAGAATAACAGGACCTTGTTGATTAGATGGGTAGCACTGAAGACAAGAATATCGTTTTTTATCTCACTGGCTTTTAGCTCTGTGTGCTGCACACAGTGTTCTGTGAAGGCAGCCATGAGGAGCACTAACATTGTAGATTAGTAAGGTGGAGGGGAAGATAAAAATGAGAACACATTATAGAATTAGAAAGCTCCTGTGAAGAGCTGAAGATAATTCTGTTGATTATGATCCTTTGTGGAAACAGCTCTGTGCTGCTGAGAATGCAAACTCATGTGCCTGAAGCTGACCACTGAAGTAGGGACTTGATCCGACTTTGCTGAGCACCTAGGAGCACTTTGGTACAGAGGGTGGGGGATGGAAAAGACTGAGCAGAATTACTCAGCAGAGGAGTCTGGAGTAGGCGAGGATGAAGCCTGCGTGTCACTGAAATTAGTTATTGGAAGGGTGGGTAGTTCTGCGGAGGGCATCTAAGTGGTGTGCTGTGTGGAGTGCACTATACAAACATACTCCGTTTTTTTTCCCCAGGATACTTCAATACAGTTTCCTGTGCTGATGCAAACATTTGCACAAGGGGAGACTGAATGGACGTAGAAAAAAGGCAGGTCTTAACATTTAAAGCACAATAATCATGCAAATGTCACTGTAGAAAAGCATCTGCCAGACTCTAAGCACAGCAGGTATTTGAGAAGTTACCAGGTTGTCCGAAGTCTAATTCGCTCAAGAGTCTGTGAGATGAGAATCAGTATTTTCTGCATTTTATAGAGGATGGTATTGAAACAAATCTATGTTTCATTTGACCCTAACTCAGATAGTGTTGATCTGAATGCCACAGAGTTCACCCACTGACCCACTATCCATATCTGCCAACTAAACATGTAAGGTGGGAAAGCAGAGAAGATATTTCAACATTAATTCTACATGGCAATTAAACTTGTGGATGAAAGAAGCAGATGTCTGGTGCAATGTTTTAAGCTGCTGCTTGGAAGTCTTGGCTGCCCGATTTCTTTTCTAGCTTCATATTAATGCATCCTTAGAGGCAGTGGATGACGGCTAAAGTACTTGAATTCCTGCCACTTATGTGGGAGATCTGGATGGAGTTCCAGGTCCTGGCTTTAGTCTTTTCTGGCCTTGGCTACTGTGGGTATTTGGAGAGTGGAAGGAAAACAGAAATCTATAGGAAGATGGAAACCTTGCTGGTGCAAAACTGTAACCAACTGTAGTTTTGTGAGAAACTCCCCAGAATTCAGGGCAAATGTCCTGAAGCAGTTGGAACAGGAAAATTCAGAAAAGGAACTCCCTGATCCTCAAGTTTGGGTAACAAATCAAGGAGATGCACTTTTTTCTAGTTTATTTCCACCCATTCATATGCTGACTCAGGTACCTGCTAATGGCCTGAGGAAAGCAGATGATGACCCAACTGCTTAGGTCCCTGCTGCCAGGAATGAATCCAGAATGAATCTTCTGATTCTTGCCTCCAGCCTGGCCTCACTCTGGCTGTTGTGGTCATCTGGGGAGTGAACCAGAAGATTCTAGATTTCTCTCTCCATGTCTCACTGTCACTGTCAGTGTGTCTATATGTAGCTTTGACTTTTAAATAAACTTTTTTGTTTTAGAAGAATTGCTTTAACATGGGTTCAATTAGGACAGCCAAACTTAACACTGCAAACGTTCACCAGTATGAGTTCCCTTTTAAGTTTCTTTCCTTTTTGATGTGTTTTTGACCAATGTGGCGGATAGCTTTAAAAAAAAGTGAAAAAGAATGGGCCCAGTGTGGTGGCCTGGTGGCTGGCGTTCTTGCCTTGCATGCGCTGGGATCCCATATGGGTGCTGGTTCATATCCCGACTGTCCCTCTTCCCATCCAGCTCCCTGCTCGGAGCTGGACTAGCCTCAGAGGACAGTCAAGGATGGCCCAAGGCCTGGCACTCTGCACCTGCATGGGAGACCAGGAGGAAGCTCCTGGCTCCTGGTTTCAAATTCACTCAGCTCCGGATGTTGCGGCCACTTGGGGAGTGAATTAGTGGATGGAAAATCTTCCTCTCTATCTTTCCTCCCCTCTGCATATCTGACTTTATGATAAAAATAAATAATTCTTTTAAAAAAGAAAGAGAAAGAATGTAAAAATATGAATAAGCATTATGATGTAGATGAGGGGAAAAATGATTTCATATCATTCAGAAACAGAAAGAACAAGGACCTGGAGAATACAAGGAGATATTGGAGGATATTAATGGAAATATTTTGCTTCACCCTCTCTGCCCTCATGGGAAGGTTTGCAGTCCCTTGGATCTAGGGATGCAAATAGTATGTCACTATTGCTAATTTTGGTAGACCTGACTGGGGTTTGTCACGCTACCTTAACTTAACTCCTCTTCTAGACAGTTACCTCATGACATACTTCTCAGTTATTCCAGTTTGTATAATCTGTTTTTCCTAGAGATCTTGCCAGACATACAAAGGAGAATCACTTAGAAATACAAGTAAAATGTTGAAGACTGGGTGACAAGAGCTCAGCTTGGAGATTCAATGCCTGCATGTCACCCTCTCCTGAAATAAATTAAGAGACAGCATTCTTTCCGCAACAGCATATTTGAATGGCTGGAATTAAGGAAAGAATGTAGAGACATGATTCGTCAGGGAGAAAGACCTCCGTAAGTCCCTTTTGAAGTAACACTTGTGGTTATTATACCCAGTTTTCAGAGAAGACTTCAATCTTGAGATTGTTAAAGGGGCTCCCATAATCTGATTTGGTGCCTAGAGATTGAAACCGGGACTAATAAATTTTAGCACAAACTATAACAGGAAATCAGACACTTGTTAAGTTCTCTTACCTTTCTTCTGTTCTCTTTGCAGCTGAAGAACTCCGGTGATGGTGCAGATGAAACTCTGCTTTCCTTTTGCTCATGAGATGCTATGAGGAGTTGGCCTCAAATCTGGTGACCTAATGAGGCTCATCAGGTTTCTGGAGAGCTTTCTGATTTTATGTACAGGGACTGAGAGCAAATCAGAGGCCAGAACACTTTCAACTGACAGTCTGCACCAAGGTGTTTTTCAGTATCTGCCCCATTAACTTTTGCATGAAAGCTTCTGTTTCCCTCCACTGCTTCCTGTCCCAACCCATCCCATTTGGCTTACCTTCCAGGGCATAATTGCTCTTCGGTACTTTAATTGCTAACTACAAGCCCAAATAGCAGTTCCATGCAATGTGACACTGCTTGCATTTTGGGGCTTAATATGTAAATAATAAAGCAATCAAAGTTTACTGTGGTCTGACTCTTCTTTGTGGCTTTATCCTTGCTATCTATTATCACGTTGTGGTAATTTATCTTTGTGTATACTCTTATTCCCAATGACCCAATGAAATTCTCCATGAATTATACTCTCCAAAAGCCACTGCTTGAAACACACTACATTGTTATTTCTGTCACATCTAAATAAAAATGTAAAGAGCTAATCACTCATAACATAGGCTGCTTCTTTCTAGCCTCACTTTTTAAAAATTTGAGCTTATTATGTCAGGATCAAAATCTTATTTCTTTTTCTTTAAAAGATTTTAAAAAAAATTGTTTTGATATGATTTAGTTGGCCCTGAGCTCTCCCTTCCCCTACGCTCAAGTTCCCTCTCTCCCTTCTGTTCTGCCCTCCAGTTTCCCAAGTCCATCACGCTGCTGCTGGAGTGTCTCCCAACCATGAAGGAAACTGTCTCATTTCATTGTGAGTTCATTTGATTCTTGTTTCTTGTGAATTTCCTTCATGTACTTCATGCCACACTCACATTTAGCTACAGGTCATTTTAAAACAAAAGATACTTGATTGTTAAACTATTTAAAGTATTCTGAGGTGTTCTTCGAAGAATTTATTTGCAAATTATTTAATAATAATTTGGTTATGAGCTAAATTTCTTTGAACCAATATTTCCATGTGAAATTCTAATTTCCAGATCACCTCAAAATATGATAGTGTTAAAGATGGAGTCTCTCTTTTAAAAATTTTTATTAGTATAAAGTGAATAGTTTTCATTTACCTCACTCCTTTTCTCAATTTGCCCCTATATTTCTTTCTTTTCCTTATTTTTTGCATTAACATTGTTTTAGTTTATTTTATAGTAAGAAGAGAATGAATTTTCATGAGTCACTTATGTTAAAATGAGGCTGTTAGGGTTTCATTCTAATGTGACTTGTGTATGTATAAACCATGTAGTTTAAAACCAGACACCAACAAGACACAGGCAGAAGGCATCAACTTGAAGCAAGATGAGGTACCTCTTAGGAAATCAGTAAGAAATGGCATAACACACTTTTTGTAATGGATAAAATAAAAAATTAGTATTTCCAAATATTGGCAGAGATTTTGAGAAACTGAATCTTTCTTGTGTTACAGGTTGGGAAGCAAAATGTTACAAATGCTCTGGAAATCCTTTTGCAATTTCTGGAAAAATTTGATATCTACTTAATCACATTACCCAAACATTCACTCCTGGAGTAGATCCCAGGTAGTAAAAAGTGTTATTGCTCTAAAACTGTGTATATAAGTTTTTATAATTGCTTCATTTATAATGAGTACACTGGAAAAATAACCAAATACTGTAGTTAGTAAGTAAATCTTAATATTTTCAAATAATGGAATGCTACTCTGCTATTAAAGCAATCACCCATAACATTGTTAATACATGTTCGAATGGGTCTTGAGGGAGAGATGTTGAGTGAAAATGAAAAAGCAAAAATTTAGAGAATATACAATTTTATTTATATAAAATTTTTGAAGTGAAAAATTCTAGAAATGGCCAGCACAGGAGTAGCTGTCAAGAGCTTGGGAAATGGGATGGGGTATGCATCAGTATAAAGGAGCAGACCAAAGATATTCTTTGGCAGTGAAGAAGTAGTTGATTTACTATGTATTTATGTTTAATATACAGTAATTATATACATCTTTGCATGTAATAAAATGTGGCAGAAGTATTCACAAATATGTCATATATAGCATACAAAGGAGTGCATGGAAAATTGACAACATCTGAATGAGATCTTTGTTGTAGAGAACTGTGAGTGTCAATATCAACATCTTGTTAGACAATACGGGTATTTAGATCATATATCAACATTAGGGCATGCTGGGTGGTTGGGTATACAGCAAGTCTCTGTGCAAGTTTTTTTTTTTATGTATTGGAAGGCAGAGCAAAGCATAAACACACACTGCAAAAGTGAGAATGTGAGAGAGAGAGAACTTTTACATTCAAATGTTTACTCAAATGCTCTCCAGTCCTAATTAGTCAGCTGTCCTTCTGAATTAGGAACTTCATCCAGGAATTGGCAGCAATGAAAGTCACCCAAATAACTGAGCCATCCTCTGTTACTTCCTAGGGAGTACATTAAGCAGGGGGCTGGATGAGACGTGGTAATTGGATTTGATCTCTAAATAAATCTCCAACAGGGGAAATGGCAGGAAAGTGGCATAAATCTCTATGCTAACATGCCCACACTTGTGCTAATGGTAGTAATGTTTTGTTAGGTTATACTTAATTCAGATAAAACAGCAAATAATTGACAGATTAATTTGTTGTATGGGCTGTCAATAAGCATAATTAATGCACCAAAATGATGACAATGATTATGCCAGTACAGTTGAACATCAGGGTAATCCTCTGCCCTGTGGTGCCCGATCCCATTTGGATTCAGGTTTTTGTTTCGGCTGTTCCACGTCCCATCCAGCTCCTGCTTGGGGCCTGGTAAAGCAGCAGATGATGGCGTCTACGTTGGAGACCTGAACCAAGTTTCTGGTTCCCAGCTTCGGATCAGCTCAACTCTGGCTGTTGCAGTCATTTTTTTGGGAGTTAACCAGTGGATGGAATCTCTCCCTCTCTCCTTCTCTCTATATAAAAGCTGCATTAAAAAAAAAAGTGAACTTTAAAGATTTATTTTATTTTTTTGGAAAGGGAGCTATATAGAGAGAAGGAGAGACACAGAGAAAGATCTTTAGCTGTCGCTCTCACTCTTGTGATATGTGTTTTTGTGTTGCTCTATTTTCCAAAGATGATAAAAAATAAACCTTAAAAACTTATACAGAGACTTGCTGTATATCCACCACCTGGCATGCACTACTGCTGTTGTATTACCTAAATACTAGCATTATCTAACCAGAAAAAAACACACAGTTCACTAAATCACAGATCTCATTCACACATCATCAGTTTTCCATGAAATCATTTGTATGGTATGGGACATAACTTGCTACGATTCTATCACATTTTATCACATGCATAGATACACATAATTACCACATATTTAATATATGAAATTATTTCTTCACTATCATAGAACATCTTTAATCTACTCCTTTATGTTCATATGCCATCCCACTTTCCAAACCCTTGACAATTACTCCTGTGTTAGCCATCTCTATAATTTTCCATTTCTAACATGTATTGTAAATGAAATTGTACATATTGTAACCTTCTCATTTTTCTTTTTCATTCAGTATCCTTCACTCTAGATAAATCTAAGCACATATCAACATTCATCAAAGTTTTCTGGTGATTGCTTTAATACAAGAATTCCATTATATGGAAGTACTGTTTTGTTTTGTCAATCACAATAAAGGACTTTTGGTTGCTTACCAGTATGCCTATTATAAATGAAGCTATTATAAAAACTTGTGCACACATTTTTTAGATAATTATCACTTTCCACGATCTGGGATCTGTGCCATATGTTTGATATGATTAACTAGATATTGATCTTCTGTAGAAATTGCAAAAGAATTTCCAGAGTAACTACAGAATTTTTCTTTCCAACCAATAACATAAGATTTCATTTCTCCAAAACATTGCCAGCAATTCAAACTATAAATGTTTATTGCTTTAGCCATTCTCAGAAATGTGTTGTGGCATCTCTGATTCCCTGCTAGGTCTGCTTTCTTGCTTGTAGATGAGACTCTGCCTGGGTCCTCTGTGTTTTTTAATCTCCATTTTTGTACAGATACAAGTCATATTAGATTAAGTACAAAATGCTAACAGCAGCTTCTAAAATGTAATTAGCTCTTTAAATACTCCATTTTCTGTTATTTTAATGTAAATTGAAACTATATTATTGTGGTTCAACTATGGGGTTCGGTTAAAAGGAGCCTTCAGCAGCATGGCGGCTGCAAAGGGTGTCTGAGCCAGGTCAGACCCAATGCTTGGGACTCTGGCCATGGACACTGTCACCGTGCAGTGAGTAAGTCTTGAGTTTTGGAAGGCCTGAGAGATTTCTCCCCCAATGGTGAGAATGCCATGAAGGAATCTCAGGAACAGGATTAGGTTTCTGGCCCCACCCTGCCGCCACCAGCTTATGGCAGAAGGAACCCAGGGGGTGGGTGTTTGACCTTGGAGTTCGGGTAAAGGAACCCTCAGCAGCCTGGTGGCTGCTGAGGGTACCCAAGCCAGGTCTTACCCAATGCTTGGGACTCTGGCTGTGGACACCGTTGCTATGTGGTGAAGAGTCCTGAGCTTTAGGGTGGCCAGCCCACCAACTGGTGCCAAGCTCCACCTGCTGGCTGCCCAGTGGGGAGCTCTAGGATTTGTAGGTATGTAATTGCTTCCTAGAGACACCCATGGATAAGGCCAATGTGATTGTAGGTGAGGGATGACTCCAGTGTGACTCCCAGCGACGAGGTCACTGAAATTGCTCGCAAGTGTGGGGACTGAGACTTGGTAGTTTGGAGGGGAGAGTGCATAGATTTGTTTGGGTCAGACTGATTCACCAGCCCAAATACAAATCCTCACATGGGCTGTTAGTGTAGAGCACCACTGACTGCCACACACCAGTCCACATGAAAGCTATGGCTGGGAGCCTGTACTGCAGGGCTAGGTCCCAGTATCTGACTGAGTGTTGGAACAGGGGATGGGTCACATTAGGAAGGATCATGACATTAACCAACATGTGAGAGCACCAGATCTGGGGGTAGATAATGCTGGGGATAAATGGGCCCATTTCTGTGGAAATACAAGTCCCACTGTCTAGCTTAACAGTTGGGGTGGTGATTCATGGAATCTGCCATCACTCACTGGTAAAGGAATCGACAACAGTCTGGGCAGGTCAAGGCAGCAGCAGCACCCGAATGTGCATTCTAAAGCATGGTGTGGGATGGGCTGGACTGTTACATTCACCAGCTCATACAAGGTCAAAATGGAAGGGTAGACTATGTCAGGCACTAACCTAACACCCATTGGCATGTATGAGATCTGGGTCTGGGAGTGGGTCAACTGGGGGTGTTAGAGTGTTAGCATAATGTTTGTATGCTATAATGTTAGAATGTTAGCATTAGGCAATATTAGACCCCTTCGTGCCAAGAAACTGATACTTTGCTAGGTCAGGATGCGTCTGCACCATGGGAAAACTCCACTTCAGCAAGAAATATGTTCTTTGTTTCTCTGTGACCTTGTGGACAGCGTCACAAGCCTTATCTGTAGAATGCACCCAGGAGCAGGAGGTCAGTGGCACAATCATCCAGTCCCAGGAACAGGATGAGCCATAAAGATAATGTATGTGGGAATGGAATGAGCTGTTTAGACACAGGAGCCATAAAGAAAATGTGTCTGGGAATGGAGTGGACTGTTTGCACCTGAAGCCCTAAAGATAACGTGTCTGAAGTTTGTTACTCTTTAAGCTGATTGTTGTGTTTGAATTTGCGCTGGCTATGATGCATGTAATGACTGAAGGAGCCTATATAATCTCTAACCTTTTGCTACTTTGGGGTCCAACCCCTCCTTGGTTGGTCTGTGTGCCCTATATCAGTCTGAGCCCAGCCAGCTGGAACAATACTCTGCTTGTTTTTGCATTACCAGCGAGGCTCTTTGTCATTCATGGGAAATTGACAAAACCGGCCCCTAACAGGGGAACTTAGGAAACTCCCCTAGTGGACCATAACTTTCATTGATGATCACATAGTCCGGGACTGGGGGTCGGGCAAGCTGGACAAAGTAGCTCTAACTGTGGGTTGGTTATTTAAGGGGGTGGACAGGGCAGGGCTGAGCAAACCTTAGCTTCCTAGCAAGAATAGATATCAGCTAGGCCCTTGCATTGTCTGGTTAGCATGAATCAGGGATGCCAGATGACTGTATCTAAGGAAAAGACCAAGACAAGTGAGGAACTATGCCAAGCTGGGTCAGTGAAATATGGCTGGGAATATGCCTGATTGGGGAGCTAAGAGGACACCCTGGTTGGGTTGGGGTTCTCACTGGTGAGTGCGGGGGAGGAGTGGGAGCTGTGTTCTACTCTGGATATGGCTGCAATCTCCCTTGGCACAAGTGTAGACTGGGGCTGGGCACACCAAGCCAGGCTAGACTCCAGCACCATCTGGTGCTCTGGAGAACCAGGGTAGATGTAGAACATACTAGGCTAGGTCTCTGCTCATACTGAGCCACGTATGAGTGTGTTTGGATATGGACTAGCCTTGGCTGGGCTGAAATATCCAACAGTAAGAACCAGAATGGGTGGAACGCCAGTCAGGAAAGTCCACTGTTCCTGCCAGGACAGGAGGTGGACTAAGTAGGACTGGACCATGTGCCCACTGGTATGTGCAAGATCTGGCATTGGGCAAGGTTCTGATGGAGGGGCTTGGGATACTCCTCTGTGAGGACACAGTCCCTGCAGGTGAGAGCAAGAGCCACAATAGGGAGGAACCCAGATCAGGTCAGAGAAAGGTACTTACCAGCATACCTTTGGCATAGGTCAGAGGCAGACCAGACTGAACCAGTTCACATCACCTGCTGGTGAATCCGAGTACAGAACAGAGTGTGGATCGGTCTAGGTTCGATCGCAACAAATATCAGTATGTTACGGCTGGGATTGGGTGCCTGCTGGGCTGGGCTAGGTTGTAACCCTCACCAACGTCAGCTGGAATTGGGGGTGAGCTGGCATGGGCTAGTCTAGAGCATCCATTAGCAAAAACCGAGTCAAGGGGGCCATGCCAGACTGGGCTGCAGCACCCAGCCAGCATAGGTGAGAACCAGTGGGGGAGACGGCAAAGCCGGTAGGAGGACTATGGAGGGCTCTCCTGATGGAGAGCATGAGTTGGGATGGGGGCAGAGCAGACCAGGCAGGGATACAATACCTGTGGGCTTCATGTGAGCTGGATCAGGGTAAAGCCAGGCTGGGCTGACTGTTCCTACTGCTGCAAGCATAAATCAGAGTGGGTGAGGGTTGGTTGGGCTTTGCTGCAGCATCAGGTAGCAGATGTTGGCATTGGGGGCTAATTCTGTCAAGTTAAACTGCAGAACCATCTGGAGACTCCATGATCCTGAAGTGGGAGTGGGCCCAGTAGGGAAATAATGGGCATCTTTCTTTGGGGTTATCACTCCCATTGCAGAACATGAAAACCAGGATTGGGGCAGCTGTGGCTAGACAGAAAGGTACCCGCCAGTATATGAGTGGGCAAGATAGTGGAGTTGGTCAGGTTTAACCAGGCTTCAATACCAATTGACATGTACGAGAGCTGAAAGGGATGTGGAACAGACTGGATAAGTCTGATGTACATACTGGCAAGCATGGGAACCAGGGTAGGGAACAGGCCTGGTGGGTCTATGGGGAGTCACCCCAACTAGGCTGCAGCTCTCACTGGTTTGTGTGAGGGCCAAATGTTTGCTGGGCAGAATCAGGCTGGCCTGCAACACCCAATAGTTTTTGTGGAAGACAGGGCTGGACACAGAACTGACCCGGCAATTGCAACCACTAGCATATGTATAATCTGATTGGGGTGACGCACTGTGCTGGACCCTGTACTGGCATGCGCACACAAGAATCAGGTCTGGAATCACCTCAGATGAAGTTTTTTGGGGATCCCTCCAATTGCACTGCTGATCTCAGAATCCCAACCATGAAGAGAATTGCAGGTTCCATAGTCTGACCATGGAGTGCAAATGTCAAAGCTGAGCCTCTTCAGAGGCTCAGATGGAGCAGTGGACAGCATATCTAGGTACACATGGAGGATATGGCAGTCCATTGGAACCTGCAGAGGACATTTGGTACCACAACAGGGACAAAGAGGAGAACAAATTGATCCTCTATCCCAGCCGTGTGTTGGCAGTGAAAATTGGGCAAATGGAGACTCTAAATTAAACTATGTCAGCCAGTGAATTCTGAAGAGATTTCATCGTGTTTGGAATGGTGAGACTGGCAGCGATTCAGAACTGTTGAACTATCAAAACTGTGTGAGCAGGACCCTCGGAGCATGCCCCACTTCGGGGACCTGGGATGGGTGGGAGGAAGGGTGGGTCTTCTTTTATCTCCCTCCTTACTCCAGATACATAATAATAATAATAATGAAACAATGGTCTTACCCATTTTCCTGTGGCGCTTGACCCTTTGTGCCCTAATAAAATATGTAAAGATTATCAGATAAAATAATTAAAAAAGAAACTATATTAATGCAAAAAATCAAGAAAAGAAGGTAGGAAGAAGCATTTAAGAGGGAAGTAATAAAATCAGTTCTTTTTATATTAGGAAAAATATTTTTAAAAAGACTCCATTATCAATACTGTGAAAATTTGAAGCAGTTGGAATTTAGGATTTTACATGTGAACATTGGATGGAAACAATTTAGCAAAATGACCAAGTTCTTATTAAATAAATACATTCCAAGTTAATTATTTGGGGAACATCTCTGAATTTATAAATAGTTTAAAATACACGTTTGCTTGTTTTATAATGACAAGCAACTTAAACATAGTGTAGTGTGAGGTACATGAAGGAGAGTTACAGGAGTTAAGAATCAGTATTTTGATATTGGCATGAGTAAATCCAAACTTCATGAGGTAACCTGGAGAAGAAACAACCTAGGTCGTGTGCTATAAATGTTGTGCCCAGATTTTGAAATCCCCAGCAACCACCAGGAGTCTGAAGTTGATCCAAATGCACAAGAATGGTTTATTCAAGCTTGGCATGTTCCAGCTTGGGTTCTTGGTTGAGAGCAGGCTGACCAGCCTAGATCAACACCCCTTACAGGAGTGCAGCCCGGAACAGCACATTCACAGGGTTTTTATAGGGGTAGTCCACAATAGCTTGAAAAGCGGCAATTCACAATAGCCTGCAAGGTGAGGGGGAAATACTACACATTTCCTACCATCCTGGCTCTACAGCCCATGCCTGGCTCTTCGGAGGGCCAGTAATTAAGGTAACCACTCACTTAATTGCTTGGAGCCACTTGTGAGATAACCAGACTTGGGTGGGCCTTGATTCATGAGAATTGGAGCCCAATGGTGCTGGAAGTCACATAGGCCGTTTGGCCTGCTCGCACAGTTTCTTAGCAGCAATGAACCATGAACAAATAGTTTGAATTTCGATACTGAGGTTCCTCATTCCCCTCTGTTTCTAGTAACTATGGGAGCCAATCATGGCTTCTGGGTCTCTATGATTGGAATTTTGATACTGAGGTTCCTCATAAACTCTTTACATTTCTATTTCAGATTATAAATGAAGTGAAAATCTAATATGTCAAATAGTGGCTTCTGGAGAGTGAGATTCATGGAGAATTTCAACCTGGATACATTTTTGGTCATTGGGAGTAGGGGTGTACACATAGATACATTACCATAATGTAATGGAAGATTGCAAAAAAAAAAATAGCCAAAGAGACACATCATAATAAGCCTTTTAATTTTTAAAAATTTTCTTTTTAATATCATTTACATAGGTGAGAGGTATTTACTTCCATGTAGGCCTCTGCTTAGGGTGGGTGACTCAAGGGCAGAGGAAGAAGGTGAGTGGAACATTTGTTTCAGTTTAGGTTTAGGGTGAGGAAGGCGCCCATGGATAGGGGATGCTTGTTTGATGGCATCTTAGAGACCCTCATGTGGGGAGGAGTGTTACTTGAGTGGTTTTGATAGTTCTAAGTTGTTCATTTCATTACTCCATGGTTGAAAAAAATCTTTCCAAGGTCTTTTGGTTGACAAAGTTGACCTTAGTGCATCCACAGACATGGTAAGTCTTGGATGCCTTAATACTGTTATTAATCCCCCAAATGCAAACAATGTCATATATCTTGGAATTTCTACCAGGCCTTACTTACTTGCAATTAAAGTATAGAAGGGCAATTTGCCCAGGAAGGTGAGCCAAATGGGATGGGATGAGACAGGAAGCAGTGGGGAAAAACCAAGAGGCTTTTATATGAGAGTTAATGGGACACATAGGGAGCAACATCTTGGTGGAGGTTGTGATTTGAAAGGCTCTGGTCTCTGATTTGCTCTTGGTCCTGTACAGGAGATCAAGAAGCTCTCCAGAAACTTGATAAGCCTCACTGGGTCACCAGTTTTGAGGCCAGCTCCTCACAGCATCTCAGGATCAAAAGGACAGAGGAGTTTCATCTGCCATTATCAGAGCTCTTCAGCTGTAAAGAGAAAAATTGGAGAGAGGTAAGAGTACTTTCTAAGAAATGTCTGATTTCCAGTTGTGGTTTGTGCATGGTCTCTCAGGGAAACAGATTGTGCAAGCTGGGATAACTGAGGAGTATGCCATGAGGTGACTGTCTGGAAGACAAGTAGGCTAAGGTAGCATGACAAACCACAGTTAAGCCCACCAGAGCCAGCAACGATGAAGCACAGTTTTCATTCCTAGACTTAAGGACTGGGAATCCTTCCTGTGAAGGCAGAGAGAGTGAAGCAAAATTCCAAGAGATGAGACTATCCATCACCTCTCATTATATCCCCCATGTCCTCTGCCTGTTTATGAATGAATCAAGTTTTCTGTCATTTAAATTAGAGTTATTTTGTCATTTTTCCACATTTTTTTCAGTCACTTTTATTCATTAGCCGCATTGGTCAAAAGGTGCATCAAAATTGGAAAGACTCATAAAAGAGAAACTATATTATTTATCATTTGCAGTGTAATCTTGGCTGTCACAATAGAAGCCCATATTAAAGTGTCCTTTAAAAAAAGGATTTATTTATTTGAAAGTCAGAGCTACAGAAAAATGGGGAGACATAGATGAAGAGATATACCATCTACTAGTTCACCCTCCGGATTTCTGTAGCTACTAGCACTGGAACTAGCCAGAATCAGGGATCAGAAGCTCCATCTGAGTTTTCCACATTGGTGCCAGGGACCCAAGCACTTGAGCTGTGTTTTACTGCTTTTCAGAGCCCATTAGCAGGGAGCTGGATCAGAAGTGGAACAGCTGAGTCTTGAATGAGCATGCGTATGACATTGTAGGCAGGTGGCAGCTTTACTCACTGAACCACATACTGGCCTAAATAGCAAGGATTTTATTAATTTTATTATACCTTCTTCTGAGGCTTGGAAAGACAAGATGCTGGAGAATACAGAATATTTGGCAGATACCAGTAGTCTCTGCAACCCATGTAGTTCTCAAACTCTGTATTTAAATAGAGAAAATTTGGGAACTCCTCATGACTAAAAATTGGGTCAGTGGCAGCTGGGCATTCTCAGATAAGGCTCCAGGATACCCAGGGTTAGCATGTGCATGCTCCCAATGATTTGATCTCAGGAAAATTTATTGTCATTAAGCCTCAGTTTGCTCCTGTGAGTGTGTCATAATAAACATTAATTAAGGAACCTATGAGAAATATTGGGATACAAGGTGAATGAAGCTGGTAGGTCTTAGTTCTTTACAAAACTGCGGGTTTGAGAAGGAAGACATACAACACAATCTAAAAGAAAAACACACTCAGAAGTGCTCCAAACCGGGACAGCAGAGACCTGGCTTCCTCCCACCTCCTTGTGGCCAACCCAAGCCAGGCACTGGTGTCTCTAAGAGCACCCATGATGGATGCATTTACTCCTGAATGCTGCTCACACCCCCTGAGAAGAATGAGCTCTCTTCCCTCTTAGGAGCCTCCTGCCAGGTGGCTTCTGGACTCCAAAGGGGAGAAGGCTCCTATTCTGCTTTCTGTTTCTCATTAGTTTCTTCCAACTTCATTTGCTTCTAATTTGATTGGCTTCATCGCCTCTTAGTTTCTAAAATTTCTTTTTCTGGGTTGTATTTCAATATACATTTTAAAAAATTAGTGTTTTATTACTTGTTAAAGGAAACCAGAAGTATATGTGTGGCAATAGATTTGAATGGAGCTACACCAGATTGGAGAACTCAAGACCTTATTATGCCAAATTAACCAATATAAGTACTTATATTAGTCTTTGCATTCAATATCCTTGCTTCAATAAATTTGAGTGATTTTCAATTTATATTCTGGATTGGTTTCCTGAAATTTAGATCAAAGGATGGGTCACAGTAAGTGAAGTTTGATATACAAACTAGCATATATTACAATCTGAGATGTATTGTGTAAATGTGCATAGAAAAGTGGCATGCTTAGCATATGGGTTTCCAGATTTGAACTCCCAACAGCATGGTATTGGCTCTTGTGGGAGCCCCCTGCCTGTCTTATCTAATGACAGATGACACCATGTTGGGAGGCATGAGGGGAGCAGGAGAAATCACGCAGTACTATAGGAAGCCTGAGTGATTTGGAAAAGGCAAGATTTTCTCTTTTATAACAACCCTCTTGAGAGAGATAACTAGGGTCACAGAAGAACTATAATTGCTTCCATTTATAATACATTTATTTGCATCTACTTGAAAGAGCAAGAGAAGGAGAAAGAATAAGAAATATCTTCCCTTCTCTGGTTCACGGCCGAAATGCCTGCAACAGCCAAGGCCAGGCCAGACGAAAGCCCAGGACTCTGGAACTCCACCCAGATCTTCCTCAGAGGTCGCAGGAACCCAGGTGCTGCAGCCATCATCCACTGTCTCTGAAGAGGCAGTAGTGGTGAAGCTGGATAGGAACTGGAACAGCCAGGATTAAAGTAGCATCTTATGCAGTAGTTTAATTCGTCTAGCAGAATGCCTGCTCTTTCATTCACAACTTTAATTTTCATCTAGAATTTAATACTAAAATATCTCCTTTGCTTTCCCACCATATCTGCTTAATTGACAGACATGGGTGGTATGTTGGTAGGTGAACTGAGACAATTCTGCAGCATTCAGATCAACACTACCTGAGTTTGAGGTAAGCAAAACATCATACATGTGTTCCAATTCCATCCTCTACAGAATTATTGCTCCTCATTTCACACTCTTGAGAGAATTAACCTTGAGACTTTGTGGTGAACTTCAATTACCTGCTGTTAGGCACATACAATAAACTTGCTGCTATTTCTTAAAAAAAAAATTTACAGAGAGAAAGATAGACACACCAAGATTCTCCATCCACTAGTTCACTGCCTAGACTGTTGCAAGGCCAGAGCTGAGCTAATCCGAAACCAGAAGCTAAGAGCTTCCTCTGTGTCTCCCATGTGGGTTCAGCGTCCCATGGACTTGAGCCGTCTTCTGCTGCTTCCTCAGACCAAAAGCAAGAAGCTAGATCAAAAGTGGAGCAGCCGAGATACAAACTCACGCCCATATGGGTTGCCAGTACTTGCAAACAGAATGAGCCCAAGCTGCTGCTGCTCTTTTATAAATGCTTTTCTCAGCAAAGAAGATGATATTGAAAATATCCTGGGGCAGAAAACGGAGTAGGTTTGCATAGAATATGCCACACTGCACAACACTTAGCTGCCCTCCACAGATCTCCTGGCACTTGGAGTTCACCCTTACCTACTTCCTCCCCTCTATTGCTGAATAATACTGCACAAAGTCTTATCCAGTCCCAACACTGTGAATCACAAAGCTTTCAGGTGCTCAGAAAATTCAGATTGAGTTTCTGTTTCAGTGGTCATCTTTGATTGCTTGAACTCACATTTACATTCTGAACAGAGCTGTTTACAGAAAGGATCATAATCAATAAAATAGTCTTTATTTCTTCACAGGGGTGTTAAAATACTCAGATGTATTGTCATTTTTATTTTCCCCTTCACTTCAATAATGTACAATGCTGGTGCTCCTAAAGGCTGCCTTCACTCGCAGAATAAATATTGAGAACACTGTGTGTGGCCAAAGAACTATTACTAGTGACATAAAAAAAACATTCTTGTCTTCAGTGCTAATCATCTGTTCCACATGGTCCTGTTATTCTCACACATGTACTAAAAAGGGATCACCTCTTATCATGAGCCTAAGGCTGTATCTCCTTTGTCCTTCCTACATGGACATCTCTTAGTCATTTGTGTGTAACAAACACCACTAGCCTAGGATACAGTAATAATTGGGTCTAATGATAGCATACTAAAGTAGGGTGTTTGAACCATAGACATATCCATGTCATTTACAGGACATACTTTGCTGAAGAGGGGTATTTAGAGTCATCAATACTGAGTGTGAATCCAAGTTCAGGTATTTCCCGACTCTTTGTTGATTACTTCATATATGCAAGCCTCTATTTTCCTCCTCTGATGCAGAAATGGAATTCTCATGCACAGATATGAGGACAGGAGATAAGAGACCTTGCAGAGGAGCTTACCTCTTTTTATGTTCCTAGGGTCACCACTGAAGGGATTTCAACCATGAATGCAACATTGCCAGCAGTGACAACAACCACACCAGAGTGCATGCAAGATGATATCACTGGTCTATTGAATAATCCAGGGCACCTGACACTGGGCTCCCTGATCATCATCGTTGCCATGGTTGGACTTGGAGGAAACGCAACTGTGATTTGGCTCCTGGGCTTTCGCATGCGCAGAAACAGCTTCACTGTCTACATCATCAACCTAGCTATCGCTGACTTCCTCTTGCTCTGCTGTGTCATCACAGATCGCCTTCTTGCCATCAGTTTTTCTCGTCTTTCCTCCAAACCCTTAATTATTATTGGGTTACTGCAATATATGACAGTATTCCCATACATTGTGGGCCTGAGCATCCTCAGTGCCATTAGCACTGAGCGTTGCCTGTCCGTCCTGTGGTCCATATGGTACCGATGCCATCGCCCCAGAAAACTGTCAGTTATCATGTGTGCCCTGCTCTGGGCCCTGGCACTGACACTGAGCATCTTGGAAGGGAACTACTGCATCTCCTTTCTTCAGCTTCCTTTCAATTGTCAGCGGTGTAAGAAAATCAGTTTCGCCATAAGCTCCTGGCTGATGTTCTTATTTTTGGTTCTCCTGGGCTCCAGCCTGGCCCTGGTGGTCAGAGTCTTCTGGGGATCACACTGCGTGCAGCTGAGCAGGCTGTATGTGACAGTCCTGCTCACAGTGCTGGTCTTCCTCCTCTGTGGTCTGCCCTTTGGTTTTTTCTGGTTTCTTGCAGACTGGCTTGTAAATTTTAACGTTGAACACGATTCCCTTTTTTACCTAGTTACAATTTTCCTCTCCAGTGTTAACAGCTGTGTCAACCCCATCATTTACTTTTTTGTTGGTTCCTTTCGGCAACAGAAGAGGCAGCCCCTAAAGTTGGTTCTTGAGAGGGCTCTGCAGGGCAACCCTGAGGATGATGAATGAGGAGGAAGCCTGGGGTGGTGATGAAGAACCTGTGTCCTGGTCAGTCTATCACGACTTTGAAAGTCAACACTGCCTGTTTTACCTCACAGCATTTGCACATCATTGAGCTGCATGTATCTGAATCAACTCAATAACTTCTCACCATCTTTCAGAAAACTAACTGTAATCTGATTTTTGTAGTTTGTTCTATAGAAAGAATGAAATATGAACATTTGCCTAATTCTTGATACCATCAACAGATTTCACAATTTTCCACTGAATGTTTCTTTCAACATGGGCAAAGGACATGGCATGAACTCTCAAAGAATGAAATGCAAATGTCAATAAACATTTAAGAAAATGGTCAGGATCACTAACCATCAGGGAGATGCAAATAAAACTCAACAAGGTTTCACATCACCCAGTTCAGAAGGGCATCATATATAAAAGAGGGGCCAGTGTGATAGCTCAAGTGACTAATCCTCTGTCTACAAATATGTGCATCCCTTATGGGCACTGATTCTAACCCCTGTGTTCCACTTCTTATCTAGCTAACTGCTTATGGCCTGGGAAAGCAGTTGGAAGATGCCCCAAGTTCTTAAGACCCTGTGCCTCTGTGGGAGATCCAGAAACAGCTCTGGGCTCTTGTTTTTGGTTAGGCTTAGCTCTGGCAATTTTCACCATTTGGAGAGCAAACCAGCAGAGAGAAGGCAAATCAGCAGATGGAAGATCTTTCTATCTCTTCTCTCTTAAAGCTGCCTTCCCAATGAAAATTTGAAAGATATTAAATATATACTGACAAGCATATGAAGGGAAATATATGTATACAATAGTGTTGGGAATATAAATTAATACAACCATTATGGAATACATTATGTAGATTTCTCAGAAATCTGTAAATGCATCCCCCAAGGAACACATCCATCCCACTCCTGGAAATTTATCCAAATGAAATGAAGTCAGGAAATGATAGAGTTGTCTGGACTTTCATGTTTATTGCAGCTTAACTCACTATAGGTATGGAAACAACCCAGATAACCAAAAATTGAATACTGAATAAGGAAAATGTGATTTATATACATGATTCAATTCCATTCAACTATAAACAGAATGAAATCCTTACTTTTATAGCAAAATGGTTGCAACTGGAAACCATAATGATGAATGAAATAAGCCAGTCTCAAAAAGGAAAATATTGTATGTTTTCTCTAGTAGGTGGTAGTTAATATAGAATTCCAAAAATGTTTAGAAATCAAGTAAACATATTGTGATTTGATTGTTACTTTCAGCTATTATTTATTTTCCTTTGAAGTTATGTTTTTTTCTACTTTTTGCTTGTGTAATGTTATAATTAGTGGTCCTTTAAGCCTGTGAGCATAGAGAGGTTCAATTTATGTTTTTCCTAAATCAAAGAAACAAAATAAGAGACAGAAGGAGAACACTTCAGGATGGAGAGAGGGGGGCAGAAAGTATCATATGTACAGATTCATGCATGTAGATTATCATTCATATATATATATATTCATGTAATTAAAACCATATACATTTTACAATAATATTTCTTCACCATAAATTTATTCCCTGAGAAATAGTTTTATAATCATATGCAGCCCAATCTCCTTCCTAAACTCCAGCAAGCCTCTGATTGTTTTTTCTACTTGAGTCATTTAAATATATAAATAAAATATAAAGCACGGTTTACTGAATATAACTCTTTTGCTTAGCATACTGCCTGCAAAACCCATCCAAATTGCTACAGATATCAGTAATTATTGCTTTCTTTCTTTAGTTACTGAACAAACTTCACATTTTCAGAATTCACATGAGAAAGAACATTTAGTTTGGCTCCTAGGAACAAAGTTGCTACAAGCAATTGCTCACAGATTTTTAAGTGAACAATTTTCAATTATCTAGGTTTGAGTTCTTTCATAAGTATGTACCTGTTTAAAGAAATTCACTTATTTTCCAGAGAAGCTATACCATTTCCCTTTCCCACAAACTATGCATGGATCATCAATTTCCTCCAAATTCTTGCTAACATTAGGTTTAGCCAACCATAGGTAGAAAATGTCCCCCTCCTCTCAAAGTTGACATGTGCAGACACTTCTGTCACAGTACAACTCTATGTATACAACACTGATATTGTACTAGA
The DNA here is from genome assembly GCF_017591425.1 of Ochotona curzoniae. NCBI lineage: Eukaryota > Metazoa > Chordata > Mammalia > Lagomorpha > Ochotonidae > Ochotona > Ochotona curzoniae. Next base: position 1,267,027 of record NW_024466409.1, read on the forward strand.
TATTGTAAGCATTATATAGATGATTTAAAGTGTATAGGAGAACCACATGGATGAAATAAAAAATATTCCATTTTGTGTAAGAGACTTAAGCACCTTGCATCTTTTTGATATTTGGATCATTACTTAAGCCAATATCTCAAAGATAAGCAGGATGTTATATAAGTAAGTATCTCTTTAAGAGATATAGCTGTATCTTATCAAGGTTTTATTCATAATGCGTGCTGACTAGCACTACTGAATATACATTTCCATGGTTATTTGCCAACCTTATTTCCACTTTGGTGAGTATCTGCTCCTGCCTCTTGTCTTGGCTTGTTCTAGCTTACCCTTCAGCACATTTACCAAACTCAAAGTGAACAAATAAAATAATCATACTTAATAGTTTCTCCCTACATTTAGGAACAGAACCTGACGGGAACACTTAGCTTTGCTGAGAATCACCCAACTTCCATAAATATGTTTTCACTCACCAAGTGCACTACTTGTACTCTCCTGAATCCACCTCCTCACTCTTCTCTCAAACCATGGAAACTACCTGAATCTCTTCATCTCACCACCCAAACCTCCCAGTCCATGCCTCTGCCTTCCACAGAATTCCGGAAAATGAAGTCTTCGTGTTGTCACCCTACCATCTTTTCCACTTGATTGCAGTAACCTTACTCCTGTTCTACATGGTTATCAACAATCCCTTTTGGAAAGCACAGGAAACAGCCCTGACTCTTGGCTTAAACATCATCCAAGTCTACCTTCTCCTTTACCTGCCACTTTATTTCCTTTCTTTTCATCAGTAAAACTTTTCAATAAAGAGATATCTCAATTATAAGTGTAAATTTTATATTATGTGGGCCCAGCAGGAAAGCATAGTGGCTAAAGTACTCACCTTTAAAGCACTTGCTTTCCCATATGGGCACTGGTTCTAATCCCGGCTGCCCCGCTTCCCATCCAGCTCCCTGTTTGTGGCCTGGGAAAGCAGCGGAGGATGACCCAAAGCCTTGGGACCCTGCACCCGCGTGGGAGACCTGAAAGAAGCTCCTGGCTCCAGATTAGATCAGCTCTGGCCATTGAGGCCACTTGGGGAGTGAAACATCGGACGGAAGATCTTCTCTATCTTTCCTCCTCTCTGTATATCTTCCTTTCCAATAAAAATAAATAAAAATTATATTATCCCAGTTACTTTACATTTTTACTATTTAAAAAATATCTACAATATGGACATTTACTCCAATCTTATATAAAAGTATGTTTCCAACTTCACCTTTTTTTACATTCCCATTATGTTAACCCAATACCACTTCACTCAGTACTCCATGTATAACCCACGACAATGTGATGAAAGCATTTTCATATTTTAAAATCCCATATGCAGTGGGATCTCATCTATAATCTTTTACTGATTGATTTTTCTTTAGGTGAATCAATATTGAAGTGTCTACTGACTCACATTTGCTGTTAAATTTTAATTATCTTCATTTTTTTCATATAGTTTTTTATTATCCTTTTAAAAATTATTATTATTATTATTGTTATTTTTAGTTTTGTATACGCTGGGATTCCCCTCCCCCATAAGATTCTTCCCATATTGTTACAACAGTATAGTCCATCATAACGAATCATAATTCTATCAGTCTCTTATTTAAGTGTAGCCTGACATTATTGGTACAGACAATGTCAGACAGTCCGGCATCCCATTGTCTACACATATCCAACAGTTTCATTGGAAAACTATCTTTCATTCATTATTCTTTTAATATAATCTTACATAGTTGATTAGGGTACAAAGTGTCAAGGGCTACAGAAAAGTGGGTAAGACCATTGTTTCCACACTAATATCATCATTTTCTCCCCTGTATCTGGGGTCAGAGGAGAAACAAAGGGTGAAGCCCCTCCCTGCCTCCCACCCATCCCAGGTCCCTGATGTGGGGCATGCTCTGAGGGTCCTGCTCAAGCAGTTTTGACAATTCAACAGTTCTGAATTGCTGCCAATCTCGCTGTTCCAAGCACGATGATATCTATTCAGAATCCACTGGCTGACATATTCTCTTCATGGTTGGGGTTCTGAGATCAGCAGTTCAGTTGGAGGGCTTCCCAAGAAACTTTGTCGGAGATGATCCCAGGCTTGATTCTTGTGTGTGCTTTCCAGTATAGGGTCCAGTACCTTCCATTGCCCCAATCAGCTTATGCACTTGGTGGTTGCGATTGCCGGGTCAGTTCTGTTTCCAGTCCTGCCTTCCATGAGAACCAATGGATATTGCAGGCCAGCCCGATCCTGCCTACTTCATACTTGGCCCTCAAACAAACCAGCAGGAGCTGCAGTCTAGTTGGAGTGACTCCCATTAACCCCAACCAGGCCTGACCCCTACCCTGGTTCCCATGCTTGCCAGTATGTACCTCAGACTTGTCCAGTCTGTCCCACATCTCATTTAGCTCTCGTACATATCGCTGGGCATTGAAGCCTTGGTAAACCTAAGCAACCCTAATATCCGGTCCATATGCTGGCGGGTGCCTTTCTATCTAGCCACCCCTGCCCCTGTCTTGGTTTTCATGCTTTCCAGTGGGAATGGTAACCTAAGTGGGAAGTGCCCAGTATTTCCCTATTCCCACTCCTACTCTCTGATTATGCACTCTCCAGGTGGTTCTTTAGTTTAACTTGACAGATTTAGCCCCTAGTGCTAGCCTCTGCCATCTGATGCTACGGCAAAGCCCAACCAACCCTCACCCACTATTATTTTTGCTTGTGCCTTTGGAATAGTCAGCCCAGTCTGGCTTTTCCCTGATCTAGCACACATTAGGCCCACAGATGTTGTAGCCCTGTCTGGTCTGGTCTGCTCCCAGCCCAACTCACGCTCTGTAGTGGGAGTGGTTGTCCAGCAGCAGAGCCCTTCACATTACCTATGCTGGCTTTGCCCCCTCAGTCCCTGGTTATCACGTGTGGGGAGCCATGCGGTTGGGTCGGATGGCATGGGTGTGTGATGAGCACCGCTCCTCAGTTAGCAAGGCTGTGAGGAGTTTCTAGCTGCGAGGCAAGGCCCGGCAGAATGTCTCTGGTCACCTCATTGCTGCCTCACCCATTGTATGGAATTCAATCACCTCTCTGATGTTTCGTAGAATTCTTCTGAGGGTGTTGTTGTTGTTTTTCTGCTAATGTGAAGTGATTCCTGTAACTGGTATGACACCTCAAATTGATCAATCATGTTATGATAAAAACACCTATAGTAACGTAAGGCTATGACACACAGTTGAAAGTATACAATAGTACAATTGAGCCCACTATGTTTCCAAACATCCTGTTATATGTCCACTTTTGTCCTAAAGTTTGCACTAGTATAAGTAATGTTTTCCTTAAGAAATGGCTTGATAACATCTTGCAACAGATGGCAATCATGGAGGTACAAAGAGTTTGTTTACCATGCACCTCGAACTGTTACAACACATAATATGATGCATTTTAGTTTCTTACCACAGAAAACAAAAGTATATGGGGCATCTTTTATAAGGAAACAAATGTGAACCCCCTCAAAATGGTTTAAAATCTTTATCTTATGTTTGCACTTATATTTAGGGAAAGAAAACAGTTTATATAGATGAAAGAAAGTTTCTTGTAAAGGCCCTCTGTTTGTAGATTGGCTGAGCTGCCTTGATCCCTTTCACTGCCCTTTAACAAAAGAATGAAAAACAATTGAATCAGCACTAGGTAAAAGTGACGATAATTAATGCATGATTTAATTATAAGAATTAGCAAAGAATCTGTTATATACTTTTATAAAATCCTTTCATTTATGATCTTTTAATTCTGTACTCTTAATATTTTAGCAATATTAGTTTGATTGTTTTTAGTAAAAATTGATTTTGAATATAAGTAAACTACTTTTCACTATGTAACCACATGCGCTGCCAACCGTGGAGTTCCTGGCTTCAGCCAGGTGACTACAGGTTTCAATGAATAATGGTTTGTTGAAAATATTTTCCTCAGGATTGTTTTTTGTATTCTATTAACCATGAAGTAAAAATGAAACAATTAGATATGGTGCAAAAGCTTGTGATGATTTATGTATAAATAAAGAAGGCAACTTTTCTGAGTTATCCATTATGAGCATCAAGCCATAGTGGTCTGTGTCTTATCTCTTCCTGTCATCTCACCGATCCATGCATCCTTTGCAAGCTCACAGTCAGCTGGAGCTGGTCTCCGGCAATCACGTGTGCTGTTTGGGTGCTGCAGCCACATTTGGTATTGCTCACCTCATCTTGACATTCTGTAATGTGCACTGGTTTTTGTTACAAACACACCCGACCTGACCCACTTTCTATTTTGGTGTTCGAATTTGCCAGCAGGTGATGTGAACCGGTTCAGTCTGGTCTGCCTCTGACCTATGTCCGATATATGCTGGTGAATACCTTTCTCTGGCCTGTTCTGGGTTCCTCCCTATTGTGGTTCTTGTGCTGATCTGCAGGGACTGTGTCCTGACAGAGGAGTTTCCCAAGCTCCTCCATCAGAACCTGTCCTTATGTCTGATTTTGCGCACAATGGTGGGTCCATGGGCCAGCCCGTTTTTCTGGCGTTCCACCCATTCTGGTTCTTATTGTTGGATGTTTCAGCCCAGCCAAGGCTTGTCCATACCCAGACATTGCTCACACATGGCTCAGTAGGGGCAGAGACCTAGCCTAGACTGTCCTACATCTACCCTGGTTCTCCAGAGCACCAGATGATGCTCGAGTCTATCCCAACTAGGTGTACCCAGCCCCAGTTCACACTTATGCCAAGGGAAATTACAGCCATATCCAGACCAGAACGCAGCCTACCCCCTTTCTCCAGCTCCCACATTTTTCCATGGGAACCCCAACCCAGCAAGGGTGTACTCTTACAGCTCCCCAACCGAACCTATTTTCCATGGGAACCCCAACCCAGCAAGGGTGTACTCTTACAGCTCCCCAACCGAACCTACCCCCTGCCCTAGGTTACACACATGCAGGTGATTACTCTGACCCAGCTTGACATAGCACTTCACCTGGCTCAGCCTTCAATGCTGTGGCCTAGTATCCCTCGATCATGCAGACCAGTCGATGTAAGAGCCTAGCTCGGTGTAACCTGTGCTCCATCCTGATTCCTGTTCTTTCTTGTGAGTTAAGGTTTGCTTGGCTCTGCTCAGTCATCCCCCTTCCAGTTGCAGCTCGGCTCACACCACATCCTGTTTTAGGATGCACATTTGGGTGCTGCTGCCTTGAACTACTCAGGCTGTTGTTAGTCCTTTACCCATAAGTGATGGCAAGTTCCATGGCTACACCTAGCTCAGCACATAACCATCCCAGCTTGCAAGCTAACCAGTGGGTCTTGTATTTCCACAGGGTTGGGCCTACACTTCCCCCACAGAATGTACCCCCGCAGACTTGGTTCCCTTGTGTTGGTTAGTGTCTTGACTCTGCCAAGTGTGACCCATTTTCTGTTCCACCACTCAGTCAGGTACTGGTACCTAGCCCTGCTAGACAGGCCCCCAGCCATATCTTTCATGTGGACTGGTGTGTGGCAGTCAGTGTTGCTCTACGCTAACAGCCCATGTGAGGATTTGTATTTGGGCTGGTGACTCAGTCTGGCCTAAATTGTTCTTATGGACTCTCCTCTCCAAACCTTCAGATCTCAATCCCCATGCTTGCCAGAAAGTTCTGTGACCCCATTGCTGGGAATCACCTAGAATTCATACTTCACCTAACTCACACTGGTCTTATCCAGGCATGTGCCTATTTCAGAATTACACATCCTAAAAACCCCAGAGCTCGCTGCCAAGTGGCCCTCAGGAAGAGCCTGGCAACGGTTGGTGGGCTGGCCCCCAAAAGCCTAGGACTTGTTCACTACCTGTGGACAGTGACTTTGGCCAGAGTCCCCAGCATGAGGTCTAGTCTGGCTGGGCACTCTCCACAGCTGCCACACTGCAGGGAGCTGCTTTTGCCCCAATCCCATAGCTGAACACTGCCCAAACTATTCCTGCCACAAGATGATAGTGGGAAGGCAGAGCCAGGCCATTGTTCTTTTTCATAAGGTCCAATTGAGGTTCATTTTCTTTCCTTTTTTAAACCACTGTTTAAATCACTGTTTTATGCCATAAAATGCCTAAACTGGTTGGGGCATTATGATATTTCAGTTGACATCTAAAGTATTCAGTATTATTGTCATAATTCTATCATATGCATGCTCAATGAAATCATTAAGCCACTCTTCTGCCGTGGCTCAATGTGAGTGATGACTCCACATTGTAAATTCAGTGATCATTCTCTCAAACCCTCAGTCGCTACTGACACGTGCCATGCAACAATTTAGCATTTGAGTGTCTGGGGCAACATATTTCCTTTGTTTTATTTCTTTCTTATCATTTCTTTTATTGAAGATTCATGAACTTATATTTTACCCTCTATTTAGCCATGCCTACCTTTTTATCATACATGACTGATTTCACTTCAGCATCTACCAGTGGTACTTCAGCCTACTTTGATCCAAACTGCCCCAATTTCCACTACTGGTAGATGCCGAGGTGAAATGAGCCATGACATTCTAGGGTCAGTGGGTGCTGGGTTCAAGAGCCCTGGGGTGCAGGGGCCCTTGGACCTGCTTATGTGGTGTGTTTGTGTCCATGAACTCCAGGGATGTGGGATCCAGAGAGGCCTGGGTCTTCTAACCCAAGGCCATTGGCCAACTTGCATGGTGGGTGTCAGGCCCATGAGCTCCAGGAATTGGAGGTCTTGTGAGGCCTGGGTCTCCTGGCGCAGATCACAGGGCCCACCTGTTGGTGGGTGCTGGATGCATGAACCCCAGTGCTGGGAGGTCCGGCAGGTCCTAGGTCTTCTGGCCCACGTCCTAGCGCATGTTTGCATTGTGGGTGTCGGATCTTTAAACCCTAGGCTGGGGGGTCAAAGGGGCCTGGGTCTGCTATCCCAGGGCCTTGGGCCAACCTGTGTGGTGGATGTTGGGTCTGTGAGCCCCAGGGCTTGGAGGTCCTGTGAGGCTAGGGTCTCCTGGCTCAGGTCCTAGAGCCCACCTGTTTGTGGGTGCTGGATCCACGAACACGAGGTGTTGGGGCTCCGGTGGGTCCTGGATCTCCCGGCCCACATCCTTGAGCCTGCCTGTGCGGCATGCGCTGGATCTGTGAGTTCCATGGATATGGGTTCTTGAGGGGACTGGGTCTCCTTGCCCAGATCCTTGGACCCGTCTGTACAGTGTGTGCTGGATCCGTGAGTCTCAGAGGTGTAGGGTCATGCGGTTCACTGGGCCTGCCTGTGTGGTGGGTGCTGGGTCCATTCCATGATCCCTTGGGGTAGGTTGGGAGGCTGGCATGTCCTGGGTCACATGACCTAGGGCCTTGGGCCCACCTGTTGGTGGGTGCTGGAGCCATGAGCCCCAGTGATGCGGGTTCTAGTGGGGCCTGGGTCCTCTGGCCCAGGTCACTGGGTCCACCTGTTGGTGGGTGCTGGATTTGTGAGCCCCAGGTTTAGGAAGTCTGGCAGGTCTTGGGTTACATGGTTTGGGGCCTTGGGAGTGTCTGTGCAGTGGTTGCTGTGGTGGGATTTCCAGCTTGGCACAGGTCACTTGGCTAGGTCTATGAGTCCACTTAGGAGAACTGGTCCTCCTCAGTGTAAAGGATGGATTTTGAATGACAAATCATAGTGTGCATAGAGGATATGGTAGCCCATAAGGGCACACAGAGGACCTCTGGTAGCATAGCAGAGAATGGAGAACAGAACATATGGACAACTATCTCAGCCAAATAATGACAGCAAATATTATGGTTAATGGAGACTTATAAGGTTGACAGTTTCAGCCAATGGATATTTGAAAGGATTTCTTAATTATAGATTGGTGAGATCAACAGCCTTTCGGAACTATTGCATCTACCTGGGCAAATCTGCACAGCATACACTACATTGTGACCCTGAGTTGATACTGATTGGCATTTCCCCAACTTCAGATACTGGGATGGTTGGGAGGGTAGGTATGGCCTATCCCCTTATCTCCCACCTCTCCCCAGAATGGGGAGGAAGAAATAGAAAGTTTGGAAACAATGATCACACCCATGTCTCCCTAACTCTAGATCCTTCCCACTCTGATTGAGTATGTAAACATCATCTATAATAATAATAAGAAGAAGAAGAAGAAAAAGAAAGAAATGCATTATTTAGATTGCAGGCTATTTAAGATATTTAGGAAAGTTCTTCAATGTATTCTTTCTGAAAATATCTGGAAGTATCTAATTAATGAATTGTAATTTTTCACATTTGCATATTGAAACTCTGCATGTAGCTAAAATATGACAGTATTTGGATTAGCACTCATAGAAGGGTAATTAATTTTACAAATTGATATTCAAGTTGCCCCAATCCAATATATGAACGACACATATATAAGAAGTGGAAACTGAAAATATGTGGCAAGAGGAAGGTTTGCATGAAGACATAGAGATTAAAATACCGCATCCACAGCCAAGGAGGGAGTCGCGTAGGAAACCGAGCCTGAGGACAAGTTAATCTCAGACCTAGACTCCAGCGTTGCGAGAAAGTACTTTTCTATTATTCTATGCACCTATTGTTGGTTGTTTGTCCTTAAAGTCTCAGCAGTCTAACATAGACCTACTGTGCTCCAAGCATTGCAGTTTCAATGTGAACAAGTTAGACTAGTCTTTGGAACTTCAAAAGACTGAATGAACATCCTCAAAGAATAAAAAGAGAAGGAAAAGAGAACAGAGTTGAAAGTGTCCCATCTGTTAGAAGTCTTGAGAATAATGAGTTGGATCCAAGAATCATCAACAGAGAATCAAATAAATGAATCAACTAAGTTAGAAGTAGAGAAAAATGAGAATTTTGTGTATGATGAAGGATGCATGTTTGGTAAAACGTAAGTTCATGAATCATGAGTAAAGCAAATATTAAGAAAGAGCTAAAACAAAGGGAGAATGGCATCCCAGATTCCCAAATGCTGAGTTGTTGCACAAATGTTGGTAGCAGTTGAGGTTTTGAGAGCCTGGCCAATGGATTTACAATGTGGAGTCATTGCTGACCTTGGGCCATGGCAGAAGAAGAGTGGCTTAATGATTTCATTGAGCAGGTATATGACAGAATTAAGATTATAATTTTGGATATTTTAGATTTCAACTAAAGCATCATCTTAAGTTAAAATACTGTAGCATGTTTTATTGCTTAAAAACATGATTCTACATGAAGCAGCTTATAAAAGAGAGAAAACAAACCTAAATTACACCTTATGAAAAAAAGTGGTGTAATAAAGATGATTAAAATTAACAGCAAATGTGAGTCAGTAGACACTTCAATATTGATTCATCTAAAGAGAAACCAATCAGTGAAAAATTGTGGATTAGATCCTACCATGCATGGAATTTTAAAATATAATGCTCTCATCTTAATTTAGTGGTAATATGTGGAGTATTGGGTGATTGGAACTGGATTAATACAATGAAAGTGTAGAATAAAAGTTGGGAACATAGATTTTATATGATGTTGGAGTAAATCTCTATTTTATTTTATATTTTAAATTTTAAATTTTAGTTTCTGATAATGTTTACCTAGTTGATCAAGGTGGGAAGGATTCAGGGTTAAGGAAAAGTGTGTGTGATCATTGTTGCCTAATTTTCTATTTCTTCCTGTTTCTGAGGGAATGGAAAGGAAGAAGGGAGAAGCCATACCTAGCCTCTCAAAGGCCCCAGTACCTGGGGATGGGGAATGGCCACCTAATATCAACCCAGGATCTCTGATGTGGCACAAGCTCTGATGATTCTGCCCTGCTAGGTGACTGAGGTCTGCTGGAACTCCTGGCCCTTGGACTCATGTACATGGCATCCTCTGTGCAGGTGGTCCTAGGTACCTTAGTCAGGAAACTTGGAGCCAGCTTGACCCACACAACTTGTGAGACTCACACCTAGCAACTACTGCATGGGAGGGCCCAGGCAACCTGGGCCCCACCAGACCCCTGCCTCTGGGGCTCACAGATTGGACGCCCACTGCCTCTCACCTTGCCATCCATGAGTGGGTGCTGCAGCCTAGCTCCTACAGCCTGTTCCTAGTTCCAGCTCTTGCTGGTGGATGTTATAGCCTAGCCTAGCCTAGCCAGCCAGTCCCCAGTCCCAGCCCTAATGTAAACTGGCTGTTGTTGTAGCCCAATCCGGTCTCTCCTGTACCCCTTCCGGTTCTCATATCTTCCAGTGATAGTTATGAAGTGGCTCAGCCTGTTTTGCCCCCAGACCTGGCCTACATGTATGCCAGTGGATATTGTAAACTGGCTACATCTGGGTTGCTTCTTGCCATGGTTCTTGCACTCACCTGCAGGGACAGCATCTTTTTTTTTTTTTTTAAGTGGGTAAGACTATTATTTATTCCATATTGTTTCCTTCCTGTTTAAAGGGGGGTATTAAGGGAGAAGGCCCACCCAATTTCCCACCCTCCTCAGGTCCCGGATGTTGGGTGTGCTCTGAGGTTCTTGCTCAGGTGGTTTTGATATTTCAACAGGTATGAATCGCTGCCAATCTTGACACTCCAAGCACTATGAGGTCTTTGAAGAATCCACTGGTTGACATAGTCCATCATAGAGTCTCTGCCCCATATTTCGCTGCCAAGATATAGCTGAGATGGTTGGTTGACCTGTTCTGTCTTCTCACTTTTCTTTGTTAGGGTTCTGAGTCCAGCATTTTGATTGGGGATATCGCCAAAGAAACTTTGTCTGAGGTGTTCTCAAACCAGATTCTTGTATGTGCCAGCAAGTACAGGGCCCGGCACAGTCCATTGCCCTGATCAGCTGATGGTTGTGATCGCTGGGTTGGTTCTGTTTTCACTCCTAACTTCCTCTGGAACCAATGGGTGTTGCAGACCAGCCTGGTTCTGCCCAGCACATACTTGGCCCTCACATAAACCAGTGGGGGGTTGGAGCGACCCGCAATAACCCCCACCAGGCCCATCCCCTACCCTGGTTTGTCAGTATGTGTAGAGTAATCCAGTCTGTCCCACACCCTATTCCACCCTAGCCGCTGTCCTAGTTTTATGTCCTCCCGTGGAAATGGTAACCCAAGAGGGAGGAGCCCACTATTTCTTTCCCAGGCCTCTCCCACTCCCAGATTATACACTCTCCAGATAGTCCTGTGGTTTGACTTGACAGAACTAGCCCTCAGTGCCAGCTTCTTCCAGCTGGTGCTGTGGCTAAGCCCAAACAACCCTCACCCACTCTAATTTTGTTTGCAGCAGTAGGAATAATCAGCCCAGCCTGGCTTTTTCCTGATCTAGTCCACATGAGGCGCACAGGTGTTGTAGCCCTGCTTAGTCTGGTCTGCCCCCATCCCAGTTCATGCTCTCCAGTGGGAGTAGCTGCCCAGCAAAGGAACCACCCCTTATTCCCCTGCTGGCTCTGCCCCCTTGTTCTCACGCTTGCTGGTTGGGCGCTGTGGTCCCCTCTGGTACAGGCAACCCCACCTTAGCATTCCGTATTGTGTAATAGTCTTTGTTGCGACCGAATCTGGCTCGACCCACACTTTTCTGGTGCTTGGATTTGTCAGTGGATGATGTGGACATATTCAGACTGGTCTTCCCCCAACCCCTGCCAATTGTATGCCAGTGGGTAACTTTCCATGGCCTGTTCTGGGCTGTTTTCTGTCATGTTCTTGCACTTACCTGTCGGTTCTGTGTCCTGCCAGAGGAGTTGCCCGGGCTCTTCCATCAGAACCTCTTCCAATGCCAGGTTTCACTCTTACCAGTGGGCCCATGAGCCATCCCTACTCAGTTCACCTCCTGTCATAGCAGGAACAGTAGCTTTTCCTGACTTGTCTTCGACCCAAGCTGGTTCTTGCTGTTGGATGTTTCAGCTCAGCCATGGTTTGTCCATACCCACATATGGCTCACACATGGCTCAGTAGAATGTTGAGACCTAACCTAGTCCATTCCACATCTATCCCTGTCCTCCAGGACACCAGAGGGTATTGGGGTCTGGCTTGTGCCAAAGGAGACTACAACTGTTCCCAGATCAGAACGCAGCCCCCATTCCAGGCCACACATTCCCTTTGGTGGGAACCTCAACCCAGCTAGGGTTGTCCCCTTAGCTCCCCAACCGCACCTATTCCCAGCCATAGATCACTCGCATGCCAGTGGTTGCTCTGACTCAGCTTGGCTCAGCCCCTCACCTGTCCCGACCTCTGCCTTAGATACTGTGGCTTAGCGTTCCTGGCTCACGCAGACCAGTAGGTACAAGAGCCTAGCTCTTATGACCTGTGCTCTACCCTGGTTTCTAGTTTTGCTTGTGGGCTAAGGTTTGCTCAGTCCTGCCTGATCTACCCTGTTCCATTACCAATTGACATATTAGCCAACTGTTTGAGCTACTTTTCCCAGCTTGTCCGACCCCCAGGTCTGGACCACATGTTTACCAGTGGGAGTTATGGCTCACCAGGGGAGTTTCCCAAGTTCCCCCACTTAATCCACTCCCAGACCCAGTTCTCATACATGCCATTGGGTTTAGGCCTGTGCCCAGCACAGTCTGGTCTTCCATTTGGCCTTGTATGAGCTGGTGAACGTTGCAGCCCAGCCCACCCCACACGCTAATCAGGATGCACAATCGGTTGCTACTGCCCTGACCAGTCCAGACTATTTGGGGGTTCCTTTACCTGTGATTGATGGCAGGCTCCTTGGTCACACCTAGCTTAGTCCATCACCACCCCATCTCTTGTGATAACCAGTGGGGCTAGAATTTTCACAGGATGTGGCCCACACATCCCTCACAGAATTTACCTCCAGTTATGGTTCTTGAGTGCTAGTTAATGTAATGGCCCTGCTTAAGGTGACCCTTCTCCTGATCCATCATCACGACAGGTAACATGATATAACTCTACAGGACAAGCCCGAAGCCATACCTTTTGCCTGGATTGGTATTTGGTGGTCAGCATTGTTCAGTGATTACAAGTTTTACAAAGGAAGAGTTACTGCCAATGGGAATCTTTACGAATGTTTCACGTCCTAGAAGCACAATGTGTTCAACCTGGAGCTAACTAAGCAGTGACTCAAAGAACCAAAACCCCATAGCTCCCCGGCCAGGCGGCCAGCAGGCGGAGCCTGGCACCAAATGGCGTGCTGGCTGCCTGGGGACAGCTCACCATGTGCACCTGGTGGCTGTGGTCTCGGATCCAGGCATGAGACATCCCGTCCTGAGACCCACCAGCAGCCTCGTGGCTGCTGGAAGTTTAAACTCCCAGGTCCAAGGTTGCGCCCCTCCCCCAGGGACAGCAGCTTGACAAAGGAGTTTTCCAAGCTCCTCTATCAGGTATCCTTGCACACTGGTGGGTCCTTGGTTCAGGTTGACTTTGTCCACCTCTTATCCTGGCAGGAGCAGTGTCCTTACCCAACTGGCCACATCCACTCTGGCTTTTGCTGTTGGGCTTTATAGCACAGCCACACCTGGCCCATGCCCAGACACGGTTGTTGCAAGGTTCAGTTAGAGCCAACACCTAGCTCAGTCTGTTCTACACTCACCCTGGCTCTCACAAGTACCAGGTGATGCTGGAGACTAGTCCATTCTTGCCACTCCCAAGACCCTGTATATACCCATCTCAGCGGAGACTGCAGCCATGTCCAGCCTTGCCAGTTTTCCCCATTATGCCTCTTGTGCTCACCAGTGGGAACCCCAATACAGCTGTGGTGTCCCCTTATTTCCCCAACCAGGCTGTCCTCAGTTACAGATCTTGCATGTGCTAATGGAAATAGCATTTCCATATGGGTTGGGCTACCACTCCCCACAGATTCTGCCCCCAGACATGCTTCTGTCACATGCTGGCTGGTGTCATGGCCCAACCTAGCATCATCCTTCCCTTGTTCCAACACTCATTGGTAAGTACTGTGATCTAGCCCTACATGTAGGCCCCCAGCCCTTGCTTTAGTGTGTGTTAGTGAGTGTGCTCTGTGATGGTTGATTCTAACTGCCCCAGTTCATTCTCCCACATGTGCTGTTACTTCATTCTGACCCTAAAAATTCCTCTCGCTTCCCCCTCCAAACTCCTCACTCTCAGCCCTCCTTGCTTACTTGCAAGTACAGTCCTTTGTGTGTGGAAGTCCTTCAGTAGTAATTCACCCCCTGAACATGAACGTTCAGGTTCCAGCTCACCTGCACTTGTGCCATCCTCCAGAACCCTTGTAAGTCCACACACCCAAATTCCCCGGAGTATGATGCCTGGTGGCCCAAAGGTTTTGCCCATTGCTATTGGGGCCCAGGAACCTGCCTTATGGGTGGGGAGAGGTCCCTGGCATGGCCCATTGCCTGGTCTGACTCTTAAACTTCTCCTCGTTTTCCCTTCCAAATGGCTACGTCTTAACCCTCTTGCTTACGTGCAAGTACAGTGGTATTGTCTCTAGCTGTCCCTCAGGAGTCATTCTTCATCTCACATGTATCCTCAGGTCATTTCTCGCCAACTTCTGTGCCATCCTCCAGAACCCCTGTAAGCTCACACCCCCAAATTCTCAGAGCATGCCACCAGGTTGGTGGGTCAGAGGTCCTCAGCCTGGCCCAATGTGGGGCCACCTGCTGCTGGGTTTGTGAACAGGTCTAAATATCTACATTTTAGATACTTAACAAATAATAAAAACATAATGTAAATGAATTACAGAAAATCAAGCCTGAGTCATAGTGTAAAGAACCTTTTAAATTACATCACAAAATTCAAGACATTTAGCAAAGCTAGAGACTAGTGCGTACACTAATTTTTAAGCATGGCATGAGTTTTCATAATTAAAGGGTAAATAATTTGGAAAAATATTGGTATCATAAATTATTTCATAATGATGATCATTTTAGCTGCTACCAAACTTTTCATCTTAAATGGTATGGCACTTACTTGCTTTGACATGTATCTGATCTTGCAGATGTATAATTCTAGTTAAATTGTTCAAGGAATAATTATGTGCTGCAAAATTTATGTGCTCCATCAAGATGTAAGTGAGAGTCTGGCTGTCAAATTTCCTGACCTTTTGCATTTTTGTATGTAAAAAAGAACTCTGTGTAATTTTATTTTTGTAGGTTTTTAAAATTAATTTTGTTTATTATCTTTTCACATGTTTAGGAGTCATTGTTACTTAATTACATGCAACTTGATTCATGACCTATATCTGTTCTGTATTGCTCTGTTGGATTGTGAATGATCAATTCATAAGAATAATTTAGAAATATGAGGAATTAGCATGCATACAACCAAATATTATTTAGTTTTAAAAAGAGCAAGAATTGTGATATTAAGGGAATGCCACATTATATCAAGTAAAAAAACAGATTTAAGAGCAATGTGGTGTTTGAGGAGAAGAAAGACAAAACAATTTAGTAACTGTTATTTCTCTTTCAGTAGTAAGTAAGGTTTATTGAACCACTAAATATAATATTGAACAAGCAAAAAGTAGAAACAGATAGTTTTGGAGAAACATAAGCATCACCCCTACTCTACAACCACAGGCTTAATGCAGCACTAACTGTAACATTGAATAGGTAAAAAGTGGGAATACCACAGTTGCACAGAAGAATAAATAGGGGCTAGGAGTAACAATCAAATCACAATTTATTCACCTAATTTTTAAACATTTTTTTGGCATTCTACATAACTACCACATACCAGAAGAAATATACAATATTGGTCCTTTTGAGAGACTGGTATATTTTACTAAATATTATGGTTTCCAGCTGCCACCATTTTGTTGCAAAAGACAGGATTTCATTTTTTAAATGGTTGAGTGGTATTAAATAGTGTCTGTATATATCACATTTTCTTTTTTCACTCATCAGTGGATGGGTATCTGGGTTGACTTCATATCCATAGTGAATTGAGCTGCAATAGACATACATGAAACTGCAAATTTCTGAGAAGTCTAAAGGGTATTTTTCATAATGATTGTACTAGTTTATATTCTGCCTATGATAAGTTTCTCCTCACATGCTTTTGAGTATGTTTTTATTTTTTATTATACACTTTCTAAGTGGATAATGTGAAACGTCATTGTTGTTTTATCTTTAACTCCCTGATGGTTAATGATTTTGAGCATTCTTAAATGTCTATTGCCATTTGTATTTTATCTTTGAGAGCTCTTGTTCATGCCTTTGCCCATTTCAAAAATAATTTCAAAAGAAACATTCAGGGGAAGATGAGAATTGTGTTGATGATGTTAAAATGTGAAAAATGATGGAAATGGTCTTACTTCCCTGTTCCTTATGTAAGACAAATAAGAAAAGTCAGATTAAATTAAGTATTTTGGAAGATGGTGAGGAGTTCCTGGGTTGATTCAGTGACAGGGAGATGAGCAAAGAGCAGATACTGTGAGGTATAACAGGGCAGTGTTGACTCTCAAAGTCCTGATAGACTGACCAGGACACAGGCTCTTCTCATCACTAGTTCAGGCTTCCTCCTCATTCATCCTCCTCCGGGGTGCCCTGCAGAGCCCTCTCGAGAACGACCTTTAGGGGCTGCCTCTTCTGCTGCCGAAAGGAGCCAACAAAAAAGTAAATGATGGGGTTGGCACAACTGTTAACACTGGAAAGGACAGCTGTAACCAGGAAAAAATGGCCAAAATATTTATGATAAGCATGCAAAGTCTGGGTTATGAGGAACCAGAAAAAGCCAAAAGGCAGACCACAGAGGAGGAAGACCAACACAGTGAGCAGAATGGTCACATATAGCCTGCTTAGCTGTATGTGTTGTGATACACAGAAGACTCTGACCAGCAGGATGAGGTTGGATGCCAAGAGCACTGTAAATAAAAAAACCAGCCAGGAGGTTATGGTAAAATCAATATTCTTACACTGATGAATGAAATTATTTCTAAGAAAGGAGATACAATATCTTCCTTCCAAGATGCTCAGTATCAGCGCCAGGGCCCAGAGCAGGGCACACATGATAACTGACAGTTTTCTGGGGCGATGGCATCGGTACCATATGGGCCACAGGACAGACAGGCAACGCTCAGTGCTAATGGCACTGAGGATGCTCAGGCCCATAATGTATGGAAGGATTGAAGTGTATTGCAGTAACTCCCTGGAGATAGAGGAAAATTGGTAATTACTGATGGCAAGAAAGCGATCTGTGATGAGGCAGCAGAGCAAGAGGAAGTCAGCGATAGCTAGGTTGATGATGTAGACAGTGAAGCTGTTTCTGCGCATGTGAAAGCCCAGGAGCCAAATCACAGTTGCGTTTCCTCCCAGCCCAACCAGGGCAACGATGATGATCAGGGAGCCCAGAATCAGGTATTCCACAGGACGAATTGTAGACGAATTGCTTCCATTTGTTGGTGCAAGAGTCGTCCCCAACACGAGGATATTTGGATTCAGGCTTGGATTCCCTCCACTGGTGTTCCTGGGAACAGAAACAAGTGTTGAATTCCTATGCAAGATATCTCACCTCTTACCCTCAGATACAGTATTGTTATATGGAAATTTCTGTTCCTGTGTTTCAGGGAAGGGAAACAGAGGCTTGCAGAGATGAAGCAATTCATCAAGAGCCAGAAAATACAGGAACTTGGATTCAGACCTTGTTACTGCTGACTCTAAATATGGCATCTCTCTACTATCATACACGTCCTCTAAATGACATGGAAATGGTTTGTAGTTCAAACACTCCTGTTCCGTGTGCTACAGTTATGGATCCAAATATTACTCTGTACTGACCAAAGGTGATTATTTTACCCTGACGACTAAGAGCGGTCCATGTGAGAGGGATAAAGACTTTTGGTCCATGAAGGAGGTGAACACTTTTTAGCAGAGGTATAATGAGGGCAGGGCTCTGTGGCTCACACTGAACTACAGGGTTCACACACAAGACAAGAATGCTCTGTCTCCCTTGTTTCTAGCTCTGTGTGACACACACTGTGTTCTCAGTGTTTATGCAATGAGTGAAGGCAGCCATGAGGAACACTAACATTGTGGATCATGTAAGTGATAGGAAAGATGACAATTAGAACACATTTTAATATTAGAACACTCCTGGAAAGAGATGAACATTTTATTGATCATGATCTTTTCTGGGAACAGCTTGGTGCTTTTTAGAATGACAAATGTGGGCTCCAGTTACTGAAGCTGACCACTGAAGTGGGGACTCAATGTGGCTTTGCTGAATACCTAGGAGCATTGTGGTACAGGGTGTGGGGACTGGATTGAGCAGAACTGCTCAGCAATACAGAGGTAGGTGTCGGTGACTGAAATCTGAGAGTCACTAAGATAGATCTTTGCAGGATGGCTAACTGTTGTGCCATATGGAGTGTACCATACAAACTACATATTGTCTCTTAGGCTATCTTCAACAGAATGTCCTTTGCTAATGAAAGCATTTGCATGTTGTGTGTGGGGGAGGGGGAAGGAGACTGAGTGGAGGTAGAAAAAATGCAGGTCTTGGTATTTAAAGAGAGATGTTCATGGAAATGTCATTGTGAAAGCAGTAGCTTAGGCACAGCACACTAATCCTCTGTCTGCAATTACTGACATCCCACATGGCTGCCAGTTGGTAGTCTGGCATCTCTACATCTCCATCCCTAAGCAAGCTCCCTGTTTCTTGCCTAAGATCAGTGAGATGGTTCAGGTCATGTGACCATGCATCAATGGTGGAGACAGAGAAATCTCCTGACTCCTGGCATTGATTGGCTCATCTCTAGCCTCTGTAGCCATCTGGGGATTGAACCAGTAGATGGAAGATGGTTTTCTCTCTCACCTTCTTTCTGTAAATTTGCCTTTCAAGTAAAATAGATGAATATTTAAAAATGAAAAAATTACAAGCTTGGCTCTAAGTGCTTAACAGCTGGTAATTAATCAGTTATCAGATTGTCTCAGGCTTAATTCTCTAACATCTGTGAGGTAAGAATCATTAATTTTCTATTTATGAAAGGTGGAATTGGAGCTCATGTATGATGTTTTATTTGTCTCAATGTCTGACAGTGTTGATCTGAATATTGAAGGTCTGCTTTTGGATTCATGCATTGACACACCACCCACGCCTATCAATTAAGCATGTATGAAGGGAAAGCAGAGGAGATATTCTCAGGTTAAATTCTAGATGGCAATTAAAATTGTGGGTGAAAGAGGCAGGTGTTCAGAATGAAGTAATCCACTGGTTGAGATGTAACTTCAGTTTTAGGCTGCTCCACCTTTGATCCATCTTCATCCTAATGCATCCTAAGAGGTAGTGGATGATGGCTGGAGTACTAGGATTCATGCTGCTCTGTGGGTGATATGGATGTAATTCTAGAGTCCTATCTTTAGGCCTAGCCTGAAGCTTGTAGTCCTATCCTGTCTTTGGCTGTTGGCACTTGGGCAGTGAACAAGAAAATGGAGCATATTTCTTTCTTACTCTACCTTCCTCTTTCTCTTGCTCTTTGAAGTAAATGCAGATAAATATATTTTAAAAAGTGAAGAAACTGTGGTCATTGGGAGGAGTTAAGTTGGCCAATGGTGGTAGGCTGATGTGACAGGGGGTATGGAAAGTTGGAGATGGAAATTGACAGAATTGAGGGCAAAAAGAAGGGCAGAGTGTTTTCAGGACTGAGAAAATGGCATGCAGCAGTGAAATAGATGTGAAAGACTGTGAACTACAAACTGAGAGGGTGAAGGAGGGTGTCCAAGGATATGGAAACTCAGCAAAATTTGGTGAGCCTCTGTGAGTAGCTAACACAGGGAAGTGCCCATCTGTAGCAGGGGGAGAGGGGCAGGTGGACCCCAGGAACAAAACATGGCAAAGGGTGTCGCAACCTCTCAATATTAATTCTAAACTCAAATGACCTAAACTCTTTAATTAAAAACAGATTAACAGAATGGATCAACACACAGGACCCAATTATCTGTTGCCTACAAGAGACACATCTAATGAAAAAAGATGCTAAGAAACTGAAAGTGAATGGATAGAAAAAGATATTTCACACCAATGGATGAAAAAAAAATTAGAAAGTTCTAATTTCAGATGATACAGACTTCAAAGTGAAAAATATGAAAAGGCATACAGTAGGACATTTTATGTGATTTAAGGGAACCATTCATCAGGAAGTGATTACCATCATAAATATCTACACACCAAACACAGTGCACTCAGCTACGTGAAGCAATTACTACAGACTTAATGGAAGACATAGATGCGAATAAAATCATCCTAGGAGATCTCAACACCCCATTAACCCCAATAGACAGATCAACAAGATAGAAACTCAACAGAGAAACAATAGAACTCACATAGACAATAGAACAACTGGACTTAGTAGGCATTTACAGAACCTTTCATCCTACAAACACAGAATATACATTTTTTTCAACAGTGTATGGCACCTTTTCCAAGATCGACCACGTGATAGGGTACAAAGCAAGTCTCACTAACTTCAAAAAAATTGGAATCAAACCATGTACCTTCTCAGATCACCAAGAGTGAAACTGGAAATCAATGAGTCAAAATGCCCCCAGAAAACTTGTTAACTCTTGGAGGTTGAACAATATGTTACTAAATTAACAATGGGGCAGAGAAGAAATTAAGGAGAAGATAAAAAAAATTTATAGAAACCAACAAAAACTCAAAAACAACATTCCAAAACTTGTGGGAAACTGCCAAAGCAGTGCTACGTGGTAAATTCATTGCAATTGGTGCTATGTCAAAGCCCAAGAAAGACACCAAATAAAGGAATTAAACACACACCTCCAGAAACTGGAAAAAACAGCAGCAAAATGACCCCAGAATCAATAGGAAGCAAGAAATTATCAAAACAAGGGAGGAGATAAACCAAATAGAAATGAAAAAAATACATAAAATCAACAAATAAAGAAGTTGGCTTTTGAGAAGATAAACAAAATAGACACGCCACTGGTCCGATGACAAAGAAAAAACAAGAGAAAATGAGAATTAATAGCATCAATGATGAGA
This sequence comes from Ochotona curzoniae, assembly GCF_017591425.1. Lineage (NCBI taxonomy): Eukaryota > Metazoa > Chordata > Mammalia > Lagomorpha > Ochotonidae > Ochotona > Ochotona curzoniae. The sequence goes on from NW_024466409.1 coordinate 1,287,906, forward strand.
AAGGCAACATATTGACAGACACTGCAACCATTAAAAAATAATTAGAAATTACTACAAACAACTGTATTCCAACAAATCAGAATACCAATAGGAAATGGAAAGATTCTTGGACTCCACTACCTACCAAAACTTAGCCCAGAGGCAACACAGGACCTGAACAAACCCATAACCAAGGCAGAGATTGATTCAGTGATTAATGCTCTCCCAACAAAGAATAGCCCAGGCCCAGATGGTTTCACTGTAGAATTCTACAAAGCATTCCAAGCAGAGCTAACCCCAATCCTCTACAAACTTTTCAAAACAATAGAAAAGAGAACAACCCTTCCAAACTCATTCTATGAAGCCAACATCACTTTAATCCCAAAACCGGATAGAGAATTAACAGAGAAGGAAAACTACAGACCGATTTCCCTGATAAACATTCATACTAAGATCCTCAACAAAATTCTAGCCAAAATAATTAAAAAATTATCAGACAGATCATTCATCCAGATCAAGCAGGATTCATCCCTGGAATGCATGGGTGATTCAACATTTATAATCCATAAATGTAATGCACCACATCCAAAAACTGAAGAACAAAAATCATATAATAGTATCAATAGACTCACAAAAAGCTTTCTACAAATCCAACATCACTTCACACTAAAAGCTCTAAACTAGGCAGGCATAGAAAGAACAATCCACAACATAACCAAAGCAATATATAAAAAACCCAACACTGGCACCATACTGAATGGAGAAAAATTGGAATCCTTTTCACTGAGATCTGGGACAAGACAAGGATGTCCACTATCACCACTGATATTCAACATAGTACCAGAAGTATTCTCAGAAGCTATAAGACAAGAAAAATAAATCAAAGGACTTCAAATGGAAAATGAAGTAGTCAAGCTTTCACTATTCACAGATGATGTGATCCTATACATAGAAAAACCAAGAGACTCAACACAGACTGCTAGAACTTATATGAGAGTTTGGTAGAGTGGCAGGATTCAAAACAAATGAGCAAAAATTAATAACCATGGTGTATGCAAACATCTCTAAGATGGAAAAAGATTTAATAAGCAAGTTACTGTTCAAAATAAGAGATAAGAAAATGAAGTATCTAGGAATAAACTAACTAAAAATATAGATGACCTCTTTGGAGAAAACTACACAAACCTTAAAAAAGAAATTGAAGAGGACCTCAAAAAATGGAGAAACATCATGTGCCTGGATAGGAAAAATCAATATCATCAAAATGTTGGTACTACCATAAGCAATATATACACTCAACACAATTCCAATCAAATTACTCAAAACATTCTTCATAGAACTGGAAAAAATGATACAAGGGTTCATCTGGAAACACAAAAAGCCACGAATAGCTAGAACCATCCTGAAGAATAGGAAGTTAGCAGGGGGAATCACAATTCAAGATCTCTGGACATACTATAGGGCAGTGGTAATCAAAACAGCCTGGTACTGGCACAAAGATAGAGAGGAAGATCAGTGGAGTAGAATAGAAGCAATAGAAGGGAACCCACACAGATACAGCCAAATAATATTTGGCAACAAAACAGATGACAATGCAGGGAAATTGAAAGGTCTGTTCAATAAATGCTGTTGGGACGACTGGTCGATGACCTGCAGAAACAAGAAATTAGGCTGACATCTCTCACCATACACTAAGATCCAATCTACATGGATAAAAGACCTAAACCTACATCCAGAAACCTTCAAACTTTTGGAAGAAAATGTTGGAAACACTCTGCAAGATTTAGGTGTAGGCCCTGACTTCCTAAAAAGAACACCCAAAGCAATAGCAATCAAGACCAAAATAATCAAATGGACACCAAACTAAAAAGTTTCTGTATAGCAAAGGAAACAATCAACAAATAAGCAGAATCCACAGAATGGGAGAAGATCTTTGCACACTACATAGGTGATAGGGGGCTAATCTCTAGAATATACAAAGATCTCCAGAACAAGCAAAACATCAAAACAAACAGACCACTCAAGAAATGGTCATGGGAAATGGGCAGACACTTTACAAAGGAACAAACCCAAATGGCAAACAAACATATGAAAACATGCTTAAACTCCTGGGCAATAAGGGAAATTCAAATTAAGACATCGCTGAAGAACCACCTAATGGCAGGAAGAATGGCTCACATACAAAAAACCACCAACAACACTTGCTGACGAGGATGTGGGGAAAAGGGAAGCCTACTCCACTGTTGGTGGGGCTGCAGGTTGGTACAGCCTCTATGGAAATCAGTATGGAGAACACTCAAACAACTGAAAATCTGCATACTATATGATCCAACACTAGCATTTCTAGGAATATATCCAAAACACCTATTACACCAGAAACCAACATACATCCCTATGTTCATAGCAACACAATCAATAATGGCAAAAGCTTGGAAGCAACTGAAATGCCCGCGAACAGAAGATTGGATAAGAAAGCTATGGTTCATTTACTCCATGGAATACTACTCAGCTATTAAAAAAAAAAAAAAGAAAACAAAACAAAATCCAGTACTTTGTGGTCAAATGGGCCCAATTGGAAACCATTATGCTAAGGGAAATGAGCCAATCCCAGAAGGTTAGATACCACATGTTTGCCTTAGTTTAACATGAAATTATGTCAATCAGAAAAATAATACCTGTAAATTACAATATTATTTAAACCTCAAACATATTGTGATATAACCAATGGACCAACAATCAATGATAGACTGCTTATGATCGACATCAAAGAACTGAAAAGCCCAATGTGCTTTTAATGCCCTATGTTATTCCGTAATGGGTCAGGAGTGAAGAGAAATCTTTCACCTTCTTAAAATGTATGAGGAAGATGCTAAGTATAACCTATCAAGATTGTAACAGGTAACTTACAGGCAGCAGACTCAAGTCTGCATTAGACATTAGCAAAAACTATAAAGACATACAGTGGGATCCAAGAGCGATCCTGACAGCCTCTTAGCAGGAGATCATATGCACAGAGCAGTGGTGGAGTGGGGGTTGGACTCCAGAGTGGAGCAGGAGGACAGGAGGAGGCTTGTATCCCAACCCTGGAGACTGCTGGGTCCTCACCAAGGACTGTCAGTATGGGCACCAAGGACTATATCCCAACTGCCATGGAGACCATGGGGAATTGGAGTGCCTTTGGAGGCTGAGGACTCTGAGGTCATCCATTCCCTATTGGATCTCCCACATGGGATGGAAGAAGCTCAGATCCTTTCTCACAGGATCTAATCTCATTAGAATAACATGTGGGAGCCCTGAGCGGTCCTCAGAAACAGAAGAATTGTAAACATCCTTTGAGACTCGGGAGAGGAGCTTTCTCTGGTCCTTAATTAATTTCAACTTTGGAACCCCACTCTCTCTTGCAATGACCATCAGGGTCTCTCCGGAGCCCCACCAAAATTAGATTCGATAGAGACCAATAAGGAAAGGTTAGAACAGACAGGAAACAGTCAGGTTGGACTCACATATACCTTACTAGGTAGGACACAAAGATTAGTTACCTCTTGCTAAGGTATTAAAGATTTCTCTGCACACCCCTCCTAAAACTGTTCTGTGCCTCAATTGTTAACATGGTATATCTGAGTTATAAGCTTGTTTGGACTATCCTAAAATTTGTGAAGTTCAGGAAAAATCACACTTCAATACTATAAGCTGCTAAATATAAAAGTGAAAATAGACACGAGACAGCTGAATAGAACCCTATAACTGCTGGGGTCCGTGCAGTAGGTGTGAATAACATGAAGGTGTAAAGAGAACAGCCCCCCCCCTGCTTGGCAAGGCCCGGGGAGCTTCCAGCTGTTTGGCAGGGCCCAGCAGATTTCTCTCTGACCACCTTGATGCAGTTTCACCCCCTTTCACATGGACACTCAACCACCCCACTAAGAATTTTTGTAATCTATTGAGGCATTGTGTGCCCCTGTGAAATGGCTTTTACAACCAACATGAGCTTAGGAGTTGATGTTACTGATAATGTCTTGGTGATTGGGCCTTTAACTGCACACAGGAGTACAATTAAGCCCATGCTGTTTATGGACACCTTATTGTGTCCCTACCCATTGCTCTGAAATCTGGTCCAGACATGTAGCATGCTTTCTGGGAAATGGCTTGATAAGAATTTTACAAACTAATGGAAGTGATGAGAGTATGGGCTGAAACTGCTAGGACAAAATATATAGCTACTGGAACCCTAGAAGCTATCCTGTTACTGGGACCCTAAAGGCCATCCTGCTATGACAAAAATATAGTTACAGTGACCTTAAAGATTAGCCTGTCCTTGCAACTCTTGTAAATGTAGTTGCTTTGGCTGCCTTCATAATTTTTTAACTAGAGGAAATAGAGGGTGATTTTTACTAACATCATAAAGATATACTTTTGATTATTGTTTGATCATTTATGAGGTTATAGAACCTGCAGTTGTAGAGGGATTTAATGTTTGAAACTTTTTGTCTTAGATGTTTATGTTTTTTCTCTTTTGATGTATTTCTCCCATTAAGTGATGGATAAGTTGTAGAATAAGAATTGAAGTAGGAGTGTATTACTGAATAAGATGTTGTCTACTGAGAAATTCTTAGCTGCAGCATCAGAATGGATAATGCCCTGTCTTAAGGTGAAACTATTTGTAGAATTATCTTTGGAAACATTCACTTGCCCATTGTAGAGTTGAAACTTAAATGGTTCATTGCTAATTGCAATTCTTTCCACCATTATAACTCTTGTTTTACTTGTTAACAAACTATGTGAGCTTGCAGGCCTAATGGCCTTTAATGCCAATGGCCTTTAATCCCCATAAACCAAGACCCCAGACTTACTAACCCATACATAATTCAAGGTAGGGGTCTGGTTGTCACAGGTGTGCCAAGGATAGAACCCAGACTTGAGGAGAGCAAGTGGGGGTTGGCAAGCTGAGATAAACAAGGAATGTGGAATTCTTCCTCACTCACCTTTCAAGCTGTTGTAAATTGTGCCCCCGTTGAAGCTATGTCAAATTGCCCTAAACGAAAACCGTGTACTGCTTCTGTATAAATAAAGTGGACAGCTTTCTCTCATGGTCCACAATGATCATGGAATCCTAGTGGTCCGTCTCTCTCCTTGCGCCTCATCCATGCACCCTTCTCGAGCTCCGAACTCAGCTGAAGCTGGACTCTGGCATATAACCATTTTAAGGTGTATAGCAGCTGGTTGTGTATAAACTATAATTGAAATGTCAATGAAGTAGTCACAGGACGTGATTCAGAACCTGCATTTTTAAACATATTGGTCACTCAATACCATGTCAATTGACTTCACGATGTTGTAAATTGTTATTGAAGTTTTTAGTGGCTTTTCATTGGAGGGGATGATATTTGGCCAGTGCCACTTTCAGTCCACAGATGGTCTCCCATTGGAATTGTTGAATTTATCTGGACAATAGCATGCTGAACTCCACATGGTCCATGCCCGCAATGAAGGAATAATGATTGGATATGAACTGTATTATTGTAACAATATGGAGGAATTTAATATGGGGGAAGGCTTTTTGGAGGGCCTGAAGAAATCCCAGAGCTGATAAAACTGTCATAAAATGAAATATAAAAAATAGAAGAAGAAATTGTAGTTCATGTGGGCCTTATTAGCTCTCTCAACAGGATTAATGTATAAGAGAGAATTTGCCCTTTCCCTAATCACTCAGGCTTCCTATCTCTCTCTCTCTCTCCCCTCTCATGCCTTGCAAACATAAAGGCATTTATCACGAGGAATGACAGCCAGATGGTCCTCATAAGATCTAATGCCATGTTGTTGAGAGTTCCATGATAGACATAGTGTTTTTCTATGCACATTACCCAGACTCAGGTATTGAGTTATATCAACAGAAAATGGATGAATATATTTCAGATTCTCTCACTTGCTAAGAAATTTCTTGCAATTGTACTTCACTTACTGTGAGCCACCATTGGGTCTAAATCAGAAAAGAAATCCAGAAAATAGGGTTTACCAGCTTTGTTTACCTTGTACCCTAATATTTCTCATGGATTCCTTAAGTAATATTATTATGTTGTACTCGTTTAACACAGGAAGAATCTGAGGCTTAAATGATAAAGAAATTTTCCTAAGATTATAAGGTGTATTGAGAAATTTCCTGAAGTCATTGAGAGCATGAGTTAAAGTGACTCTATGATTCCTGAACCCTGTCTGAGAACACTCAACTGCTATAGACAAAATTTTTAACCCATGAGGAGTTCCCAAAACATCTTTGAATATAAAGCTTGAGAAATCACTTGGTGCTCCTGAAACTGCTAATTTACGCCAAATATTCCATCATTCTCCAGTGTCTTGTCTTACCACTCCTCAGACGAAGGTTTAGTAAATGTCTTAAACTCACTATTGTTAAGGCAGTGTGTAGTGCAGAGGGTATAGCTGCCACCTGCAATGTCCATAGGGTTCTGGTTCAAGACTGCACTGTTGCATTTCTGATTCAGACCTGTGCTAATCACCTGTGAAAAGCAGTCGCATGGCCCAAATGCCTGGGTCCATGTCACCCATGTACAAGACCCAAATGGAGCTCCTGGTTTCTGGCTTTGGCTGGTTCCAGTGCTGACAGTTGCAGCCATCAGGGGAGTAAAAAGCACGCAGGATATCCCTCTTTTTCTGTGCCTCCTTTTTCTGTAGCTTATACTTTCAAATAAAATAAATCTTTTGTTAAAAGTCACTTTAATATGGATTTCTATTAGGATAGCCACATTACACTGAAAATGTTAAAAATATAGTTCTGCTTTTATGATTGTTTCCATTTTTGATGCACCTTTTGACCAATGTGGATTTATGTGTAAATAAAAGTGACAAAGAAAAAATGTGAAAACATGACAAGATAACTGATGGGGATGAATGGAGAAATGATTCATTCAGAAAAAGCAAGACAAAGGACCTGGAGTTTATACGGAGATGTGACGGGTAGGCTTATTGCTGGACCTATTTTCCTTCACCTTCTCTGCCTTCACAGGAAGTGTTCCCAGTACTTAAGTCTAGGGATGGAAACAGTGCTCTGGTGGACTTTTCATGTGGTTTATCATGCTACTTTAGCCTAGTTCCTCACTTCATGACCTACTCTTCCGTTATCCCAGTTTGCACCATCTTTTACTCCCAGAGACCTTGCCAGATGTACAAAGGAGAAGCACTTAAAAAAACACGTGACAAGAGCTTAGCTCTGAGATTCAATGCCATCATGTCATCTCCTGAAATTCATGTTAGAGGCAGCATTGTCTCCCGGACAGGACAGAAGATATGTATGGTTGGTATTAAGGGGAGATGTAGACAGATGAATCAGAGAGAAACAAACACCTCTTTTACTCCCCCTTGGACTCTCACAGTTGGGGTTGCAGTCTGCCTTTTACTGAAGGAACATCCACAATCCTTGATTTGCTGTCTACAGGGAGAAACCAGGCTTTTGAAATTTTAGCACAGACCACAACTGGAAATCAGACATTTCTTGTTAAGTACTCTTACCTTTCTTCCATTCTTCTCTGCAGCTGAAGAGCTCTGGTGATGGTGCAGATAAAACTCCTCTGTCCTTTTGATCATGAGATGCTGTGAGGAGCTGGCCTCAAAACTGGTGACCCAGTGAGGCTTATCAAGTTTCTGGAGAGCTTCTTGATTTCCTGTACAGGACCAAGAGCAAATCAGAGACAGAGCCCTTCAGATCACAACCTCCACCAAGATGTTGCTCCCTATGTGTCCCATTAACTCATAGATAAAAGCCTCCTGTTTCCCTCCACTACTTCCTGTCTCATTCCATCCCATTTGGCTCACCTTCCTTGCTATAATTGCTTTTTTTTTTTTGCCTTTTCATTACAAACTAAAATCACAAGCCAAAGTAACAATTCCAAGGAATGTGACATTGTTTGCATTTTGGGGCTTAATAACTGAATAATGAAGCAGTTAAGGTTTACCATGATTTGACCCTTCTTTGTGGCTTTATCCTTGCTGTCTTTCATCACATTGTGGTAATGTATCCAGGTGTATGCCCCCATTTTCAGTGATCAAGAGTGTGTCAGGTTGAAATTTTCCATGAGTTCCATCCTCCAGAAGCCACTACTTGACACACTAAACCCTAATTTATTTCACATTTGCATTGAAAGATGAAGAGATAATCACTCTTAACATAACCTGCTTCCTCCATACTTCATAAACTTTGACTTTATTTATGTCAGCAACAGAATACTGATTCTTATTGCTTGTCAGTTTCCTTCATGTACCCATGCTGCATTCATATTCAGCTACTTATTTTAAAACAAATGACACTTAAGTTTTATACTATTTCAACTATTCTGAGATGTTCATCTAAATTTATCTGAAAAGTATTTGTTTAATAAGAACTTTGTTGTAGGCTAAATTGATTGCATACAACATTTCCATGTGAAAATCTTAATCTTGAATTATCACAAAGTATGATAGTATTGGAGGTGTAGTCCCTTCTAAAACTTTTATTAATGAAGAGAGATCATTTAATCTCCCTCAACTTTTACTCAAAAACCTCTTCAATCTGCTGCCATTTATTTTCCTTTATTTATGCAATAATGTAATTTAAATTTTCTTTATAATAGTAAGAGATAGTCTTTGAAGATACTTACATTAACATGAGGCTGTTAGGGCTTTTATCCAATTTAACCCACTATGACTTGTACTTTTACAAGAGCAGAGATTTTAACCCAGACACAAAGAGATACTGGTGGAAGTTCTCAACTACAATCAAGAAGAGGCACCTCATAGGAGCCCAAGAAGAAATGCCACAATACTCTTCTTAAAATGGCTAAAATTTAAAAAAAATGTAGTGTGAATTATTGGGACCAGTCTTTACAATATTCTTGTATTGCTGGTTAGAAAGCAAAAGGTTGCAGCTACTCTGAGATCCTTTTGCACTTTCCAAAGTTAATATCTGCTTAATTGTATCACCCAAAACTTTACAACTGGTGGTAGAAAGTGATAATCATCTAAAACTATGTACATAAGTTTTTAAGAAAAGATTTATTTATTATTTTTATTGGAAAAGCAGATATACAGAGAGGAGGAGAGACAGAGAGGAAGATATTACCTTCGATGGTTCACTCCCCAAGCGGCCGCAATGGCTGGAGCTGAGCCAATCCAAAACCAGGAGCCAGGAGCTCTTTCAGGTCTCCCATGTGGTTGCATGGTGCTAAGGCCTTGGGTCACCCTCAACTGCTTTCCCAGATCACAAGCAGGGAGCAGGAATCTGGAAGGGAAATGGGGCTGCCGGGATTAGAACTGGCGCCTATATGGGATTCTAGTGTGTACAAGGCGAGGATTTAAACCACTACGCTATTCTGCCAGGCCCCATAAGATTTTATAATAGCTTTATTTACAACGTCCATATTGGAAACCCACCAAATTTGTTTTTCTGTGATAAGTGAAAGAAAGCTTAGTACTTCTATCCTATGAAATGCTACTTTGCTAGAAGAGCAATCAATATAAAACTTGTGACATGTATTGATACAGGTTTGAATGGGTCTTGAAGGAAAAATACTGAGTGAAACCAAAAATTTTTTTTAAAGATTAATTTTTATTATTTTTTTTTATTGGAAAGGTGGATATACAGAGAGGAGAGACAGAGAGGAAACCAAAAAATTAAGTTTCAGCCATGTCCAAATCACTTATATAGAAAATTTTTGAAATAAAATACTAAAGAGATGGCTGGCACAGATGTTGTTAAGAGTTAGGGAAGTGGGATGTTGTATGATTGGTTATATCGTTTCTCATCTCTATGTGTTTTTTCTTTATTTTTGACATTCTTTACATAGTTAATTAGGGCACATAGGGTCAAAGGCTACAGGAAAGTGGGTATGACTATTATTTAACCATTTTTTTTTTCTGCATCTTGGTCTAAGGGGGAGATAAAAGGAGAAGCCCAAGCCATGCTCCCACCCATCCCAGTTCCCTGATGTGGGGCATGCTCTGAGGGTCCTGCTCCAGTGGTTTTAATAGTTCAACAGTTATGAACTGCTGCCAATCGTGCCATTCGAAGCACGATGAAGTCGCTGCACAATCCACTGATTGACATAGTCCACCTTAGAGTCTCTGCCCAGTTTTTCACTGCCAGCATATGGCTGGGGTAGTTGATTGATTTGTTTGTTCTGTCCTTGATTTGTTGTGGTGCCAGGTATCGCCTGCAGGTTCTGATGGACTGCCATATCCTCCATGTACACCTGGTTATGCTCTGCACTGCTCCGTCTGAGCCTCTGAGGAGGCTTGGTTCTGTTGCTGTACTCCATGGCAGACCATGAATCCTCCACTTCTCTTCATGTTTAAGGATCTGAGTCCGGCAGTTTGATTGGAGAGATCACCAAAGAAGCTTTGTCTGAGGTGAACCCAGACCTGATTCTTGGGTGTACTTGCAAGTACAGGGCTTGGCACCGTCCATCGCCCTAAGCAGCTGGTGGTTGCAATTTGCTGGGTGTATTCTGTTTCCAGTCCTGTCATCCACTGGAACCAATGGGTGTTGGAGTCCAGCCCGATCCTGCCCACAACACTCTCAATCCCCATGCAAACCAGTAGGAGCTGCAGCCTAATAGGAGCAACCCACAATAACCCCTACCAGGCCTGCCCCCTGCCCTTGTTCCCGTGCTTGCCATTATGTGCAGCAGACTAGCCCAGTCTGTCCCACATCCCATTCAGCTCTCATACATGTCAATGGTCATTGAAGCCTAGTTCAACCAAATCAACTCCACTATTTAGCCCACACACATGCTGGTTGGTGCTGTTCTGTCCAGCTACCACTGCCATTGTCCTGGTTTTCATGCTCTCCAGTGGGAGTGGTAACCCAGGGGGAGGTTCCCACTTTTTCCTTCCTAGGCCACTTCCACGTCTGGATCATGCACTTTCCGGATGATTCTGTAAAGGTATGATTCATTATTAAGGAGTAAACCAAAAACCATTGTTTTTTTTTTACAATGAAAAAAATAGTTTCATATGTTTAATATGTAGTAATTATGTGCCTCTATGCATATGGTAAAAATATGGTAGACTAGGGTCTCAGTATGATGACTCAGTGGCTAAATTCTTACCTAGCAAGCACTGGGATCCCATTGGCTTGTGTTCTGACTGTTCTGCTTGATGGAAAATAGAGTAGCTGACCACAAACCAGCACCCATACAGGATCATAACACTTACAAGGCAAGGATTTAGCCACTTAGCCATTGTGTCAGGTTCAAAACTTCTGATTTCTGTAATTGTTATTACTTCCATAAATAATGATTTAATTGTTCAAATTTCACAGACAAGTTTGTTTTCTATAGCATTGAAATGAATGTGGAAAATAATCAACAGAGTGGAAATAAGAGTTATATAGTTATATTTTGTAATTTATTTTGTCTATATAAAGTGATCAAATTTCACATATTTCACAATACATATTTTGGATACTAGTGATATTTTCCACCTTACCCTCCCTCCTGCATGCATTCCCCATACCATCCTTCTACCATACTTATTCAACTTTAATTTTAGTAATGATACATTTTCATTTCACTTTCCCATCTCATGCTTAATGCTCCGATAGAATGATCAAAGAATTTAACAAATACCAAGTAGGAAAAAAAGTCTATCACTCCTCAACAGTGTTGACATAGGCTGTAAGCCATAGTCAAATCTTAAATCTTAAATCTTAAAATGTCAATCTCACTCATATGTCCTACACTTTTGTACTATGTGTATCAGTTATCCTGAATCAGGCAGACAACATACTTTTGGTTTTGGAACTGGCTTATTTTACCAGATATTATGATTTCCAGTTGCATCCATTTAGTTACAAAAGACATTTCATTCTTTGCTTTGGCTGAGAAGAATTCCATAACATTTATCCAGAAATGGCTGAGTCACATGGTAGATCAATGTTCAGATTTGAGACTTAGTTCTGGACTAGATTATTGCCTGAGCACACAAGGAGCTGCCCTCATCTACACTGCTAAACATAGGCAGACAGCAAAGTACCACATGACTGTGTCATAACTTTCCATGTAAAGTGGTAGAACCCAGCACTGCAGATTCTATGAGTCCCATCTCTCACCTGATCCTGCTGATTGATACAGATTTGTCCTGGCAGCTGACAGAGATCCACAACCAGTTGGGATAGGTTCTTTTTTGGTGTGTGTCATTGATGGCTGAATGGAAGATGGTATTTACCCACAATGTTGTATAAAACCTCTTATCTATGAAATTGTAGTGCCCCAGCTTAATAATAGCCTTGATGGCAAGGCGCTGTCTTTATAACCTTTTCTCTATCTTTGATCACATACTAGGGAAGCACATGACTATTTCTTAGAACAAGACTGTTTCTTGGAACTCAGATGCTAAAACCCCAAACTGAGCACATCCTAACAAACCCCAGCCCCAGGCCAGCACCTCTGGGTGGAAGCATTCAACCTTCCCCAGAACCATGGGTACTCCAAGGCCTCCAGCTGATCAGATTCATACAGTAGGGCCCAGCACGACAGCTCAGTGGATAATTAAAGGAACAAGGACACAAAACAACACAGACCCTGTCAAGGCTATGATTCATAGTCAAACCACAAAGCCAACAAAACTCTTAGGTATCCTCATGTGCTTGTTCCTTATGTGGATGTGTTTAAATGCTCCAGGGTTGTATTTGGTAGCATTTTAATCGGATTTTAACTGGATATCCCTATTCTTTAATAAGAAACTAATTTTATATTCTTTAAGCTTACACTTTTTTTTAATCATTATTTTTATCATTATTTTATGACACAGCTCCATAGGATCTGGGATTTCCCTGACGCCCTCCTCAAATCTACTCCTCACCGAGTTCCCCTATATTATTATAATGCTATAGTTCTTCAAAACCAGTCATAAGTCTATCAACGTTGTCATGGACAATGACAGGGAGCCCCAAATCCTATTGTCAAGATAAATTTAAGTTTCATTGGAAGTCCATCTTTGATCTGAAGGTAGAGATGCATATTGCGTTATATCCTCACATCTGGACATGAAAGTCTCCATCGCACAATAACTATACCTCCCTTTAAATGAAAAACCATAAAGCAAAGTCAAAGAAATTTACAACTCCATGAAGTTAAATAGCATACTTCTGAGTGACTAATGTGTCACTGAAGAAATGATAAAGGAAATCAAGAACCTTCTTGAAGAAAATGATGCCATGTATGACCTATGAGTGAGTGAAGAATTTAATACGAGGAAAAAAACTGTTTTGAAGAAATGAAATTAAAAAGAAAAACATCAAAATCCATGAGTTTCTTGTTCTTTCACCGTATCTATAAGTATTGCGCCCATGACGTCTTGAGCACTCAAGTCAGTCATAAGATTAGAATCAACTTCTCTGAACTCATGTTAATATTGATATTATGATCTCCCTCACTGTTTCACAAATGTTCTTAATGGAACCTAGAACAATATTTTCAAGGAAGTTTGCAGTGCACTTTGCTAAGAATTGTTAGAGAAATTACTGTCTTAATGCAGGCTTTGCCTTTTGAAATGCAATTTTTAAACATGAGATTTGAAACACAATTATACATTACACTTAAGGAGGATTAGTCCTTGCAGCTGCACCTGAGAGAGCAGCAGAAAATGGTCTAAGTACTTTAATCCTTTCCACTCATGTTGTCTCCTCCCTGCTTTGGACACTGGCATCCCAGTTCACAGTACCTGGTTCAAGTCTCAGCTGTGCACACTGTTAGGCAGCAGGTAGTGGCCTGAGCACTGGGTCACTGCAGCCCATATGGGAGCACAGGCTTGGAGCTCTTGGCTCCTGGTTTCGGCCTGGTCCTGCTCCAGCTGCTGCAGGTATTTGGGGGAGAGGTGCAGCAGATGAAAAGATCTTCTGAATATCTCTGCCTCTCTTCTCTTTATCCATCCCTCTGCTCTTAAAATAAAATGAATATAATTTTTTAGCAAACATTTGTGGAAAAACTGTATGGATTGTTAGGAAGATGTTATTTTGGATTCGTAAACTGAAAAAATGCTTAGGCTCTCTGGCCATCAGGGAAATACAAATTAAAGGCTACTTTGAGATTCCACTGAACTCCAGTGAACTGCCATATGACTCAACTATCCCCCTTCTGGGAATATAACCAAAGGAAATCAAATCTGCATGTGAGAAAAGGACCTGTAATCTTACACTTCCAGCAGCACAATCTAAAATAGCAGAATTGTGGAAACAACCCAGATGCCCGTCAAAAGAGGAGTAAATAAAGAAACTGTGGTGTATCTACCTATTGGAATACTACTCAGTCATTAAAAAGAATGAAATACTGCTATTTGCAACAAAAATGGTCCCAAGAAGAGATCATTATGCTCAGTAAAGCAAGTCAATCCCCAAACAATACCATATGTTCTTTCTGATATACAACCTTTATTGAAAATATGAAATCAATAGTCCTTTCAATTCTGTTTTTGTTACATCTCAGGGGTTTTGATATTTTTGTTTTGGTTTTCATTCATTCAAAAAGTTTTTGTGTTTCCTATTAATTTCCTCAGTGACTTATAGGTCATGCAGTAGCATCATTTGCATTAGGAAGATCTTTGATTTTCATTTCTTCAGCTACATATTGGTCATTCAGTAGCATGTTATTTAACTTTATGGTGTTGTAAATTTTTAAACTTTATTTCTGTTGTTGATTTTGTTTTGTGGCTTTTCATTTAAGGGAATGCATAGTAACTGTGTAAAAGAGACTATCATATCCAGATGTGAAGATACAACTCAGTATGCTTCTCTACTTCCAAATAAAAAAGATGGACTTCCAATGCAATTGTTGAATATATTTTGACAATAGGATGCTGGACTCTCTGCCATTGTTCATACCTACAATGTCAGGATGCACTTAAATAGCAGAATGATGGACTTAGGACTGTTTATGAAGAACTATAGTACTATAAAAATATAGGGGAAATCATTCAGGGGAGTGGATTTGAGGAGGGAATCAGAGAAATCCCAGAGACTATGGAACTGTATCATAAAATAATAAAATAAATAAATTTAAAAAGAACCAGTTTTTTCTTTTCCCTTTTCAGACTTTTGAATTCCAATTCAAGATTTGTAATATCTTCCTGGTACTAGAACTAATGAGCTGTGGTTGGTTTTCATTCGGAGTGATTTTTCTAGGTAGGACCTCTTTCAATGTATGGCTTTATTGAACTCAGCAACATTGACATCTGAGCTTCTTATGAAGTATGCTGAGTGGTGAAAGCATCAGATGGCCGGCTGGTCTCTGGACTGCTTTCTGCTTGAACTCCTGTTTCCATCACAGTGTTACTGGCTGCAGCGATGCAAGCAGTAGTTTTGTTTGATAGTCACCTAATGATTTTCTGCAGGTTGCAAATTATCTCTACATTTTTGTATAGTTTCTTGTCTTTCAAATTCTCCACTAGTCTTGAACATCTGTTTTGCAGGTTGATTGCTGTCCGAGCTCTACTCTCTTGGTGCAATTCGTTTTGTTTTGTTTTGCTTTTCATTCACTTGTTGGTCAGAATGTTTCCAGCATTTGAGCTGTCTGACCAGCTGCCTCACTCAACATTTGGACTCACTTAGTTTTTTATTTTGCTCTGCCATCTGCTCTTCTGCATTAGAAAGTGTAGGTTTTCTGATAATTTCACGCCTATAGATACAGATAGGATGTAGCAATAGGGCCTGTAACAGTAGCTGTATCTCTTGCTTTCATTGTTTAGGTTCAGCTGCCTCGAGGCAGCTATAGGGAGACAGGCAGCTTAGGCTCCACTCCCACTGTAACTGCTGCCTCAGAAGGTTCATGCTTCTTTAGACCTGGCTGTGATGGGCTGCTACTCAGCCTAATACTCTGCAGAGTTATGTGGTATGCAAAATATAAAAGGCTTGGCTATAAAAACTACTGCCCCAAGATACTGGAATGGGCAGGTTCTGAGAATAGGGTAAATATGGAATGCTTCATGAAGGTCCTGCTTGTGCAGGGGTTGTGCTAATCTTCTCTGTATTGTTTCAATTTTAGTATATGTGCTGCCAAAGTGAGCCTGGTTTCTTTCCTTGTAGTGATAAACCAAAGATCTGCTTGCTTCAAAATCTCTGCTACTGGCTCCTGTCTCTTGTCAGACTTCACAAAATTGAAAAGTGTTAGAACATTGCCCTGGATTAGTCCTTGGTTTAAAGAAACGTTGTTGGTTTGATCTGTTATTTAAAGCACTAAAACTTTCTTCACATGAATAAGGATATTTTTCTTCCTTATCCCTTGCATATTCACTGAAGTACTGTATTTAATTTCATTCATGAACCTTTCTTTTGTGTATACAACTTTGCAATTTATTTAGCAAAGTGGCTTGTCTTTTGTGTTGTCTTCCCAAAGCTTAATATTCTTTATAAAAGCGAAAGATGTCTCATTACTTCTTTTAGCGCAACATTTGGAAGCGATCATTGGATTTTTAATTGCTCAAATAATAGGAGTTCTATCTCAGGAACTAAGCAGGATCAGGACAGGGATAGAGAGAGAGAAACAATTAGCTACTGGAGCAATCATAAGGAAAACAAAATTTCTGGATCCAGTGCATGGTAGTATGTGGCTATAGTGTGTGGTAACATCAGATATCATTGAGTACTGGCCACCATAACAGACATAATAAAGGTGAGAAAAAGTGAAGATATTGTGTAAACTACAAAATATGATACACAAAGTAAGAATATGGTGAAATTGCAGCAATATATTCCTTGAAAACGTTTTCACAGATTTTAATTTTTTAAAACACAATATTATGATGTTCAATATTAGAGCAAAATGAGATAAACTTTTACTTACCTAAAATTGTTTTCTTACATGTAAATTGATTAAAATTTTCCATTAAAGGACATTGCATTAAAGGACGGATTTTTTTTTTTTAAATATCCGTCATATGCCTCTCCAGGACGTTAGTTCATTCCTTACAACACACATAAAAGATGATTAAGAAAGGGATTCCAAATCAATGAAAACAAAATAATAGCAGAGGAGTAAGAAATTTACCAGACAAAATAGACATTAAACAAAAACTGCAAGAGTTTTTAAAGATGGACATTTTAGAATCATGAAAGAGTGTTATCAACTAGAGGTTATAATTTAAAATACTTGTATACGTACCTCTCAGTAGAGCATACAAATGTACACAGAAAAATATTAAATGATCTAAAGAGAGAGAGAGATTGCATTGCAATGGTTAGGGACTTGGATACATCACATTCAATAATGAACAGATGATTCACCCAGGAAATAAGAGGGAAGTAGCTAGCATTGGTGGTGCAGAGCATAATGCAGGTCCCGCAAGGCTAGTCCACTGTATTTACTCTGCTTTCATTCCTGGATGTTCCATTTGTGATCCAGCTGTGCACTAATAGCCTGGAAGAAGCAGTGGAGATTGGCACAGTATGAAGTTTGAACATTGTTCTATTGAGTCCTATATAAAAAAGTAAATAAGTTAGAAAGCTGTAGAAATCGATATAAATACATATGAGAATTTAGCATATGATAATATGTACATGCCAGATCACTGAAATTGGGTAAGTATGTGGGATTAGGTTCACCACATGGTCATCTAGAATAATAATGTTGAGAATCTATTTTTGTATGATACTGAAATAAAACTCAATATAGCCAATAATTCAAAAAAGATACTGAAAATATGTAGCTAGTGGAGAAACCACAGGAAAGTGATTATAACTGAGAATGGGGAAATATTATCACACTGTACCAAAAACTTTAGAAGCTGTCAGAGAAGAGATACTGACACAAACACAGGAAAAATTTTTGGCACTCATACAAAGATAAAGTTTTTGGTGAAAAACGATTCTTCATGGTCAAGAATCTGTTTGCTTCTGATGTAATGGCAGGTTCTCAACACAGAGTCATATGCCTTAAAATTAATGGTGGATGCTGAATATTATCTGCAGTATAGAGAATTTTATTTTCCTACCAAAAATTTAATATTTTTAAAACAGTTTCTTAAAATAAAGTATTCAATGCAAGAAATGCACATAAATGTATAAATCCCCTCATGGCTAATATACTAATTAAAAGCAGAACAGAGCTTTCATGCTTTCCCCTTCTCTGTATTTTTTTATTTTTAATGTGAGAAAGAAGAATACACTCTTATTTGTAATGTAGGTGTCAGTGACACGATATTTATAATTATGTGCTGACTAACCTGCCGTCCACCCAATCTTTATACTCTCTATATTAGCTATCGCAGATAATAAGAAAAAGTGGTATATGCCTGTATTGCTTTGCTTTAAAGAACTCACCTTGATTTCCAGCTGCATCTCTTCTGTTGTAGACATAATTTCATTATTTTTCATACCTGAATAATATTCCATAACACACACAATATGTCACAGTTTTTAATTCAATCATCAGTTGATGAGTGTTTAGGTTGCTTTCATATCATTGCTACTGTAAATTGAATCACTATGGTCATGGAAATGTATGCGATTCTTTCACATGCTGAATTTTGCTGGGGTCCGTGCAGTAGGTGTGGATGACAGGAAGGTGTGAGGAGAACAGCTCTCCTGCTTGGCAGGGTCCTGGGGAGCTTCCAGCTGTTTGGCAGGGCCTGGCGGATTTCTCTCTGACCACCTTGACTCAGTCTCACCCCCTTTTTGCATGGACATTCAAGCACCCCACTGAATTCTGTAATCTATTGAGGTATTGTTTGCCCCTGTGAGATGGGTTTGGCAACCAATGTGAGCTTGAGAGTTAATGTTGTTGATAATGTCTTGGTGAGTGGGCCTTTAACTGTGCATAGGCGTACAATTAAGCCCATGCTGTTTATGGACACCTTATTGTGTGCCTACCCATTGCTCTGAAATCTGGTCCAGACATATAGCATGCTTCTGGGAAACAGCTTAATAAGAATTTTTCAAAGTAATGAAAGTGATGGAAGTATGGGCAGAAGCTGCTATGGCAAAAAATATAGTTACTGTGAATTTAAAGGTTAGCCTGCGCTTGCAACTCTTTAGAGCGTAGAAAATGTAGCTGCTTTAACTGCTTTTACAATTTTTTATTAGAGGAATTATAGGGTGATTTTATTAATATTGTAGAGATAGGCTTTTGATTATTGTTTGATTGTTTATAGGGTTATAGAGCCTGTAATTGTGGGGGGGATCTATTAATGAAACTTTTGTCTTGGATTTTTACGTTTTTTCCTTGTAACATATTTCTCCCATTAAATGATGGGCAAGTTGTGGGAATAGAACTGCGGTAGGAACGTATTACTGATTAGCAAGTAATCGCATGTGCCTTGGCCTTAGAGTCTTGGCTGTCACCCAATGGCCACTAACGAAGAATGAATAATGGCTTGCTTTGAAGAAAATGATTATGGTAACTTACAGAGTTATCTTTATGAGCACCTAATTGACCATGAAGTAAAAATTAATTGAACATTTGTACATGCTCGCTTAGTTCTGAAGTCAAACATAGTAAAATCAAACGTTTATGTAGAGGCTTGTGTTGTTTCTAAGTAAATATAAAAACGACAGCTTCTTCTTGAGCTGCAGCAAGAAGGCACCAAGTGATAGTGTCTATATCTTTTCTTATCGCTGACTCCACGCACCCTTCTCGAGCTCCGAACTCAGCTGGAGCTGGACTCCAGCAGATTTTATCACCTTTGGATAATTTCTGGCTGTGGGATAACTGGTTTGCATGCTAAATATGTTTTTAGTTTTCTGTGGAATCTCCATACTACTTTTAAGACTGGCTCTATCAAATTGCATTTCTACTAACAGTTTGTATTAGGATACTTTTTCTCTACAACCTCACCAAAAACTTATTTTGTTTTAATTTTGAGTACTTATTGTTCTAATTGGAGTATAGAGATGTCTTATTGTGGTTTTTTTTGGGTGTCCCTGTTGGCAAGTGTTTCTGAGCGTTCTTCTCATATATCTCTTGACTATATATATGTCAAATGAAAAACATGAAAAATAACTGCACGTGTCTTTGGACCATTTCTTAGCTGGGATTTCTTAAACACATATTCTGGATATTATTATTTTATCCGATTTGTATTTTTGAGTGCTTTTGTTGCTCTTTCACTCTGCTATTTTTTTTTCTAATAGACTTTTTAAAAATAATCTGTGTATTTGAGTTTGGAAAGACACAGAGAATGATATGGCAGGGAAGAGATAAACAGATAGAGAGAGGCAGAGAGAAAGAGAGAGAGAGAGAGAGAGAGAGAGAGAGAGAGAGAGAGAGAAAGTCCCATGAGTTGGCTTACTTCCCAAATGTCTGCAGTGGTTGAGGCTTGCTTGGGGCCTGAAGATAATACAGTAGGCACTCACACACCCACTAATATGTTGCATACATTAAAATTGTATTTTCTGCTTCCCATTACTCTTTGAAAATGAATCAATGAAGCTTCACCTATATCACTGTTAAGAATATGGAGCTCAGAAACAAGTTTACCAAGTTCTCAGACCTTCATGCCACCTTATCTCTGTGACTCTACGGCAGCCAATATAATGGTAACCAATGGGCCTATTTGTTTGGATAGAGGCATGCATCTCTGTTATGTAACTGTATGACTCAATGTTACTGTTGTCTGCAAGAAAGTGGAGGGCTTGTTTGGGTACAAATACTGCCTTGTAGTCCTGTCAGCTGCCATGGAGAAGGAATTGTGTTCCTGTGTATGGAACACATTTGTGAATAAAACACCATGAACTTGTATAAGACTCATAAGTTATTCTTTAATCTGGATGAACCTGGACTTGGTCTCCCTGGGTCAAGTCACCAAATCATGTGTACTAAAGGCTCAAACAAGCTTCTTTTTATCTCAATGTTCTCTTTGGACCCTCTCCAGTTGACACACATGGTTCTCTCATTTGTATAGCAGGATGTTGTTGAATCATAAGTTCTAATCTAAATATAATAGTATATATCTCATAATTCAAAAGAGATGCAAAATGAAAGGCAGAATTTGAGTATGAGGGAGTCTTTTAGCTATATCCCAAATCTGAAATCATTTTCCATATCAAGACTATTAAAAAGTTTAGAGCAGAGTTTTCATGTGATGAGTTAAATGTTGAATTTATTTTAAAGATGAGCAATCTTCCTTTCCCCTGTGGGCCCTTTACAGGAAAAAGACTGCAATATCCAAGTAAGATACATCTCATTGCTTTTCTCTTTGATCCTAGTTCTTGTACTTGCTTATCTCTCTGTGATCTTCACTTGCAATTTTTCACCTGGTAGGGTTGGACATGCCCATTGGTGGAGGGTCAAGAGAACCGCAAGTTATTTTAGATTTGTCCTGCTGAAGTGACCTGGCCCAGTCATAATTCAAAAGAGATGCAAGATGAAAGGCAGAATATGAAAGTGTCCTTTAACTCTCAAGTCCTCTAATTCTTAGGTCACTTTCCAAATCAAGACTCTTAAAAAGTGTAGAGCTGATTTTTCATGTGATGAGTTAAATGTTGAATTTATTTTGAAGATGACTAATCTTCCATTTATCCCCAAGTGGGCCTTTTATAGGCAAAAGACTGAGATGTATATGAGGGACACATCTTGTTGCTTCTCTGTTTACACCTAGCCCTTGTATTTGCTTACCTCTATGTGGTCTTCCTCTGTGGTTTCTCACCCTGTAGGGTTGGACATATCCCTGGGTGGAGCGTTAGGAGAACAGCAAGTTATATTTCAAATTGCTCTCCTGAGGTGACCTGATCAGCTCTATCTAAAGTTGACAGTATGATAAAATTGAATCCAATTGATTTTGTAAAAATTCATGCCAATCCTTTTTATTTCAAGCCATGAAAATTATTTCCCACTGTTTACAGCACTCCAGTATTATTCTTCATAGCAAAGTTTGCAGTACTATCAAATACATGTTGCACAGAAGAATGACATTTATTTACATACTGAGCACCATTCTTTTTCCGTCTATCTAAACTGCTCATCTTCCATTGCCTACCTTACAATAGTGGAGTGGTAAGAAAAATTCAAACAGAATAGTTGCTTGCTAAATTGTGGACTCTGTAATATAAATTTCAAATGTTTCAATAAGATTTTCCTTACATGTTCATTTCCATATTGACTCTTCCTAATGAGACTGACCACTCCTATTATTTTTTTCACCTTTCTACTTGCAACATGGAAGGATCCAGAGTCAATAATAATAATGATAGAACTACTGTGTACAAGATTTCCTCTTTCTTAATATACTAAAGGCTTCTTGTGAGCAAAAACAATCTGGTTAGCAAAACCTTTATATATATATATGAGAGATACATATACATATATATATATATATATATATATATCACTAGCATTGGTACAATGAAAGTCTTATTGTCTAGTCAATTACAATATCATCATAGAGATAGAGCATAAGGGCAATTTCTCTGAATCCCAGGAAGGAAAACATAGGTGGGAATAAAATATGCTCACCATCATAGTCAAGGTGTGGGAGATACGAACATCTATGGTTGTCTGATTCACAGCAAATAGTTCTTTCAGTTTACTTCTATGGAACATCTGACTCATTATCCTGTGATGAACAACTGGCAACTTATACGAAGAGAAATTTACATAAGCACAATTTCCTGAATTGTTTTTATGCAGATAAAGTCTTTCTGTAAGGATATTATTTTTTTCCAAACTCAGAGAAGACGATAAAACTTGAGGGAGCATAGCTTGCTGCTTCAGAACCAAGCTACTTCTACCACATAACTGGACATGAGTGTCAGAGTGATGTAGTTTGAGAGAAGAATAAGGAGTGCTCTTTTCCATGCCTTCCACTAGAAAACAGATGTAAACAAGAGGTTTAAATAAGTTTAGAAAGAAATTGTTTCCAATATACCAACATTGCAAAGAAAAGCATTCAATAAGAAACATTCAGACAGAGAAGATGAGAAATTTATTAAAAATGTCTAGAAGATGATATAATCTCATTTCAGTCTTCGTTCTCTAAAAAAACCCCATAAAATAAACAAACAACAAAACAAAACAAAACAAACAAGGAAATTCAGCCTTAAGTAGCCTCCTAGTAGGTACTGGAGAGTCACGGAGGCATCCAGAGACATGAAGTTGAGAGCAAAGCAGAAAATCATGAAACAGGGGCAGTGCTCAGGTATATCTGACTAGCCAGGGCCATCTCTTCATCAGGGTCCAAAGGTGCTTTCTGACATCTCCAAGGTTTCCTGAGGAAAGCTGCTTCCATTTTCAGCCATCTCAGGGGTGTCATGTAGAGCCCTCTGGAGAACCTGTTTGAGGGTCTGTCTTCGCTGCTGCCGCTGAAAGGAGCCCACAAAGAAGTAAATGATGGGGTTGGCAGAGCTGTTAACACAGGACAGGAGAAGTGTAATAAGGTAAGAGTGGGGAGGGCAATCATATGAAAATTTTTTCTTCCACATTATGAGGGACCAATAAATGCCACAGGGCAAACCACAGAGGACGAAAATCAGCACTGTGAGCAGAAGGGTCACATATAGCCGGGTCAGTGGCAACTTCCGTGAGCTACAGAGGACCCTGAGCAGCAGAACCAGGCTAGACACAAAGAGCATCAAAAACAAAATGATCAGCAATGCTACAGCAATGGAGTTGTAGATTTTACACCAGTTATTGTTATCATGGCTAAACAGGATGCTACAAACGTTCATTTCCAGTATGCTCAGAGGAAGGCACAGGGCCCACAGCAGGGCACATGCCACAGCTGACAGGTGTCTGGGCCGGCGGCAGCGGTACCAGATGGGCCACAGAATGGAGAGGCAACGCTCAGTGCTAATGGCACTGAGCATGCTCAGGCCGGCGGTATAGGAAAAGGCTGATGCAGTGAGTAAGATGTTGTACGTAGGGGAAGGGATTGAGAAAAGATGTAAGAAATCGAATAAAAGCAGCATGGACACAATTACTTGGCAGCAAAGGAAGAGGAAGTCGGCTCCCGCTAGGTTGAGGACATAGATGGAGAAGGCGTTTCTGCGCATGTGGAAGCTCAGAAGGTAGAGCACAGTCATGTTTCCTGGTAACCCAACCAAGGCCACCATGAAGATCAGCAATTCCAGGATTAGGGTCTCCTTGTTACCTATTCGAATAGGGGTCTTATCAGTTCCATTCATTGTTTGTTCCATTTTGAAGACTGGAATGCTTGAATTTGTGCTCAGAAATCCACCAGTGGTGTCCCTGGGAACACAAATAAGGATTGAGAACCTGGTGCATGGCCTATTCTCAAGACCTCCAGCTATGTGGGGATTATTATCCCTGAGCCACAGGGGAGGGAACCAGAGAACTTCAGAGACTAAGCCATCAAGAAAAATGTGACAGTCCGGGAACCCAAATTCACACCTAGCTCACTTGATTCTAAATCCTGGAATCTGTCTTTTCCAGCTCTGAGCCTCTTCAGATGTGGAAACATCTATGGTACTGTCATCCTTAATCATAGTCTGAAAATAGAAGGAAAATATAAGACAACAGTGTGGGGCATAGACATGGCTGTGAATCCAGTTTTTCTGATCTTCTGAGGCAGAGATTTCTCCACAGGAAAATTTGGAAGCCTAACATATAACCGTGGCACTTAAATAAATTCAACGTGGAGAAAGGAGACCATGATTTTGGTTCCTGTGGAAATGTGAGCTCTGGATAGGACAGCTGGGGGTGGGGGGATAACCAGACTTCTTGGTGTTGCAGTTACTCAGTGGGTCAGCTTTCTGTGGACAAGGAGTGTTTTTCTCCTTTCTATTGTGTCTCTAGCTCCATTTGGGAGTCATAGTGGGTAGTCAAGTGATTTGTAATCAGCAAATGAGTGAATATTTTACACGTTAAATGTCATACAAAATTTTTAAATGAAGCGTATCAACAGAAAAATATGCATATCAATGACAAAGTTGTGTTTCTTCATGACAACATGGGAGTATGATGAAAAGAATTCCTTATCCCTCACAAAAGTCTGATGGTGGCTGTTGCCATGTCGCCAAACCAAGGAGAGACAGTATATGGATGTACTGAACATCTGGAAGAGCATGAGACCATAGTTTAGGGAAAGAATTCAGGAAGAATTAAATTTTCTGCACCTTGAGAAGTAAAAGTTAAGCTTTAGAAGAGATTAGAGAAAGAAAAGAGAAGAAGTGGAGTGCAAATCTGGTGGAGTAGAGGAGGTGAGTCAAGGGGATGTGTAAAGCACATTATTTATTGCCTTCTCCGTGAGGCATATACTTTAAATCCTCCTATTGGCTCTGCCCCCTGCTAGGTACTCTTTGGTCAAGTGTGCTTTGCTTATTAAACTCTTTGTGAAGAGGATTCAATGCAGAAGGCACGGAGATAGAAAGAACTTCTAATTTTGCAAGGCCTGGGTGAAGTGACAGATGTTCACGTGAATTCCAGCTTCGAAGGAGAATTTACTCCTACAGGTTTAATAACATCGGCCGAGTGAGTCCATATCAGGCATAATCGCACTGAATGCTCCTCAGAATGCTCTAGGTAACTATTATTGTTCTTTTCACTTTACAGTTCAGTAGACACACACAAAAAGATGTTGAATGATGGCCACCAGGTCTTGGGCAAATATGTAACAGAGGCTGTATTTGAATCCACAGGTCTGTGTCCAAGTTCTTATCCTTAAGCAGCTTTTAAACTGCATTGCTAAGGTTTTCTGACAATTACATAGGGAAAATCTCAAGAGATAGTGCAACAAACCAAATTCCAATGGGATATCAAAATTGTGGATTTTTAGAGCCTGAACAAATTTCAGAAGTACTGAGATATAGGATACAGGCATATAAGCAGAGGGGATGAGAAGCTAATGGGAAACAACCAAAAGAAGGGCCCGTTCCATCTTCACAATGGGGAGAGCTTGCAGGACAGCAGGCATCCACATGAACAGTGGGTGTGTCATCCACTGGGCGTGCAGAGTTGACATTAAAACCTTTATGCATCCATCACATGCACTTTTCATTTCACAAGCCCTAGTTAGCAGATGAAATGCAGAACAATCACAATCTCTGACCTGTCTGTCAATCTGAGCCTTATCATTGCACTGAACTCAGCTTACAACTCTTCTTCTTTTCTCTGTTTGGAGGGCATTCCATTCACAAAGCAACTAAATGATAAAATATTGTTGCTACATAGAAAAACCATGGCCCAGCATTGTGACACAGGTTATGCCTCTGTCTGCAACACCAGCATCCCATATAGGCACCAATTTGAAAGTTGGCTGCCCCACTTCTTATCCAGCTCCCTGCAAATGCACCTGAGAAATTTGTGGAGAAACACCCAAGTCCTTGGGACCCTACCCTCATGAGGGAGACCCAGAAGAAACTCCTGGCTCCTGATTATCACTAATCAAATTCATTTGTAAATGATAGGGCACTAAACACGCATTAATTGTCATGTTTCTCCTGTATCACTTTGTTAGAGTATATTCAGAGCATCTGGATCCAAAGTCTGTTGTTATTGCCTCTGATTTCCTTTTGTGTTTAAGTTGAAGCCAAATTGTATTACAGATACCTTTGAAGCATTTAAACAAATCGTTCACTAGACACTACTTACTGTGTGTTTATTATGTGTCAGGCATGGTTATAGGCAAAGAAGACACTGTGTGAACAACACACAAGATCAGGCATGTTCCTTTATATTCTGGAAGAGCTGAGTTAGCTCATGCAGGGCCTGTGTATTGGTGGGAGGGAGTTCTGAGATAGCCTTTCACAGCAGGTAGCCCTTCTTATAAACAACACCAGACACTTAGGAAGTTTTAAATTCTTATGAATCCCTCAGCCTCCTGTTCTTTCGTACTTTATTTGATTCTGCTTACCTCCAACATATTAAAAACTTGTTATTGTTTGAAATACTTTTTGTTCAAATTTATCCATAGGATTACCAATGTTTTATTATTCTTCCCATTTCACATCTCATATGTCTGAATTTATTCTCCATTGTTTCTTCTACACTTCCATATAGTGATTCAGTTTGTGCAATTTTGGAAAGTACTTCAACAATTTTTAAAATTAATTTAAGAAAATTCATGTAGAGTGAGCAAATTTTATTTACATATTTCACAATACAGATTTAAGTGTATAATAAAACTTCCTACCCTACACTCCCACTGACTCCCTTCCTTTGTTATTGCTTTTAAAAAAATTTTAACAATGGTTCATTTTCAGTTCACTTATAGAGTTAGTCATACATCTTCCTAGGCTCCTGAAATTTCACTCTAGAATTTTCATTTAAGAGGATTTGAAAAAACAGTGTGCACACAAAAATTTGAATTGCAAATGCTCATGTTGGCTTTCTAATTACCAGCTGGAAATTAAAGAAGGCAGTGTTGATGTGAAAATAACTCAGTTTCTGCCACTCATGTCACTCATGTGTGTTACTTAGATTGTATTCCCAGTTTCTGACTCCAGCATTGATACAATTCCAGCTGTTTCAGTCATTTGGGGACTGAACCAGAAGACACAAGTAAGTTCTCTCTCCAAAACTTTAATGAATATTTGGCTGTTTATAGAAGTAAAAACACAAAAGGAGTAATAAAAACTTAAGTAGACACTTCAACATACAGCAATAACCACTAAACACACAAATATATGCTCAAGTTCATCTCATTGCAGTAGTGCAAATTAAATCACAATGATATACTTAATATAAAATAATATCTTTAAAATTAAAAATTCTGACATTATCATATTTGTTGGTAGGATGTAGGGAATGTGCAAATTTCATATATTGCTGGAGAGAATGTGAATAGATAATCACTATGAAAAATCCTTGGACAATTATAGTCATAAATCTTATGCTCCTGAAATTTCAATAGATAAATTTCATTTAAGAGGGTAAGAAATGTCCTCCAAAATTTTTAACACTAACATTCACAACCTCTTTATTTATAACAACCAAAAATTTTAAAAGACACATGTCTGTCAAGGTGGAAATGATTATGTGTACAGTTTAATAATCCTATAAATGCTCCTTTGCAAAGCAATGGCATGGAAGTATCTCCAAATATATGCTTAATGAATGACAGGGATGGAAACTGCACACATTATTCAATTCTAAATATATGACCTTAAAAATCAGACAAAAAATCTTGGCTGTGGAATTAGTATTGACCTTCACAACAGCAGGAAAGATGAAGAGAAGCCAAGGAGGATTGTCAGAAACTGAAATTGCTTTATGGTTTTCTTGGGATTGAATCACGTGTGTATTCATTCACCAAATCAATCAAGTGAACATTGGCAATCTTTTCATATCATTCTCTCTTAATTATACTTTAATTATAAACAATAAGTTTTAAATGTACAAGATCAAAATCAAATATATATAGAACATTTGACGAGTATTTGTGTGTAATTGATTTGATACGATAAATTCTGTAAATTATTTGGCATAAAAAGCATATCTGACAGAGACCCTACCCTAGGAGCTTGCCAAGCAAAGGAATTTTCCAGAGAACACATCAACATGACGTACCCAATAGCAGCCCTGGTCTGGTGGAGCCCAGTCTGTGAGTGTTCCACTGCTTTTTCTCCAGTATATATGTATCAGTAATATAATATAATTATTGTGATATATTATATGTATATGTTACATAAAACTCCCCTCAAAAAATCTTCATGTGAACAGAGTCTGAGAAACCACCATGGACTGCAGAAATTGATATTTTCCCTCAAATATTGCTTCTTCAATGTCTGATGTCTGAGAGCCTCAATGTCAGGTCTAATAGATTTATTAGTCACGATTTTAATGAGTCTTGATTAGGATAGCCAGATTTACACTTTAAATAACAGGCACTATCATTTCCCACTTAACATTGTTTTGTATTTTCAATGCACTTTTTTTTTCAATGTTGCTGATTCTTTCATAAAATTGACATCAAGAGAAAAAAAGATGCAAATAGGAAGAAGAGTATCACTGGTGGAGATAATGTGAGAAATTGTTTCACAACCTCCGTAAAGGAAAGGACCAAGAACTGTCAGGACATAGATGATTTCCTTTCCATGCTTTTCTGCCTGGTAGGAACCAAAGGGGTAGTTTCAATGGACCTCATCTGTGGGATCCTTTCCCTTCTAGTCTCTGGTGGAATTGAATAGCTGGCAGGTTTACATATGAGAGTGAAGGCCTGAGGAGAAGTGTTTGGGTTTTTAACAACATCTCTTGACCATGTGCCTGTGAATATGGGTTGTCAGTGGCAGTGTTGCTCTGTATGCCTGGTGGTCCAACCCTGCAGTTCACGCTGTGGTTATATGTTCATGGAGTAATTATGCTTATTTGTAGTAACGGTTTATTTTCTTCTCCCTTTTTTAGCCATGAAAATTGTGCTTCACTATTGCTAGCCTTGGTGTGCTTGGCCACGCATTGTCACTCTACCTTAACTTCCCCTATAAATAGTCCTCCTCATGAAGTACTCCTCAGTTAGCACACTTTGGGTAACCTATTACCTTCTGGATCCCTACCAGATGTTTAAAGCAGGATAACTTTTCATTTATTTGAAGGGCAAATAAATTGATGAAGCCTGAGCTATCAAGAGCTCAGCTCCAAGATTCAAAACTTGCATGTCATTTTTCTCCTAAAATGAATATTAAGGTAGCCTCCTCTCTATGACTAGAGCTGAATGATTAGATGTAAGAAAGATTTGGAAAGAAATCAAAAGGGATCAAATTCTTGATACTATTTGGGACTCTCTAGTTGGGGCTGTTAGTTCCCAGTTTGTCAGAAGCTCCATTACCTCTGAATTTAGTACCTCAGTGTAGAAAGCAGGACCATGAAGTATGAGCAAAGCATGTAATTGAAAGTAGACATTTTGGATAAGGTGCTCTTACCTTTTCTGCTTCGTTCTCTCTGTAGTGTGAAGAGCTTTGTAGGCGACGAGCCTTCTCTGTCTTCCA
Source organism: Ochotona curzoniae (assembly GCF_017591425.1). NCBI lineage: Eukaryota > Metazoa > Chordata > Mammalia > Lagomorpha > Ochotonidae > Ochotona > Ochotona curzoniae. The sequence continues at coordinate 1,317,730 of NW_024466409.1, forward strand.
AATTGGGAGATTCCTGCAGGAATTGGCATCAAAACTGGCCAAAAATGGAGGCTTATCAAATGTTTGAAGAACTTCTTTATTTCTTGTTCAGAGTCACAAAACAAATCAGAGGCCAGATTCAGCCACAAGCCTCACCAAGATGCTTCTCAGCACCTGCCCTGTTTACACTCACATATGAGCCTCTCCCTTCTTATACCATCCCATTAGGTTCACCATCCCGGAATTAATAGCTTTTTTGGACCTCCATTGCTAACCACAAGCTTAGGAAACAATAACAAACAATGTATTACTTGCATTTTTTGGCTTAGTAACTGTACAATAAGACATTTGAAGATTACCATGACCTGACTCTTCGTTTGGTCTTTGCAAATTTTCTTTATAGTGTTATTTTTTAAGTTTTATTTATTTGTTTTAATTGTTATTAACATTGTATTATGTGATACAGTTTTATAGGCACTGGGATTCCCCCCACCCCTCCCACAACCCTTGCCCCCATAGTGGATTCCTCCACCTTGCTGCATAACCACAGTTCAAGTTCAGTTGAGATTCCTTCATTGCAAGCATATACCTAGCATAAAGTCCAGCATCTTATTGTCCAGATAAGTTCAGTGGCCTCTTGGGGAGACCTTCTCTGGTCTGAAGGTAGAGCTAACAGAGTAAAGTTCCGGTCAGTTAAAAGCCCCAACAAAACCTCAGCATCAATATACAATGTTATGGAATTAGTTGACATAGTATTGAGTAAACAATATGTTAAAAATAATGCAAGTTCAATTCTTCAAAACACCTGGGTTGAGACAGTATCAATGACAGGTTCAAAAAGTAACAAACAACCAAACAAAAATTGCTCCCTAGTTGGGGCTGTTAGTTCCCAGTTTTCAGAGGAAAAATGTGTTGCTTACCTTTATAGTGTTATAATGACCTCATGTGTACACTCTCATTCTGAATGATCAAGAAGCATGCACAGAGTAAAAATCCCCCAGAATGTTATTCCTCTAAAGCCTAAACTTGATAATTACTATTTCTATTTAATTCTTAAATTTTAACTTACTTTATTTATGTTAAGTGAACATATTTTATTTATTTCACAGTGAAGATTTAGGAACACTTTCCACCCTGTCCTCCCTCATGCTCACATTATTTTTTCTATTATCTAAACAGAAATGTGATGAACTTATCACAAATATCATATTCTTATTCTTTCTTCATCCATTTCATGAAATTTTGATTTATTTTGGTCTTTAGAATGAATGGAAAAATCTATATCATCAATTGTTAATGAAGATTTGGAGAAACTGGAACTTGTAATGCTGCTGGTTGGGAAGCAATGTGATGCAGCTCTTCTGGATATCCTTTTGCATATTCTGAAAAAGTTTGATAGCCACTTGACCATAGCACTCAACAAATCTGTCACTGAAGGGATCTCAGAATGGCAAATGAAGTTCACTTAAACGTAGGCACACAAATCTTCACATTACTTTCATTTATAATGACCAGACTGTACCTAAACCAAATATCTGATAAATGAAACAAAGCTTAGTAGCTACTTACAATGGACTATTACTCTGCAACTAAAACATTAAAAAAAAAATAGAACCTATTGGTACCTCCTGGCTGAATCTTGAAGTTAACATGCTGAGTTGAAAAAAGCCAAACTTAATTTAGACTGTGTGTGACCCACATAATATTTTAAAATAAAAGTTTTGTAGAGATGAATATGGGATAATTTCTCATTACATTTGGGAAATGTAGTGAATGTGAGTATAAAGGAGTATTTTAATATTTTTCTTCTATGTTTGATATGCAATTATGTGAATCAATGTTCATCACAGCTGTGTTAGAATTTTTCATTGTGTAAATTTTATTTTTGATACTTTTTACATATTTGATTAGGGTATGAAGGATCAAGGGCTAGAGGAAAGTGGGTGTGCCCATTATTTTGACATTCTTTTTTCCTTCCTATATCTGGGTGTAGGAGAGAGATAAAGGAAGAAACCACACCCAGCCTCCCAACCATCCAAGGGTTCCAAAAGTGGGAACTGGTCCGAGGGTCCACCTCAAGTGGTTTTGATTCTGTGTTGCTGCCAATCTTGCCACTCCAATCATGATGAAATCTCTCCAGAATCCACTGGTTGGCATAATCCACTTTATAGTCTCATTTGCCCAAGTATTCACTGCCAACTCTTGGCTGGGGTAGTTGAATGATTTGTTTTGTCCTCTGTCTTCTGTTATGGTACCAGGTGTCTTCTGCAGGCTCCAGCGTACTGCCAAATCCTCTACTTGCATCTGGATATGCTCTCCACTGCTCCATCTAAGTTACTGAGGAGGCCCAGCTCTGACATACACTCCAAGGTCAGACCATGGAATCCACAATTTCCTCTATGGTTGGAATTTTGAGTCCAGTGGTTCGGTTGGGGGCAGTTCCCAAAGAAAAATCATCTAAGGTGATTGATCCCAGACCTGATTCTTGTGTGTGCTTGCCAATACAGGGTCCAGCACAGTTCATCACCCAAATTGATCTACATGCACACTGTTAGTTGCAATTGTTGTGTCAGTTGTCTCCAGCCCCGTCTTCTACACAAACCAACAGGTGTTGCAGTCCAGCCTGATCTTGCTCTCTCAGCCTCCATGCAAACCGATGGGAATTGTAGCCTAGTCTGAGTGACCTATAATAACCCCTACCAGGCCAGCCTCCTGCCCTGTTTCCTCTGCTTGCCATTTTGTACAGCAGACTGGTCCTGTTTGTCCCATATCCCATTCAGTTCCCATATGTATCAATGAAGTATCTGTGAAGCCTAGTTCAACCCAACCAGCCCTACTAGCCATCCCACACGGCTGCATCCCATGTGTCATGATGTTTTTGATTTCACTTTCATTTCTTCCAAATACTTTCTTCTCTTTTGTCAAATTCATCACTGGCTCACGGATTGCACATTGGCATCATTTTACCCAAGAGATTTTTGTTTTCATTTTGTCACCCATGTGTTAGCTACTCAGTAGTGCATTATTTTTTGACTCCATGGTGCTATAATGTTGTTGTTTGAATTCATACCCATTGTTGATCTTACCTAATGGCTTCTCATTTATGGAAATGTATAGTGATGGAGTAGTGGAGACTATCATTTCCAGATGTGGGAATACAATGCAATATGCATCCTTGCTTCCAAGTCAAAGATGGACTCCCAATGAAACTGTTGGAAATGTGTAGACAATGAGATGCTGGATTGTCTGACATTGTCTGTTCCAGCAATGTTGGGGCACACTTAAATAACAGACTGATGAAATCATAACTCCTTATGAAGGACTATGCTATCATAACAGCATGGGGAAAATCAGTTGGGGGTGAGGCTTTAGGGGTGGTGGAAATCCCAGACTTCACAAAATTGTACCATAAAATTTAAAAATTCAAGACAAAAATTTTAAAAATTGAGGAAACTTGCATTACTTATGGGTGCTCCTGGAGAGATATGTTTGAGGTGCTGGGATATGTACAGAAGGATAAATGTACACTGAGCATAATGTGAAATGACTCCATTACCTCTCTCATTAGATCTTCAGAGGAGTATCTTTTACTGGTGAAAAATTTAGTGTGAGAGGAGTTTATGAGAGGGAGTAGAAAAGTGCACAGCTTGGAAAACAAAGAAAGTTGCTCATCAGATTTCAGCTGGAGCAAGAGGAGCCATTCAGATCTGCATGAATAAATATCAGGCAGAGCCAGTAATGTGGACAGGGAGAGGGTCTGGGGATGAAGTACTAACAGGAGACCAGTGATGGTAGAAGTCTGTGAAGTCTCACTTTATTGCTCCTTCACCTCTCCTTTTATACTCTTCCCCTCACTTCCTCATTTAGCAGGATATTGGATATATATGAGTCCAAATAGTCTAGGTGTTTTTAGCCACAAGCCCAGTTCCTGTTCCTGCCCAGGCCAACGAGCACTAATCAACTCCTTAGCCCACAACAAGGATGCCCTTTTTGTCTAATCCAGCACATTCAGATCAGGAATCCAGGTGACTCAGTGGGGAAGGAGGCCTTCAAGTGAGCAAAGGACTTGTTCCTCCTACAGTGTTACAGTAAGGCATTAAGCAATGAATGGTTCCTTATGAGATCTCCCATGTACATAAACTGATTGGTCAGAAAGGATATGAGAAGACACTCAACATCTCTGTGGTCCCCATTCATGGAGTTTTACAGTCATAATCTGAAGATGCTTTCAAAAGTTTGTGGAAAAGGGAATTCAAAGATAAGTTTTAGTTTGGTGAAGAAAAACTTGAAATTTATACATTTTTATAAAAACACATATTTTCATATCATAAAAATCCCAGAGCTTGCCGCTGGGTGGCCAGCAGGCAGATCCTGGCCCCATTTGGTGAAATAGCTGCTTAGGGACACCCATGAATAAGGCCAGCTTTAGTGTAGGTGATGCATGAATTCCTGGTAATTCCCAGGAACCAAAGTGGAATGATGTGGACACAAAATAAGAGTTAAAATACAAAAGAGGCTTTGAAATTAAGTTCTTGATAAAGTCTTACCTTTCCTTCATTCTTGGCAGAAGCCCAGAAGCTGATGTGGTCTAAGGGAAGAGCCTCTTGACAGAGTCACTCAAGGACATTTTTCTGCCCTGGAGAGCTAACTGAAGGTGCTGCAATGAAGTCTGGTGTCTGGGCCAGGCTTACCAAAATCTTGGATAAACCCTATGATTTCCTGTTCTAGGACTTGCCGGTAAGTGAGGATGTAAGGTCATTTGAATCATGTTTTTCATTAAACGTTTCTCAGCGTTTTGTTTAATCTCTTCTCTTTTTAACACAATTGGGCCCTATTTCCGGAGCACTACTGTTTTGGAGCTTCTTGATTCCATCTGAACAGTAATGCAAGCACTGTGAGTTCATGCTGGAAGACTGCTAAGTAAAAATGAAGCATATGTTTTTTTTACTTGTAATGTGGTTCTGTAGGGCTTGGTTCACCACCATTTTTCAAAGTGGCGATTCATGTCTGGTGGCATGTTTTTGTTCCAACTGATGTAAAAGTGGGTCAAATGAAAGGTAAAAGCCTGAATGCTCTTCAGCAGAAACAACTATTTATACCTGAGTGATACTTATGATTTGCTATATACTGAGGACTTTTGACATCAACAATGTGAGAGGAAGTGAGACAGTTCTTAACGGGGAGTTCTAAGAACAAATTCTGCTGAAGTGTTGTGTGTGCAAGGCAGTAGTTGGCTGAAGGACAGAACCCTCAGCTTTAGATGGTGTTCTGAGATGATGAGTTCAAGGAGCTTATGTACTCACAGAGGAATCTGTTCTCCCCATGGCACATGATACTCTCCTGGCAATCTCAAGAGCTGGTTAGCAGTGGGAATGGAAGTGTAACTTTTGGGGAAATGTCATTATTAGGGGATATTGCCATGTCCTTGGAGGAATTTGAAAGCCTAACATAATAAAAACTGCTGGGAAAAGCATGATAAAGTTGTTCCCCCCTTTGCAGAGAGGAAACCTCTGGTTTCCTGGGTTTAAAATCTTTATCACCTCTCTCTTTCTTCTACCTGTTTTTGTGTTGTCTCTCCCTTCACCCTGATTCATGAAGCACCAGCAATATGGAATCAACTGAATCATGCTCCTTACAGGTTGCATCTCCATGTTTAATTTAACTGCATTTTTTATTATCAAAGCCTGTTTTAAACATTTTTGTTAGTTATAGTTATAGTTATAGATTTAAGTGATTAACTTTTGTTTCTATGATTTAATTCCTTGGTAATAAAAATACTATCAATTTACTACCATACGAGATGAAAAGGATTTATCATAGAGAAGTAGACTTTTTCCCCAAGTAGACTTTTTCCCCAAGATTTATTTATTTTTATAGGAAAGTCGATTTACAGAGAGAAGGAAAGAGAGAGAAAGATCTTCTATTCACTGGTTCATTCTGCATGTGGCCACAACAGTCAGAGCTGAGCTGATCCAAAGCCAGGAGCCAGGAGCTTCTGGGTTTCCCATGTAGGTTCAGGGTCCCAAGGCTTTGGGCCATCCTCTGCTGCTTTTCCAGGCCACAAGCAGGGAGCTGGAAAGGAAGTTAAGCAGCCAGGATGCAAACCTGTACCCATATGGGATCCTGGCTCATTTAAGACAAAGATTTAGCCACTAGGCTATTGCGCTGGGCTCTAGAGCAGAAATGTACAAAAATAACTTTATTTAAAATGGAGAATTACAGAAAGAAGGAGAGACAAAGAGAAAGAGGTCTTCCATCTGCCACTTTACTTCCCAAATAGCCACAGTGGGTGATTTTATAATCATTCTTTTGTAATGAAGTAAAAATGAAACAATTGGATGTTGTGCAAAAGCTTGTGATGATTTGTGTATAAATAAAGAAGGCAACTTTTCTGAGTTGTCCATTATGAGCATCATGCTGTAGTGGTCCATGCCTCTTCTGTCTCTCCCTCATATCTTCCCTTTCTTATCGTTTCGCCGATCCATGCATCCTTTGCAAGCTCTCGAGTCAGTTGGAGCAGACCTCTGGCATGCAGTCATTATGGAAAGCACTATGGAAGATCCTGAGGAAATTGTAAACAGAATCATCATGTAAACAATTTCTTCTCTGGCTATGTATGCAAAAGAAATGAAATCACAAATCTCTCCACATATGCACTCCATGTAGATTAGAGCACTATTCACAACACCCAAGATAAAGACATAATGGGTGCACATCAATGGAAAAAATTGGATTAAAAAATGTGGTACACCTGTTCAGGAATTACTTAACAGGTAAAAGGAGAAGATGGTGCCATTTGCCATAACATAGATGAGTCTACAGGACATCATGCTAAGTGAATTAAGGCAGATATAGAAAGAAAAGTATTGTGTAATCTCATTTATACACAGAGTCTAAAAGAAAAAGTAGTCAAATACCTAGAGACTATAAAACGGAGGTTATAGGATAGGGGTAGGAAGTGGCAAAGGTAGGTAAAAAGGTACAAAGTAGCATATATATTGAATGAATAAGCCAAAGATTTATTATACAGCATGAACGGATTTTGGTTTATAGTGCTTCTACTCAGTTTTTATTAATTAAATGAGTAAATGCAGCTTCTTTTGTTATGGAAACAGAAATGACTGATCTAAGTGATATATTAATTTGTTCAATTATAATAATCCTTTTATTGTATCTATGTCTAGTAACATCATGTAAAGATGTTAAATTTATACAAAAAAAGTTTATTTCAGGAAATAAAGAAAAAAAATACCATTTCTACTTCTAGAGGTAGGAGAAGAGACTATAAGGGCTCAAAGGAACTCACAGATTGATTGAAATAAACCCATTTATAACCATGAGATCCAACATACATTTTGCATTCATTCACTCCCAGTTTATTCCTGTATTATATCAAAATACTACAATAGGTGCTCTCCAAGGGGCATGCGTTTTATTCTGGATTTGCAATAATGAACAACACATTAAAAATCATTTAGGCAAAGGTGTTTCTGAACATAAACCCAAACATTCCAGACTGCAGGATGAAACCTTCAGCAGTAAATGGAAATTATCAGACACATTCTTCAACTTACAAGAATCACACATTGATTGTGGGCATGCTGACTCTCCATTGACCTGGATGAATCGAGGGGAGGCATGGCAGTGCTATGGTTCCTGGGCTTCTGCATTGGCAGCAATGCCCTCTATGCCTCTGTCCTCAACCTGACGACGGGCAACTTCCTTCTCTTCCAAACAGTATTTATCTTATTGAAGCTTCCATTCCTATTTAAAGTGCTCATGGCATGTGTTTTAGTACTTGAATTGCATACTTTTTAATGTTACATGTTCTTTAAACATGTTAATATTAAATATTGCATATGGTGGTTATTTTAATTTTTATTGAAATATAATCAAAATGATATGTGCAGAAGTTCAGTATACAGTTCATGAATACAAAATGTATGTAGGATCTCATGGTTATAAATGAGTTCAATATCATTTGTTATATTTAGAAACCCCATTCAAAGCTGCCTCACTGTTCCCTGCCCTATCCTGTTATCTCAGGATATCAAAGGAAGAACAGGGATGGAATGGAGGAGAATCAGAGGTGCACAACTCACCTGAAGCACTTACACTTCTGCTTTCTCATGTAACAATCTGAGAATTTCTCTCTGTATCTCTTCTCTGTAATGCTTTCCTTCAAATAAAGGTAAACTAAATATTTAAAAATACTTATAAGCTCATCTTAAAAATAACTGAAAAATGTTAAAGAAAAAGAAAACCAAAACATGGGGGGAAAAAGGCATAGGAGAGAAACACATTCCCTGCAAAGAAGGAGGGTGAGGGATTGCCGCCAAATTCTCTACAGAATCTATCTAAAGCAAGACAGCATGGTGCTCGCTTGGGCAGCACATATACTAAAATTGGAACAATGCAGAGATTAGCATGGCCCCATGTGCAAAGATGACATGCAAATTGATGAAGCGTTCCATATTAAAAAAAAAAGACAGCATGGAATAAAAACAGTTACAGTGTTGGAAGAAATAACAACCAATCTTGAATTCTGTGCCTAGTTTAACCACTTTTCAGAGTTAAGATGGGGAACATATTGTCTTGAACATTGCAGAATTATTAGAGGGAAGATGATACATGCTAGAAACTCAGACCTACACACACACACACACACACACACACACACACATACACACACACACTCAGAGATGCACACACGAAAGAAGGAACAAATGAAGGTAAAATTTATTTTCTGCTTTGAACTTTTTTGCTGTTCTAATAAACATCATTTTGATAAAGATAATAATAACATCTACATTGGATAGTTATAGCTTACATGTGAGTCAAAGATGTATGACTTTAATAAATAAAGGATTAGAAGAAAAGCTTGTGAATACTCTGTTATACAGTGATTACATTGTCCACAAAGTATTACAGTGTATTGAAGTATTGAAGATGGACTGAGCTGGATTACAAATTTATGTTTCAAACACTAGCAAAATCATTAAAAAATATTTTGAACAAAGTGTCAGTGGTAAGTTAAAAGAGAGGAGAAATATGAGATGTAATTTGCTCAATCTAAACAAGAGAGGGCTGGAAGAGAGACAACTATAAAATATGAAGATTGGGGTCAGCATTGTGAAGTAATGAATAAAGCCACTGCATGTGATGCAGGCATTGTATATAGGCACCAGTTCATGTCTCATATGCTCTGCTTCCAATTCTGCCTCATGCAAATATTCTTTGGTCCCTGACACCAATGTGGGAGATGTGGAAAATCTCCTATCTTCTGAAAGTGTACTTTTAAATCAAGACGTGACTTGTGGACCCGGCATCAAAACTGGTGACTCAGTGAGGCTTATTAAGTTTCCAGGGAACTTCTTGATTTTATCTATAGAACTGAGAGCAAATCAGAGACCAGAGCCCTGATGTAGGCCAATGAAACACACTTCTTAGAATGGTTAAAATAAAAAAAAAATCTTAGTCTGAACTCTTGGTTGGTGCTCTGACCAGCAGGGCGAGTAACGTGGACAGGGAGAGGGTTTGGGGATGAAGCACCAACAAGAGACCAGTGATGGTGGAAGTCTCTGAGAAGTCTCACTTTATTGCTCCTTCACCTCTTCTTATATACTCTCCCCATCCCCAAGTCGTAATTTAGCCAGGAAATTGGATACAAATGAGTCCAAATAGTTTAGGTGTTTTTAGCCACAAGCCCAGTTCCTGTTCATGCCCACCTATGAGCACTAACCAACTTCTTCACCCACAATAGGTTGGGATTTGGAAAAACCGAATCTTTCTTGTATTGTTGGCTCTAAAACAAATAGCTGCAGCTACTCTGCAAATTCTTCTGCACTTTCTAGAAAAGTTCAACATATATTTAATCATATTACCCAAAAATTCACCCATGGCATTGATTAGAGGTAGTGGAAAGTCGTATTCATCTAAAACTCTGTACGCATGTTTTTATAATTGCTTTATTTATAATGGGCATACTGCAAGCCAACCAAGAATTCTTTGTTGTGTTCAGTGAAATCAAGCTTAGTACTTCCATACAATGGAATACTACTCTGCAATTAAAGCAGTCAACTGGAAATTGTTAATACATTTTTACACATGCTTGAATGGGTCTTGTGGGAAAGAAGCTAAGCAAAAAAAAGTTCTCACAAAGTGCAATTTCATTTACATAGCATTTTTTTCAACTGAATACTTGTAGAAATGGCTAACACAGGAGTAGTTTTCAAGAATTTGCAGAGTGTGATGAGATGAATATGGAGATTAAATATGTTCTTTTACAGAGAAGAGAATTTCATGCATTAATGCCTAATATGTGGTAATTATGTGCATCTATGCATGTGTTAAAATGTTGTAAAATTGTAACAAATATGTATCACATTATAAAAATGTTTGCAAGCATAAATTATGAAATCCGAATGAGAGCTATGGTGTAGAGAATCATGAGTACAAATATCAATTTCCTGGTTAGATAACATTGACTTTTAAATAATATAAGTTAAGTGCATGCTTGGTTGTGAGTACACAAGTCTGTACAAGTTTTTAACGTTTATTTTTATGAGTTTTGGAAAGCAGAGCAGCACATAAACGCAGCAAGAATGAGAATGAGAGTGAATGTGAAAGAGCAATAGTGCAAACAAGTGACAGACTTTTGCACTTATTTGTTTCTTTCTTCAGTGCTTTTAAGTCCTGATTGGGCAGGTTTATACACAGAACCAGGAATTCCATCCAGCAATCAGCATGAGTGGAAGTCACCCAACTGACTGAGACAATTTCCAGTGCCTCCAATTCTGTCTTCATTGAAATCTTGAATTTCACTGGACACTTCCAGAGTGACTGCCATATATAATTACTAGATGATACATTCAAAACAATGAGGAAAATAGCTATCCGACCTGGATATATTTCATAGTTGGATTTCATGGTGTGTGTGCTGCATGACTGCTATGAGGAACAGGGCTCTTACTCTGTAGTCTGCACCACTTCATCCAGCATTCACTAGAAAGAGCATATACCCCCCTTTCTTGTATTGTTTTCATATTTAAAACTATGAGGGAGGGCCCACCATCTGAATACCAAATGGCCACTACATCATAATACACTTATATACTATGAAGTTAAGCTTATACCTGAAATGAGTGGCCACACCATTGTAATAACTGGAGATGAATAATAAGAAGGAACTAAAGGGAGAGAGGAGGGAGAACGAGTAGGGGAAAGGATAATCCCCTATACTTAGAAATCTGTATTATGGAAAAATCTTTATTAAAAAAATGCATGCTAAAACTTATGACTAGCATATGAAACAATAAGAAAGATAGATTCTCCCTGGCACAAACATATACAATATGAAACATTAATGACTTTTTTCTTCTATTTCAGTTTTAATTTTATGATATAATTCAATAGAGTCTGGATTTTCCTTTACCCCCTCCCCAAATACTCTCCCCACCTGACTGATTTCCTCCATATTATTATAATAGTATGAAAACATGTAGGCCTTAGAACTAATATTGTTGGGATGGTGCAGCCTCAGCCTGAGGTGTTAGCATCCTCTATGAGTGCTGATTCAAGTCCCAGCTGCTCGATTTCTCTTCTAGCTCCTTCCTAATGTACTTGGAAGAACAGGAGATGATTGTCTAAATCCTTTGGTTCCTGCACCCATGTGGAGAGCCAGAAGAAGCTCCTGTCTTTTGGCTTTAGACTCGTTTTTCCCCATCCATTGTAGCCATTTAGGGAATGAATCAGGAGATAGAAGAACTCTGACTCTCCTGCTTTCTCTGTTGTAACACTGCCTTTCTAAGTAAGTAAGAAATTAAATAAATAAATAAACAACCCCCAATATAATAGTGTAGACCATGCAACCTAAAAATACTTTTAGTAATTCAATTAATATGTGCTGTGAAATTTGGAATACGAGATAAGTTTCACATAAGCCCTGCCCTCAGAAAAATATTAAAGTACTCAGACAATGCCTACCATGAAGGAAGGAAGAACCCCCAGTGAGGGATATAGGGCAATGGTATAGGGAAAGGTTGAGGAGGGACGCAGGTAGGTATTGACGAAAGGCAGGTGAGATGAAACCTCAAGGAGACAGACTACCTCCAGCCTTAACAATCGCTAATTTATGCAGTTGTGAAACTTTGTGCGAACCAAAGTTGAAAATTGTGAAAGCCATAAACTCAAAGATGAAAATCCATTACTGGTCAAAATACATTTCACACAGGCTTGACTTAAAATTTATCAATTTGTAGTCATCAGTCAAGTAATTGATTTAACAACTATTCATTAAACTAGATGGATATTCTAATTCCAGTTTTCTTCATGTGTCCTGGGGGAGAGACATTAGAATCCTTATCCCCAATGTTGTAGACACACACAAAATACAAGATTATTTGGGGGCCAGTGTGTTGGCTCAGCGGCTAATTTGGGTGCCAATTCATGTCCCAGCTACTCCACCAGCTGCTCCACTTCCCCTCCAGCTCCCTGCTTATGGCTTGGGAGTGGAGAATGTCCCAAAACCCTGGTACCCTGCACCTGTATGGGAGACCTGGGGGAAGACTCCTGGCTTCTGGCTCCAGATCAGCTCAGCTATAGCTGTTGTGGTCACTTGGGGAGTAAACCAGCAAACAAAAGATCTTTCTGTTTCTCCTCTCTCTGTAAATCTGCCTTTTCAATAAAAATAATTTTTTTTTAAAGAAAGAGGCAAGACTATCTGGACAAGACAATTTACTTGTACAGCAGGCTGTGTAGCTGCCTTTAAATCCAGATAGCAAACACAGGATGGAAGGTCTGCCCTGACTTTCACTCTTAATGCAAGAATCAGGGTTGGAGATGTGTGTTCTGGCCTCATTGGGTGAGGCTTGGGGTTACAATCAGTTTAGAGACTACACAGAAAGAGGAAGTGGCACGGAGCAGAAAGAGGAAGTGGCACTAAGTGCAAGAATTTCTTTCTTCCCCTCTCTTGGCTGCCAATGTGCAGCTGTAACAAAGCTTATGTATGAAACAGGATGCAAAAGATAGCTAATTTGCTGATACAGCAAAGCTCATTATGAAATGAGATGCAAACATGGGGCAACAATTGATGTGTGGTGTTAAGGAAGAGGTGCTAACTTACACAATTCTCAGAATCTCTAACTTACACCATTCTTAGAACACGGACTTTTTTGTACAAGATAAGATCAAAAGAGTCACAATCTAAAATAGAATCACTTGGGAAGAGGATAGTATGTATGGAACCACCGCACTGTTTTACAATTCTGTGAATCCCAATGTACTAATAAACATGTATGGAGAACTGAATAGAAAAACTGCCAAAATATTTGCAATATACATAACTATCAAAGGGCTTCTATTTTGGAATATATAAAAACTAATACAAGGTGAATCAACATTCAGCCTCACAGAGTGCCCACATCCCACAGCGAATGCAGAGGATCATTCCTGGCTTTGGCTTCTGATTCCCGTCTTCTGCAGTGCACACCCTGGGAGGCAGTGATAGACTCAGGCAGTGTGGTTTCTGCTGCTTATGTGACAGTTATAGACTGCATATCTGATAATGACTGCAACCTTGACATGTTCCCAGTTATTGCAGGCATTTTGGGAATGAGAAGTTCCCTCCTATTCAAAAAATAAACAAAAGTTTGAAAACATACACAGTTAAATGAAAAAAAAGTTAAAATTTAGGTAGACATTTTAGGAACACATGAATAGCTAATAAATACAAAAAGATACTCAAGTTCATGTCATTAGAAAATGCAATTAAAACACATTGTATAGCAACTCACACAGATAGAATGACTAATGTATAAAAATTGTTGGTAGAAATGTGAAACAATAAAACCCCAAAACTCTGGGAGAATTACTTAAAGAGTTAGTAGCATAGTTTTCTAAGTTCCTGCAATTTCATTCCAGGGTAACATCCAAGAGAATAAAATATACATGAATAAAACATATGAAAATGAATGTTTGCAGAAGTTTTATAAGCCCTAAATTAAAGAGAAAATGTATTTATCGATATGAATGTAATTACAGCATGCTACAATTATGTAATGAAATAATACTTGATTATCTCCAGAAATGATGCTATTTGGAAGAAGAGATGAAAAGGGCACATTATGTTTTTTAAAGATTTATTTTTTATTTGAAAGGCAGCATTACAAAGAAACGAGAGATGCAAAAACAGAGACAGCTTCCATCTGCTGGTTCACTTCCCAAACAGCCACATGATGAGAACTGGTCTGTCTGAAGCCAGGATCCAGAAATCTTCAACACAGAGTGTTGGGGACCAAACTCATAAACTGTACACTTGGAAAATCTTTAAGTCACTCGCTGTAGTAATACCCTAATTAAAACAATAAAAGGGTTAAAGAAGCAAGGTGTAAAATCAATATATTTGCATGCAATATGTAACTTCAAAATCTTCGTGATAGCTAAATTAATCTAGTAAATGCTGTGAATAATTTCGAATATAAGGTAAGTATAGCACAGGTCCTGTCTTCAAAGAACAGAAAGACTAAGGACATTGGAATCCTACATTGAGGGATGAAACAGCCCCTATTAAGGGAGAACCAGGTGAAATGGGTAGGGAAAGGATGGGGTTGGAAGCAATCTGATCCTGATTGGAGGGTGGGGGTAGGTTAAAAAAACCAAAAGCAGATAGGTTACTTCCAACTTTAAGTAGCAGATACAGATTTATGTGGTTAAAAAAACATCATTCTGTGAAAGCTTAAAATCGCTCAAATAATAAACTTTTGGAAATTTTATTAAGCTGAAGGGAACAATTTAATGTATTCCATAGATGCAATTCTTCAAAGATAATATTTTCTCCCATTTTTACTCCCTTCTTTAAGCCCCGTCTTTTTTCTTTAATTTTATAGCAATGTTTTCAACTTTATAGTCACTTGTATAATGCTCCACTAACCATCATACTCACTATGTAAAAAGTAGAATGACCACTGTACCACAGGGATATACACAAGGGCTATAAGCAATATTCCAATAATAAGATATCTTTTTTTTATTTTTTTAAAAAATGTTTTATTTATTTTCATTGAAAAAGGCAGATTTACAGAGAGAAGAGGAGACAAAGAGAAAGATCTTGCATCCACTGGTTCACTCTTCAGATGGCTGCAGTGGCCAGAGCTGAGTCTATTGATTCTGATGCCAGGAGCCAGGAGCTTCTACTTGACCTTCCATGTGGGTTCAGGTACCAAGGACCTAGGCAATACTGTGTTACTTTCCCTGGCCATGAACAGAAAGCTTGCTTGGAAGTAGACCAGTGCGTGATAGGATGCCAGTGTTTGCACATAGAGGATTAGCCTGTTGACCACCATGCCAGTCTCTAAGTTTCTTTCTTACACATTGAATGATGAAATACCACCAAGCCATAAAAAGGAATGAAATCCTGTGTATTGCACAAAAATTATGCAACTGAAGACTATTATATTTAGTGAAATGAGCCAGTCCACAAAATACAAATATTGTTTTCTTTTATGTATGTTAGGTAACATAGTATACAAAAAAGGAGAGGAAGTAAGAAACTTAGAAATGGCAATCTGTGTCTTGTCAATGAGGATCTTTGTCAGGTTTATATTAAAATTTATCAGTTGATATTTATTAGTGGAGTCATTTATTCCATAAACATTTATTAAAATAGGGAGATATCCTAAGAACTACCAAAATTAAGAAAGAGTTCTCTTTTGCAAATGGAGTGAATTGGCATCCTAGTAATTTAACTTTTAAGATTTATTTATTTGTATTAGAAAGGAAGATTTACGGGAAAAGGAGATATAGAAAGAAAGGTCTTCCATCCATTAGTTCATGTCTGAAGTAGATGCAGTAGCTATAGCTGAGCTGAAATGAAGCCAGGACTCAGGAGCCAGGAGCCAATAACCAGAAGCTTTTTTCAGGTTTTCCATGTGGATGCAGGGTCTCAGGCTGTGGGCCATCCTCTATTGTTTTTCTCAGGCCACAAGCAGGGAGCTGGTTTGGAAGTTGAGCAGCTGGGACATGAACCAGCACTCACATGGGATTCTGGCAAATACAAGGCAAAGATTTAGCTACTGAGCCATCAAGCAAGGCCCTGTTAGTTTTAAAGAAGCAGAAATTATGGGGCATACACAAAAGATATTTGTGAGTAATGGAGCACTTTTTTAGTTTCTGTCAGTCAAAGGAATTCAGGATTTTCCTGCACTGTTTCAAGCCTTCTGTGCAAGGTGGAAATTTACAAATTACAGTCCTTATTTCTGGTGTCCAAAATCTCCCATGATATAGGATGAAGCCTCTAAGGAGAGAGGGCTGAGAGACACTATATGTACATCTGGCCAATGTGTGTTGTCTACTTATTCACTTTTCTTCATGAGGAAGATAATTGTCTCAGCTGTTTGAAGATCAGGGTCTGAAGTTGACAGAGGTTAAAAGAATTTCTTGAACTGATGGGGACAAAGCTGGTTCTGAAAGCCATCCAGGTCACTCTATGCCTGGTTGATCACTGATATCTTCACGGTTCGCTGGGGCAGGCTGTGTCCACTGTCACCCACCTCAGGAGTATCTTGTAGGGCCCTCTGGAGAACCTCCTTGAGCGACTGTCCTCGCTGCTGCAGCCTATAGGAACCCACGAAGAAGTAAATGATGGGATTGGCACTGCTGTTAACACAGGACAGGAAAAACGTAACCACTTGGAAATGGAAACTATAATTGCTTGAAAAAATTTCATTCCCCATTAAGTAGATCCAAGTAATACCACAGGGCAGACCACAGAGCACGAAGACTAGCACTGTGAGGAGAATGGTTACATACAGCCGAGTCATGGGCAACCTCTGTGAGCTACGGACCCTGAGCAGCAGAGCCAGGCTGGATCCACAGAGAATCAAAAATAAAAGCAGCAGCCATGCTGCAGCAAAGGAGTTAAATATCTGACACCAAATATTTTCACTATAACTAACAGTGGAGAGACAACTGTTTACTTCCAGTATGCCCAGGGGCAGGGACAGGGCCCAGATGAGGGCACACATGATAGTTGACAGGCTTTTGTGTCTGTGGCAGCGGTACCAGATGGGCCAAAGGACAGATAGGCAGCGCTCAGCACTAATGGTGCTGAGGATGCCCAGGTCCACAAGGTAGAGAATGGCTTCCATAGTAATTAAGAATTTAGACTCAGGGGTGTTCATAGAGATAGCAGGGAAGGATCCAGTTAGAAACATCAGTGAATCCACAACTTGGCAGCAAAGGAAAAGGAAGTCGGCCACAGTCAGATGGAGGATGTAGGTGTAGAAAGTGTTTTTATGCATGTGGAAACCAAGGAACCAAAACACAGTCCCATTTCCCAGTATCCCAACCAGGGCAATGCCAAGTATCAGCCAGTACAGGATCCGGAACGCCTTGTCAGATGCCGCAGAAAGGGTTGTGATTTCGGTCAACTGGGCAGGGATGCTTGAATTCATGCTCAGAAACCCACCAGTGGTGTCCCTGGGAACACAAACAATAACTAGAGTCTGTTGCATGACTTTCATTTCCAATATCATCAGGAGATATGGAGATTACTCTTCCAGGACCAGGAGCAACAAGGACTTGGACAGGTATCCATATGGGATGCAAGTGTAACAAGAACTGACTTTACCAAATGCATGACAACATTGACCTCAGTAATCTTAATTCTTTACATCACACATATACTAGTGTTCTATACTGCACTGAAAATAATAAACTCAAAAATGTATTAATACTTTGGTACTTGCACTTTTTTTTTAATTCCTGAACTCTATTGCATTTCCAAACCTTTTGTGGTTATAGTGAGGCAATTTCCCCCCAAAGTGACACTAGATAGAGATGTACATACAAAACAGAAGAGAGTGAATGAGAAATTGACCCAATAATTTTTAGTTTCAGGTAATACGTACATGATGAGGCTATGGGAAAAGATAGGTTTTATCCCATGTCATCAGAACAGTTAGCTAGGTTTTTTTTTCTTATCTAACTTCTGGGCTCCTTTTGCTAAGGTGTAAACTCGCAGAAGAGTGTAAGTTTACTGAAGGTCACCATTCCTGTCCTGTAGCACATTCCTACGGCCACAACTACAGCAGAATTCTACACTCCTCTCTCACAGATTGTCCTTTCCATGTCCTTGTAGGAATGGTATTAGATTGTCACTATTTTTTTTATTTATTGGATATAATTCTACTTTGGTTTGTCTTATGTCTTCTCATGGCTTTGTAAGCTGTCTTTTTAAAAACTTCTCCCAAGATTCTCCAGAATCTGCCTTGAGGCTTTCACTGACATACTTATTATAAATATAAATATATATTACAAAAACATGGAATAGAAAAATTATGAAAGTTGAGGTTTTATTATTTAGCTTTGAAGAACTTTGCACACTAATTACATCAACACAGAAAAGAAAAAGTACTTCTCTCAACAGGTTAAGACTTGTATGGTTGAAAGGAAAGGGAGATAAAGGAGAGTGCATAGAACACAGTTGGCCCCATTCAGTCTCTACTGCAAGCCTGCAAAGATGATGAGTCTCACTAATGAGTGTATCTCAAGATGTTTCATGTTGATGTAGGATAAGAGGGAAAGTGCCAAATTGCCATCGAAACAAGATGATCCTGGGCAAACTCTTACCTTAGCACCATTCTTCCTGCTGCGGGTGAGGAGTTGGAAAGGAAGAACTATCCTGGGATGCCAAATAGTGAAGGATGCTTTTCCCCCCTCTGGACAGAAAGGTGCCTATGGGAGCTGTGGGGAACGTTGGTAACTGTGTGAGTCTTATCAAGATGTTGAACAACCCTGTGATTTCCTGTACAGGGGCCCTGGCAAATAAGAGTGAGAGACAAGAAACTCATGAGCTAATTCTTAGTGTTTCTCCTCACTCCAACCACTTATCAACCTCTGTGAATTCTATCATGTCTGACTGACCCTGTTTCCTCCTGTGAGGATCCTGTGTATTTCATTGCTCACTGTGAGTCCATGCACAAAGCATGAAAATTAAGTACGTTTAACAGCATACAAAATTCTGGTGTTACCTCTTTGACATCCAAGGCTCTCCATTGTATGGCTCACCTGATATTTCTAAATGAAACGCAGGAGTTATGGAGGAACATTGGTTTGTGTTCATTTAAAAATATTGCTGTGTATTTATAATGTGCCAGGCACTGTTGTAGGCACAGGAAACACCCCATAAAAACACACAAGATCTTGCCTCTTTACACTCAAGGAGGAACCCAGTGAGCTCGTGCAGGAAGTGTATGTTGGTGGAGGGGACTCTGTGACAGCCTTTCCTGGTGCGTTGGTATAATAGACAATCACACATATGTCTCCGGAATTCAGCCCTCCATGAGAATGATACATTGCCTTAAGATATTTTCATAATTCTATCCAAACAGGCTCTGTTTTGATTCTCTCCTTCCCCAAGAATTAAAAACAGCTTATTGTTTGAAATAGTGTTTGCTCAAATAGATATAAATGATCAATTTTGTTACTACTTATCTTCCCACTTTACATGTCACATTTTCCATTTCTCAAAGCATATTCGTGAGTTCGTTTTTGACACACTGTGTGGTATAATTGCTCATTTCTCCTAGTGCGTTGAAGGTCTTTCTCTCGAGTGCCAATGTCACAGTTGCTGCATAGGACCTCAGTCAAGTTCCCACTTGCTTAGTGATATGCTTATTTTCTTCATGAGATCTTACTTTTTTCTCCTCTCTTGTACATATTCCCTGACTGTGTCTAAAGTCTTTCATTTTCACAAGAGGCTTTGGACTTGTGTAGATAATGGGGATATCCAATGATTTGATTCTGCTGTTTTCTATTTTTACCATCTGAAGGAAGAAATAACATCATTAGGATTTTGTAGGATTGTTTCCATGATTTTTGAACTAATCTATTGATAGATGCTCTGGGAAGAAGCATATAGTATCTACTATATGTATGCTAGTGCTATCATTTATATTGTTTTCTGTTTAGAGGAATATATCTCAACATACGCTGAACATTCTTTTATGGTTATACACATCCTCAGGTTATATTTCTTATTTTAAATGTGTTTTGCAAGTTTTGTCAGTTTTCCAGTGTTTACAAAACATTAATTTGTGTAGCAGATCTTAAACTCAATTTTTAAATTCCTAATTTCTGTGTTTTATTTCCTTTTAAAAAATTTGTTTTAGGAGAGAATCAGGATGGTAGAATAGGGTAAGGAGACATTTAAACAGAGAAACATTAGCCAGTGTGAAGCAGAGAGAGTACATTCCATGAAACAGGAGAGGAAAGAATAACAGCAGAGAAGCACTTGGACTGAGACACAGGAAAGCAGTGGACACAATGGTGTGATGTTGCAGTGACTGATACCCCAACGGCATTCAGCGAACTGTAATATGAACTCCACCAGCATACAGAACTCCACCAGCAACAAGCTGGAATGGGACATTCACTAGGAGCTTTAAAGGTGTACCCAGACAAAGAACTGCCCATCCAGCTGGTGTGTTTGATTTGACCAGAAGCAGAGACAGAGCAGCAGATCCCAGACAGGCAGTGCAGGAACAGGGTGGATTTCACAACACAGTTCACTTCCTGTAGCCATGTCAGGCATCACTTTGTTCAAGGAAGGATGGACAATGGACAATACTGTGCATGCACTGAGCTGGTGAACTCATTTCTGGCTCAGTGAACTGCAACATCATGACCTCCTACAGATTGCACCCAACACAGGTCTGAGTAGCCCTCAGATCTGACAGCCAACAGATCAAGAACTCTAGTAGTGGCACATTAGGCTCCATTTTGTACAGTGTGGCAAAGGTTTTAAGAATGTAAGGACAACAGTGAACTGTGCATGAGCTGAGCTGGGAGCAAAGTCACTAAGCTCAGTGCATTGCACTAGTCACACACGGAAAATAATACTGACTTTGGCATCATATGGGTCAAAATAGGACTGTGTGCCAGGATAGATTGGGTTGTAACATCCAACCATAATAACTGGAATGGGTTGAAGACAAGTCAGGAAAGGCCATTGTTTTTGCTAGATCAGGAGGTGGACTGAATAGGGCTGACCCATGGACCCACCCATGTGCACAAGATCTGGCATTGGGAGAGGTTCAGATGGAGGAACCTGGGAAACTCCTCTGTCAGGCCACAGACCCTGCAGGTGAGCACAAGTACCAAAACAGGGAGCAGCCCAGATCAGACCAGGGATTGACACCCAGCAGCATAAATTTGGTGCAGGTCAGGGTCGAACCAGGCAGGACCAGCCCACATCACCTGCTGGCAAATCCGAGCACCAGAATGGAGTGTGGCTCAGGCTGGGTCCAGTTGCAGCACACACCAGGACACATTATGGCTCGGACTTGGTGCTGACTGGGCTGGGCTGGGCTTTAGCCCCCACCAACTTGAGCTGGAATTGGGGATGGGCAGAGTCTGGCTAGGTTACAGCACACATCGGCAAAAGCTGAGGTTGGCAGGCCATGCCAGACTGGGTTGTGGCACCTAACCAGCACACCCAAGACCTACGGGAGAGGGGCAAAGCTGGCAAGGGGATGTGGAGGCCTCCCCTGCTGGACCACCACTCCCACTGGAGAGAGTGAGTTGGGATGGGGCAGACCAGACCAGGCAGTGCTACAGTATCTGTGGTCCTCATGTGAACTAGATCAGGGAAAAGCCCGGCTGAGTTGACTGTTCCTACTGGTGCATGCACAAGCCAGAATGAGAGAGGGTTGGTTAGGCTTTGCTTCAGTATTAACTGACAGATGCTGGTACTGGGGACTAATTCTGTTAAACTGCAGATCCACCTGGAAAGTGCAGAATCCGAGAATGGGAGTGGACCCATTAGGGAAACAGTGGACACCTCCCTCTTGGGTTGCCACTTTAACTGGTGAGCATGAGAACCAGGACTGGGGCAGGCATAACTACAAAGAGAGTGGCACCTGCCAGGATGAGTGTGGGCTGGATAGTGGGGTTAGCTGGGTTGAACTAGGCTTCATTGCCCATTGACATATATGAGAGCTGAATGGGATATGAGATGGTTTGGACCAGTCTACTGTACACACTGCCTGGCATGGGAACCAGGGCAGGTGATGGGCCTGGTGTGGATTATTGCAGGTATCTCTGACTAGGCTGCAGCTCCCACTAGTTTGTGTGAGGGCCTAGTGTGTGGTTGGCATGATTGAGCTGGGCTATACCATCCATTGGTTTTGTGTAGAAGGCAGACCTGGAAACAGAACTGACCGAGCAATTGCTACTACCAGCATGTTTAAGTCGATGGGGTGACAGTCTGTGCCAGACCCTGTATTGGTAAAAACACATGAGAATCAGGTCTGTCCCAACTGAACTGAACTGCTGGACTCAGAAGCCTAACCATGGAAAGAATTGCAAGTTCCATGGTCTGACCATGGAGTGCATGAGTCAGAGCTGGGCCTCCTCAGAGGCTCAGATGGAGCAATGGACAGCATATACAGATGCACATGGATGACATGCAGTACATTGGAGCCTATGGAGAACACCTGGTACCATGACAGGGGACAGAACAAATTGATCAACTACCCAAGCCAAGTGTTGGCAGTGAATATCTGGGCAAACAGAGACTCTAGGGTGGACTATGTCAATCAGTGGATTCCGGAGCAATTTCATCGTTTTTGGAGTGGTGAGCTTGTCAGTAATTCAAAACTGTTGAACTATCAAAACCTCTTGAGCAGCACCATTAGGACATGCCCCATATCCAGGACCCAGGGTTAGTGTCAAGTGGCTGTCCTCCATTTCAGGGTTCAGAGGCATTTGGAAGACTGGGTGTGGCTTCTCTGCTTGTCTCCCCACCCATTGTCTTTCCGCAGATACAGGATAGAAAAAAAGAGAATGTAGAAACGGTGATTCTAACCCACCTTCCTATAGCCCTTGACTCTTATCACTCTAATAAACAATCAACAAAAATAAATATAATTAATTAAAAGATATACATAAGAAAAATATTAATTATTAATGAAACAATGCAATCCAAAAGAGAAATATAAAATATTTCCCCAATTTGTTCTAAATAATATATAGAGCACAAGGATGTATTTTTTTAAGATTTATTAATTTTTTAATTGCAAAGTTAATTAGGGAGAGGAGAAGAGACAGAGAGGAAGATCTTCCCTTTGATGATTCATTCCCCAAGTGACCACAACACCCAGAGCTGTGCCAATTTAAAGCCAGGAGCCAGGAGCTCTTCCAGGTCTCCCATGTGCTTGCAGGGTCCCAAGACATTGAGCCGCCCTCGACTGCTTTCCTGGGCCACAAGCAAGGAGTTGGATGGGAATTGGAGCTGCTGGAATTAGAACTGGCATCCGTATGGGATTCCAACATTTTCGAGGTGAGGACTTTAACTACTAGGCCACCATGCTGGGCCAGAAAAGGTACTCTATAACAGTGCAATGGAGATTTTAAGTTTTGATATTATTTACAGCTCTGTCATACTCTTGAAGAATAGTAATTTTTAAACTTGTTTTTGTTGCTATTTGTTGAATTTTTAAAATTGATTGCATTGTATTATGGGACACAGTTTTATAGGTACTGGGTTCCCCTAACCCTCCCCCCATGGTGGATTCCTCCCCCTTGTTGTGTGACCACAGTTCAAGTTCAGTTGAGATTCCTTCATTGCAAGCATATGCCAAGCATAGAGTCCAGCATCTTATTGTCCAGATAAGTTCAACAGCTTCTTGGGGAGACCTTCTCTGGTCTGAAGGTACAGCCAACAGAGTAAAATCCCGATCAATTAAAAGCCCCAACGTAACATCAGCAACAATATATAATGCTATGGAATTAATTGACATAGTAAACAATATGTTAAAATTAAATGCAATTTCTTAGCAACAACCTGTGACTACTTCATTGACATTTCAACAATTGAGGTGCAAAACAGTTTTAGGAGGGGTGTGCAGAGAATTCTTCAATACCTTGGTGAGGAGTACTTAATAGTACTTAATCTTTGTGTCCTACCTAGTAAGGTATGTGTGAGTCCATGCTGACCAAGCATTCCTTGTTGTTCCCTGCCTATCTATTCTAATTTGTGAGTGTGTGTGAGAATGTGAGTGTGAGTGTGTGTGTTTGGGGGGGGGGCTCTGGAGTGACCCTGATGGTTATTGCAGAGAGGGTGGGGACCCAAAGTTGGAACCAAGTAAGGACCAGAGAAAGCTCCTCTCCCTAGTCCCGAAGAAGTTTACTGTTCTTCTGATTCTGAGGACCACTCAGGGTTCCTCACTCTTGTTCCGATGACCTGTGATCGTATGAGGAAGGATTTGGGTTTCTCCCATCCTGTATGGTAGGTCCAAAGTGGCGGGGCGGCGGGGGGGGGAGGGGTATGTCCTCTGAGTTCTTGGCCTCCGAAGGCATTCTAGTTCCCCGTGGTCTCCTTGACAGTTGGGATGTAGTCCTTGGTGCCCATAATGATAGCCCTTGGTGGGGATCCGGGAGTCTCCAGCTTGGGATATAAGCCTCCTGTCCCCCTGCTCCACTCTGGTGCCCACCCCTGCTCTGGGCATATGACCTCCTGTTAAGAGGTTGTCAGGATTGCTCTTGATTCCCCCTGAGAGTCTTTGTAGTTTTACTACTGTCCAATGCTGTTTGAATCTATTGTCTATAAGTCACGTGTTATGTTCCTGATAGGTTACACTACACGGCTTATTCACACAATCAAAGGAGATGGAAGATTTCTTTGCTCTCCCTCCCCATTTCCACGTAGCACAAGATTTTGAAAGTATATTAGGTTTTACAATTTTTCAAAGCACATGGGTTGAGACTGTATTAATTACAAGTTCATCTGAGGAAGATTTACTGTCATTGGGAATCTTTAGGATTGATTCATGTCCCCAAAGCCCTGAGGGTTCAGCATGCAGCTATCTAAGCAGCAATCAAAGAACCAAAATCCCAGAGCTCCCCGGCCAGGCGGCCAGCAGGTGGAGCCTAGCGCCAAATGGTGCACTGGCCGCCCGATACTGGCAGCTCCCCACACGTGTGGTAGCCACTGTGTGAAAACCAGGCATGAGACACCACTGACGGGGGGACCCCCAGCCGCCATGCAGCGGCTGGAGGTCCAACATATTTGTTGAATCTTTTTAACCTAATGCAGGCATATGTTCGATTATTTAAGTGAACTGAAATTATGTTTCTGTAAAGGTTTTTTTTGTTTGTTTGTTTGTTTGTTTTTAATTTTGGAAGGAGGAGGGAGAGTGATAATGTTGCCTGGAATGATGATAGGGTGTTAAGTATCACTGTGCTTCTAAATCTTGTATTTATAAATCTATCATCCTTGTATTGTGAAATGTATGAAATGTATTCACTTTATATAAAAATAGTAACCATTATAGAAAATGTCCTGATATGTTGAAGAAAAAAATTAGTCAAACTCCAAAACAGAAAGACTGTGTATTTTAAAATTTTTGTATGAAGATACATTTTTAATCTAATGACTTTAAGAAAAAGGTTTATTTAAAAAATATTGGAAAAGCAGATCTATATAGAGAAGGAAAGATCTTCAATCTGCTGGCTCACTTTCCAAATACCTACAATGGTTGGAGCTGAGATAATCTGAAGCCAGGAAGCAGGAACCTCTTCCAGATCTCACAAGTGGGTACAGAGTCCCAAGACTGGAGCCATATCCACTGCTTTCTCAGACCACGAGCATGGTGCTGGATGGGAAGTGCAGTAGGTGGGACATGAACTGGCACGTATATGGGATCCTGATGCTTGAAGGGGAAGGATTAGCCAATCAATCATTTTGTCAGGGTTTTAATGACATTTCCGAGACACATTTATGTTTGTTGAACAATTAACAATATTCCAAATTGGAAAGACCAAGGACTACAAGAGTTCTGTGAATTTTGCCAAGTACTGATAGAAGGAATGGTACTTTTAATTAAGCTTTCCATGAAAATACACACAAAACATTTTCTATTCTATGCTTTTTGGCTAGCAGTACTTACTACCAATGCCAGACAAAGATAGTAGGAGGAGGAGTGCCAGTTTATAACTCAGAAACTATTATGATTAAAGCTGTAATTAAAATTTTTCTTAGAACTTTTGTTTTCTCTGTTACTTTGACATCTTGGGACCACATTGAACTTGAAACATGCCCTCTCCTAGACAGATATATCAAAATACTCCCATGAATATGTCTTCACATGCAAACCAACCAACGTAAAATCTATATTATATTTTTTGATTTTTTCATACACCATAAATAATGTTCTGCACATCTAATTACCACAGCAGCTACTAGGAAATAGAATTAAGTAAATCAAAATTTTAAAATGTGTGATTAGTAGAACTACAAGCCATGTACAAAATAAGCTACTGAAATTGTTTGTATCCACATTTTAAAATAATATCTAAAATTTTACAAATACAATGGAAAAATCTTGTAACAGAGTTGCTAAGATAAGTCAGTGCTAAGATAGAACAAAGAATCTCCAAGATAGAAGACAAAGACAAATACGTGGTTATTCTTAGTAACAACAGGAGGACGAAGAGAGGGAGAAAAGAGGAAGAAGAAGTAGAAATTGAAAAAGAAGCTGTAAGAGGGAGAGATGGAGAAGAAGGAGGAACAGGAAAATAAGGAAGAAGAGAAGAAGGAGAAAGGGAGGAGAAAGGGAGGGAAATGGAGAATAAAGAAGAGGAGGAAAAGGAGGAGAAGAAGGCAAAGGAGCAAAAAATGAGAAAAACTTAAAACAATGTTTGAGTTTATGGAGTACTACTGAATGATCCAACATATGTGTCTTAGGGGTTCCTGAAGGTGTAGATAGAGAAAATTAATTAAAAGGCTTGTTCAGTGAAATAGTAACATAAAATCTCCTAATTTGGAAAAAGGAAGGTATATCCAAGTATAGTAGACACATAGAACAAGACACATTACCTGAAAAGATTGTCATCACTTCACATTGTAATCAACTTTTCCACAGTGAAATATAAACAAAATCTTCCAAAATGTGCATGAGGGAAATTCCACATTACCTCCAGAGGATCACCAATTGTACTGAAAGATGATTATACATAAGAAACCTTAAAGTCAAGGAGATAAGGGGAGACATAGACCAAAACCTGAAAGAAGAAAGGGTGTCAGCTAGGAATAATGTACCCTGCAGAGCTCTCAATTATAAATGAAGGTGAAATAAAGACCTTACAAAACAAACAGAAACTGAAAGCAATTGCTACTACTTGTTTAGCGTTACAAATGATATTTAAGCATATATTACATACAGCAAAAAAAGAAGAAAAAAAGGTAGTTATCATTATGAAAGAATATGAAGCAGAATATCTCCTAACACACATAAAGTAAATCTAAAGCAAACAGAAATATATATGGAAAAAGGTTGCTAATTTTCAATAATAACTGAGTGTAAATGGCCTAAATTTTAAAAAATTATAACAAGCATTTTGGCATAATATATTAAAAAACAAAACTCACCTATTTGCTTCTCACATGAATTACACTTCACCAGCAAAGATACACATGGATTGAAGGAGAAAGGATACATAAAGATCTTCCATTCAAATCAAAAGCAAAAAGAGCAGGAGTGAAACCAGTAATGGAAGACAGTGTGCAAATTATTCAGAAATGTGAAAATAGATCAGCTGAGAAACAAGATGGCTGAATAGAGTAAGGACACATTTAAACAGAGAATCATTAGACAGAGTGGAGCAGAGGCTGTGATTCCAGGAAATAAGAGGTGGCAGATCAATGGCAGAGGTAGACCTGGAGACCTGTGGACATGGAGAAGCAGCAGAGATAGAGGAGCAGTGTGGTACTGGCCAGATAAGTCAGCAACCAGAGCTCTAACAGTGGTCAGGTTGGAAGGGGAGCTCACTGGGAGTTCAGGAGGTAAACTCAGATTTTGACTGCCTATCCTGCTGATTTGCTTGATTTGACCACAAAGAGAAGCAGAGTGGGAGAGCCTAAGCAGGTAGGTGCAGAAACAGGGTGATTTCAGGGCTCGGATTATCTGGTCCAAAGCTCTACCAGTGTCTCACTGGGTGCCACTTTGCCTACTGAGTAAAAGGCTTTGGTGGGGGGAGGGGGCAGTCCATCTCAACACATTGCACTGGTCTCACAGTAAAAGAGTAATGACTTGGCATCCTACAGATTCCACTCCAAATAGGTACGGGTGGCCTTCAGACCTAATGGCCAGCAGGCTCAGACCTCCACCAGTACCACATTGGGTGCCATTTTGTGTACTGAGGAAAAGGCTATGGGGATAAAGGAACACTAGCAAGCTGCACAGGCAATGTGACAAGAGAGAATTCATTCCAGCTCAACACTTTGCTCTGGTGTCACAAGAAAAATAGTACCAACTTGATAACCTATGTGTTCAACCCAAAATTGGTCTGGGTGGCCTTCAGACCTAATGGCTAGCAGGTTCTGGCAAAATCAACACCACGGACAACCTATTGATTTAGGACAGCTGGTATCTCCTTAATCCTGGGCACTACTTGAACCAGGAGTGAGAGAAAGGCTGTTCAGGCAATGGTGAGTCAGCAGCCCAAGATCATAGGGTGTGGAAAGTGGTGAGCCAGGAGCTGGGGCTAGGGAGACCTATGGAAGTAGACACAAGAGCCCAGGACTGAAATTCACTGGAATGAATGGCACAAATCATTGCAAATGAAGACCCAGATACCAAACACAATCAGTAAAACTGACCTGTTGACCAGTTGGCAGCACAGCTTAGAAACCACCCTTGAAGAGAGGAATTTGCTAACCAGAATAGCAGTGACCAAGAGTGAAAGAAGAGAAAGAGGCACAGTAATTATTACTGATGACTCCCTTGCAAATGAGCAAAATCCTTTGTCATCCTGAGAATTAACTGAGAGAATGCCTAATGCCTCCTGGATGCCAGGAGAAAGCAGAACAGGGCTCATTATTCACCCAGGCCTTCAGGAGAATTATTCCGCATGACCAGGGGAGACAGGCAGTCCCCAACACCAGCTAGGCAGTGCCTGATGTGAGTGTAAGTCAGAAATATTTGTCATCCTTGAGCTGCCTTTGTAATATATCCTCAGTGTTTGAACAGCTCATCCTTGCCCGAGTCCCATATGCTCAAAGGGAAAAGTGGCATGCGGTTTGTTTGACTTCCTTAGACAGGGAGACAACAAAGTCAATAGGTCTTGTCACCACTGCCCTGTCCTGCACCACAGACAACTAAGCAGGACAAGAGCTGTGGAGTCCAGGTGGTTGCAGGGCGTGCAGATTCTGGTCCCGCTCCGGTACTGACCAGCTGTGGCACTGTGGATCACTCCATGCCTGAACATGGAGGACAGGAATCCCAGGTTGAACCTGTTAAGATTGCTTCAGGCATCCTGCACTGATCACCACAAAAGGTCTATGTAACTTGTTATGATCTGTGTCTAATAAACTCGTAGGAGACACACAAGCACTGGCCTCAGAGACCACACAATTCGCAGTCCTGGTGTTACAAGGGGCTTTCTTGCAAACACTAAGGTTTTGTCATAAAGAGGGTAGAAACAAAGCCCTTAGGCTGTTCCTGGTATCCAAAAGGGCTTTGATTTGGAACATGATTCATATGCGCCTTGTTTTTTCCCTAATTATTCTACAATAAAAGCAGTGTGCAGATGGAAAAAATAAAGAATTAACTGAGAGAGACATCGAGGAAATGGGGGACAAAGAATTTTAAAAAGTTGTTACAAAGCTTCTTAACAACAAGGGTGTATACATAAGTTCAAGGTACTTAAAGAATTTGTCATATAGGAAATAGCAATACTGAAACAAAATCAAGCTGATTCATTAGAATTGAATGACACATAAAAACATTTCAATATTAGCATTTCAAGATGAAAGAGACTGATAAAATGCCCGAAAATGTTCAAAAGGATTGCCATCAAGTGACTCAACAAGAGGCAAATACTTGAATTAAAGAACTCCATCCATAACATGAACGAAATAATCTTTATCAGGCTTGGCTATGGCAGTCCTCCTTTACTTGGTTGGTTGTCTGTTCTGGTGCTCCAGCTCCAGCTATGGATATTCTTGTTCTAGTAACTCTAGGGCTGCTCCTTTCATATACCCTTATAATTAAGGACGAAAAAACAATGTTTCACTCTGGCTAACCTTGGTGTGCTTAACCACACTTCTTTATTTAATCTTGCCCATCTCTATCAATAGTCCTCTCATGAAGTGTTCCTTAGTTACTACTCTTTGAGTCATTTATTAACTCCAGGGGCCTCAAAGGTGTGTAAAAGAGAATAACTTTGAAGAGCAAGTAAAACATTGAATGCTGGGTTGATGGGGCTCAGCTCTGAAACTCAATGCCTGTAAGGTATTATTGGGGTCTCCCGTCCCTCAGAAGAAATCACCTGACACTGGAGAGCATCTCAGAGGCGCTTTATTCAGACCTTCCATTAAAACCGTTATGTCTGTTAATTCCGTTGCACAGAAGCCCCTCCCCCCCAAAACTCCTGGCTTATATATCAATCCTATCCAATTAGCTTAAAGATCACCAAGGCACGCCAATCAGGGCAAAGGGCCAATCATAGGGCAAGATGTATAGTTAAAAACACCGTATTAGTCTTTCCTCCACTCCATGAAGGTTGTTTTTAAGTTTTATTGGTCACACAGATGAAATATTTTAGATTTATTTTTCCTGGAATTTCTTACTATATTTCAAGATATAGTGGCATTATGCTACTTTGTTCTAATTTAAATATAATTTATGGCAAGAACTTTCAAATATTCAGTGAAGTTCTTCAGTTTTTTGTTTTTAAGAGAATACATGTAAACAATTGAAGTAAGCATGCTATCTATGAAATACTTGAAATTCATTATGTATACACATGTGATAAGCGATGTTAGATTACTGCACATGATAATATTAACAAATTAAAAGTATACTTATAACTTTAGTATTCAGAACTGACAACAATAGAAGAAATAGGAACAGAAAGGCTAATGTCTCACCTGGAGGATGAGATTTGAGTCTTAAAATTTGCATACACTCCTCAGAGACAATTTGAATTTGCATATACTTCTTGGACACTTGCAGCAAAAGAATACATGCACATGCATTACTGTTTTGTGTAAAAGGAAAAAGGAAAAGAAAATATGGTAGTTGTGACATGATGATCCTGGGATGGCTTTATGAAATACTTCAGTCTTTCCACAAGTACCACAATGAAAGTTTGTATCACTTGACATCACTACTTCAGTTTCAAAACAAAATACATCTAAAAGAATTACTTAAAGCAATCATTAGTTTCACTAACTGGCAATTAAGGGCTCCCTCAATGTAATTACTGTTTGAAAGGTGCACCAAATGGGTCAGAATGTGACAGGAGAGACCAATATGTAAGTGGAAATGGAGCAGAGTCAGAAACACCATCTCCATGTGGGATTGTGTTCAAAGGGCGCTGGTCCCTTGAGTTTCCTGCAGCTTCTACAGAGGAAATAACAGGAGCCCTCCAGCATTTAGCTGAGTCTCCTGGAGCCATTTCCCAAATGAGAGGCCAGAGAATTATCCTGTGGAATGACTCAGTCTCAGAAAGCTCTCTTTATCAGCAGAATTCATTTTCCTCCCTTGGTTTCCTGCATCCAAGGGATGCTGAAGCTTCCCTCAGAAAAGGAAGGAGACATGCAATGTGAGAGCTGGAAGCCCTCTGATGCTGGATTTCTGATAGGATCCATCTGAATTTTCTCTTTTCCAATCTGTCTCTTCATATTCTCAAATCTTTTTGTCCTGACCATTTAAATCAGCTGTCCTGTTTCCTCTTACATTCTTTCAGGAAGCAGGATGGCAAATAGGCATTGCTACCCAGGACTGGGTTCCTGAGAACCAGAGTTCCATTGCTTATTTGGTTACAATGTCACCTTCTTTCCAAATTTGAGTATCTGAATCATCTGAATCATTGTATGCAATGCAACAAGGTACTAGTATGTTCAGACTTAAGGAAATATACCCACACATAATAAAACACTATTTCCAATCCAGGGCATAAAAGACTGTGAAATTAAGGGTTAAACTTGCACAGATACAGGCCATATTTGCACAGAGAGAATGGTTGTCTAGATGGATGAAGAGATGCCTTTTGTACTGTTACTGTTAACATACAACATCTGAGTGTGAAATTCAGGGAATAGAAATAACATTTTTTTTTTAAAAGAACTCTACACTCCTCTTTCCTTATAATATGACGTGGGGGGTTTATTTGTATCCTATCAGAAACCAAAAGTAAAAGTCTTCTACAGATAAAGGATCTAGAAGTCACTTTCAGGTAGTAAATGGATGGTTAAGAATGAAATGGAATTAAGGCAAATGAAGACTACCCATTACATCTTCTTACATCCACATACTTCTTAGCATTTTCCTCTAAGTATCATTGAATCACTTCTCATCTTCATCAGTGTGTTATTTCTTTTTCTGCTTGCAGCTTGCTTCTTTCTTGTCACTATTAAGAAGCAATCATTCACATTCAGCAAAAAGAATTCAAAGAAAAATATAATTTTAAAAGGTAAGACCTATTCCTTTTGGTCACAATATGTTTTAATGCTCCAAAAACAGGCTTGATCGAGCAATAACCTTAAGGAGATGGTTTATTAGACCTCAACAAAAGGCCCCAATGTTTTAGAGACCACATCAACAAATATTGATGATCCTTAATTGCTAGAAAGCTGACCTCACACAGATGTGCCTACTTGGTGACCAGGCACATTGCCGTCCAGCCTGAAGGGAGGAGGAGGAACAGAAAAAAAGGAGACTATATATCTGTTATTCTCAATACCTCAATATTGATTGCATCACTTCTGCCGTTATTTCAATATCTAAAAATATGCTGTCTTCCAAGATTGTGGGAGGTATGGGCATATTTTTTTGTATAAATTTTTCAGTGCTGTTACGTCACGTAAAGCAAATGGAGATGGGCAGATAGCAGCATCTTTAACCCCTGGTTATCTCTCACTATTTTGCTTACCTGCATCTATAAGGAGCTCTGTTGAAATAACAAATAATACTGCACAGCCCAAAAATGATGTCTCTAATTGAATTGAAGGCAGACCAAGGGTTAACATTGTGTCAGCATTTCATAACATAATCTCTCAAAGCAGTGTGTGTGTGTGTGTGTGTGTGTGTATGTGTACATGCTGATCTGTCTTGCAAATAAAATCAAATAAACTTAGAAATGCAGTAAGGAGCCTTAACATATCCTTCATTAAGCATACCATCTGTGATATTAAACTAGGAGATCACATTAGTGTACACAATGGCCTACACTATAGATCGTTTTAATATTACATCACATTTTTATGCACTCACTTATTAGGATGCAATATGCATGTGTTATAATCCTATCTTATTTTGTCATCCATATATGAATCATGGGATCATGACATTTTAAACATATGGAACTGTTCCTTCACTGTAAAATGATTTTATTGGGCTATTCCTTAAAGTTTTACCTTGATTCTCCTCAATTAGTAACTTGCACCAAGATCCACTCAAACTGTACCATATATAAACCATTTTTGTTTATTATTATAATATTCCACCATATGGAAGTGCTGAGATTTGTTGCTTTAAACAGAATAGAACATATTTGGTTTGCTTCCAACATGACCATTACACATAAAGCAGACATAAAGCAGTACATAGGATGGATTGGTTGATAAGTAGACATGACTGCAGAAAATAAAAAAGGGGCTTCCCAAATAGTGTGTCAGTTTTTCTTTACAGCCTTCAATAAGAGAAAGATCTAGTTTCATTAAATACTGATGGAAACTTAAGTTATGAATTAACTTATCTCACCATTCTAATAGGAGTTTTGTGTACACCTCTTATTGATGTTTATGACATCTGCCTTCTTACTGCCTTCATGTGGTCTTTCCTCTGTGTGTTTGCTTTAATTTCCTCTTCTGATTGAGATATAAGGCACACTAGATTAAAGTCCACCATGCTGGACTCAATTTAACATGTTTTAAAAACTCCAGATCCAAACACAATCAAATTATAGGGTAATGAGCTTAGGATTGTTTTTTCTGTTGCATAGGTAATGAGGACCAGCACACAATTAGAAATGATGTTTAAAGAGGGGAGCAGACAGTTGCATTTCCATGAATGCAATGAAGTGCAGAGGAAACCACTCTAGGGCATACTGGTTGGTAGGTTTGGTGTAAACCATCACGTGAGGGTAGTAAGTCAAGAGAGATGTGGGAATGAGATGTTTCTCTTGGTGACAGAGAGGCTAATTATGGAAATATATATAGTGCTTCATAATAGGGGGACACTGGGATCCACCTCCTTAAATTATAGTAAAACATTGGAAAGTTTTTGTGTGCTACAGCTTCACTTTATTCTTATGGAATGTATGGGACGAACACATGAAAAAATTCAAACATCATTGGCTGCTGAGAAAATAATTTTAAAAATTAAAACCAGAGTTGATGCAGAGGAAAGCTGCCCTTTGGACACAGATTTACATCCTAGCTGCTCCACTTCTGATTCAGCTCCCTGCCAATGTGCCTGGTAAAGCTGTAGGAGATGTCCCATGTGGTTGGGCCCCTATTAAGCACATAGGAGACCTGAGGGAAGCTCCTGTCCCCTGGCTTTGGCTTAGCTTGGCCCTGGTTGTCACCTGGGAATGAACTTGCAAATCTAAAATCTCTCTTTCCTTCTCTTAACTCTGCCTTCCAAAAACCAAAATAAGACAAAATACACTCACGTATCCTTTAAGACTGGCAAAAATAATAAGTTAAGAAACTGGCATAAGTTTTGACAAAAATTTGGAGAACACAGTTCTTGCATTCATCTCTTTATTACAGTAAATTGGTACACAAATTACAGGATAAGGCAGGCAGCTAGACTAAGGCCCAAATTTGAAAGCCACACATCCCCTACCCAATGGAATGCTATCTGCCTACCTGTCAAATTAACCCTTCTCTGTGCTTTGCCAGTTTGAATTGGGTCAGGTACCGTGTAACGACTCCCCTTTCAATTTTCGCAAGAACCCACAACTTGGGAAGGGCTCTTTCTCTCAAGCTTCTTGCAGACATAGAAAAACTGGATACTGGAATGGACTCCCCTAACCTGGTCTTCTCCCTTTCCAGCCTAATAGGTTACTGAACATGGCTTTTGTGTGTCTGTGATTTCCTTATATTCTATCTAAACTTTATTTTTTATAAGTTGTATTTGTACCTGTAATTAGAATGATTTTCCAGGTAAGAGGCCAGAGCCTGTAATGATGATTTGGGGTATGATCACTCTCTTGATATAACATATACATATATATAAAAACAAATATTTGGTTACTTGGAGAGTGAACCAGCAGGTAGAAATATTACAATATATATGAATACATAAATGTAAATATAAAATAATATAAATAAATGTATATAGGGAAGGGAGGGAAGATGCATTTATTACACTTACGCAGCATCATATTGAATGGGGAAAAGCTGAAAGCGTGTCCACTAAGATTCTGAACCAGTTAGGGATGCTCACTCTCAACTCTTCAATATAGCTCTGGAAGTTTTAGCCATAACTATTGGGCAGCAAAAACAAACTCACAGGAATACATTTAGAAAGGATGAAGCTAAATTATCTCTGTTTTCATTTGATATGATACAAAAAAACAGGGGATAAAGGGATTCCACTAAGAGACAATTGGAACTCATGAAAGAGTTTGGTGGAGTTACGGGATATAAAACAACACAAAAATCAGTACCCACATATACAGTACAATGCCACAGTGACCAAACAGCTTCTGTGATCAGTCCCATAAAACAGGAACAACAAAAAAAATAAGATACTTTAATATAAATTGAACCGAGGATTTGAAAAATAGTATAACGAGTGTTACAAAATGTTAGTTAAAGATATAAACCTACATGAATAGAAAGTTATCAAGGCTGAGTGATTGGAATAACTAATATGAACAAAATGCCCATATTGGATCTATCACCGTGCAACAGCAGGTTAAGCATATGAATGAATCACTGTCCTCCCAGCTGCTCCCATTCCAGTGCAGCTCCCTGATGTTGACCGTGGAAACAGCAGAGGCTTGCTGGAGTTCTTGGGTCACTGCAGTCACTGGGAGCCCTGGAGGAAGCTCCTGGCTTCGAGGATTGGATCATCTCAGCTCTGGCCATTGTGGTGATTTGGAGAGTGAACAACAGGTGGAAAAATCTCTCTCTCTCTCCCCCCACTCTGACTTTCCTTCACCTTGTAATCCTGATTTCAAACAAAAAATAAATAAGAAGAACTTTTAAGTATCCATATTACTTAAAGAAGTTTAAAGTTTCAATGTGATATCAATGAAAATAGCAAGTACACTCTTCTGAGATCCAGAACAAGCTATATGAAAATTCATATGGAAACACAAGTGAAAGGAAATACTTAAAATGTTTTTGAATAACACACATAAACCAAAGAAATAACAGTACTGGATTTCAAGACATACCTTGGGATACTATAATCAAAACAACCTGATACTGATACTAAAGTAAACACATAGATCAATAGAGAAAATTAGAAGTCACAGAAATTAATCCCCACATCGACAACCTAATAATCTTTGGCACATGTGCTAAAATCAATCCTTAGAGAAAGCAGTCGCTTTTTAAAAATGTTGTTTTGGAACTGGCACAGTAGTCTAATGGCTAAGGTTCTCGCTTTACCTGTGCCTGGGATTCCATATGGGCACTGGTTTATGTCCTGGCAGCTCTGCTTTCCATACAGCTCCCAGCTGTGGTCTAAGAAATAAGTAGAGGAACGACCCAAAGCCTCAGGACCCTGCACCACGTGGAAGACATGGAAGAAGCTATTGGCTCTTGGCTTCAGATTGGCTCAGCATTGGCCCTTGTGGCAACCTGGGAAATGAATCAATTGGGGGGAAGATCTTCCTCTCTGTCTCCCATCCTCTCTGACTTTCCAATAAGAATAAAAATAAAATTAAAGCTTTAATAAAAAGCTGAAAAAATTCACCCAAGGAGCTTGTGTTGTGGTGAATCATGTTAGGACACTGCTTGCAAGCACAGTATCACATATCCAAGTGCTAGTTCAAGGCCTGGTTGGTCAGCTTCCTGTCCTGCTCCCTCTTGACTCTCCTGAGAACATTACAGATGATGACTCAATTAGGTTGGCCTGTCATACACACGGAAGACTCGGATGCAGTTCCTATTAGATCCTGACTTTGGCCTGTCTTGATCCTAACTGCTGTGGTCAATTAGGGAATGCACCAGGAGATGGAAGATTTCCTACTCAAATCCCTGCCATGTGTGTGTGAGTTTGTGTGTATGTGTGTGTTGACCCCTTCTCTCTTTCAGAATCATAGATAATTTTTAAACCCATTCATTTCTGTTTGTCCACATTCTACTTAGTTTCCTTTCAGTGAGAGAAATTATCTTGAATAATTTTCTCTAGTCATCAACATATTTTCCTCAATTTTACAACCTCTTTTCATCAGTCCTCTCCTCCTTCTACTCATAGCTACTCAGATAAGTCCTCCTTTTTCAGCTATATCATTAAATTATTTTTCTTCTGCTTAGGTTTGTATTTTTAATATGTAAAATGTGATAAATGTAAAATGCTTCTGTAATACATCTAATGATATCGATATTTAGCATGTTACTTCAAGTTAAATTACTTAGATATTTTCTGCTGAAAAACAAAATGCTGAAGAATTTCATTGAATATTTGAAAGGTCTTTACATAAATGATACTTCAATTAGGACAAAGTAATCTAAAATGGCTATGCCATGAAGGGTTATAAAAAATTCAGGAAAAATAAACCAAAACTATATAATCTGTGTGAAAAATAAAAATTAATAACAACTTCATGGAGTGGAAGAAGGAAAAGTAATATAGCTTTTTCTATGCACCTTTGATAAGTGATGTTTAATTTATTGCACATTAATATTAACAAATTAAAAGGATAACTATAACTTTACTATTAAGAACTAATAATAATAGAAGAAATAGCAATAAAAAGGTTAATGGCCCATCTAAAAGATGAGATTTGAGTCTTAAAACTTGCAGATACTCCTCAGAGACTATTTAAATTCACATGCATTTCTCTGGCAATAATAGGATACATGCACATGCATTACTGCTTTGTGGAAAAACAAAAAATAAAATATGATAGTCA
This sequence comes from Ochotona curzoniae, assembly GCF_017591425.1. NCBI lineage: Eukaryota > Metazoa > Chordata > Mammalia > Lagomorpha > Ochotonidae > Ochotona > Ochotona curzoniae. The sequence goes on from NW_024466409.1 coordinate 1,355,809, forward strand.
TGACAGGATGAACCTGGAATGGCCTTACACAATATTTCACACTTTCTGCAAAGTACCACAATGAAAGGCTCCAACATTTGACATCACTATCTATTTTCAAAACAAAAAAATACTAAAAGTGATTACTTAAAGCAATTATTAGTGTCACTAACTGTAATTAAGGACTCCTTCAGGATAATTACTGTTAGAGTGGTGCATCAAATGGGTCAGAATGGGATGGGAGAGGCCAATATGTAAGCGGAAATAGAGCAGAGTCAGAAACACCATCTCCATGTGGGATTGTGTTCAAAGGGCTCTGGTCCCTTGAGTTTCCTGCAGCTTCTACAGAGGAAATAACAGGAGCCCTCCAGCATTTAGCTGAGTCTCCTGGAGCCATTTCCCAAATGAGAGGCCAGAGAATTATCTTGTGGAGTGACTCATTCTCAGAAAGCTCTTTGTCAGCAGAATTTGTTTTTCTGCATTGCTGTGCTGCATCCAAGAGATGATGGAGCTATCCTCAGGAAAAGGAAGGAGATATGACATGTGAGAGCCGGAAGCCCTCTGATGCTGGATTTCTGATAGGCATCCACCTGACATTTCTCCTCTCTCATCTATCTCCTCCTAGTTTCAAACGTCTTTGTCCTAATCATTCAAATGAGCTACAGAGGAGCGTGTGGGAGATTGCCCGTGGATCTCTGCCTGTCTGGGTATGTGGAAGGTCATAGACTCATGGCACACTGTGTCCCAAGGGAACACCCTGACAAAAATTCAGCTAATGGAGACCTAAATGCAACCTGTCCATGGGTCATAGAGTGGTAAGCTGCACCCCAGTCTCTCTTCTCTGTATCTGGATGAGCTGTTCTGGGACTCCCTTGATATCAACTGTGAGAAATCAGGTGCAGTCCACTTCACCTGCCCGCCTACCTGTTATACATAAGCCCAGGCGACGTGCCAGCTGTGAATGTTTTGTATGACCTGTGGCATGATTGGAGGAAGGTCTAGAGAAATAGAAGTGTCTTTTAGCCAAAGAGAGTGCCATTGTGGGGTGGTAGGAGTCATGGAAGATGCCCCCTGCTTTGTCCTTTTTTATTTTCTCTAAGTTTTGGCTTGCACTACAATAATGGACATGATCCATCAGACTGTGGTGGTTGGTGCTCTGACCTCATCCACTTAGTGGTCATGGGGGCAAGCAGGTCAGGAAACTCCCAAAGGAAGAGAAGGTTGCCTCTAACATTCTTCTAGGAAACAGGATGAAATATAGACATTGTTACCCAGGATTGGGTCTCCTTTTTCATTTGGTTTCAATATTATCTTCTTTTGTATGCCTGGCAAGATCACAGTGGGAAATTATTGCCTCCAAACTTGAAGACATGAGTGGTACTATGCAATGCAACAATCTAACAATATGTCCAGACTTAGGGAATATGCCCATGCAGAGTAAAACCCTTTTTCCACTCCTGGATTTAACAGACTGTGTACATGACAGTAATAGTTGCACAGAGACAAACCACATTTGCATATATGGAAACCTGCTCAGATGGAGGAAGAGACACTATTTCTACTATCATTGTTAACATACAACATCCCAGTGTGTAATTCAGGGTGCAGAAATAAATATAAAACCAAGAAATCCACTCTTTTCTTCCCTTTTATTAACATGTGGGGCATTTGTCGTCCTAGTTGATCAGAAGCAAAAGTAAATGTATTCTACAAATGAAGGATCTAGATGTCATCTCTTGAAATATTAAGTGGCTAGAAAAGGATGAAATGACAATTATTATGGCAAGTGAGACTAACCACACCATCTGCTTTCATCCCCACATATCCTGGCATTTTTCTCCAAGTATCATTGAATCACTTCTCCTGTCATCTTCATCAGTGTTTTTGTCCTGCTTGTAAATTGCTTTTCTCTTGTCACTTTTAAGAAGCAATCACCCATGTTCAGCAAAAGGATTTCAAACAGGAACTTAATTTTAAGAGGCAAGGCATATTCTTTTTGGTCACACTATTGTCTCAATGTTCCAAATAGAGACTTGATAGTGTAATATCCTTCAGGAGAGGGTTTGCAAGACCTGGGCTGGAAGCTCTAAAGCTTTAAAAACCACAACTACAAATACTGAAGCTTTCTAATTGCTAGAAATGTGACCTCACCCATCTGTTTCAACTTGGCGTCCATGTACATTGCTTTCCAGTGTGAGGTGAAGAAGAAAAACTATATTTCTGATATTCTCAACACCTCGTATTGATTACATCACTTCAACCTTCTCATCATTCAATACCCAAAATATTGTGCCTTCCAGGACCATGCAATATTTGGGATTTTTTTAAATATAAATTTCTCAGTGCTGTTATATAACATAAGGCAAGTGGTGATGGGCTGAAAGCAGCATCTTCAATCCCTGGTGGTCTCTCACATATTTGGCTCACATACATCTTTATTGGGGGTTCCTTTGAGATAACAAACAATATTACACAGCACAAGAGCATGTATATTCAAGGAGAGCAGGGGCAAACATTTGTTCCTGCTTTTCATGGTGTATTCTCTAAAAGTTGTGTGTGTGTGTGTGTGTGTGTGTGTGTGTGTGTGTGTGTGTGTGTATGTGTGTACACACAAGCTCTTCTGCCTTTCAAATAAAATGAAATAAATTGGAAATGCGTATGGAATCTTAACATGTCTTTCACTGAGCATCACTGCCTTGATAGAGCATGTAAATATAGTGTAGTGTATATCCAGGAGATCAACATTAATGAACACAATGACCTACATTGCAGATCATATTAATACTTCATCACATTTTTATGCATTCGATTTTAGAATGTGATGTGTATGCGTTGTAATTCAATTTTATTTTATAATATAAACATGATTCATATAATCATGACATTTTTAAACACATGGAACTGTTCCTTCACTGTAAAAAAATTATATTGGGCTACTCCTTAAAGATTTTAGTTTGACTCTCCTCACTCAGTAACTTAAATCAAGAACCACCCAAACCAAAGCAAGTAGGAATCTTTTCTTTTGTTTGTTTGTTTATTATTACATTGTCTGGTAGTATTCCTCCACAGGGAAGTGCTGAGATTTGTTTCATGGAATAGAAGAAAAACACATTTTGTTGGTTTCCAACCTAGCCAAACACATAAAGCAAATGTAAAAATGTATGAAGTTGGAGGTGAACATCATTTTCTGCCGTCTTGGATCCAAGACAGGATGGATTTGTAAACTGCTATGGCTAACGGCATATTGACCTTCTTCAGAAAATGCAGTGCCTTCCAGAATAGTGGTGTCATCTTTCTCTATAACTGTCAATAAAAGAAAGTTCAAATGTTGATGAATATTTAAGCTGAGAATTAATTTTATCTCACCATTCTTGGAGAAGTTATGTTTAAACCTCTTATTGATATTTGTGGCATCTGTCTTCTTATTTGTGTCTTTATTTGATCTTTCCTCTGTGTGTTTAATTTCCTCTTCTGATACAGATAAAAGTCACACTGGATTAAAGTCCACCATCCTGAACCCATTTCAAGTTAACTGTTCTCTAAAACCTCCATATCCAACCACCATCGAATTTTAGAATAATGGGTTTTAGGTGAATATGTGGCTATGGCAGAAAGACAATTTAGTCCAGAAAAGCATCCTTACCAGATGCTCAAAGAGTTAAATATTTACAGCTCAGATGACATTTATTACAAAACAAAAAGTGTTCCAATATGAGTTTATCCTGAGGTACATAAAGGCAATTCATGAAACATAAGATTCTGTGCTTTGAATATTGAAACAATATATATAAGTCTTTGGAGTAGGGAGGAGGTATCCTAGATTATATGCAATAAAGTTTATATCTCCATTCAGCTAACAAAAGATAAAAGAATGGAAGATAAAAGTGGTGGCTTCTGATTGATGGAGACTTTCACACCAGAGACACAACTTCTCATTTAGAATGAAAGTCTACACAGAAATGCATTTCTATACTATAAGGAAGATCTGGAAAACCAAAAAGCAAAAGAGATGTCAGTTCTTGGTAAGCCTTGAAAATCTTTCTTTTTTTTCAACAGATTTATTTATTTGAAAAGTAGATTTTCAGAGAGAAGAAGAAATGGATGGAAAGATCTCCCATCTGCTGGTTCACTTCCCCAAACAGCAGTAACAGACAGCACTGAATCGATCCAAAGCCAGATGCCAGGACCTCTGACAGATCTTCCATGTGGATAATGTGGATATAGAGTTCCAAGGCTGTGGGCCATCCTCATTGCTTTTCCAGGCCACACACATGGAACTGGATGGGAAATGCAACAGCTGGGTGATGAACCTGTACCCATATGAGTACTGGCTCTTCAAAGTGGAGGATTAATCAACTGAGCCGTTATACAGCCCTTCCTTTGCCTACCTTATTGCTTGCTTATTGCTCCCCATAATGCAATCAGCACTCATTTCTATTGGAATTGCCATCTGGTTTTGTTGGCAGTTAAGTTCAAGAACAGCCATTAATTCTAGGTACGTGTGTGAAATGGAATGGAATGGGATGGGAGGGGCCAGGTTTATATCTGAGTTTAAATAGTGAAGATGCTGAGAAGATTCGATGTCTGAATGAGTCTCTGATTTGTTTTCAGTTGCTGCACAGGAAATAAAGATTTCCACTGCTCAAAAAGCTTCACTTGGTTACTGCTGTTAATGGCAGTACTTGTGGGAATCTCCTGATTTAGAGAACAGAGAAGATTCCTGTGACATCATTTCTGGAATTCTTCACCTGAGAAGAGAAGAACAAAAAACAAACAAACAAAAAAAAGGTAAGACTACTTATGAAAAATGTCTGACTTCCAGGTGAACGTTTTCCTCAAACTTTATAACCCTGATTTCCATTTTGAGGGGCTATAAACAAGGTTCATGGACTCTCCTCAGGAAAAGATAGAATCCTGACTTTGAAAAGTGAATGCTGAACGTGCAATTATTGCAGCTCCAAATGAAGTTAAGGCCACCTTTCCCCATTCTGATCCATCTTCCCAGATTCTTCCTTAAATGTCAACTATCCAAATCTGCAGTTTTGGAGAGAAGACCATTTCTGCTACTCATTTCTGGAAAAGATGCCTTGCAGGCAGTGAGTCTGAGAGCTGAGCTACCATCAACCCAGGATTCAATGTTCAACTTGTTGTTCAAAGTTGTTATCCTCCTTTGTGCATCCTGCAAGGTCCCTGAAGTTAATAAGTGATTCAATTTGTGGTAGCTGAGGAACACTTCATGAGATGACTGTTGATAGAGCTGGGAAGATTAAAGAGAGTGGCATTGTCAAGTACACTAAGGCTAGCCAGAGTGAAACATCATTCTCATCCTTAACCATAAGGTTTATGAAAATAGCAGTTCTAGAGTTACTAGGGAAAGAATAGCATTTCTGGAGCTGGAGAACCAGGGCAGGAGAAACAACCAGGTAAAGAAGGACTGCCATTGCCAATCTGTACCTCACTGAACGACAGCAAAGAAATCTTGAAAACCCAACTGTTTCTTCTTGCCTCCAGCCTCATGCAGGTGTATCTCTCCCAAGGGTTCATTTCAAACAGAAACCAAAAGACAAAGAACCCCATAGAAGTCACTACCTTGTGATAGAAAGTATAGCAGAGATGTAAGAAAGTCTTTGTTGCAAGTGAGATTACCCCTCACATGTTGATGCTCCTCCTTTCTTTGTTTGAATATTACAGAATTCTTTGCCTCTATCTTCCTAATCAAATACCACGTTTATGGAGTTATAATATCCATGTAAATATAAAATTCATTGATAATTGAAGTCAACTAAAAAGAAGAAACACTATATTATTGTGCAAAGGTAAACTTGGCTGCCTTAATAGAAATCCAACAATCATGCTAATAAGTAAATGAAAACTGTGCTTGAAGCTCTGAAGCATCAGAAATCAGAAAGGAATGAATATATTGGAGCAAGCAGGAATTTTTGTAGCCTCTGTTGTTTCTCAGGTTCTGTGGTCACAGGAAGATTATTTGGAATCTCCTCAGAAATTAAAAAAAAAAAAAAGAAAGAATGGGGGCTGAAAGAGCTGACCAACTCAGAATGTCCTCTTCTAGTGGTCATGTTCTTGAGACATGATCACAGGAAGATCCTTTATTTTATCTGCAGATTTTTCTAGTGTGGTCTGGGTGACCTAGAGAACAAGAAAAGCACTGGGGCATGATGGTAAACAAAAGTGGAAATCTTTAGTCCTTACAGAGCTTCCGTTTTGATGAAGAAAACAAATACCTCACACACTAGAAAGAGAGGTACACACTGAAGTGTCTTTTATTGGACACATCAGAAGCTCTGGCTTTCCATTCTCTTCCTTTTCAGGCACACACAACTGGAGGCATCTGTTTCTTTAAAGGAGCTGATGATGGACACATGGACTCCTGGATGCTGCTCTGAGCCTGCTGAGGAGATGCATCCCCTTTCCAGCAGGTGCCTCCTCTGCTGTTGAGTCTTCTGGATCTCACAGTCACAGCTGCCTTTGTGAGAGAGGCAAAGTGTCTGGGGAGTGCTTTCTGTTTCTAGGTAGATTCTAATTGCCTGCTTCTTTTCTGCCCCCAGTTTAATTGACTTCCCTGATCCTTTGTTCCTGGAGTTTGCTTTCCCTAGATTTTATTTCCATTGACATTTTGATTTGCGTGCTTCAGTTTAATTTCTAAATCACTCATGTAAGTTGGGTTGCATATCTGTTCAAAATGTAAACACCTGGGCAGCTTTGCTGAGTGCATAGGCACATTCTCCAAAATTAGGATTAAATCAACCATTTTATGGTACAGTTCCAAATTCTAAAAGATTAAACAAAATACTCATTCTCACTTTACATGCTTGTGCAATAATAGCAGATGAGATCCTTCTGTTCATTGTCTTCTTCAATTTTTTATTGATGATTTATATATTTTTCATGAAGTGAATAATTTTTGTGTATGTTACAGGTACAATTCTAAGGTGACCACATTTCAATTTGTATCTACTCTCCTTTCTTAAATTCTTCCTACTTTTCCTTTGCAAAGATATAATTTCACTCCATTCTGTAATCAGACATAGTTCACCACTACCCATTATACTGAACAAGTGAAAGGAAGACAATCATTTTAGGAAGTATAAAAACTGCTAAAACAATCGTTACATAGAAGGATGTCCCTATCACTGCTAAATAACTCTAACTCTCCAGAAAAATTACAAGCATTTTTGGGACACTAGTTTATTTTACCAGTAGTAATGGTCCATTGGATCCCTCCTGCTCTGAAAGACTGTATTTCATTCTTTATTTAAGGCTTAGTAGTATTTCCTACTGTATTTATTTATTTATTTTTCTTTTTTTATTAATTATATTGCATTATGTGACACAGTTTTGTAGGTAGTGGGATTCCCCCACCCTTCCCCAAACCCTCCCCCCCCCCCGGTGGATTCCTCCACCTTGTTGCATTACCACAGTTCAAGTTCACATGAGATTCTTTCATTGCATACATATACCAAGCATAGAGTCCAGCATATTTTTGTCCAGACAAATTCAACGGCTTATTGGGGAGACCATCTCTGGTCTGAAGGTAGATCCGGCAGGGTATCATCCATATCAATTAAAAGCCCCGACATAACTTCAACAACAATTTATAACGTTATGAAATTAATTGACATAGTATTGAGTAACCAACATGTTAAAAAAATGCAAGTTCTTTACCACATCCTGTGACTCCTTCGTTGACATTTCAAATTTAGTTTATTCACAACCGGGTTCCATACACCTTAAAATGGCTATAGATTACTATTCAGCTGTCTTGTGTCTATTTTCATTATAGTATTTAGCATTATAGAGTGTTGAAGCATAATTTTGTTGAACTTGACTTTTTTTTTTCTGGGTAGTCTAGACTGGCTTATAACTCTAACAAGACATATGTCTACAGTTTAGGTGAACAGCTTTAGGGGGAGGTGTGCAGAGAAATCCTCAATACCCTAGTGAGGAGTAACCAATCTTTGTGTCCCACCTAGTAAGGTATAAGTGAATGCACGCTGACTGTTTCCTGTCTGATTCCATGCTTTCCTTGTTGTTCTCTAACTATTCTATAGTTTGTTTGTTTGTTTGTTTGTTTGTTTTGAGGGGTTTCTGGAGCGATCCTGATGGTCATTACAAGAGGGGGTGGGGACCCAAGGTTGGAACCAAGCGAGGACCAGAGAAAGCTCCCCTCCCTACTCACGAAAGAAGTTTATAGTTCTTCTGTTTCTGTGGACTGCTCAGGGCTCTGGCTGTTGCTTTGACGCCCTTGGATCCTGCAAGAAAGGATTTGGACTTCTTTCATCCCATGTGGTGGATCCAAGCAGGAGTGGATGATCTCAGAGTTCTTGGCCTCTGAAGGCACTACAACTCCCTGTAGTCTCCTTGGCAGTTGGGATGTTGTCCTTGGTGCTCGTACTGGTGGTCCTTACTGAGAATCCGTGAGTCTTCAGGGTTGGGATACAAGCCTCCTCTTGTTCCCCTGCTCCACTCTGGGGTCCCCCCTTCTCTGTGCATATGACCTCCTGTTAAGAGGTTGTCAGGATCGCTCTTAATTCCCCTTATATGTCTTTGTTGTCTGACTATTGTCTAATGTTGATTCGAGTCTGTTGTCTATGAGTTACCAATTATGATCCTAGTAGGTTATATTTCACATCTTCCTCACACATTTTAGGGAGGTGGGAGATTTCTCTGGTCTCCCTCCCCACTATGGGATAGCATAGGGTATTAAAAGAACATTAGGTTTTACAGTTCTTTGATGTAGATCCTAAGCAGACTGACTTACATTGATTGTTATTTCATTGGTTACTTCACAATATTTTATTGCATGTAAGATAGGCTATTTGAGGATGAGATAATATTACATTTTACATATACTGTTTTTCATATTGACATCATATCATCTTAAATTAAGGCAAACATGTGGTATCTAACCATTTGGGATTGGCTCATTTCCCTTAGCATTGTGGCTTCCAGTTTGGCCCATTTGGCCACAAAGAACTGCATTTTTTTAAAAGATTTATTTTTATTATTTTTTTATTGGAAAGGCGGATATACAGAGAGGAAAGACAGAGAGGAAGATCTTCTGTCCGGTGATTCACTCCCTAAGTGAGCACAATGGCCGATGCCATGCCGATCCAAAGCCAGGAGACTCTTCCGGGTTCCCATGCGGGTGCAGGGTCCCAAAGCTTTGGGCTGTCCTCGACCTCCTTCCCGGGCCACAGGCAGGTTGCTGGAAGCGGGACTGCCAGGACAGAACCGGCGTCTATATGGGATCCCGGACATGTAAGGCAAGCACCTTAACCACTTGCGCCCACTGCGCCGGGCCCTGTTTTTTTTTTTTTTTTTTTTTTAATAGGTGAGTAGTATTCCATGGAGTAAATGAACCATAGCTTTCTTATCCAGTCTTCCGCTGATGGGCATTTTGGTTGCTTCCATGTTTTTGCAATTACTGATTGTGCTGCTATACCACAGGTTATTTAGCCAGTGATCAGTTGATAGACATCTGAGTTCATTATATATCTTAGCTATTGTAAATTGAGATCAATCAGCATGGTGTTACCAAGCACTCTTTAGCATGCTGATTTCATTTCTTGTTGGTGAATCCCACCCAAAAGTGGGATAACTAGGTCATGTGGTAGATTCAGTCTTCTAAGGCATCTCCGTTCTGTCTTTCATATTGATTTAACTAGTTTTCTCTTTTACCAAAGTATTATGGAGTGCATATTTATACACATGCTTCCCAGTGCTTATTATTCTAATTGTCTTTTCATTTTTCTCTTTTGATGATAGTCTTTTTGGTGAAGTCATGTGGTTTTTATCTGCATTTCCCTAGTGCTACAGGGCTTCAACACTGCTTCATGTGTCTATGTGCCGTTTCAGTTTTATTCTTTGTGCAAGTCTTGTTCATGTCCTTTGCCCATTTCTTAACTGGATTGTTGTCCTGTCCAGCAGGATAGTCAATGGGGGTCACAACCAACCTAGGAGAGAATGACTGGACAAGAGACATGAAGAATGGACAGTAAGACAGGATGTCTGATCAAGCCGTCAGTTTATTGATTTTAATTGAGGGCTTTTATATTCTTCAGTAACTAAGGAGGAAAGGAGGAAATCAGTAATTGCACAATCAGTAATTGCTCCGGGAGGAAAGGAGAAACTGGGATGCAAGCCATGGTCTCAAGACCGATTGTTCTTGAGCAGCCACCATATCAACAATAGTGTAGGTAACCAGTAACAGGATGTCAGCAGGTACAGCATAAATCACATTCTGAAACAGTTGCTAGAAACAATTGAAGCTAAGCATGTGATTAGTTTCATAACCTCTTTCCCAAGCATCTAGCCAACCGCAGGTTTTCCACTGTCCCATATATTCAAAATGGCTTCAGTGTGGCTATAGTACACGGCTCCTGACAGATTGTATTTTCTATTTTTAAGTTTCAAGAGCTCTTTATAGATGCTGGATATTAATTCTTCATCTGTTGCATAATTTGCAAATGTTTTCTTTCATGTGTTGGTTGCCTTTTTACTTTGTTGATGGTCTCCTTTATAGTGCAGAGGCTTCTTAGTCGTAGCTGCATCCAGCAATATTGTGTGGCATTTTGCACTAGAAATACACATTGCCTCCTTATTCCTCCATCTTTGTTTGCAGATTTCTTGAGTAGCTACTGTATCTTCCAAATGGAACAGACCACATAGCACCAAGCAGTAGAGTGCTCCTTGTACACAAAAAGCTGACAACTCAACACGTTTATTTCTATAGGAAGCCTGGCCAGCCATTGTGCCTTCCCAGGCTTGCAGGCTCATAGGGGTCTGTGGATGCAAGCTTGCTGGGAGCCTAGGTGATGGCTCCTTCATGGCCATATTTGGACTTGGGGCTGACACAGGAAAAGACAGTATGAGCCTGGGAATTTCCCCATGTGCTTAGTCCCAAGAGTAGTGAGGGGATGCAAAGGAAGAGCTTTGGGATAGCATGCTAGTGTGGTATGCTGGCAGACTGGGCTTCAGAAGCATTGGATGGGCTTTCATCGTAAGTGGGTGAAGGGATAAGGTCCCAGGCAAGCATACCTGTCAGGAAGTTGTGACTCGAGTGGGAAGGCAGAGTTCCAAGCCAGCATCCCCACCCCTCACTGGAAGTCTGGGCCTCAGATGACTGGACTGGAAAATCATATGCTCCCAGCACAGGGTCTGAGAATTGGTCAGGGAAAGGGGTTAGGAGATGTGTGGGAGGGAGGGAAGAAACTGAGAAAGTGTACTGTTGGTGAGAAATGAATTCTGAAGAACTTCCATTGACAAGGCCACTGTACTTGCAGGTAGGTGAGGGGATATTGAGAATCAAAGTCATGCAACAGACTCTAGTTATTGTTTGTGTTCCCAGGAACACCACTGGTGGATTTATGAGCATGAATTCAAGCATCCCAGTCAGCCTCAACAACATCACAACTCCTTCACCAAAACTTCAAAAGGAGATCCTCATCCTGTACTGGCTGATACTTGGCATTGCTCTGCTTGGACTGCCAGGAAATGGGACTGTGCTCTGGTTTCTTGGCTTCCGCATGCACAAAAATGCGTTCTACACCTACATTCTCCACCTGGCTCTGGCCGACTTCCTCTTCCTCTGCTGCCAAGTTGTGGATTCACTTCTGGTTCTAACCGGAGTCTTCCATCCTTTGTCCATCAACACTCCTGATAACAACCTCTTAACTACTGCAGAAGCCCTTCTCTACATTGTGAGCCTGAGCATCCTCAGCACCATTAGTGCTGAGCGCTGCCTATCTGTCCTTTGGCCCACCTGGTACCGCTGCCACAGACACAAAAGCCTGTCAACTATCATGTGTGCCCTCATCTGGGCCCTGTCCCTGCCCCTGGGCATAGTGAAAATAACCAGTTGTCTCTCTAATGTTGATTATAGTGAAAATACTTGGTGTCAGATATTTACCTTTGGTGCTGCAGTCTGGCTGCTGCTTTTATTTTTGATTCTCTGTGGATCCAGCCTGGCTCTGCTGCTCAGGGTCCGTAGCTCTCAGAAGTTGCCCATGACTCGGCTGTATGTGACCATTCTCCTCACAGTGCTGGTCTTTGTGCTCTGTGGTCTGCCCTGTGGTATTACATGGATCTGTTTCATGGGGAATAAAAGTGTTTCAAACAATTACATTCCTGATTATCATGTGGCAACAGTTCTTCTGTTCTGTGTTAATAGCTCTGCCAATCCCATCATTTACTTCTTTGTGGGCTCCTTTAGACAGCAAAAGCAAAGACAGAACCTCAAGCAGGTTCTCCAGAGAGCTCTGCAGGACACCCCTGAACTGGGTGACAGTGGATGCAGCCGGCCCCCGGGAGCCCTGGAGATGTCAGGGAGCAGCCTGGTGTAGGATGCGACCCTTTCTCCACTCACTCACAGTTTAGTTTTTGCTTTCTTTTTCTTGAAAGTTGTGTTATTTTTTTTTATGGTGTGTGTGAGAGAGAGTATTTCAACTACTGCTTTACTCTTCCATATCTCCCCTGTGAGCAAAGGGCCTAAGAACTTGAACTGTCCTCTACTGATGTCCCAGGCATATCCAGGGAGCTGGATTGGAAGTGGAGCAGGCCAGATTTGAATCAGCACTCATACAGATGCTGGTATTACATTGCAAGAGGTAGATTAGCCTTAGCAGAATTAGACATCATGCTGGTCTCGAATTTGGCTTTTAAAACCAATTTTTCCACTGTCACAGAGATTTTTTTTGTTATCTTTATATTTGATGTTCAGATTGTTGAGCTAATAATCCTCCTTGTAAAAATTAAGTGAGAAGGTTCCTCTTAACCACTTACTGATATTTTGTATGACTGGCATCCATTGAGGCTTCACCCAGTCCCACAGGAGCTACATGAACTTCACAACCCAAGATTTTCCCACTTTTGTAAAATCTTCACCTTTAGTAGAAAGCTTGAAGCAGTGCAACAAAGAACTAAAGAGTTTTAGTCATTGTACCTCATGGAGAAATAGATATCATTATATTTGTTACCACTGTCTTTTTCCTCTGTCCTATAATTTGTCTTCCTACAATTAAAACTATTCAATTTCTGCATAATCTTTAATTTTCATGCACTTTGGTATATGCAGTTGCTTAGCAGCTGAATGGTAATGAATAACCTAATGGATGAATATAACACCAGTTTTTAACACCAGTTTTTAAATCAAATCTGTTAGAAGTTTGCATTTTCCAGATCTAAGTCACCGTCCTAAATGTATCGATCTTACCATTTTCAACATTTATAAGCATGATGTTAACTGTTATAGCCAAATAAATAAGCCCCATGCATAGACGTCCTTCTGTGGTTTCCTTCCTCTTGCCTTCCATCATAATTCTCCCAGCTTCCCTTCCTTTATTCTCCCAGTTTTTTCCCCATCTTCCTTCTGTGGGCTTTCTTATCCCTCATGGCAGATTTCCAAATGGCTTAGTTGCCTGATTTTCTTCAGGACAAAATATTTCCAACTAAATTTTGTCACTAAGATCTAATACCATTAATTTTATTAATTTGAGAACACATCATGTTGAGATATGAAGAAACAATGCAGTATGGCTCTCTACTTCCAAATCAAATATGGACTATCAATGAAACTGTCAAATATATTTTTATAATAAGATACTGGACTCTGTAAAATTGTCCATATCTATAATATCAGGATACACTTAAATAGCAGAATGTTGTACTTAAGACTATCTACAAAACACTATACTGTTGTAATAATCTAAGGAAAATCAGTATGTGGGGGAGATTACGGGAAGTGTAAGGGAAATTCCAGAGCTTGTATAACAATAAAATAAAAATCGAAAAATTAAAAACAGACAAAAATAATTTTGTCATGAATATTTTTAGGTTATATCATTGATATTGTTTATAGCCCTGTCTGTATTATTGGTGAACAGGTGTTTTTGTTTTGGGTTTTTTTTTCTTTTTTTACATGTTATTCACCGAATTATTCATTTAATGAATGATTAAACTTATGATGATAATATAAATTAAAACATAAATATGTGTAATCTTCTTTTGATAAAACAAAATGCTATCAGAAGAATTCGATGGGTAACTTGGTTGTATCATCATGATCAAACCAGAAAATGAGAAGCATGGGATCATACTTTGTGAAACATATTTTCTGGGCAGAAGCAAGCAGCCTGTATACTTCTAAAGGGGCTCTTCGGGGGTTTTGTTGGTTTGTTTTGTTTTGTTTTGTTTTCATGGTGACAAAAACCAGATCTAGGTACACATTGATTTACATAGCTCCTGATACTAACATTGTATATATAGCACACCTACCAATTTGCATGAGCCAGGGATTGGGGCAGACTGAGTAGCACCAGGTTCCAGCACCCTGCCAATGAAAGTCAAGACTGGGGTCAAGCCAGGTTACAGCATCCAAAGGCAAAGACCAAGACAGGTGAGGGGCTATGCCAAGCTGGATTAGAGCAACCATTGTCACTCTCAAGATCTATGGCTGGGAAGAGGCCTAATTGGGGAGTTACAGAGTCACCCTTGCTGGGTATGGTTCTCACTGGTGAGTGTGAAGGCTGGAGTGAGGACTGCTGTCTAGTCTGGGCATGGCTGCCATATCCCCCGGCAAAAGTGTGGACTCTGTCTGGGGTGCACCTGACTGGGCTAGACTCCAACACCTACTAGTGCTTATGAGAACCAGGGTAGGTATAGGAATGGGCTAGGCTAGGTCTCTGCCCCTGCGGAACAATGTGTGAGCTGTGCCTGGGTTTGAACCAGGTGTGGCTGGGCTGTAACACCCAACAATAAAACTGAAACTGGCTGGAGGCCAGTCAGGAAAGGTCACTATTCCTGCTGGGACAGGAGGTGGACTAAGTAGGGCTGGCCCATGAATTCACCAGTGGGCAGGAGCTCTGGTATTGGAAAGATTCTAATAGAGGAACTTGGGCAACTCCTCTGTCAGGACACAGTCCCTGCAGGTAAGCACAAGAACCATGATAAGGAGCAGCCTGGACCAGGCCAAGGAATAGTACCAACTGGCTTACATCAGGTGCAGATCGGGGACAATCCAGGATGGGCCAGTTCATTTCACCCACTGGCAAATCTGAGTGCCAGAATGCAGTGTGGGTCAGGTCAGGTGGGTCACAACACAACCTAGTTCACATGAAGACAAAGACTGAGGACTGGATGGCTGGGCTAGGTACCCACCAATGTGAGTTGGAATTGGGGGTGAGATGGGCCTACCCAGGCTGCAGCACCCATTGGCAAAGGCCGAGAAGAGGCAGACAACGCCAGACTGGGCTGCAACACCCAAGTAGCACACATGAAAACCAGTGGGAAGGAGGCAAAGCTGGTAGGGGACTGTGGAAAGCTCCCCTGCTGGACCACTACTCCCTCCGTAAAGCATGAGTTGGGATGGGGCAGACGAGACTAGGCAGGGCTACAACACCTGTTGGCTTTATGTGGGCTGGATCAGGGGCAAGCCAGGCTGTTGACTATTGTTGAAAGTTGATTGTTCCTACTGGTTCATGTACAAGTCAGAGTCAGCATGGGTTGGATGGACTTTGCACAGCATCAACTGGAAGATTCTAGCATGGGGGGAGGGGGAAATTCTGTCAATTTAAACTGCAGAACCACCAGGAGAGTGCAGGATCTGAGACTGGGAGTAGACCCATTAGGGAAACAGAGGACACCTCCCTCCTGGGTTGCCACTCCCACTAGTGAGCATTTGAACCAGGAAGGGAAGGCATGCTATACAGAGTGGTGTCCACTGGCATATGTGTGGGCTGGATCGCTGGGCTGGTTAGGTTGAACTAGGCTAGACAGCCCATTGACAAGTACGAGAGCTAAATGAGATGTGGGACACACTGTACCAGTCTGCTGTACATAGTGGCATGCACTGAAATCAATGCAGGTGGCAGGCTTGGTGTGAGTCTCTCCAACTAGGCTGTAGCTCCCACTAGTGTACCTGAAGGCTGAGTGTTTGGTGGGTAGAATCGGGCTAAAATCCAACATTCATTGATTTGTGTAGAAGACAGGACTGGGGACAGAACTGACCCAGTAATTGTAACCACCACCATGTGCAAAAGCTGACTGGGGCGACAGACTGTGCCAGATCCTGTATTGCCAAGCACACACGAGTCAGATCTGGGAACACCTTAAATGAAGTTTATTTGGTGATCTCCCAATGGAACTGATGGACTCAGAAGCCCAACCATGGAAAGAATTGCAAGTTCCATAGTGTGACCGTGGAGTGCATGAGTCAGAGCTGTGCCTGCTCAGTGGCTTAGATGGAGCAGTGGACAGCATATCCAGGTACACATTGAGGACATGGCAATACATTGAAGTCTGCAGAGGACACATGGTGTCATAACAAAGGTCGGAGGACAGAACAAGTTTATCAACTACCCCAGCAAAATGTTGGCAGTGAATAACTCGGCAAATGGAGACTCTAAAGTGGACTATATCAACCAGTATATTCTGGAGAGATTTCATCGTGCTGGGAGTGGCAAGATCAGTAATAATTCAAAACTGTGGAACTATTGAAACCTCATGAGCAGGACCCTCAGAGCATGCCCCACATCTGGTACCCTGGTCTCATGTCAGGTGGCTGTCCTGCATCCCAGGTGTAGAGGCATTTGGAAGGCTGAGTGTGGCTTCTCCCCTTATGTCCTCCCTTCCCCCAGATACAGGAAGGATAAAAACAGAATGTGAAAATGGTGATTTTCACCCACCTTCCTCTAGCCCTTGACCATAATCACACTAATTAAATATGTAAAAATCATAAAAAATAAAAATAATTAATCTAAAGAAAGAAGTGTTGAGGAGCATCCTTATCTTGTTGCTGGGTGCCAAACAGATCATGCCACACACAAGTGTAGGTTCTACTAAGGAGTCTATTGGCCAAGCTAGGGGATGTCAGTACTCCTTACTTTAGGAACCACAAGCATGTTCAGAGTCCCACCTTGCTAACTTTTACCTGTAGATATTAGGCAAACATTCAATTAATGGTAGCAGAAATTAGCAAATAGAAAGTCACAATGGCAAACCATTCTGAATAGAAAACCTGAGAGGAACAAATGGTCATTAATGTGAAATATTTCTATTAAACTTTAGACCTATGTACCACCTCCCCAGCAATATAAATTGTACTAAGAGAATACAATGAATGAATGACCTGAACACATTTACAAGATGGGAAACCTTCACCTTTTCTTGCCTTCTCTTCCCCCATTCCATTATTGCTAGGCCTCAACTCTTCAGGAACTCTTCAAAGTATACAAATCAAAAGTACAGAATTTCTTAATATTGGCATTTTTTGTAACTCTTCCAAGCAGTGAGCAGAGGATAAGGAATACAGACATATGAGAACCATGTTCAGCGGCTACTTCTCTCCTTGGAGTGTGTCTGTAGGAAGCCAGAGAGGAAGTGGGTACTCAGGAGACTTGGATACGTGGAATGAGAGTGACAGAGGGGCACAACCAAGAGACTGTATCCCCTCCCATATTGGGCCTTTATGGGGGGTTTGGGAAGACAAAGATTACACAACAATGCAATACCACCAGCCCCTGAGGCTCCAGGTGATATGTAATGAGCATTATTCGATTCATACATGGGCAGAAAGGATTATATAAGTGGGGAAAATGTGGTTTCCAAACTCAAGATCCTGAACTAGCTGCCTAAGACCATAATACTCATACTGGAAGTAAAACCTTCAATTTTTTTTTTTTGTAGTTGAGTATGATGCTGCTATGCATTTGTCATATGCAGCCTTCATTATATTACAGAATATTTTCTTTATTATTTACTTGGTTTGAGCTTATAACCCTGAAAGTATATTGAATTTTGTCAAATTCTTCTTCTGGGTCTATTGAGATTGTTCTGGGAGAATTCGAGGCTCCTCATTCCGACAAGGAAGTAACCCTAACTACTATTAGTCCATCTAACTATCACATTATTACTGTGTGGATATCCCATTCATTTTGTGTGGAATCAGATGAGATAATAGGTAGTTAGGGCCTCTGGTATCTGGTGAAGTTACTTTTGGAAAATACAAAATTTTTGTTCTTCTCCATTTTACCCTTTCGAGAGAAGTTCTTCTAGCATTGTCCATGACAAAGCAAATGGGCCACAAGTCACACCCTTCTGACAAGGAACTAGACTGCCCATTGTGAATGATTTTCTCTCTCTACCCTTTGATTCATTATGTCCCTATTCCTGAGATGATGCTTAAAAAAGTGCCACTTCCACCGTTTTCTTAGGTTTTGCTGCCATGGAGATCGCTTATGTCATTGTGGCACAAAGTTTCTCTCTCTCTATTAATTATATCTTGCTTTGCACACTGAAATTGTCCACATAAAAATTATTCTTTCATCTGAGGCAAGATTCCAGGTTGCTGTTATCTTTTCCATTGCATTCCCTGGAAAAGAGCTAGCACATTGGTTTTTTTCATACCTTGAAGCAACTTAACAGTCAGAACTAGAACTTAATGGAGCTAGCAAAAGATTTAGTCACCAATAAGATGAAAACCACTTTAAAGTGTTACAACTGTGTTGCTTTATCAGAGGATCCAATTTTAATCTCATGTAAAAGGATAAATATTTAGAAAAAGTTGCAAACAATACAGGTTAGAAAGAGAGAGATAATGGATTCAGGCCTGTCTCCAGCTGGGGTGGGGAGTCTGATCCGGCCAGCTGTAATCAGCAGCATTCTCCTTTTATTCTGGAAATCAGCAACCAAGAAGAGTCAAGATGAGCTTCTGTCTCCTGCTAGATATTTCTGACAGAGCCTGCAACAGTGCAGCCAAGAAACTGGCTAAAAGCAAGAAAGAACAGGGAAGGGTCAAAGGTATTCAGAAAACAAGTTGTTAGAACTAAGATAGCAGAACAGAGTAAGGACACACTTAACAGATAAAGAATCATTAGCTAGGGTGAAGCAGAGAAGCCATGATCCCAGGAAACGGGAGAGGACAAGCTGATGGCAGGGGGAAGCCTGGAGACCCATGGACATAATTCCAAGAAGACAACCACACTTTTCCCACACTTCCTCATTATCCCTTCATACTTCTCTTTTCATCATTACTTGCCTTCATAATTTCCATTAACTCTATACTCACAAGCATAATTTTCCATTAATCATAATAGTAAGATCATTAATCATAACATTCAACAAGTAAAAAGAACACATATTCACTGGGTTATAAGAATCCCAACACAAAGTTATCATTTCTTTCCTACTCTTTATTGTGTGTCCCATATTAGCTGTCACAATCAGCAAAAAGATATAATTTATAACTCTCTGAGACTGGCATAATTTGCTAAGCATAATAGTTGTTAAATATGCATACTATATTTTGATTATTTTAATACAATTTGCATAACTTAGTCCTGATGGGGCTCTGAATGTCCCTGAAGAAAATATATTGCATATTGACAAGTTATTGAGACTCTTCAGTGAGGATAATTTAGTCCCCAATTTCTCCCCACATCATTTCTGAGCAACCGGGGCTGTCCCTTGTAAAGAGTGCATGCTGGACATGGACATTCCCAGATGCCTTTCTGCAACTCCATCGAGAATGAGTCATCCTTTCACCTGATTCCTTTGATTTTCTGGTTGTCTTTGTGTGAGAGAAAAGTGCCCTAGGATTCTGTTAGCTGTTCCTAGTTTACGTCAAATTACATCTCTTTATTTCTTACTTTGCTCTATTCAAATTCTTTTTCTTGCTGAGTTTCTTAATGCAAGACTATATTTTCCCCAAATTTTAGCTGCTGTCTTGAGTGGAAGTTGAAAATTATCATGTTGCTTTTTTCCTGTTTCCCAGAATAATCAACATAAATATGAATGGTTCTCAATGGCTGATCATAAGGATGGATCTTGAGACACCTGCTGAAATAAATCCACATGGTGTGAGCAAGAACTAATCACTCATATTTTCTGTGCTCTAATTCTATAGTTTGTTAAATGGGGAAAATTTAGTTATTACCTCAAAAGCTCTTTATCAGATGAAAATAAGACAATATCTGGTAAAGTCCCACTTTTATCTTCTACTCAAACAGATATGAACAGTTCCTCTTTCTCCAGTTATAATCTGCAAGAGCATCTTGTGTAATATTTTACACCCTGCATTTTAACTTTCTCTTTTCACAAAAGCATACATCAGCAAAGGAACCACTGCCAAAGATTTCCTGGGAGATAGAATAGAAGAGGTATGTATCCACAGCACACCATTTATTAGCCCTTTCATACTTCCAAAACCATACTTCCAAAAACTTTCCTCCTGTGTATTGCTGTGTCAAGGCTTGTATGTAAAGAATTGTCTGTAAGCAACTGCTTTGTTTTCAGAACTCTTTAGCTTTAATAGGTTATTTTATCTCTACAAGCATGTTTCCCTCCCCTGTAATGCCAAGAAAATAATTCTCACCTGTGAGGATGACCTTGAGAACCCATGATCATAAAGAACATAAGTCATGTTTGCATGAACACAACAGGTGAGTTTGTAAGCATGAATGCAACTTTCCAGTCTGAATAGGCCCTTGCTCCGACTTGTCACAAAAAGATGCTTCTCTTGTGCCTTCTTCCCACATCTTTGTCCTATTAGTGTTGTCGTAAGCTTGGCTGTGCTGTAGTTCCTGGATTTGTGCATTCAAAGGAATGTAATCTCTGTTTTCCTAGCCTGCTCTTGACCCAATTTCTATCCATTTGCAAGCACAGTGTCATTACCTACCTGATTTTATGTGTGAATTGATCTTTCACCATCTCCATCCCCAGCTTCTTTACCAGTAGGATGATATTTTCCTGAATCACAGATCTTAGCATGCTCATTGTCATTAGCACTGGAGCACTGCCTAGCCATCCTAGGATCTGTCTAATACCACTGTCATGACCACAGGCACGGGATTTTGTTCATGTGTGTACTGCTGTCAGTCCTATCATTATGGTGTGGAAAGAGCAATGAAGATTGTGATCTCTGCTTTTCTCACAATTAAAATTTCCATGCAGACTAAATCAGGATCAGTTAAATCATAAACCTCTTGTTATCAACAGAGACTCTTCAAGAGAGCAAGACTTCAGAAACATTTATAGTGCTTTAAGCACAATTTGAAAGAGCAGAATGACAGAGAACAACTGATCACAGGGTAGAGAAATCTACCAGAGGCTGAGTTGTAATACTGTCCTACTTGCCCAAGATGAAACAGAAAGCTGTAAGAGTGAGACGGGTAATTATCAAGTTTTCTACTCTCCAGATAAAACTCAAGTTTCCTTGCTATTTTCATGATGAGACCGGAAACTCAGGCAAATGAGATTGGAATTCTTGTCTTACTCAAGGCAACATTTGGGGAGAAAGCAGCATTTTGTACACTCTTAAGGAGACTCTCCCTTTTTATTTTCATTAGGGACCTGATTTGAGGGCCTACTAGCACTAGCCCACCTAACTCTTCATGTTTCCCCCATGAGAATCTTGAATAGGTGCCACTGTGGTTGGCTGCACAACACATTGGAGAATGGTTAGATGGTCAGACACTTAATTTCTTCCTCAGCAAAATCTGGAATTGTTATGTTTCTCACTGGATTCAGCTTTACTCCGCTGGTAGCATTTCTGTGTGTTTCTTACTGAATTCTACTCTCAGGTTGTATGTGACCACCCTGCTCAGAGTGCTGGTCTTTGTCATCCAGTCTGCCTTCAGACACTCACTAGTTTCTCTTTATCTGGAAGCATAATCATCTTGATGCATCCCTGTCCTGTGTAACCCTGTATCAACTTCAACATTTACTTCCTTATCAATTCATTTAGAACAAAGTAGGAGCAGGCAAACCACGCAGGGGATTCTCCAGAGGACTCTGCAGGCCACTCCTAGGAGGATGAGGGAGACAGCTTTGCTCAGGGTTCCCAGAGCATGTCAGGAAATGATGAAGCGCCTCTACCCTGGTCAGTCACACAGAATTATTAACACTGCCATGATGCACTTGCCGATCACTTGCTCTTCTATCATTGTACACAAATGGAACACCTCAGTGATGCCACAGTGCCTTAAAATAGATTTAGTGTAATCTGGATTTTTATGTTTTCATTGGAGAACACTTTGCTAATATGACTTACATCCTTCTTGACATCACCATAAATTTCTTATCTTTTTATTGAATGCTTTCACTGCACAACTTTAATGATAATTGAAACCATAAACTCTTTATTTTTAATTATTTTCTGCATGATGATATATAAAACTAATATTCCTTTTTTTCCCTCATATCATGCTGCTCTAGGATTTGCCTGTTTTTGTGTTAATGGCATTGCTGCAGACAGAAATCTGGATTGTGAATGAGGACATTTTTCTATCTTCAAATCAATCTAGTTCTTTTGTTCTGGGGAACAAAATGGCTTTTCATTTGAAAGAGTAACATGATTTTACCTCTAGATTTTAAAAGGACATGTAGCTCATCTGTTCTAGCTGGCCCATAGGTTTCTATTGAAAAACATTCCTTGTTATCTTACAGACCTATACAGTCATAAAAGGACTCTGAATTCTTTAAGATTATATACAGAATATTCTGAATGTAACTTTTAATTATAAAATATATTATAAATAACAAGAAATCTAATAACATTAGAAAATTTGACTTTTCCATCATTATGTCTGTTATATGGATAATAAGTTAAGAATCCTGATACCTATTATAGCATTAATGAACTTTGAGAATATTCTGCTAAAAATAAAGAACTAAACATACAAGAAGAATATTGTGTGCTTCTAGTTTCATGAGGTGTATACTATGCAGACGTTTATCATACCCAATGATAGTGTACAAAAAAAAGCATAATTATTGCTCAATGGGCACAGATTTTTCTTTGGGATATGAGAAGTTCTTGAAATGAATGATGGCAACATTTACATCTCATTGTGACAGTATTGCAGGGAAATGTTGAAAATGAAAGCTATGCTGTTTCTTGCCTAACAAGAAAGAAGACTTTCCATGCACAGAAATTAGTGAGCAAGCCAATCTTTACATATGATAGAGGCTATCTGCTGTTGAGGGAAGCTGAGGGCTTCCAAAAAAGGAAAGATCTTGGCTAGATACAATGACTATATAGTCTAATCCATCACCTTGCAAATACTGGGATCCCATGTGGATGATGATGTTTTTGTTGCAGCTACTCCACAACCCATCCAGCTCCCAGATTATGATCTAGGAAATGAGCTGAAAGTGGCACAAAGCCTTGGGACCTTGTACTTGTGTGGAAGACCCAAAATAAGCTCTAGCTCCTGACTTCAGATGGATTTAACTCTGGACATTGTGGCCATTTGGGAAATGAGCCAGTGCATGGAAAATCTTTTTTCTCTCCTTCTATCTGTAAATTTTCTTCCTAATAAAAATAAATATTCAAAAAAGAAAGACCTAAAAATCTCATGTAGGACAAGTCTTTTAAGCACAAAAATGGAAGAAAATAGAAGCACTAATAGAAAATTAGAGGATAGGGACATACCTTAACCAAGGACTAGTAATGTAATCCAGTCTAGCTTGCTCAGAACAAAAGCCACAGCAAGGATCTAATTAGTCACTTTTATTGAGGAATGGAATCAGCACTTTGTCTTTGCATTGGCAGCTTCTGGGGAGAAGCAAGCATCTTGTACACTTTCAAAGGGACTCTCCCCTTATTCCATCAGTAACCTAGCCCTAGTGACTCATCTAACAGTCATAGAAGTACTAAATGTCACCGGATTGCACACCGAATTTGGCTAAGATGTAATTTTTGTGCTATATAAATTTTATAACATTTAAAAGATATTTTAATGAAAAAATATGGTCACATAGGACAAATGTATCATAGATAAGAATTGTTAACAGTAGGACAAGCAGGGTGTGAGTATTCATGAATTACTAGAACTACTATTCCACAATCTTTGCTTTGTAAATTTAAACGATCTTCTGAAATAATTTTTAAGATTTTATTAATATAAAGTGAACAGATTTTATGTATGCATACAGGCAATTTTAAGAGCAAAATGATACAGCAACAGTTGCCATGCCATCTACAATGGCATATGTTCAATTTACTTTGTAACTATAATCTTAATAGACAAAAGCTATAAACAAAAGTCAAATGTCAAATACCAATTTGTCTCATATATATTGCATTTCTTCTACTCTTTATATTAGTTACCACTAATCACAGAAAGCATACAGTATTTGTCATTTTGGATACTCTCTTATTCCATTAAGTAAAATGGTCTCCAATCACATCCATTTTTATGTGAAAGCATTTTGTGCTTTTTTGTGGCTCTGTTATACGTACACCAAAATGTTTTTATCCAGCCCTCTGTTGATGGGTCATAAAGTAGATCTGTATTCAGATTTCTGAGAAATCTCTGCACCGTTTTACAGTTTTTTTGTTTGTTTGTTTTATTAATGATCACAACAGAGTTGGGAGTTGATTGTGCCAGTGCTTACTCTTTACAGAAACTGATCAAACGAAAGAAACCAAAATGGGAGACATTACACAAAACCAAACCTCAACAGCTTGCTAGTGGTGAGGATGTTCATGAGATTTATTCTCAGAAAGTAGTCTTACAAAACTGGAGCGACGAACAATTTGCTCAACTTCATGCAGAGTCAACAAGATCAACATAGTAGAATGAATCAAAAAGGCATCATCTTCTTCTCACACTCCACTCATGTTCAGCTCTACAGGTCACAAGTTACACATTAAAAAACAGCAAAATGGAACAAGAGCAAGTGTGGGAGAGAAAAGAATCAGAAGTGGTGTGATACGCTGCCTTCTCCAATAAATCATTTTTAATTGAATTATTTTGTTATTTTAAGATACAGTTCCATTTTTCTCTGGTATTTCCCTTCCCTCTTCCAAAGTCCTTCCCCTATTAATTTCCCCTATATTATCAGAACAATTTAGTCCTTCATAAACCGTCCAAAATCTATTATTCTACTATTTAATCTTATCCTGACATAGTAGGTATGGACAATGGCAGAGAGCCCAGGATCCTATTGTTAACATGGAATGTTATTAAAAAGTGAATGTTGACACTGATGAATGTGATTATCTATACAACTGATATTTGGATTTCATTAGCTTTTGCAAATCCAGGTTTTCTCTGGCAATGTGACATGCCTCTATGCATGATTCTATGGCAAAGTTATTTCTCTTGTGTATGCCAACTCATGATAGGAGATCACCACAAACATGCTTCTCTGGACTATCCAGTAATAGTCACTTTAGTGATTTGCCACCAATCTGATTTAGATTTCTGTAATCTAGTCATGTGAGAATATTACACAAATTAATCTTTGTTACCTAATGTTTTTGTTTAGTATTTTATTCATGCAAAATAATGCCTTCACAATCCACGTGAATTGTTACATCTATTAATATTTGACTGCTGATTTTTAAAAATTATTTATTTATTTGAAAGAGTTACAGAGAGAGCTTGAGAAAGAAAGATCTTCCATCTACTGCTTCACTTTCCAAATTATTGCACTGGCTATGGATGGACAGGCTAAGCCAGGAACCAGGGTTACCATCCATTGCTTTAACAGCCTCATTATTTGGAAGTGGGATTAGGAGTAGAGAAGCCAGGACTCAAAAATGCACCCATATGGGATACTGGCAACACAATAGAATGTGGCTTTCTTTACCTGCAACACAGCAATGTGTAAACTATGAGATAAATGGACTAAGAAAATGTAGCATGTGTACAAAATGGAATATAAATCAGCTCTAAAATATAATGAAATTTTATAAATTCAGAACAGTGGTTGGAACTGGCAGTTATCATGTTGACTGAAATACATAAAGTTAAATGTTGTACGTTCTCCCTTAAATGTTAAAGCTAATGTTTTTTAAAAAGAAATGCTTTGTTGATTTTCCTAAAATTACTATGTTTTGCCAAACTACATTATTTTTAGAAATATATAATAAAAAGTGAATATTTGAGGAATCAAGATGGAAAAACAAGGACACATTTAAACAACCAAAGAAATATTAGCTAGTATGAAGCAGAGAGGGCACATTTCAGGAAATAGGAGCGGATAGAACCAAAGCAGAGGGGTGCCTGGAGACTGACAGACACAGGAAAGCAATGAAAACAATGATGTGGTGTTGCAGTGACTGATGCCACAGTGGCATTCAACAAATGGCGATCTGAGCTCTACCAGCAGCCGGAACTCCACCAAATACAGGGTGGGAAGGGATGTTCACCAAGAGCTCAGGAGGTGAACCCAAAGAATTGATCGTCCTCCTGGTCTGTTTCATTTAATCAGGAGCAGATGCAGAGCAGAAGATCCCAGATGGGCAGTGCTGGAACAGGATGGATTTCACAGCCTAGTCCTCCTCATAGAGCCCTATGGAGTGTCATTTTCTTTAAGGAGACAAAGGCTATGGACAGTGCTGCACATGCACCGAGCTGGGAATGATCTCATTTCTGGCTCAGCAAACTGCGACAACATGACATCCTACAGGTTCTACTCAAGTTAGGTCTGGGTAGCCCTCAGACGTGATGGGCAGAAGATCAAGAACTCTAGTAGTGGCACATCAGGCGCCATTTGGTACAGTGTGGAAAAACTTTAAGACTGCAAGGACAACAGTGAACTGCGCATGCGCTAAGCTTGACAAGAACTCACTGAACTCAATGGTTTGCACTGGTCCCATTGGGAAAATAATACTGACTTTGGTACTGTACAGGTCAAAATAGCGGTGTGTGGCCCTCAGACCTAATGGCCAACAGGTTCCAGCAACATCACCACCACCAACAACCTAGCTATATAGGATACCTGGTGTCTCCCTAATCCTGGGACCTGCTTCAACCAGAAGTGGGAGAAAGTTTGTAGACAACAGTGCAGCCTCAGCATGGTAGCACAGGAAGTGGAAACTGGTGAGCCAAAAACTGGGGCTACGGAGACCATGGTGGAAATCTAACACAAGAACCCAGACCTGGAATTGCTGGAGGGAGTGGCACAACTAATGCAAACACAGAGCCATGTACCAACTGCAATAAGTAAAATCAAACTATAGACGTGTAGGTGACACAGCTTAGAAACCTACCCCAAGGAAAAGAATCTACCAACCAGAAGTACAATGACCACAAGCAAAAGAAGAAACAGAGGCACAGTGAATATTACTGAAGACTCCCCTTCAAAGGAGCAGAATCATTTGCTGACTTCAGAGGTCACTGAGGAAGACATCTTGAAAATGGGGGATACAGATTTCAAAACACTGGTTATAAATCTTCTTATCAACAATGAGAAGTACATAAAGCAGGCATTGAAGGAATTTGAGGAATATGTCACAGTGGAAATGAATCAAATGAAAGCTGATACATCAGAAATGAAGAATGCAGTGGAACAAATTAAAAGTACAGTAGAGAGTCTCCAATATAGAATGAAACAGGCAGAAGAAAGAATCTCAAAATTAGAAGATATTTCCTGTCGCCATGGGGAAACAAAAACCTTGAAGCAGAGCTGGATCAGGCCAAAAACAGTATTCAAGAATGGAAAGATACTTTTAAATGGTCAAATATAAGAGTTATGGGAGTCCCAGAAAGTGCAGAGAGAAGCTAGGTTTACAAATGTATTTAAGGAAATAATAAGGGAAGATTTTCCTAATCTGGAGAAAGACTTAGAAAACAACATCCAGGAGGGTCACAGTTCTCCCAAAAGGGTTGACCAAAAGCAATCTTCACCATGATACATGATCATCAAGCTCTCTTCAATTGAACATAAGGAAAAGATCCTTAACTGTACATGTGAAAAAAATCAACTGACATATAAAGGAATACCAATTAAACTCACAGGGGATCTCTCACAGGAAACTCTACAGGATAACATACCCAGCAAAACTTTACTTTGGGGACCCAGTGCAGTTGCATAGCAATTAAAGCCCTCTCTTTGAACAGGCCAGGATCCCATATGGGCACTGGTTCTAATCCCAGCAGCTCCACTTCACATCCAGCTCCCTGCTTGTGGCCTGTGAAAGCAGTCGAGGATGGCTCAAAACCTTGGGACCCTGCACCGTGTGGGAGACCTGGATCAAGTTCCCAGTTCCTGGCTTCAGATCGGTGCAGCAATGACTGTTCTGGTCACTTGGGGAGTGAATCAACAAATGGAAGATCTTCCTCTTTTGTCTTTGAAAATGAAATAAAATTCTTAACGATATAAGGGAACTCAGTGAGGGAGAAGGAATTGGGGAGGGGATAAGGTAAATCTCAGGGCCTATGCAACTGTATCTTAAAATGATAATAATAGAAGTAAAATTAAATATATTACATATCAATTAATTACATATTAATGAATATTATATAATCAATCAATATTATATTAACATTAATAACATATCAATCTTGATGATATAGAATTAATATCCTATTATCAATATTGATATGATTATATTATCAGATTATATTAATATAATAACAATTATATTTTAGTTAATATTAATATAACATTAATTATATATTAATATACACATAAAATAAGAAAGAAAATATTTCAGACGTTTCCAGGCAGCAACCACTTCCAAGAAAATAATCTATTTTTCTTTGTATCTTACCCACTTGTCTTTCCTCTGTTATTTTTCCCTTTAATTTTTACATTATCATGCCTTTGCTTTACTCCACAATCACAGACTTAGGGCAACACTAGCCGTAATTATTAACATGTAAAAGGTAGGATGTTCAACAGGAATATAGTCAAGGATCACAAGCAATAAATAAGCCACGACATGACAGTTGAGTTCTTATACTTCTTAATCCTGTATTAACTACCACATATCATAGAGAAGAAATATTTTGGTGGCAAGGGCGGGGTCAATTCACTAAGCTTAATGATTACCAACTGCATCAATTTTCATGCAAAAGACAAGATTTTATTCTTTTTATGCTTGAACAGCTCTCCATAACTATACATACCTCATTTTTTTATGCAGTTGATGGACAAACATGGAGTACAAATAACTCTTCATATGCTGATTTCATCTCCTTTGAACAAATTGCCAGATGTAAGTATCTGAGTCATAATTCTTGTGCTGGTTTAAATTCCCACAAACAATGTAGGGTAGCATGTTCTCCACATCCTTACTAGAATTTATGTATTTTTATTTTTGGATGCTAGCCATTTCAGTTGGGATCAGGTCAAACTTCAAAGTGGTTTTGCTTTGTATTACCATGATGGCCAGCAATCATGAGCATTTTGTTGTTGTGTCTGTTGGCCATTTGTATTTTATTCATTGAAGGGCTTGCTCATTTCCTTTGTTAATTCCTTAATTGGGATGTTTTTGTTATAGACTTTTGTAATCTCATTATATGCCCTGGATATTATATCCTTGTTAGATGAATAGTTTGAAAACAGTTTGTCTCATTTTATCAATCGATTCTTCATTTTGTTGAATGTTCCTTTGACAATTCATAAGCTTAGTGGTTTGATGCAAAACCATTTGTCTATCTTGCTTTTATTACTTGTGTTTCAGAGTCTATCTGAAAAATCTTTACTCTAGACAATATCTTGCACTATTCCTCCAGTGTTTTCCTCTACTAATCTGTTGATAGCAGGTAATCAGTTTAGATGTTGACTCAAGGTACAAAGTAGGGATTTTGCATCATATTTCGGCATGTGGAGATTCATTTTTTGAAGCACCATTTTTTAAAAGAGGTTGTTTTCTCTAAGGATTGATTTTAGCACATGTGTCAAAGATTATTTGTCAATGTGTGGATTAATTTCTGTGGCTTCTAATTTGCTCTGTTGATCTATATGTTTATTTCGGTATCAGTATCAGGTTGTTTTGATTATAGTATCCCAAGGTATGTCTTGAAATCCAGTACTGTTATTTCTTTGGTTTATGTGTGTTATTTAAAAGCATTTTAAGTATTTCCTTTCACTTGTGTTTCCATATGAATTTTAATATAGATTTTTCTGGATCCCAGAAGAGTGTCCTTGCAGGGCCCAGCACAGTCCATCACCCGGTCAGCTGGTAGTTGCAAGTGCTAGGTTGCTTCTGTTTTCAGCCCCGCCTTCTACTGGAACCAATGGGTGTTGCAGTCCAGCCTGGTTCTGCACAGCACATACTTGGTCTTCACCTAAACCAGTGGGAGCTGCATCCTGATGAGAGCGGCCCACAATAACCCCCACCAGGCCAACCCCCTACCCTGGTTTGCCAATATGTGTGGCAGACCAGTCCAATCTGACCCACATCCCCCTGGTTGTCGTACATGGCAAATGGCATTGAAGCTTGGATCCATCTACCCAGCTCAACAGTCCAGCCTTCACGGGTGTGGTTGGGTGCCTCTCTGTCTAGCTACCCCAGCCCCTGTCCTAGTTCTCGTGCCTTCCCGTGGCAGTGGTAACCCAAGAGGGGGGAACCCACTATTTCCCTCCCAGGTCTCTCACTCCCGGATTGTGCACTTTCCAGGTGGTTCTGCAGTTTAACTTGACAGGATTAGCCCTCAGTGCCAGTTTCTGCCAGCTGATGCTACGGCTATAACCAAACAGCCCTCTCCCATTCTAATTGTAGGTTGCACCCAAGGAACAATCAACCCATCCTGGCTTTTCCCTGGTCTAGTCCACATGAGGCGCACAGGTGTTGTAGCCCTGCTTAGTCTGGTCTGCCCCCATCCCAGTTCACGCTCTCCAGTGGGAGTAGCTGTCCAGCAGGGGAACCTCCCCTTATTCCCCCGCTGGCTCTGTCACCTCCCCTCCTGTTTCTCACATGTGCTGGATGGGCACTGCAGTCACATCCGGCACAGTCAACCTCCTCCTGGCATTCTGTAGTGTGGACTGGTTTTTATCGCAACCAAACCTGGCTTGACCCTTACTCTGTTCTGGTGCTCGGATTTGCCAGTGATGATGTTAACTGATTAGCCTGGTCTGCCCCCAATCCATGCCTAATGTTTGCCAGTGGGGAACTTCTTGTGGCCTGCTCTGGGCTGTTTCCATTCATGCTTCTTGCGCATACCAGTGGGGTCTGTGTCCTGCCAGAGGAGTTGCCCAGGCTCCTCCATCAGAACCTCTCCCAGTGCCGGCTTTTGCGCATGCCAGTGGGTCCATGAGCCAGCCCTAGCCAGGTTCATGACTAGCTTTTGACCCAAGCTGGTTCTTGTTGTTGGATATTTCAGCCCAGCCATGGCTCGTCCAGTCCATTCCCACATACGGCTCACACATGGTTCAGTAGGGGTTGCAACCTAGCATAATCCATCCCACTTCTATCCTGGTCCTCCAGGAGCACCAAACAGTACTGGGGTCTGGTCCAGCCTGGTGCATCCAATCCCAGTCCACACTTGTGCCAAGGGGGATTTCACTGTTACCGGATCAGAACACAGCCCCCATTCCAGCCCATGTGCTACTTGGCGGTAGCCATAATCCAGTTAGTGTGTCTACTGGACAAGACACATGCCAAAGCTTTAGCATGAACTGGTATTTGGTGGTCAGCATTGCTAAGTGGTACACTTTTGTTATTTTCAATGATATCACATTGAAACTTTAAATTCCTTTAAGTAATATGGATACTTAAAAATTCTTCTTATTTATTTATTTTTTTGTTTAAAATCAGGATTACAAGGTGAAGGAAAGTCAGAGTGGGGGGGGAGAGAGAGAGATTTTTCCACCTGTTGTTCACTCTCCAAATCACCACAATGGCCAGAGCTGAGATGATCCAATCCTCGAAGCCAGGAGCTTCCTCCAGGGCTCCCAGTGACTGCAGTGAACCAAGGACTCCAGCAAGCCTCTGCTGTTTCCACGGTCAACATCAGGGAGCTGCACTGGAATGGGAACAGCTGGGACGACAGTGATTCATTCATATGCTTAACCTGCTGTTGCACGGTGATAGTTCCAATATGGGCATTTTGTTCATATTAGTTATTGCAATTGATCAGCCTAGAAGACTGTTCTATGCTTTTATATGTTCATATGTCTTTATAAGTTCATATGTCCTTATACCTTTCCTTAATATTTTATAATGCTCATTATAGTATTTTTTCACATCCTTGGTTCAATTTATTCTAAAGTATCTGAATTTTTGTCCCTATAAAATGACACTGATCACAGAAGCTGTTTGGTCACTGTGGCATTGTACTGTATATGTGGGTACTGATTTTTGTGTTGTTTTATATCCCGTAACTCCACCAAACTCTTTCATGAGTTCCAATTGTCTCTTAGTGGAATCCCTTTATCCCCTGTTTTTTTGTATCATATCAAATGAAAACAGAGATAATTTAGCTTCATCCTTTCTAAATGTATTCCTGTGAGTTTGTTTTTGCTGCCCAATAGTTATGGCTAAAACTTCCAGAGCTATATTGAAGAGTTGAGAGTGAGCATCCCTAACTGGTTCAGAATCTTAGTGGACACGCTTTCAGCTTTTCCCCATTCAATATGTTGCTGTGTAAGTGTAATAAATGCATCTTCCTTTGCACCCCCTTTCATACATATACATTTACAGAGATTGTACAAAAATTACTATTCTACACTCTGGCCTCTTACCTAGAAAAACCATTAAAATACATGCACAAATATAATTTATGGTTTTAAGGCTTATATTGAATATAAGGAAATCACAGACATGCATAGGCCATGTTCCGGAACATATTAGGGTAGGAAGAGAGAAGACAGGGCTCGAAAGCTCATTCCAGTTTCTAGCTTTTTTATGTTGCAGGAAGCTTGAGAGAAAGAGCCTTTCCCAAGTTGTAGGCTCTTGTGAAAACTGAAATGAAAGTGGTTACATGCTACCTGCCATACTTAAAACAGGTACAGCACAGAGAAGGGATAATTTGACAGATAGGCAGATAGGATTGTATTGGGTAGGGCATGTGTGGCTTTCAGATTTGGGCCTTAGTCTAGTTGCCTGCCTTATCCTGAATTATCTATACCAATTTATTGTCCTAAAGAGATGTATGCAAGAACTGTGTTCTCCAAATATTTGTCAAAACTTATGCCAGTTTCTTAACTTATTATTTTTGCCAGTCTTAAAGGATACGTGAGTGTATCTTGTCTTATTTTGGTTTTTGGAAGGCAGAGTTAAGAGAAGGAAAGAGAGATTTTAGATTCGCAAGTTCATTCCTAGGTGACAACCAGGGCCAAGCTAAGCCAAAGCCAGGGGGCAGGAACTTCCCCCACGTCTCCTATGTGCTTAATAGGGGCCCAACCACATGGGACATCTCTTACTGCTTTACCAGGCGCATTGGCAGGGAGCTGGATCAGAAGTGGAGGAGCTTGGACTTGATCCTGCGCCAAAGGGAAGCTTTACCCACAGTACCAAAATGGTGTTAATTTTAAAATTATTTTCTCTGACAGTCAATGACACTTAAAATTATCATGTGTCATTTGATGACTATTCTTACTGATGAGAATGTGTTAATTCTTTTGTCCCAAAAGAATTCAGATCTCCATTCACTCCATGCAGAATGAAGTGTAGCTATAGCACACAAAAATTTTCAAATGTTTTACTATAATTTAAGGAGGTGGATCCCAGTGTCCCCCTATTATGAAGCACTATATATATTTCCATAATTAGCCTCTCTGTCACCAAGAGAAACATCTCATTCCTGCATCTCTCTTGACTTACTACCCTCACGTGATAGTTTACACCAAACCTACCAACCAGTATGCCCTAGAGTGGTTTCCTCTGCACTTCATTGCATTCATGGAAATGCAACTATCTGCTCCTCTCCTTAGCCATCATTTCTTCTGTGTGCTAGTCCCCATCACTTCTGCAACAGAAAAACCCTTTATAAGTTATGACCTGTCATATAACTTCAATGTTCCCTTGTCATTGGACCAAAGCAGTGCATGTGAACGAACTGTCCAATCTCCCAGCTTAAATTTTCACCCAAGAAGCTTATGTTGTGGTGAATCAGGTTAGGACACTGCTTGCAAGCACAATATCGCCTATCCAAGTGCTAGCTCAAGCCCTGGTTGGTCAGCTTCCTGTCCTGCTCCCTCTTGACTCACCTGAGAACATTGCAGATGACAATTCAAGTCATTGGGCCTGTCATACACATGGAAGACTCAGATGCAGTTCCTATTAGATCCTGACTTTGGCCTGTCTTGATCCTAACTGCTGTGGCCATTTAGGAAATGCACCAAGAGATGGAAGATTTCCCACTCCTACCCCTGTCGTGTGTGTGTGCATGTGTGTGTGTGTGTGTGTTGATCTCTTCTCTCTTTCAGAGGAGTGAATCATCTTTAAACCATCTCCGAATTATTCATTCCCATTTGTCCACATTCGAATTTGTCCTCTTCCTGCAAGAGTAAATAAATTGAACACAATTTTCTATACACATCATTCTAATTTCCTCAAGTTTACCACAATCTTTTTCCCTCAATCCCTTGTTGCTTCTACTCATATCTTCTAATTTTAGGTTCTGCTCTTAGCTATATCATTAACTTTATTTTCCTTTGGTTAAGGTTTATTTTTCAAACTTTGAGACATGATAAATTCAAAATGCGTCTGTAATATATTTTTATATATTGATATTTAGCATGCTTAATTCAAGTTTAATCATTTACAGGTGTTCTCTTTAAAATCAGAACATTGAAGAACTTCATTGAATATTTAAATCAGGTGCATGTAGCCCAACTTTACTATATCTTGAGATATAATAAGAAAATCAGGAAAAATAAACCCAAAATATTTAACTGTGTGACAAATAAAAACTAATAACAGCATGTAGGAAATAGGGGAAGGAAAAATAATACTGCATTTGAACTATGTACGTTTGGTAAGTAG
Organism: Ochotona curzoniae; assembly: GCF_017591425.1. NCBI lineage: Eukaryota > Metazoa > Chordata > Mammalia > Lagomorpha > Ochotonidae > Ochotona > Ochotona curzoniae. The sequence continues at coordinate 1,390,469 of NW_024466409.1, forward strand.
GTTAAGTTACTGTACATGTTAATATTAACAACTTAAAAGCATGACTATAACTTTACTACTTAGCATAATAGAATAGGAACAAAAAGGTTATTGTCTCACTTGAAGCATGAGATTTCAGTCTTAAAATTTACATATACACTTCAGAAGCAATTTAAACTTGCATGCACTTCTCTGGCACTTGTAACAAAAAATATTATACACATTCATTGCTGCTTTGAAAAAAAAAAAGAAGAAGAAGAAGAAACGGAAAGAAATATGATAGTCATGACACAATGAACCTGGAATGGCCTTCCAGAATACTTCACTTTTTTCTACAAAGTACAATACAATGTTGTGCTATTTGACATCAGTAAATTTCAAAGCAAAAAATTACCTAAAGGGATTTTTTAAAGCAACTGAGGCAATTAAAGGTTCTCATGGTGTTATTACTCTTAGAGAGATTCACCAAATGGGTCAGAATGGGATGGGAGAGGCCAATATGTAAGCGGAAATGGAGCAGAGTCAGAAACACCATCTCCATGTGGGATTGTGTTCAAAGGGCTCTGGTCCCTTGAGTTTCCTGCAGCTTCTACAGAGGAAATAACAGGAGCCCTCCAGCATTTAGCTGAGTCTCCTGGAGCCATTTCCCAAATGAGAGGCCAGAGAATTATCTTGTGGAGTGGCTCATTCTCAGAAAGCTCTTTGTCAGCAGAATTTGTTTTTCTGCATTGCTGTGCTGCATCCAAGAGATGATGGAGCTATCCTCAGGAAAAGGAAGGAGATATGACATGTGAGAGCTGGAAGCCCTCTGATGCTGGATTTCTGATAGGCATCCACCTGACATTTCTCCCCTCTGATCTGTCTCCTCCTAGTTTCAAAAGTCTTTGACCTAATCATTTCAACCAGGTGTCATCAGGAGAATGCTTCCTTTTATATTTCTTTGGAAGCAGGATGATATGTAGGCATTGCTGCCCAGGGCCGGGTTTCTGAGAATCCGGATTTCCTTGTTCATTTGGTTTGAGCTTAATCCTATTTTATATGCCTGGCAATGTCACAGTGGGAAATTGTTGTCCCAAATCTTGAAACCTCGAGCATCACTATGTAATGCAACAATGTACCAGTATGTTCAACATTCCCACTCCTGGGTTTAACAGATTGTGAAGGTAACACTAAGAGTAGCACAGATACAAGCCAAACTTGTACATACAGAAAGCATGCTCAGATGGATGAAGAGACCCTATTCCTAATATTCACAGTTAAGACAAAATAACCCAGTGTGAGATTCGGGGAGTAGAAATTAGCATAAAAACTAAGAAATCCACTGGTCTCTTCCCCTTTAATAATATGTGGGGTCATTTATTTTACAAATAGGCCCGATGCCAAAATAAAAGTATTTAGAATTGAAGGATCTAGAAGTCACCTCTTGAGATATTAAATGATTAGAGAAAGATGAAATGCCAATTATTATGGCCAATGAGACTATGCACTATCATTTCACATACCCACACATCCCAGAATTTTTCTCTATGTATCATTAAATCTCTTCTCACCTTCATCAGTGTGTTCTTTCCGTGCTTGTAACTCGCTTGATTCTTGTCACTGTTTTTTGAAGAAAGATTTATTTTATTTTAATTGGGAAGTCAGATGGACATAGAAGAAGATATTTAGTCTGCTGAATCACTCTCCAAGTGGCCACAACAGCCAGCACCGTGCCAATCCGAAGCCAGGAGCCCAGAGCCTCTTCTGGGTCTCCCACGTGGGTGAAGGGCCACAAGGCTTTGGGTTGTCCTCAACTGCCTTCCAAGGCCACAGGCAGAGAACTGGATGGGAAGCAGGGCCATCGGGATTAGAACTGGCACCCATACAGGATTACAGTGCATTCAAGGCAAGGACTTTAGCTTTTAGCCTACTGCACCAGCCCTTTTCTTGTCACTTTTAAGAAGCAATAACCCACATTGAGCCAAAAGGTTTCAAAGCAGAACACAATTTTCAAAGGCAAGACCTATTCCTTTTGGTCACAATTTATTTCAATGCTCCAAATAAAGACCTGATAGAGCAATAACCTTAAGAACAGGTGTACTGGACGTAAAGTCCTGAGTGAAAAGTCAGCAGCCATCCACAACAGGAAACTACAGGCCTATAAGGTTTTACTGGTAATTATCCTAAATATTGAAAAAGGAAATGACACCTTTATCCACAGACTTTCCCAGAAATTATAGCAGCAGGAACACTTGTGATCCCATTTAATGTAGTCTGCATTACCCCAATGCTAGCACAAGGCAAAATGCTAGGAAAAAACTCAACTATCCACCAGTACATACAATAGTAATTATTTTGTGGTCATTATTTTTCCTGTACTCTGTGATGCTTTGGAATCTTGACATCTTGCTTATCTTACCTATAGCAACATAAATACCTATATACATGTGAACTGTGATACAAAAACAGGCTAGTGGAGCTCTCACATATCAAACAAATATCCCTTAAGCCCTATGTCCTCTACATGATAAAACAACTCTGGGAAACCTGTTTAAACTAAAAATTATGCCCTGAAAAAATGCACAATTTAAGAACAACAAATGAACAAAAGAAACTCAACAAACAAACAAACAAACAAAATCGTAAAAGTAGCCCATGGAATAGGAGAAAACACTTGCAAAATATATTAGATATGAAGCACTAGTGCTGACCACACACACACACACACACACACCAATAAAACTCAATAATAATTAAAAAAAAGAAGAAAGACCAGTTCCATTCCCAATGGATCCATTTTCTCCAAATAATCTTCAGCTAATTGATATTCAGATATCTATTACACAGAATAATAGACATAAAAACAGTTTTGAAAGCCAAACTAGGGCAGGCTCCCAATCCTGTAAGGCTAATCCACAGCTTGCAATGTAATGCCAGCATTGCATGCCGTGGATATGCCTGGGACATCGGTAGAGGACAGCACAAGTTCCTGGGCCCTATTCTCATAAGAGACACATGGAGTATTAAGACAGCAGATGGAATAATCTCTCTCTCTTTATCCCTGTGTTTCTGTTTCTCTTATTCACTCTGTATGCATGCCTCACAAATGGAAATAAACAATTTCTTTTTTAAAAACTAAACTGTGAGTGAGTGGAGAAACGGTCCCATGCTACTACACCAGGGTTCTCCCTGGCATCACCTGGGTTGCCTGAGGCAAGCTACTTTCACTGTTACCCGCCTCAGGAGTGTCCTGCAGAGCTCTCTGGAGAACCTGCTTGAAGGACTGTCCTCGTAGCTGCTGCCTAAAGGAGCCCACAAAGAAATAAATGATGGGGTTGGCACTGCTGTTAACACAGGACAAGGAGATTGTTATCACGTGATAATGGGGAATGTAACTGTTTGCAAGAAATTCATTTCCCAATACATATATCCATGTAATACCACAGGGCAGACCACAGAGCACAAAGACCAGCACTGTGAGGAGAATGGTCACATACAGCCGAGTCATGGGCAACCTCTGAGAGCTACGGACCCTGAGCAGCAGAGCGAGAGTGCATCCACAGAGAATCAAAAATAAAAGCACCAGCCATGCTGCAGCAAAGGAGTTAAATATCTGACACCAAGTATTTTCACTATAATCAACATTAGAGAGACAACTGGTTACTTCCAGTATGCCCAGGGGCAGGGACAGGGCCCAGATGAGGGCACACATGATAGCTGACAGGCGTTTGTGTCTATGGCAGCGATACCAGATGGGCCAAAGGACAGATATGCAGCGCTCAGCACTAATGGTGCTGAGGATGCTCAGGCTCACCATGTAGAGAAGGGCTTCTGCAGTAATTAAGAGGTTGTTATCAGGAGTGTTGATGGACAAAGGATGGAAGACTCTGGTTAGAACCAGAAGTGAATCAATAACTTGGCAACAGAGGAAGAGGAAGTCGGCCAGAGCCAGGTGGAGAATGTAGGTGTAGAAAGCATTTTTGTGCATGCGGAAGCCAAGAAACCAGAGCACAGTCCCATTTCCTGGTAGTCCAACCAGAGCAATGCCAAGTATCAGCCAGTACAGGATGAGGATCTCCTTTTGAAGTTTTGGTGCAGGAGTTGTGATGTTGTTGAGGCTGACTGGGATGCTTGAATTCATGCTCAGAAATCCACCAGTGGTGTCCCTGGGAACACAAATAATTATTGCATAGCTTTGATTCTCATTTCAGCAGACAATGTGAGGATTATTATTCTTTATCCACTGAGTAGGAAATATGAATTCAGAGAGTAAATAATTCACATGAAGAACAATGTCCAGGAGCGTGAATTTCAACATAGTTTTCAGTGACAGCCTATTCAGGTTTACTTTATGACACAGAGCTTCAAGTGCAATAGGAATATTCCACAGTGTGATAAAATATATTTTGTCATGTTTCTGGGCAGGAAAAAGACGGGAGAAACCTGGTGACCTTGAAGTTAATTTTCTTTTGTCCTTAATCTGAAACTTGATCGAAAGAGCAGACATTTGGAGGCCCAGGTATGATCATGGACACCACAGTAACTCACCAGGGAGCTCTCACCAGGGAGAGAGCAGACCATGATCTGAGGTCATGATGGAATGTGAAAACTTGCTAGGAAGGCAGTGAGAATGGCCAGACCTCTTGCTGAAACAAAACACTGATTGGTCAGCTTTGTGTGGACAAAGAGTGGTTTTCTACTATCCACTGTTTGTTTCTCTTTGGTCTATTCCACTTAGGAGAATACAGAAGATACTCGAGGAATCTGTAACCAAAATGAATGAATAAGAAGGTTATGTGTATTGGCCATGCAAAATGCCACACAATTTTGCTGGATATAGCTAGAACTAAGACACTTCTGCACTGTGAAGGAGACCCTCCACAAAATGAAGGGGCAACCAGCACACGAAAGAAAACTTTTGCAAGCCAAGCAACTGGTAAAGCATCAATATCCATCCTATAAATAATTCCTATAAGTTGACTACAACAAAAACACAATCCAGTCTAGAAATGAGCAAGGACATGAACAGGCTTTTTTTCTTTCAAAAAATAAAATTCAAATGGCTAAAAGACAGGTGAAGAAATGTTGAGGTTCACTAGCCTAGGGAAATGCAAATAAAAACCACTACAAGGTCTCACCAAAATGAATATCATCAAAAAAAAAAAAAGAAAAGAAAAGAAAGATAATGGAAAAGGAAAGAAGAAACAATAAGTGCTGGCAAGGATATGTATGAGTAGAGAACCTAATCAACTTTTGGTAGGAATATAACTAGTGCAATCAGATAGTATGTAGATTCCTCAGAAGTCAGATAAACCATATGATCCAGCCAATCCACTCCTGAGTGGGATTTACCCGAAAAAAAATGAAAATAGCCAAACTAGAGAATTTGAATCAACTAGATGTGCATTAACTGGCACCTGAATTTGTAAACAGTGGTATATGTACAGTAGGAAATTTTTGATTTGCTCCTGATTTCATAGTGTGCCTGTGAAGTCACCAAGGCTGCCCAAGTGTCCACAATTTCAATCATCATACGAGTGATTGATAAGTTAAACTGAAACTTACAACTTAAAATGTCAATAGAAATAAAATCTAGGGGAAGATACTTCAGAGACATAGGATCAGAGAAGCCTAACAAACCAGTTACAAAAGAGAGGCAGGCAATTAGAATCTACCTAGAAACAAAGCACTCCCCAGACACTTTGCCTCTCTCACAAAGGCAGCTGTGACTGTGGGATCCAGAAGACTCAACAGCAGAGGAGGCACCTGCTGGAAAGGGGATGCATCTCCTCAGCAGGCTCAGAGCAGCATCCAGGAGTCCATGTGTCCATCATCAGCTCCTTGAGAGAGACAGATGTCTCCAGTTGTGTGTGCCTGAAAAAGAAGAGAATGGAAAACCAGAGCTTCTGATGTGTCCAATAAAAGACACTTCAGTGTGTACCTCTCTTTCTAGTGTGTGAGGTATTTGTTTTCTTCATCAAAACGGAAGCTCTGTAAGGACTAAAGATTTCCACTTTTGTTTACCATCATGCCCCCAGTGCTTTTCTTGTTCTCTAGGTCACCCAGACCACACTAGAAAAATCTGCAGATAAAATAAAGGATCTTCCTGTGATCATGTCTCAAGAACATGACCACTAGAAGAGGGCATTCTGAGTTGGTCAGCTCTTTCAGCCCCCATTCTTTCTTTTTTATTTTTTAATTTCTGAGGAGATTCCAAATAATCTTCCTGTGACCACAGAACCTGAGAAACCAAAGAAGGCTACAAAAATTCCTGCTTGCTCCAATATATTCATTCCTTTCTGATTTCTGATGCTTCAGAGCTTCAAGCACAGTTTTCATTTACTTATTAGCATGATTGTTGGATTTCTATTAAGGCAGCCAAGTTTACCTTTGCACAATAATATAGTGTTTCTTCTTTTTAGTTGACTTCAATTATCAATGAATTTTATATTTACATGGATATTATAACTCCATAAACGTGGTATTTGATTAGGAAGATAGAGGCAAAGAATTCTGTAATATTCAAACAAAGAAAGGAGGAGCTTCAACATGTGAGGGGTAATCTCACTTGCAACAAAGACTTTCTTACATCTCTGCTATACTTTCTATCACAAGGTAGTGACTTCTATGGGGTTCTTTGTCTTTTGGTTTCTGTTTGAAATGAACCCTTTGGAGAGATACACCTGCATGAGGCTGGAGGCAAGAAGAAACAGTTGGGTTTTCAAGATTTCTTTGCTGTCGTCCAGTGAGGTGCAGATTGGCAATGGCAGTCCTTCTTTACCTGGTTGTTTGTCCTGCCCTGTTTCTCCAGCTCCAGAAATGCTGTTCTTTCCCTAGTAACTCTAGAACTGCTCTTTTAATAAACCTTATGGTTAAGGATGAGAATAATGTTTCACTCTGGCTAGCCTTAGTGTACCTGACAATACCACTCTCTTAATCTTCCCAGCTCTATCAATAGTCCTCTCATGAAGTGTTCCTCAGTTACCACAAATTGAATCATTTATTAACTTCAGGGACCTTGCAGGATGCACAAAGGAGGATAACAACTTTGAACAACAAGTTGAACATTGAATCCTGGGTTGATGGTAGCTCAGCTCTCAGACTCACTGCCTGCAAGGCATCTTTTCCAGAAATGAGTAGCAGAAATGGTCTTCTCTCCAAAACTGCAGATTTGGATAGTTGACATTTAAGGAAGAATCTGGGAAGATGGATCAGAATGGAGAAAAGTGGCCTTAACTTCAATTGAAGCTGCAATAATTGCACTTTCCAGCATTCACTTTTCAAAGTCAGGATTCTATCTTTTTGCATGAACCCTGTTTATAGCCCCTCAAAAAGGAAATCAGGGTTAGAAAGTTTGAGCAAAACGTTCACCTGGAAGTCAGACATTTTTCATAAGTAGTCTTACCTTTTTTTTTTTTTCGTTCTTCTCTTCTCAGGTGAAGAATTCCAGAGATGATGTCACAGGAATCTTCTCTGTTCTCTAAATCAGGAGATTCCCACAAGTACTGTCATTAAAAGCAGTAACCAAGTGAAGCTTTTTGAGCAGTGAAAATCTTCATTTCCTGTACAGCAACTGAGAGCAAATTAGAGACTCAATGAGACCACATTGAGTCTTCTCAACATCATCCTTTTTTCAACTCACATATAAACCTGGCCCCTCCCACTCCATTCCATTCCATTTGATACACTTACTGAGAATTAATTGCTGATCTCGGCCTTAACTGCCATCAAAGCCAGATATCAATTTCCAGAAAAATGAGTGCTGATTGCATTATGGGGAGCAATAAGCATGCAATGAGGTAGGCAAAAGAAGGGCTGTATAATGGCTCAGTTGATTAATCCTCCACTTTGAAGATCCAGTACTCATATGGGTACAGGTTCACCACCCAGCTGTTGCATTTCCCATCCAGTTCCATGCGTGTGGCCTGGAAAAGAAATGAGGATGGCCCACAGCCTTGGAACTCTATATCCACATTATCCACTTGGCAGATCTGTCAGAGGTTCTGGTCTGGCTTCGGATCAGTTCAGTGCTGTCTGTTACTGCTGTTTGGGAAGTGAACCAGCAGATGGGAGATCTTTCCATCCATTTCTTCTTCTCTCTGAAAATCTACTTTTCAAATAAATAAATCTGTTGAAAAAAAAAGAAAGAATTTCAAGACTTACCAAGAACTGACATCCCTTTTGGTTTTTGGTTTACCCGATCTTCCTTACAGTATAGAAATGCATTTCTGTGTAGACTTCCATTCCAAATGAGAAAGTTGTGTCTCTGGTGTGAAAGTCTCCATCAATCCCATTCTTCAGAAGCCACCACTTTTATCTTCCATTCTTTTATCTTTTGTTAGCTGAATGGAGATATAAACTTTACTGCATATAATCTAGGATACCTCCTCTCTACTCCAAATACTATACATATTGTTTCAATATTCAAAGCACAGAATCTTATGTTTCATGAATTGCCTTTATGTACCTCAGGATAAACTCATATTGGAATACTTTTTGTTTTGTAATAAATGTCATCTGAGCTGTAAATATTTAACTCTTTGAGCATCTGGTAAGGATGCTTTTCTGGACTAAATTGTCTTTCTGCCATAGCCACATATTCACCTAAAACCCATTATTCTAAAATTCGATGGTGGTTGGATATGGAGGTTTTAGAGAACAGTTAACTTGAAATGGGTTCAGGATGGTGGACTTTAATCCAATGTGACTTTTATCTGTATCAGAAGAGGAAATTAAACACACAGAGGAAAGATCAAATAAAGACACAAATAAGAAGACAGATGCCACAAATATCAATAAGAGGTTTAAACATAACTTCTCCAAGAATGGTGAGATAAAATTAATTCTCAGCTTAAATATTCATCAACAGTTGAACTTTCTTTTATTGACAGTTATAGAGAAAGATGACACCACTACTCTGGAAGGCATTGCATTTTCTGAAGAAGGTCAATATGCCGTTAGCCATAGCAGTTTACAAATCCATCCTGTCTTGGATCCAAGACGGCAGAAAATGATGTTCACCTCCAACTTCATACATTTTTTACATCTGCTTTATGTGTTTGGCTAGGTTGGAAACCAACAAAATGTGTTTTTCTTCTATTCCATGAAACAAATCTCAGCACTTCCCTGTGGAGGAATACTACCAGACAATGTAATAATAAACAAACAAACAAAAGAAAAGATTCCTACGCGCTTTGGTTTGGGTGGTTCTTGATTTAAGTTACTGAGTGAGGAGAGTCAAACTAAAATCTTTAAGGAGTAGCCCAATACAGTTTTTTTTTTTTTACAGTGAAGGAACAGTTCCATGTGTTTAAAAATGTCATGATTATATGAATCATGTTTATATAATAAAATAAGATTGAATTACCAACGCATACATATCACATTCTAAAATTGAATGCATAAAAATGTGGCAAAGTATTAGTATGATCTGCAGTGTAGGTCTTGTGTTCATTAATGTTGATCTCCTGATTATTTAACACATTACATTTACATGCTCTATCAAGGTAATGATGCTCAGTGAAGGACATGTTAAAACTCCATACTGCATTTCCAGTTTATTTCATTTTATTTGAAAGGCAGAAGAGCTTGTGTGTACACACATACACACACACACACATAATTTTTAGGGATTACTTCATGAAAAGCAGGCACAATGTTTGCCCCTGCTCTCCTTTAATCCACATGCTACCTCTTGTGCTGTGCAATATTGTTTGTTATCTCAAATGAACCCCCAATAAAGACGTATGTGAGCCAAGTATGTGAGAGACCACCAGGGATTGAAGATGCTGCTTTCAGCCCATCACCACTTGCCTTATGTTATATAACAGCACTGAGAAATTTATATTTAAAAAAATCCCAAATATTGCATGGTCCTGGAAGGCACAATATTTTGAGTATTGAATAATGACAATGGTGAAGTGATGTAATCAATACGAGGTGTTGAGAATATCAGAAATATAGCTGTCTCTTTTCTTCTTCACCTCATGCTGAAGAAGCGTGTGCATGGGCAATGTCATGGACACCAAGTTGGAGCAGATGGGTGAGGTCACATTTCTAGCAATTAGGAAGCATTAATATTTGCAGTTGTGGCTTTTAAAGCTTTAGAGCTTCCAGCCCAGGTCTTGCAAACCCTCTCCTGAAGGATATTGCACTATCAAGTCTCTATTTGGAACATTGAGATATAGTGTGACCAAAAGGAATGTATCTTGCCTCTTGATATTATGGTCTTCTTTGAAATCCTGTTGCTGAACATGGGTGATTGCTTCTTAAAAGTGGCAAGAGAAAAGCAATTTACAAGCAGGACAAAAACACTGATGAAGATGACAGGAGAAGTGATTCAATGATACTTGGAGAAAAATGCCAGGATATGTGGGGATGAAAGCAGATGGTGTAGTTAGTCTCACTTGCCATAATAATTGTCATTTCATCCTTTTCTAACCACTTAATATTTCAAGAGATGACATCTAGATCCTTCATTTGTAGAGTACATTTACTTTTGCTTCTGATCGACTAGGACGACAAATGCCCCACATGTTACTAAAAGGGAAGAAAAGAGTGGATTTCTTGGTTTTATATTTATTTCTGCACCCTGAATTACACACTGGGATGTTGTATGTTAACAATGATAGTAGAAATAGTGTCTCTTCCTCCATCTGAGCATGTTTCTATATATGCAAATGTGGTTTGTCTCTGTGCAACTATTACTGTCATGTACACAGTCTGTTAAATCCAGGAGTGGAAAAAGGGTTTTACTATGCATGGGCATGTTCCCTCAAGTCTGGACATATTGTTAGATTGTTGCATTGCATAGTACTACTCATGTCTTCAAGTTTGGAGGCAATAATTTCCCACTGTGACCTTGCCAGGCATACAAAAGAAGATAATATTGAAACCAAATGAAAAAGGAGACCCAATCCTGGGTAACAATGTCTATATTTCATCCTGTTTCCTAGAAGAATGTTAGAGGCAACCTTCTCTTCCTTTGGGAGTTTCCTGACCTGCTTGCCCCCATGACCACTAAGTGGATGAGATCAGAGCACCAACCACCACAGTCTGATGGATCATGTCCATTATTGTAGTGCAAGCCAAAACTTAGAGAAAATAAAAAAGGACAAAGCAGGGGGGCATCTTCCATGACTCCTACCACCCCACAATGGCACTCTCTTTGGCTAAAAGACACTTCTATTTCTCTAGACCTTCCTCCAATCATGCCACAGGTCATACAAAACATTCACAGCTGGCACGTCGCCTGGGCTTATGTATAACAGGTAGGCGGGCAGGTGAAGTGGACTGCACCTGATTTCTCACAGTTGATATCAAGAGAGTCCCAGAACAGCTCATCCAGATACAGAGAAGAGAGACTGGGGTGCAGCCTACCACTCTATGACCCATGGACAGGTTGCATTTAGGTCTCCATTAGCTGAATTTTTGTCAGGGTGTTCCCTTGGGACACAATGTGCCATGTGTCTATGACCTTCCACATACCCAGACAGACAGGGATCCAGGGGCCATCTCCCACACGCTCCTCTGTAGCTCATTTGAATGATTAGGACAAAGACTTTTGAAACTAGGAGGAGATAGATGAGAGAGGAGAAATGTCAGGTGGATGCCTATCAGAAATCCAGCATCAGAGGGCTTCCGGCTCTCACATGTCATATCTCCTTCCTTTTCCTGAGGATAGCTCCATCATCTCTTGGATGCAGCACAGCAATGGAGAAAAACAAATTCTGCTGACAAAGAGCTTTCTGAGAATGAGTCACTCCACAGGATAATTCTCTGGCCTCTCATTTGGGAAATGGCTCCAGGAGACTCAGCTAAATGCTGGAGGGCTCCTGTTATTTCCTCTGTAGAAGCTGCAGGAAACTCAAGGGACCAGAGCCCTTTGAACACAATCCCACATGGAGATGGTGTTTCTGACTCTGCTCCATTTCCGCTTACATATTTGCCTCTCCCATCCCATTCTGACCCATTTGATGCACCACTCTAACAGTAATTTTCTTGAGGGAGTCCTTAATTACAGTTAGTGACACTAATAATTGCTTTAAGTAATCACTTTTAGTATTTTTTGTTTTGAGAATAAGATAGTGATGTCAAATGTTAGAGCCTTTCATTGTGGTACTTTGCAGAAAGTGTGAAATATTGTGTAAGGCCATTCCAGGTTCATCCTGTCATGACTATCATATTTTATTTTTCTTTTTTCCACAAAGCAGTAATGCATGTGCATGTATCCTATTATTGCCAGAGAAATGCGTGTAAATTTAAATAGTCTCTGAGGAGTGTCTGCAAGTTTTAAGACTCAAATCTCATCCAGATGAGACAGTAACCTTTTTATTGCTATTTCTTCTATTATTATTAGTTCTTAATAGTAAAATTATAGTTATCCTTTTAATTTGTTAATATTAATGTGCAATAAATTAAACATCACTTATCAAAGGTGCATAGAAAAAGCTATATTACTTTTCCTTCCTCCACTCCATGAAGTTGTTATTAATTTTTATTTTTCACACAGATTATATAGTTTTGGTTTATTTTTCCTGAATTTTTTATTACTCTTTATGGCATAGCCATTTTAGATACTTTGTCCTAATTGAAGTATCATTTATGTAAAGATCTTTCAAATATTCAATGGAATTCTTCAGCATTTTGTTTTTAAGTAGAATATATCTAAGTAATTTAACTTGAAGTAGCATGCTAAATATCGATGTCATTAGATGTATTACAGAATCGTTATAAATTTATCATATATTACAGTTTATAAACCTTAACACAAGAAAAATAATTTAATGATATAGCTGAAAAAGGAGGACTTATCTGAGTAGCTATGAGTAGAAGGAGGAGAGGATTGATGAAAAGAGGTTGTGGTAAAATTGAGGAAAATATGTTGATGACTAGAGAAAATTATTCAAGATAATTTCTCTCACTGAAAGGAAACTAAGTAGAATGTGGACAAACAGAAATGAATGGGTTTAAAAATTATCTATGATTTTGAAAGAGAGAAGGGTTCAACACTCACATACACACAAACTCACAAACACACACACGGCAGGGATTTGAGTAGGAAATCTTCCATCTCCTGGTGCATTCCCTAATTGACCACAGCAGTTAGGATCAAGACAGGCTAAAGTCAGGATCTAATAGGAACTGCATCTGAGTCTTCCGTGTGTATGACAGGCCAACCTAATTGAGTCATCATCTGTAATGTTCTCAGGTGAGTCAAGAGGGAGCAGGACAGGAAGCTGACCAACCAGGGCTTGAGCTAGCACTTGGATAGGCGATATTGTGCTTGCAAGCAGTGTCCTAACCTGATTCACCACAACACAAGCTTCTTGGGTGAATTTTTCAGCTTTTTATTAAAGCTTTATTTTTATTTTTATTTTTATTGGAAAGTCAGATATACAGAGAGGATGGGAGACAGAGAGGAAGATCTTCTGTCCGTGCATTCACTCCTGAAGTGGCTGCAACTGTCTGAGCTGTTCTTATCCAAAGCTAGGAGCCTGGAGCCTCTTTCCAGGTCCCCCACATGGGGGAGAGGATCTCAAGGCTTTAGGCCATCCTCAAGTACATTCCCTGGGAGCTGGATGAGAAGTTGGGCTGTAAGGTTAGAATCAGTAGTCATTTTTGATCCCGGCACTTGCTAGGTGGGGAGTTTAGCTGCCAGGCGTCCGCACCAAGCCCTTGGGTAAGATTTTAAATTGGGGATTGAACAGTACATTCACATGCACTGGGATGGTCCAATAAGAAAGAAGCATTTAAGTTATAATGAGAGGTCATAACTTGCAAAGTGTTTTTTGTTGCTGAGGCATGAGGACCAGCACACAAGTAGTAATGATGGTTAAAGAGAGGAGCAGACAGTTGCATTTCTGTGAATGCAATGAAGGGCAGAGGAAACCACTCTAGGGAAACCTGGTTGGTGGATTGTTGTGAAGAAGGTGAGAAAACTCTGCAAACCTACGTGAGGGTAGTAAGTGAGACAAGGTGGTTTCAAAAGAGATGTGGGAATGAGAGATGCTGCTCTTGGTGACAAAGTGGGTATTTATGAAAATATAATGTAAGCACATGAAAATCTAAGAACATCATCAGCTATAGAAAAAATAATTTCAAAATAACAATGAGGATTCTATTCCTTATCCCTGGCAAGTACTTTGAGAACAGAGATCTTGTATACATCCCTTGTAGGAAAGTAAATTGGTTTAGGTGGTATGAAATAAGACAGGTAGCTAATGTTTTCAACCTCAAAACCTACACATGACTATTTTATTCAAGTTAGCCATACTGTCAAACTTTTAAGGAAGCCAAAATATTTTTCAGTATATATGTAGATAAAATAGGAGACATAAAAAATTAAACTGCATTTATCAGTAAAAGTGATGAGCTGTCAAGTTGTTATGGATAGGAGGTCAAAAAATCATGTGACACGCATGACTTAAGAGAAATGCCACTTTTATTTACACATTGACTAGACTGGGCAAGCATGCAAAGTGTCAAGTGCTAATCTTTGGTCTTACCCTACAGTTATACCTAAAACTGGCAGTGTCATGCTTGCAAGGGACACTCACAATAAACCTACGGTATGCAGGTTGTTTACAAGGCCAGTTCAGGATACAGGAGACTTACAATGAGCAATAAATCACAATAATGGACAGTTCTAAGAGCTCTCAGTTATTGTTCATATGTGCAGCCAGCTGGGTCTTGAGTACAATAGCAAGTAGGAATGGGATTTCTATGGTGGGAGCAGGTTTCTAAGTTTCAGAGTTTAGTGCACTTGGGTTTATAGCAAAGCTTTGGAAAGACCTAGAAGAATCTTAAATGTAAACCGCAAACTAAAATAAGCCTTCCTACACAAAAGAAGCTTACTGAATGATTCCAAAGTAATGAAATATGGTAAAGCTCAAAACCCTAGAGACAGCAAAATGATCCAAGTTTTTCTCTTGTTTGGGGAAAGGGTGGAATTGGTGGAGTCTGAGAAATGTCCTGGAAAATACTCCGCGTGGTACATTGTTGGTGGATGCACATCAGTCTACATTTGTCACACACATTAGATTGTTCAGCACAAGAGTGAACCACAATGTCAACCATGCCAATTAGTTTGTGATGATGATATGTTGCCTTTAATAAATGTATCACAGTGATGCAAAATAATAGGAGATGCTGTCAATAGATGTAGGGGTGACAGGAGATATACTGAGACTTCATGCAGTACTTGGACTAATTTTCTAGAACTATAAAAGTACTATAAAGTTCTTTATTAAAAGTTACATAGGAAAATAATCAACTGCATTAGTATGTATGATACATTTAACTAAGAACGTCACTTCATGATTTATAAACCTCATACAAAATAAAAATGAGAAATGTTGTTACACATAAGCATATCATCTAAAAATTTTTAAGTAACTAACAAACATAGAAAGTGCATAATTTCCTGTAAATACAAATATGACAATCAAAACCATAATGACATACTGTTTCACACTGACAGCCATGTCTAAAACAGAAAAGACAGCAATACTACCTTTGTCAGGCACATTCATCACAGCCATAATTCTAACACCTTGCTAGTGATAATATGAAATATTAAAAAAATCTGGAAAATGTTCAAGCAATTTCTTTTAATATAAAAATCTTAAAGAATCAGTCATTTTATTTCACACCTGTTATGCAAAATACAAAGCAAGGAAATGTATAGGCCAACAAACATACCCATATATTCTCATAGAACAAGTGTGTAATGGAGATTAGTGTACTAGGAACTGTAAACATGTTGTAGTTATGTGTCTCTACTCCCAAATAAAATGACTTCCAATTAAAATGTTAAATATTCCTGGACAATATGACACTAGATTTTCGACCTTTGTCTGTGCCTATGATGCCATGATGCAGTCAAATAACAGACTATGAAACCTGTAACAGAAAATAAGAGCTACGCTGCTGTAATACTTTGGGGGAAATGGTAGAGGGGAAAAACTGGGAAGAAAAAAGAGAAAGGGAGGACAGAAACCTCAAATGTACGGAGTTGTATCATGAAAAATAATAACACAAAGAACTTTAAAAAAAGTCTAAACATAAAAAAACAAAATGATGGAGAATTTTAAATTAATGTCATTTTTGCTTTTTTATTTCAATAAATGGAACAAATTTCAAGCATTTCATGTATATGCTTTTAGGAGCACAATGATGCAACCCATCCTATCCTTACTCATTCCCACCGTTACTCTTTCTTATGTTCTCACAGTTTTTGCAAGGGCATAATTTCAACTCATATATCTTCATAAACTTCATAAACTAAATAAAGAATTCAGTGACTACAAAGTACAAAATGCTTGTTTATCAAAAATATAGACATGAACAATAAACCATATCCATCATATTATATATATATATATAAGCATGTGTTATAAAATTAATACAATAAATGCTATTAGATCTGAGCAATAGAAGTTAAACTGGAAGGCTTCTCTATGTGGTTCAAATGGAGCGGCTAGATCCCATTTGGAAATCTGCCATGAGGAAAAGAAAGTTCATTCTTGGATGAAATAGGGGAAGAACTGAGGGGAATAGAGAGCAGAGAAGCTGGGAGAATTCTGATGGAAGGAAACCATCCAAAGCTATCTATTCACAGTGTTTACTTATTTGACTATAAAACTTAACATCACCCTCACAAAGGCTGAAAACGGCAAAATCAATACATTTAAGATGGTGTCTTAAATCTGGCAAATGGGAACTTCTAACAGCCTTCATTTTAAAACTGGTGTTACAGTCACCATCAAGCTGTTCATTATGTTGCTGAGTTACTAAGCTAGAAGAATATCCTACAGTCCATGAAAATGAAAGAAAACTATAGAAATGGAATAGTTTTAATTATATGAAGACAAATTATAGGAGAGAGAAAAAGGACACTTGCATGAAATATCATGATATCTCTGTTCCCATGAGATGCAATGGCCAGCAGTTCAGATCTTGTTGCACTGTTTCAATCATTGCACTGAGAGTGAAGATTTTATGAAAGTGGGGTCTTGAGTTCAGGCAGCTCCAATGGGAATGGCTGAAGCCTCAGTGGAAGCCAGTCACACATACAAAATACCTGTATCAAGTTAACAAAGTACTATGTCAATTAACATCTGTGTCACAAGGATTATTAGCCCAACAATTTGATTATCAAATCTGACAATGACAAAAGAGAAATAGATTCCAACAAATAGTGCAACAAATAGTTTGTGCTTTGTTTTAACAAAAAAATTATTTATCTTTATTGGAAAGTAAGATACACAGGAGGAGGGATGACAGAAAGGTAGATCTTCTGTCTGCTGATTCAAACCAAGAGGCCACAACAGCTGGAGATGAGCCAATCTAAAGCCAGGAGCCTGGAGCTTCTTCCAGGCTCCCACACGGGTCCATTGTCTTAAGGCTTTGGGTTGTCCTCAACTGCTTGCCCACGCCACACTCAGGGAGCTAGAGGGAAAACAGGGCCGCTAGGACATGAGCTGGGGCCCATATGGGATCCTGGAGCATGCAAGGCAAGGTTTAGCCCCTAGGCTATGAGATCAGACCCAGAACAATTAGTTTTGAAAGCCAAATAGGGACCGGCATTTTGGCTAATCCTGTAAGGCTAATCCACAGCTTGCAATGTAATGCCAGCATTGCATAAAGGTTTGGGCTGCTCCATTTCCAATCAAGCTCCCTAGATATGCCTAGGACATCAGTAGAGGACAGCTCAAGTTCCCGGGCCCTATTCTCACAAGAGACACATGGAAAAATCTCTCTCTTTATTTCTATTTCTCCTTCTTACTCTGTATGCATGCCTCTCAAATTGAAATAAACAATTTTTAAAGCAAAAAATGTAAACTATGTGTGGGTACAGAAAGGATCCCACCCTACTACAACAGGCTTCTCCCTGGCATCACCTGGGTTGCCTGGGGCAAGCTACTTTCACTGTTACCCGCCTCAGGAGTGTCCTGCAGAGCTCTCTGGAGAACCTGCTTGAAGGACTGTCCTCGTAGCTGCTGCCTAAAGGAGCCCACAAAGAAATAAATGATGGGGTTGGCACTGCTGTTAACACAGGACAAGAAGATTGTTATCACGTGATAATGGGGAATGTAATTGTTTGCAAGAAATTCATTTCCCAATACGTATATCCATGTAATACCACAGGGCAGACCACAGAGCACAAAGACTAGCACTGTGAGGAGAATGGTCACATACAGCCGAGTCATGGGCAACCGCTGTGAGCTACGGACCCTGAGCAGCAGAGCCAGGCTGGATCCACAGAGAATCAAAAATAAAAGCACCAGCCAGACTGCAGCAACAGAGGTAAATATCTGACACCAAATATTTTCACTATAATCAACATTAGAGAGACAACTGGTTATTTTCACTATGCTTAGGGTGAGGGACAGGGCCCAGATGAGGGCACAAAATATAACTGACAGGCGTTTGTGTCTGTGGCAGCGATACCAGATGGGCCACAGGACAGATATGCAGCGCTCAGCACTAATGGTGCTGAGGATGCTCAGGCTCACAATGTAGAGAAAGACTTTTGCAATAATTAAGAAGTTGTGGTAAGGATTGTTAAAGGAGAAAGGATGGCGAAATCTGGTTAATATCAAAAGTGAATCAATAACTTGGCAGCAGAGGAAGAGGAAGTCGGCCAGAGCCAGGTGGAGAATGTAGGTGTAGAACGCATTTTTGTGCATGCGGAAGCCAAGAAACCAGAGCACAGTCCCATTTCCTGGCAGTCCAACCAGAGCAATGCCAAGTATCAGCCAGTGCAGGATCAGGATCTCCTTTTGAGGTTTTGGTGCAGGAGTTGTGATGTTGTTGAGGCTGACTGGGATGCTTGAATTCATGCTCAGATATCCACCATGAGTGGTGTCCCTGGGAACACAAATAATTATTGCCTAGCTTTGATTCTCATTTGACCTGAGTATTCCTTATATACTGGGGAGGGGAGTAATATTACAGAGCATAAATAATTTCTAGGAATCTGAAAATTGAATTTGAATCCAGTTTTCAGTCACTCAAAACTCAGGGCTTACTATATGACACAGGGCCTCAATTGCTCTAGGAATATTCCATAGTATCATAATCCATATTTATGATCCTCAACCATGTCTTGTCATTGGCCACCTTGTAGTACTGAAGTCAATTTTCTGCTATGTGGATCAATACTTCATTGTAAGTGCAGAGATTGGGAAGCCCAGGTATGACCATGCACACCACAATAACTGAGAGAGTAATACTCACCAGGGAGAGAGCAGACCATGATCTAAGGTCATGATGGAATGTGAAAACTTGCTAGGAAGGCAGTGGGAATGGCCAGACCTCTTGCTGAAACAAAATAGCGAGTGGTCAGCTTTGTGTGGACAAGGAGTGATTTTCTATTCTCCTTTGTTTGTTGCTCTGTGCGCTGTTCCATTTTGGAGGATAGCTTAGATACTCATGGGATCTGTAAATAAAAAAAATGAATGAATAAGGGGGCTATGTGTATTGGCCATGCAAATTGTCACACAATTTCGCTGAATATTGCTAGGACTAAGACATTTTTGCACTGTGAAGGAGACCCTCCACAAAATGAAGGGGCAACCAACACATGAAAGAAAACTTTTGCAAGCCAAGCAACTGGCAAAGGATCAATATTCAGCATGTGTAAAGATCTCATGAAACTCAACAACAGCAGAACACACAATCCAGTTAAGAAATGGGCAAAGAACATAAGTAGGATTTCTTCAAGAAATGGAATTTGAATGCCTAAAAGATACATGAAGGAATGTTGAGGATCTCTAGCCACTAGGAAAATGCAAATAAAAACCACAACAAGACTTCACTAAAAAGACTATCATCAAAAAAAGGAAAGGGAAAGAACGAACAATAAGCATTACTAAGAATGTGTATGAGTAGGTATTGTAATCAACTTTTGGTATGAATGTATGCTGGTAGGATCACGATAGAGGGCAACGTGGAGATTCCTCAGAAGTCGGAATCTACCACAGCCATCCACTTTTGGGTGGGATTTACCCACAAGAAATGAAATCAGCCAAAGAAAAGATGTCCAATCTCCATCAACTGATGACTGGTTAAAGAAACTCCGCTGTAAATATAGTGGAAAAATAATACTCAGCCTTAAAAAGGCATAAAATGCTGAGTTTTTCATAAGAAGGATCTAATTGACCATTATTCCAGAAACATTGTATATTTTCTGAGTGTTGCAATTAATATAGATTATTAAATTATTTAGTAGTGAAAGGAACATATTGTGATATAATGTTTGTTTTAGTCATTTTTCAACACTTTTATTAAATAGTTGTTATCTTTCAGGTAGTGGTTATGAAGGGTAGTGGTAGACTAATTCTTTGACTAGAGAGTGCCTTAAATTATGTATTTGTAAAAATTAAAGAAAAAAGAAAGTAAGGTATAAGAGAGGGTTAAGGATAATAGAAAATATGTTCAACTCCTAGATTTGTACGTATAATATACATAAAATCTATTCTCTTCATGACAAACACATAAATCATTTATTAACTAAATTAAAAGGAGGCTGAGGCAGTGATCTTACTTTTCATACTTTCAATGTCTGTGAGGTGCGAGTTAGTATTCTTTTGTTCTACCTTGCAGAATATGGAACTGTATCATGAAATGGTTGATTTGCTCCTGATTTCATAGTGTGCATGTGAAGTCACCAAAGCTGCCCAGGTATCCACATCATTCGTTGGACTCCCAATTCATGCATGAGAGTGACTCAGCAGATTTCTGAGGTTGGCAATTTAAAATGTTAATGTTAAAATGTTAATGGAAATAAAATCTAGGGAAAGATAACTTCAGAGACATAAGATAGGTGAAGTCTAAAAAACCAGGAACAGAAGAGAGACAGGCAATTAGAATCTAACTAGAAACAAAGCACTCCCCAGACACTGCCTCTCTCACAAAGGCAGCTGTGACTGTGGGATCCAGAAGACTCACCAGCAGAGGAGGCACCTGCTGGAAAGGAGATGCATTTCCTCAGCAGGCTCAGAGCAGCATCCAGGAGTCCATGTGTCCATCATCAGCTCCTTTAGAGAGACAGATATCTCCAGTTGTGTGTGCCTGAAAAGGAACAGAATGGAAAACCAGAGCTTCTGATGTGTCCAATAAAAGACATGCCAGTTCGTACTTCTCTCTAGTATGTGAGGTATTTGTTTTCTTCATCAAAACAGAAGCTCTGTAAGGACTAAAGATTTCCACTTTTGTTTACCATCATGCCCCAGTGCTTCTCTTGTTCTCTAGGTCACTCATTATCAAATATCTTGCCACACTAAAAATATGTGCAGATAAAACAGACAAAGGAATTTTCCTGAGATCACATCTCAAGAACAAGCCCATTACCAGCCCATTTTTTCTTGGAGTGCCTTCTGAAAGTGTGCATCTCGTTCTGCCCCCAGAATTTTCTTTTTTAATTGTGAGAAGCTCCTAAACAATCTTCTTGAGGCCACAGCACTTGAGAAACCAAAGAAGGCTATATATAAAGATTCCTACCTGGAAGTCAGACATTTTGGTAAGCAGTCTTAATCTTACTTTCGTTCTCCTCTCTGCAGATGAAGAACTATGGAGAGGATGTCAGAGAAACCGTCTCTTTCCTCTGAATTAGCAGATTCCTACGGGTAGCGGCATTAAAATCAGTGACCAAGTGAGGCTTTTTGAGCAGTGGGATGCTACTTGATTTCCTGTGCAGGAACTGAGAGGAAAACACGAGAATCAATTGAGACTCATCCCTCATCAAGACATTTTTCAGCCTCTATCCTGTTTACATGCAAGTAGAAGCCTGGCCCTTCCCAGCCTGTTCCATTTCATTTTGTTCCATTTTCTTAGAGCTAATTGCTCTTCTGGAACTTAATTGCCAATTACAAGCCCAAGTTTCAGTTCCAAGAAATGTGAGCACTGTTTGCATCTTGGGGAGCAATACATAAGTGATAACGTATTCAAGGTTTACCACAAGCTGACTCTTGTTTTCATTTTTGTTTTTCTCAAGATCCTTTACAGTGTAGTAATGCATTTGTGTGTAGATGTTCATTCCAAATGAGAAAAACATATCTCCAGTTCGAAAATCTCCCCAAAACCCCAATTCTTCAGAAATCATCACTTCATTTTTTTACTTCTTCTTTTATTAATTGAATAGAAATGTAAAGACTATATTGCATACCACAGAGTATACTCCTTCTTCACTCTAATTCATAGAATTCATATTTATCTGTTTCAATATTCAAGATATTGAGTATTATCTCTCATGACTTCCCTCGTGCACTTCAGACTATAGTCACACTAGAATACTTTTCACTTTTAATAAATGTCATATAACCTGTAAACTTGCTATGATATTTAGAGATATTTTGAGTGCTTAGTAAGAACATTGGTATGGAATAAATTGTGTCTTTGTTATGTTGCCACATAGAAGTCCTAATCCTCATTTTCCTAAAATATGATCATATTTGGAGATGGAGGTTTTTTAAGAGTGAATTAAGTTAAATAATGCAAACATGGTGGACTTTATTCAAGTATGGTTTCTATCTGTATCTGAAAAGGAAATTGAAATACAAACACACAAAGGAAAGGTCAAATGAAGATACAGGCAAGAAGACAAACAAGAAATCAGTAAGTGTCTCAATACACCTGTTGGAATGGTAAAGTTAAAAAATAAATTCATAGGGCCTGGCGCGGTGGCGCAAGTGGTTAAGGTCCTTGCCTTGCACACTTGGGATCCCATATGGGCGCCAGTTCTATCCCAGCAGCCCGACTTCCCTTCCAGCTCCCTGCCTGTGGCCCGGGAAAGCAGTCGAGGATGGCCCAAAGCTTTGGGACCCTGCTCCCACGTGGGAGACCTGGAAGAGGCTCCTGGCTTCGGCCATTGCGCTCACTTGGGGAGTGAATCATCAGACGGCAGATCTTCCTCTCTGTCTCTTCTCTCTGTATATCTGCCTTTCCAATAAAAAAATAATAAAAATAAATCTTTAAAAAAAATAAATTCATAGCTTATGTTTTCATTATGGATTTGAAGAAACTTGATCTTACTTATGTTGCTGTTTGGAGAAGCAAAGTGATACAGCTGAAAATTCTTTCTCATTTTCTGAAACATAGTGTCCATTTAGCCATATCAGCCAACAAATCCATCCGGGCTTAAATTCCAGAGGATGAAAATTGATGTACATCTTCAACTATGCACACAAGTTTTTATATCAGCTTTTTGTATAATGGCTGAGCTGGAACCATCCCAAATGTATTCTACCCTGTTTAATGAAACAATCGTTGGTAGTTTCATATAGTGCAGTACTATCAGGCAATTGCAATAATCAAAAACAAACAGTTGATACATGCTATAACTTGGATGAATCTTAGGGAATGATAGTGAGTGAGGAAAATCAAACTAAAAATTATAAAGAGTACCTCAATGAGGTCCTTTTAGAGTGAAGGAAGAGTTTCATATATTTAACATATGGTGATTATGTGAATTATTTGTATGATAAAATGTGGCAGAATTGTGACACATATTTAGGATGTTCTAAAAAAATGAATGCATGGAAAATGTGATAAAATGTGAATGTTTTCTGTAGTGTAGATAATTGTGTGCACCAGCAGATAAAAGTAAGATAAAGTGATACAGACTGCTCAAAAACCTTACAAATCCTGTGTCCTCATCAAATCTTATAGGGGTTAGGTTAAGACGTCTCATTATAGGGAGCATGTGAACAAGGACTGTATTTGGCTGAACATTCCCAGCATTATCCTTCATTACTTCTGCCGACTTTACAGCTTACAGAGCCTTTGGTGTTCTTCGGATCTTGAAGCCCTCCTTCCTTGGCTGATTTTCACTCATTGAGTCAGTGGTTTTACCTTTATCGTGAAAGATTTCTGTATGTTGCTGTATACTGTTTTTTTTTTCCTATTGGTTTTCATCCAACATTTTCTAGCTCAATCATCAATGGATTCTTTCCCTTCATATTTCTGAGCTTTACCATTTGATAGACTCAACAAATTCTTTTAGAGAGTGAACCAGCAGATGAAAGGTCCCTTCCTGTTTCTCCACTTGTGAATAAAGAAATCGTTTAAAATAGTAAATATGACCAGAGTAAATTTAAGATCCACCTCTAATCTATTTATATGAGACATACTTTAAGTACACCTAGCTAAATAATAAATAGTAGAAAAATATAACAAAAATTAAAGAAATTTATAATATGATATCAGATGCATTATAATTTAAGGTAAGGTGACACTTTTTATTCCTGGTTAAGATAAAAGCCAGTAAAGACTAATATTATGGTACAGAAGTTTAAGCCATGTTCTCCAGTGCTGGAATCTCATGTGAGAACTGGTTGAGAGTCTTTGCTGTTCTATTGCTGATCCAGTTCCCTGTTGTTGACCTGGGAAAACAATAAAATACAAGCCAAGTACTTGGGTTCCTTGTCTTATGTGCAATAAACAGAGTACCAGGTACCTGGCTTCAGCAAGGACAAGTCACAGCCATCGTGGCCATTGAAACAGTGAATCAGTGGATGGAAGAGCTCTTTCTTTGATCCTTGTTCTCCTCATTTCTCTAATTTTTATTTGAAAGGCAGATTGTGCAGAGAAAGATGGAGACATAGATGGGGAGGTCTTTCAGCTGCTGGAACACTCCCAAAATGGCTGTGACAGCCAGAGCTCAGCTGATCTGAAGCTGGGGTTTGAGAGATGGAATAAGTTTGGATCTGGTTCTAAAAGAGCACTCTATGGGAATTCATTGAGGTGAGGAAATAGTTGCATTTCTTAAATGTGGTGGTTGGATATATAAATGTATATGTGAGATAAGACATCACAGATTGTATACAAAGCCATTTCTTCCTATTCTTTACAAAATGAATACATGCAGTTTCATGAAATTCGAAAAAACTTCAGAGGGTGCATCATCAAGCACTTTCTAGTGTGCTTGTGCAGCTACTATCACTCAAGTTAGACATGGAATCTCCCAGTGTAATGAAATTTCAAAGAAAAACTACTCAATATGTAAGATTCAGAGGAAAGGTATGGATCTTAGTATCACAGAGTTGGGTAAATTTGTTTTGTTTCCATTCATTGGTGCATATTACCTTGCCTAAGCCAGATATATGGGCAGAAGTCCTTCACATATGTTTTTAGGAATACAAGCAAGACCTGATATGTACTATGGTCATTGATTCCAAGGATCTCTGTTATGTGAAAATTCTTGTCCCTTTGTTACAGGAAAGAAAAACGGATTCTTATGGATAATAATTTGTTGAGAGATGATGAGTTCTAGAATATGAATTCAAACTCAGACCATGTCACTCTAGGCCCTAGAATCTCTCCATGACAACTCAGTTCCTCTAATGCCATAAGAATACTCTATGATCCCAACAGTTCTACCCAAGTGACTCAGGTGTTATCCTGTCCTACTCTACAAATTCAAGTGCCAGAATTCATACAAACAGAAGCTGATCTTGTTACCCATCATGACCAGAAGTTTTGCATCTAATATGATAATTCTGCTTTAGGGACATGAGGGTAATGTGGCATCCTGCCAAACCAAGTATGAAGATAGTTGGATCATATGACCTACAAATCTCTCAATGGTTCTGTCACAGAACAGGAGCTTTTTTGTTTGTTTGTTTGTTTGTTTCTACCCCCACAGCCCAGCTTTGAGTGTAGCACAATGAGTTCTCAAAATTTATTACAGGGATGGATGCATAAATGACAATCCTAACAGAGGTTGAAGATCTAGATTAAATTGGTTTCTTTTTTTTTTTAAGGCATACTTACAGGAATTATAACACTCATGTGCGATGAAATGAGGAAAATTTTATCCATCATAATTCTTGTGTCTAAAATGTCTGTGTTGGGAAGAGCTGCTCCTGCGTGTCTGAATGGCTTTGAACACTGGTGTGCCTTTGAAATGATGAATCAATACGGCTCTGGAAGTATGTGGCACTATGTGAACGCAACATTGGTTGAATTGCTCAGCAATCTAGAAGATTAGGGAATAAGTAAGGAGGAAATCTGAAAGCCACTTGAAAGGTTTTTGAAACATTTATGAAGGACTATTAAATGACGTGTTATCACTCATACCAGAGAAACTTACTTTGTTTTGTCTCTCAGGAAATGTTCAATAGAGCTTTATGGATGAAAGCCTTTCTACCATGTGTGTGAGAGGGAGTAGAAAAGGCATAGTAAACTTTGATTTATGTTTTATTAATGCCTCAAAGCTTTATGACTTTGCACCCATGGAGAAGACTCAGGAGAAACTCCTGGCTCTAGATGAGCTCAGCTCTGGCCATTGCTGCTATCTGGGGAGTGAACCAGTAGATGGAAGATTTTTCTCTCTGTAAATCTTTCTTTCCAATGAAAAAATAATACATCAAAAAATTTTTTAACATAAAAATTCTTACTTTTGCCTAAATGCTGTCTTTAGAAACACAAAATACTGATCCTACTCCTGAATTTTCTAGTTGTATCATTATAGGAAGGAGGCAGTGATCACACCCCTTCAGATTTCTAGTATGATCATGATGACTGAAAGAAGTTACCAATTACACGCCTCTGATGGCTTTTCTGTTTTATCAAGAACCAGCTAGACAGAAATACCTTTCCAGCTTTTGCAGAAGTTTTGTTACGTCCCTCCAACTGATTGTTAGCTGTTTGGCTTACCTGCTGCCATCATTTGTACTTAAAAATTTCCACCTTTGGGCCAGCTCACATGCATCCCATATGGGCACCAGTTCTTATCCAGGCTGCTCATTTTCAATCCAGCTCTTTGTGGCCTGGGAAAGCAATAGAGGATGACCTAAAACCTTGGGAGCCTGCATTCATGTGAGAGACACAGAAAAAGCTCCTGGTTCCCAGCTTTGGATCGGCTCAGATCTAGCCATTGTGACTATTTTGGGGAGTGAACCAGTGGATGGAGGATCATTGTCTCTCTTTTGTAAATCTACCTTTTGAATAAAAACGAATAAATCTTAAAAAAAAAGAGAGAGACTCTGCCTTTAACTGTTTCTTGGGATTCGTCTCTTAGAGCCCTTCTTCTGACTTGTGTATAACTAGCTCAACTTAAATAAATTTTACTCTGCTCAATGTCTTGTTCATGTAATGTTTTAAAAATTATTTTTACATGAGACAATGAATCCTGATCCTGTTATGGATCAAGAGATGGAATTGTGAGAAGCGACTCGAGTACCAGCCCTGAAGATTGATAAGACCCACTCCATTTTGGACTTGGTGCTATTTCCGCGGCAACTGTGTTTTTCACCAATCTGCTGTAACTTGGTAACCCTGTTCCCATGAACCCACTGTAACCTCATGGCACCATACCTGATGGCCCTATCTACCAATGTCCTGTTTCGCCACTCCCTTCTCCCTGCCTGCTACTGCATCTACCAGCCCTATGGACCACCCGTGATTCCTTTTTAACAACAAAAAAAAAAAAAAAAAAAAAAAAAAAGATTTATTTATTTCTTATTGGAAAGGTGGATATACAGAGAGGAGAGACAGAGAGGAAGATTTTCTGCCCGATTGTTCATATCCCATAGGGCTGCAACAGCTGGAGCTGAGCCAATCTGAAACCAGGAGCCTCTTCCGGGTCTTCCACTGGGGTGCAGGGTCCCAAAGTCTTGTGCCGTCCTCGACTGCATTCCCGGGCCACAGGCAGGGAGCTGGATGGGAAGCAGTGCCGCCAGGATTAGAACCAGAGCCCATGTGGGATCCTGGCGCATTCAAGG
This sequence comes from Ochotona curzoniae, assembly GCF_017591425.1. NCBI lineage: Eukaryota > Metazoa > Chordata > Mammalia > Lagomorpha > Ochotonidae > Ochotona > Ochotona curzoniae. Next base: position 1,418,155 of record NW_024466409.1, read on the forward strand.
TGAGGACCTTAACTGCTACGCTATCACGCCAGGCTCCCACCCATGATTCTATCCATCAGTCCTTCACAGAACCATTTTACACTCTCCCTGGCCATAGAATGATCCTATGCGTGTGTGCCCCCCTGTGCCTCCCATCCCCGTTTTTGCTCTTTCCCCATCATGTGTGCTTGTGGCCCCCTCTCTTCCTTGCTGAGGTCCCTTCGAGCTCTGCCTCCCCCCCCCCCCCCCCGCCACTATGGCATGAGTCCCCTCTCTGCTGTCCTTGCTCTCGGCCCTCTGCTCACCGACTCAGAGCTCTCTGCCTTCTTGGTTCTCCGGCTGTGAACTCTCCCTGCTCTCTGCTCTTGGGTCTCCATGTGACCATCTCCCTCTGTGCAAATAAAGGCCCCCGGTCCTCGGCTATCGCCGCTGCCGGCTCTTGGCTCTTGTTGATTTGCTCTTCTGCTTGCCTCTCTCAGAAACCCCTCCTTTGATTATGGCAGGAAACCTCCTCTCTCTCTCTCTGCTCTCTCCCTTCCCGTGGCCATCTTCTCTGCCCTGTTGTCTCTCACTTCCCCATGGCCACCTTTCTTGCTGGAATAAGCACTTCCTGTGTGACTTGCTGCACCTGTTGTCTTGGTTTATTGGTGAAAGTTCCTAACCGGAATATTTCCCTATCTTTTTGTGTGTGTGTGCCTGTTTATCCCCATCTCTCTGATTTTTAAAAAATATTTTTTAAACCATCACTAAATTTTTCATTTCTCTTCATCCACATTGTAGTTTTCTTCAATTTCTTGCTCAAGACGTCTGCTCATACCTTCTCATATATATCCTTTGTTAGCTAGATAATTATGTTTATTTCCCTTGGGTCAAAATCTATTTGGGGATTGCAATAGATCATCCTCTACTGCTTTCCCAGGCCACAAGCAGGGAGCTGGATGGGAAGCAGAGCAGCCAGAACACAAACCAGCACCCATATGGGATCCCTGCAGATGCAAGGGGAGGATTTAGCCATTGAGCCATTGAGCCTTTGTGCTAGGCTTGAATCTTGAACATTTTTAAAAAGGATTACTCTTTCTCTCATCCCAAGGTGCCTGAGCCTAACTACCCTTTAGTTCATCTAACTTCTTCCATTATAAATAATAATCAAATGAAAAGATGTTTAACTTTATTTATATACATTTCAAATTTTAAACTTTTATACTCAAAAGGGTCATAGAATCAAATATAGAGCACAAAATTCCAATAATTTATGATAATAATCAATAGACAATGAATAAGCATTTGGTAAAATGCAGCATTCTTTCATGATAAAAACCTTAGGCTAATTTAATAAAGATGGAACATATCTCCACAGAATATTTTTAAAAATAGAGGACAAAAAAATGGAAAAATCATTCATGTTCATGAATTAGAATAATTAATATCATTAAAAACACCTCAGCTACCCAAAGCAATTTAGATTCATTGTGATCGCAATCAGAATATCTAGGACATTAACTTCAGAACTAGAAATATCAATCCTAATATTCATATGAAAACACAAAAGATCCTGAATAACTCAAACAAACTTGAACAACAAACAAAGCCAGAGATTTAACAATAAAAATTTCAAGATACACTATTGGATAATCACGATCAAAACATCCTTGTAGTAGAACAAAAATAAAAATATGGTTGAGCAAAACAGAACATAAATCATATTAATGCTCACATCTCTACCCAACCAATCTTTGGCAAATGAGCTAAAATTATGACTGAGAAAGGACACTCTTTAAAAACTGGTGTTGGGGAAACTGTATATCCACAGAACCAGTAGAAGGAGGGAAAATATACGACATACCGCAGCCATCCCACTTCTGGCAATTCAACAAAAGGAAAGAAAATCTGCTTATGAAACACTTCTTTGTATCTCCCTGGTTGTAGCAGTATAATTCACATAGCTAAGAAAAGTAATCAGCCCAGAAGTACATGAATTGATGACTGGATTTTAGAAAAATGTGGCAGATATATAAGATGGAATATCATTTGGCCATAAAAAAAAGGATGAAACACTCATTTGTAGCAAAATAGAGGCAGTTGTAAACATTATGCTTAGTGAAATAAGCCAGTCCAAAAAGACAAATATCCTATCTTCTATGATACATGCTAGTTAATACATGATACAAAAAACTGTATAAGAATGAAACTGACATCTTACAATATATTATTTATAACTATTGTGTACAGTTCAATGCAATAGCAGCCTTTCTGTATTTTCTAAGAAAAAAAATTGTTGTTATTATTTTCCAAGGGAGCTGTTTGTAGGTTTAGGGATTTCCCCTTACCCCTCTCCCTTTCTCCCTTCTAATTTTCTCCTTCTATCATTTGCCCAGGAGCATTACAGCAGCATAGGTCTTTATCAACAGTTACAAGTGTAACATTCGACTACTTTAGTGCATTATTGCATTGTAGGTATAGACAAAGGTAGACAATCTAGTATCATATTGTCAATATGGAGTCTTCCTTATATTTTAGATTAAAGGCAAAATATTTGTATGTTTCAAAGAGAAACTAGAATATTCCTATTGTATCTTTACCTCCTGGTATGCTAAATTCCATTATATAGTTCATATATGAGAATATATACATACACTTGTTCACTTATATACCTATTGTTTTTTATTTTGCATGAATGTTGCCCTATGTCGGGGAGAACATATGGTGTTTGTCCTTTTTGGACTGGCTTATTATTCATGGCCTCCAGATTGGACCATTTTATTGCAAAGAGCTATGTAATATTCCATGGTGCAGATGTTATCACAATTTCTTCATCAATTCCTCTTTCAACAAACACCTGGGTTGGTTCTGTTACTTTGCTATTTTAGATTGTGTTGTTACAAATATAGGATTGCAGGTTGCTTTCTTATATGCAGATATCACTTCTTATGGACGTATTTCCAAAAGTGGAATAGCTACTTCATACAGTAGATCAATTTTCAGTCTTGGCAATTTTTACTTATTGCAGTAAGTTCATCAAACCTGTGATTGTGGAGTGAATTGTGGTGTGCTTGAAAAATAAATGGTGAGTTGAGGCAGAGAGAGAAGTGTAATAGTCTTTTGGGAATTGATTATCTTCTTAAAAATACACAAAATCACTTCTCTTTCTATTAATAAAATTAAACAAAGCTAATGTTTTATATAATGTATTTGCAGGAAAACTGATAATAGTGTGTTCTTTTAACCAAAACAAAAAATAGCTTTTACATTTAAGGAGAACACACAGTATTAATGTTTTTGGCTTATTTTACCCAACTGATATTCTGCAGTTCCAATAACTTCTCTGCAATGAGAGTATTTCATTATTTTTATTGTGATAAAAATGATAAAGGGAGAGTTATCCCTGATATTCAAGACTGCTTCAACATACGAAAATCATTAGATTTGAATTATCATATTAACAGAAAAAGGGGAGATCCATTGGCAATACCTTGACACTTTGATGTGTTAATAGATTGTTCAAGCCATCTCCTTGTTGGAATTAGTAGTTTAAAATTACCCAGAATTCCAATAAACTCTGAAGAAGAATTTGACAAAATCCAATATATTTTCATGGTTATGAACTTTCAACAAATAAGCTAATAGAGAATAAAATGTTCTGCCATCTAATAAAAGTTTTATATGACAAGTCCACAGCAAAAATTATACTCAACCACGAAAACTTTAGGGTTTTCTCTCAGGAGTTCCTCTACTGGGGATCGGGACTTGAGGTGTAATGTCTGCACTAGAAGAATTGGGACACAGGGGATTCAGAGGTGAGATGAACCAATGTACACTTTATTGAATTATTCTGGGGGAACATACCAAATTTTTTCAGAGTAAGCAGGATGGTAAAGGTTACAAGTTAAGTAAACAATAGCGTACAAGCTGCTTCTAATGATAGATCACAAGGGATTAGGGGAGCAATCAACAGGTCTCAGGCAACAGGATAAGTAAACATGAATTACAGGGACCAATACCAATAAGCAGATCTAAATAGAAAAGGAATTTAGTAGAACTTTGTACTCAGACAGGTTTGGCCACAATAGGAAGAGGAAGATGATAGTTAAGACACCTCACAGGTATCCAAGCATGCTTTGTCAATAAGGTGACCTACAATCTCAGCAGCAAGTTAACTTCCTGCAAAATTCTCAGTCTGCCAAAAATATTTGAGATTCAGGGTCCTTGGACACTTAGTGGTCTGGCTGTTTGGGGGTTGACTGTCCTTCAACAGTTCCTGCAAATAAAAGGAGCAAGATGAGGATGTCCTTCAGTACTTCTTTCCATCACACTCTTGGAAGTCCTAGCCAGAGCAAATACACAGCAAAAAGAAATAAAAGGCATCCAAATAAATAAGAAAAAACAGTTCTGTTTGCTAATTGCATGATCTGCTGAATAGAAAATTCCTAACTAGTGAAGTGTTTCGATTAACAGCCACAGGAAACAAAATAAACACAAAAAGCAGAAGACAATTCCATATACAATAGAGTCAAACATAACTTAATAAGTGCATTAAAATATTATGATTAAGATCATGCCTTTATTCAGCTGAAAAGCATGATTTTCAGGAATCATTCAGACTCAGAAGGATTTTCACAAAAGTTATTTTTAGACAATACATGACCCATCCCCAAACCTCTCCTTGCAGGGGCCTCCGAGGGCTTCTTGGCCTGCACTTACTGTCCCCTGACATTCAGCTGAATGTAGAGAGGGCAAGGTGGTGCTAACAATTCTATACCTCCCAAGTTCTGCCACATGTGGTGGTTCCAGGGAGCCAGGAGTCTAAGAGGTGGGTGAAGGCACCAAGGATGGCAACGGCTATGTGTTATGGAAGCAGGCAAGAAGTAAAGCAGTAGGTCTTGTTATTCCCTTCCCAGACCCTAAGTAACACAGCATGGAGAAAGACGCCTCCCCTTATTAGAAGGCAGAAAGGAAAATTAAGTCTAAGCTTCAGGATTGAAACCCAGTACTAGAATTACTATGTCATGGGCATAGCCTCAAAACCCCTATCATCTGGTTAGTGTCTACTGACTGAACTCAAAACCTGTGTTAGCCAGAAAGCCAAGAGACTGCTTTTACTACAGAAAACCAATAATTAGTGACAGAAACTATCATAGTGGATTAAAAAAAAAAGCCACAAGTAACTGCATGCTGTCTACCACTTTTAAATAAAAAGAATAGATTCAAACAAACAGTTGTAGAAAATACATAACATTAATATAAGGAATTAGATGAACTAATGGACAGTTAGCTTGGATCCATTTTGGAAAGCAAAATGGGAGAGTGTAGTGCTAGGTTGGGCAGAGCAGAAGTGACTCTACCAGGCTGCTGAAGTCAACATTTCCACCAAGGAATATCTGTGCAAAAGGGCAACCACTGCCATGATGCGTACCCTGTGCTACATACAGGTCACTCCTCACATACATGGACTAAGGAGCTGCCACCTTCTCCTATCCCCTGTACTTAAGATGCCTTGTTTATAATCACCTGAGATGGTCAATGTCCCTTTTATCACTGTTATTGGTACTGCCCATAAACAACAAAGATCTAATCCTCATTGTACCTACATTAGGGCCCTGGGATACAATAATGAACCCACAATAAAATGACAGTCTCCTATATGGTTAGGAGACACCCTAGCAGCAGCCTGATGGACTTGAGGAAATTCACAAATGATACTAGAGGGGAGAACAGAAGGGAGGGGTGGGACCTTATGGAGGGGGAAGGGAGAGCCCAGCACCAACTAAACTGTTTCAAAAATTTTTTAAATGAAAAAATATATGTATAAAAGCCCAGTGCATCAGATTCTCTGACTTGACTAATAAAATTTGCCTGAACTAAAAGCCCCTCTCTTTTACCCTCAATCACCTCTGAGCCTAACATGTACAAGACATTTGTTTCTGTCCAGAATGTTCTTTTAGTAAGACGAAAGTATGATCTTATCCTTCTGTGTCTCTAGTTCTTGTGATAGCCCAAGGCAATAGAAAATTGCAGCAGTAAGGCTAGATCTCCTGAAACACTTCTGAGACATGTTCACAACTACAACCTTCGATTCTCAGAAAGTCTGAGGAATGTGACAGCCCAGACAATAAAATGGTGACAGTAAGGCTGGATCTGAAACAATTCCAGGACATGTCCATAAGTTAGCTTCTTGCAAAGTCCCAAAAAGGAAGTGAGAGTACTTACTGCAGAAAAAAATACCATTCTGGGATCAGATCTTGCTTATCTTTTACAGCTCAAATATGTTTCTGTACATGGAACTGGAAGGACCTGTTTGCCCGGTTCAGTTATTCATCACTAGACAGGATGAAGCTCTTATTGATTAGATAGTTTAAAGTGCATGATGCTTAAACTGCTTGGGTATCTCGGTTTCATGCGACTACAGTTGATTGGTTGGTTAGCAAGGTGTGCTGATATGATCTTGGCTGATTGAATCATTCATGTTGTGTAACAGTGCTGCTTAGTTGATTGGCTGGTTGCTGCTTAAAAACCCCTGGACAAGGCTGGACAGAGCTGCCGTTCTTTTCCACATGTGATGGAACAGGATAGTCCACCAGTTAGTGAACAAAGACTCTTGCGCTTCTAAGAGTCTGCCTGTACTCACATCCTTAGTCCCTTGCACCCACATGAGAAGCTCAGAGGAATTTCTTTGTTCCTGACTCCAAACTGGTTTATCCCTCTCCATTCTGGTCATCTCTGCCTCTCCTTGTCTTGGTAAATCTGCCTTTCACACAAAAATAAGTAAGCTCTGGCCATTTCGGCCAGTTGGACCATGAATCAGAGGACAGATGATCTTTCTCCTTGTCTCTCCTCCCTTCTGTATATCTGACTTTTCAACAAAATAAACAACTCTTTAAAAAAACAATAATAAGTTAATATTGCTTTTCTTATTGGCATGTTCATGTGGAAATGCTTCTATACTATCAGACAAGAAGAGAAATCAGAAACTGAAGAGAAATCAGAAACCACAATAAGAATAATTTGTGAATATTATTAACAAAATCAGCACAAGGTAAAAATAGATTAAAATTTATAATAGGGAGGGGGAAGGGGAGCTGTGGCATAGTAAGCTAATCCTCCACCTGCAAGTACCAATATTCTGTATGGGCACCAGTTACTCTCTCCTCCACCTCTTCTTTTTTTTTCAGATTGTCTTATTTTTAAGGAGTACTCAGTTAAAACCCATCTAAGGAGCTGGGTCTTGGGTGTGACAACAGGTGGGAATGGGATTTCTAAGAAGGGAGCAAATTTCTAAGTTTCAGGGTCAAATGCAACATGGCTTGCAACAAAGCCATGAAAAGAACTAGAACAATCTTAAATGTAAGTTACAAACTAAAACAAGTCTGAACAAAAGAAGCACACCGAATAATCCCAAAGTAATGAAATTATGGGAAAGATCATAACCTGGAGACACCAAAATGATCAGTACTTTCTGTCATTTGGAGAAAGGGTAAAATAGGTGGAGTCCAAGAAATGTTTAGGTCATGGAAAGTACCCTGTGTGGTGCTTTGATGGTGGATGCTCATCACTCTGCATTTGTCAAACCCATTGAATTGTTCATTACAAGAGTGAACCACAATGTCAACTATGCCACTTAGTTTGTGATGATGATATGTTGCTTTTAATAAATGTATCACAGTGATGCAAAAACAATAGAAGAAACTCTTTACGGAGGTGGATAAGGAGAGTAGAGGTATATTGGAACTCCTAATTGTGCTCCTTTCCTATAAATGTAAAAGCACTCTAAAATGGTTTGTTAAAAATTACAAGTCAAATAATCAACCTAGTAAATATTTATGGTAACACAACTGAGGACTTCATGATTTATAAAACCCACACACAGTAAAAATGAAAAATGTGATAATAAAACATCAGGAACCCACTTAAAACTTGAGTAGCTAACATCACCAAAAATGTACAACTTATTGTCGAAGTAACATGAGAACTTAAATATAATGGCAAAATATTTCAAACTGATAGGTATGGCTAAAACAGAAAAGACAACAATACCACCTTTGTTAGGAACATTCATAGTAGCTGGAAATCTTGTACATTGCTAGTGAGAATATGAATAACTACAGAGAGAATCAAGATGGCAAAATAGGGTAACGACACATTTAAACAGACAGAGAAATATTAGCCAGTGTGAAGCAGAGAAGGCACATAACAGGAAATAGTAGAAGACAGAACAACAGAATGGTACCCAGAGACTGAGAAAGGAAAGCAGTGAAAACAATAGTGTAGTGTTGCAGTGACTGATACCCCAGCAGCATTGAGCAAAGAGTGATCTGAACTCCATTGGCACTCAAAACTACACCAGCAACAAGGTGGGAAAAGACATTTACCGGGAGCTCCAGAGATGAACCCAAAGAACAGCTCATTCTTCTGGTTCGTTTGATTTGACCAGGAGCAGAGACAGAGTGGCAGGTCCCACACAGGCAGTGCTAGATTTCACTGCTCAGTCTGCCTGCCACTTAGAGCCATATGGGGCATCATTTTCTTTAAGGAGGCAGGGGCTATGGGCCAGCTGTGCATGCATGGAGTGGGGAGTGAATTTGTTTCTGACTCCGTGAACTGCAACAGCATAGTGTCCTGGTTCCACCCAAGAAACGTCTGGGTAGCCCTCAGAGCTAACGACAGCAGATCAAGAACTCTAGCAGTGGCACATCAGGTGCCATTTCTTACAGTGTGGCAAAGAATTTAAGACTACAGGTACAACAGTGAACCTCGCATGCACTGAGCTTGGCAATAACTCATTGAGCTCAGTGGATTGCACTGGTCCTGCAGGGAAATAATATCGACTGTGGCATCGTATGGGTCAAAACAGGTCCATGCGTCACTTAGACCTAACGGCCAACAGGTTCCAGCAAGAACAGCGCCACCAACAGCTTTCCTGGTATCTCCTTTACCTGGTATCTCCTTAATCCTGGGTCCTACTCAACTGGAAGTGGGGGAAAGGTTTTACAGACAATGGTGCAGCCTCAGCACAGTATCACAGGAGGTGGAGTGTGGTGAACCAGGAGCTTGGGCTACGGAGACCATGGTGTAAATCTAACATAGGAACCTAGACCTGGAATTGCTGGAGGAAGTGGCACAAGTGACTACAAAGAAAGAGCCGTGTAGCAACTGCAATATGCAAAATTGAATTGTAGGGCCTTGTGTGACAGCTTAGAAATCTGTCCCAAGGAGAAGAATCTGATAACCAGAAGTACAATGACCACGAACAAAAGAAGAGACAGAGACACAGTGAATATTGCTGAGGATTCCCCTGAGAAGGTGCAAAACCCTTTGCCAACCTAAGAGTTCACGAGGAAGACATCTTGTAAATTCAAAACACTTGTTATAAGGCTTCTTATCAACAATGAGAAGCATGACATAAAGCAGGCATTCCAGGAATTCAAGGAATATGTCACACTGGAAATCAATCAAATGAAAGCTGATATATCAGAAATGAAGAATACAATGGAGCAAATTAAAAGTACAGTGGAGAGTCTCTAAAACAGAATGAAACAGACAGAAGAAAACATCTCAAAATTAGAAGGTATTTCCTGTCACCAGTGAGAAACAAACAAAAAGCTGGAAGCAGAGCTGGATCAGGCCAAAAAAAAAAGTATTCAAGAATTGAAAGACACTATTAAAAGGCCTAATATGACTTATGAGAGTCCCAGAAGGTGTAGAAAAAGAGGTTGGGTTTAAAAATGTAATAATAAAGTAATAAGGGAAAATTTTCCTAATATACAGAAAGAATTGGTTAACAACATCCAGGAGGGGCACAGAACTCCCAACAGGCTTGACCAAAAGCGATCTTCACCATGACACATGATAATCAAGCTCTCTTCCATTGAACATAAGAAAAAGATCCTTAAATGTGCACCTAAAAAAATCAACTGACATAAAGGGATACTAATTAAACTCACGGATGACTTCTCCCAGGAAACTCTACAGGCCAGAAGAGAATGGAGCAACATATTCTAGATTCTAAATGCAAATAATTGTTGGCCCAGGATAGCGTATCTAGCAAAACTTTTTTTTGTCTTTGAAAATGAAATAAAAATCTTCCACAGTAAAGAAAAGTTAAAAGAATATGCCTCTTCCAACCTGCCCTACAAATGATACTTAAAGATGTTCTCTTGACAGAGAAAAGGAATAGAACTCACCAAAACAAAAGACAAATGTGAAGAACATCCCAGTAAAATAACAATGGAAGACTAAACCAATGAACAACCCATTGCTAAAATGACAGGACCAAATTACCACCTATTTATATTAACTTTGAATGTAAGTGGCTTAAAATCATCTATCAAATGTCATAGATTGGTAGACTGGATTTTAAAAAAACCCATCTATTTGTTGCCTGTTAATTTTTTTTTCTTCCTGTTGTTGATTTTGTCTGTGGCTTTTCATTTAAGGGGAAGTATAGTAAGTGTGTATGGAGACTATCATATCTAATAGCATGTTATTTAACCTCATGACATTGTAAATTTCTATTTTTCTTTCTGTTGTTGATTTTGTATTGTGGCTTTTCAATTAAGGGGATGTATGGTAACTGTGTAATGGAGACTGTCATATTCAGATATGAGGATATAGCACAATCTGCATCTCTACTTCCAGACAAAGATGGACTCCAAATGAAACTGTTTACTGTATCATGACAATAGGATTCTGGACTCTCTGCCATTGTCCATACTACAATAATGGGTATATGGCTATGTATGAGGAACTATGTTATAGTAATGATAAAGGGGAACTCAGTGATAGGGGACAAAATTGGGGAGGGGTTAAGGGAAATCCCAGAGCCCATGGAACTGTATCAGAAAATGATAATAACAAAAAGAAGAAAAAATTAAAAATAAAATCAATACATAATTTTGATTTTGCAAGGAGAAATATGGATAATCACAATGATTTTGAAAATACTTGAGCAACTTATTACAAATACACAACTTGCCAAGAATCAGTAATTTTATTTTAGACTTTCACACAAGAGAATAAAAACAGATGTCTGTAATAAATCTTCCAAAATAATGTTCACAGTGTTTTTATTTATTACATGCAAAAATTAAAGGAAATACATATTCATCACAGTGAAAATGGATAAAGCATGGCAGTTGTACATAATTAAATTGTACTCAACTATATAAATGTTGAAATATGTAATGAAAAGAAGTGAAAAAATTCCAAATATATGATGGTGAATTAAATAAGGTAGAGATGAAAAAGGCACACATTGCTTTAAGTATGTGATGTCAAAAGCAAACTAAAGTAGTCTTACTGATAGCAATAGTCACAAAAATTATTCCTAAGAACAAAATATGGGGGAAGCACTTGAAACTGCCAGTAACATGAAAATGTTTGTAATGTGATTGAGTATTGAGTCATATCAATATATTCCTTTGCCACAATTCAGCAACTATACACTTAGGATCATTGTTTACAACCCTGTCTTAATTAAGTCTCAATTAAAGGCAAGGAAAACAATTAAATGATGCAGAATTGAAAATTAATGTGTTTTTTTCTTTCATTAAAGGGGAAAATTTCAAATATTGTATATATAAAGTTATTTTACATAATAATCAAGAGTATAGATAGGGTTTATAAACTATATGCACCAAGTACTCCTCAATTATACATGTGTTATTAAGTGAACATAATGAAATCTATCAGATCTTTGTAATATGAATTAAATTGGAAGGATTTTGTCTTAAGGAACATGGAGCAGCTAAATCTAACTTGGAAATCTGCTGTGAGGATTCAGGTGGAAGGCAAGTGGAAAGAAACCACAGGAAAAAAAAAAAACATCTATTCATGGTGCTTATTTATTTAATTATAAAACAGCGTCACAAAAGACCAAAAATTGAAAAATCAATAGATTTAAAAACGGCAACTCAAATTTGGCAAATGCGGATTTCTAACTAGCTTTACATAAAATCGATATTACATTCATCCATTAAGTCATTCATTAACTCTGCTAGTGGAATATTCCAAGAGCCTGTGAAAATGATAGAAGACTGTTTATATGTCAAAATTGAATAATCTTAATTATATTGAGACAGAATTTAAAGGTGAAAGAAAATAGACACTTGTAAGAAATTATTTTGTTCCCATCAGGTTCAGGTACAGGTGGCCCAAGCAATTCCGATCTTTGCTGCACTGCTTTGAGCCTTCTGCTGAAAGTGAAGATTTCAAAGAGTTAGGAAATCCCTGGATTCTGAATTCACACAGTTCCTATTGGAATGAGTGAAGCCCATTGGAGGCCAAAGAAACAATACACCTGTAACTGGTCAAGAGGTGCCTTTTCACTTGATGTTCACGAAGAGGATTATTAGCTCAACAATCTGAAGATTGGATCTGACAATGACAAAAGATTTTCTGTGACAGTGGCACAACTGGTTTTGAAAGTCACTTTTGCATGAATGCTGAGGGGTCTTCTTCTATACCTGGCTGCTCCCCAACATCTCCAGAGTTCCCTGAGGCAGGCTGCCTCCACTGTCACTCACCTCAGGAGTGTCCTGCAGAGCCTGCTGAAGAACCTGCTTGAGGGTATGTCCCTGCCTCCACTGCCTAAAGGAGCCCACGAAGAAGTAAATGATGGGGTTGGCGCAGCTGTTAACACAGGACAAGACAACTGTAATGAGGTGAAGATAATCTGAGGAATAAAGTGGAAAATTCTTAATACAAATTAAGATGAACCAAATGATGCCATAAGGCAGGCCGCAAAGGAGGAAGACCAGCACTGTGAGCAGGAGGGTCACATACAGCCGGGTCATCGGCATCCGCCGTGAGCTACACAGGATCCTGAGCAGCAGGGCCAAGCTGGTCCCAGAGAGAATCAAAAACAAAAATATAAGCCATGTTGCAATGAAGAAGTCAAGTAGCTGACACTATTTACTGTCTCCACATGTAAACAGGACACGGCAGTCATTTTTTTCCAGGATGCTCAGCAGAAGGGACAGAACCCAGATCAGGATGCAGACAACATCAGACAGGCGTCTCGGACGGTAGCAGCGGTACCAGATGGGCCACAGGACAGACAGGCAGCGTTCTGTGCTAATGACACTGAGAATGCTCAAGTCTACGACGTAGGGAAAGAATGTCATAGCGAGTAAGAAGTGGTTTAATTGTGAAGGGATGGAAAAAGGATGGAAAAATTTAATCACAAAGTGTGAGGACCAAAACACTTGACAGCAGAGGAAGAGGAAGTCGGCACAGGCCAGGTTGAGGATGTACACTGAGAAGACGTTTCTGCGCATGCGGCAACCCAGGATCCAAAGCACTGTTGAATTTCCTGCCAGTCCAACCAGTGCCAGGACAAAGATCAACAATTCCAGAATCAGACGAGTCTTGTCACGTGCTGGAGTAGGGATTGCAACACTTGCATTCAGTGTTGTGATTTGCTTCTCCCAGGCTGGGATGGTTGAATTCAAATTCACAAACCCACGAGTGATGTCCCTGGGAACACAAACCAGACCTGAGAAACAGCTGCATGACTTTGAGTCCCAAGACCATCCAGCTGTAAGGAAATCATTATCCTTTGAACACAGGGGGAGGGAAACAGGGATTGCAGACTGTGGTTTATCAAAAGGTAGAGAATTCTGAATTGAAACCCACTCCTTACTGACGGTAAAGCCTAGGCTCTTTCCTCTCCCATACAGGGCCTCTACTGACATGGGAACAATTTATGATACCATTACCTATTTAGGGCCCTAGGCCATGTCCTGTATCCTGAGTGCAGAGCAACCACAACAACAAAGCCTGGGGCAACTGTGCAAAAAAGAGATCAGGCTCTAAATCCAGTTTCCTTTGTGTCCTGGGACAGAAATTTCCTGGACCAGACATTTGAAAGCCTAGACATAACTCTAGCCACTTGAGAAACAAAGAGTACCAATTACCAGTGAGAAAAATGTATGTGACCTCTTGCTAGGATAACTGTGGGGGGTAGCCAGACCCCTTGGTCTTCAACGGCATCAGTGTGTCAATTTTATGTGGACAAGGGATGCTTTTCTCTCCTGTCTGTTGTACCGAGCTTGATTTCGGGTTAGAGTAAGTACTCAAGTCATTTGTAACCAATGAGTGACTGAGGGGCCTATTTGTAGTCATTAAGTTAAATATCACATAAAACTTTTAGGCCAAAGTAGTGACCTGAATGTATAAACGTTCACCAATGAAAAGAAAAATCTTTTCCCTTCCCATGTGATGCATAAATATGGGGGGAAATTTCCTTATCCCTCACAGAAAGCTAAGTGGTGGCTGCCATCATGCCTCCGAGCCAGGAAAGGCCAGATCAAGTTTTGCAGAGCCCTTGGGTTAAGGAATATGTTCAGGGATGAACTGAATTTTCTACACACCAGGTAGTAAAAAGCAAGCTTGAGAAAGCAGACATGGCAAGGCAGAGAGAGAGAGAGCAACAGAACAGGCAGAGAGAAGAGAAATGAGAGTTGAATGGAGTAGGCAAGGCAAGGAACTACATAAAGGAGCAGGGTAAATCATTTTTCTGTGAGCTATCCACTATGAACCCACCCACTGTCTCCCCCAGATACATTTTGCTCTAGTATATTTTGCTCATCATAGTGTTTGTGAAGAGAATTCACAGGGAAGAATGTGAATTCACAGGGAAGAGACTTACAGTGAAAAGTGCCCTCATTTTTGCATTTTGTAAAGCGTGGGTAAAATGACAGGTTCAAAGGAATTCCACTGTGGAAAGCAGGATTCACTTACATTGAGTGGAGTAATAGCAGCTGATGGGCTCTTTGTCAGCCATAACCACTCTTAATGCTCCTCAAGTGATGAGGTGAGTCTTGGTCTTATTCTCACTTTATGATGTGTTCCAGGTGTCCAGCAAATACGTGGTAGAACCTGGTTTTGAAGCAACAGGTTTCTGTTGGAGCCAACCCCCAGGGCATATGCAAATCTGCATGCCCAGACCTTTATGAGCCTGTATGCCTATGCAGGCACATGATTGGCCAGAAGCCTCGGTGAAAAAAATGCTGGGTGGTCAGTTTTATGTGGACAAACATTGATTTTTTACGCTGCACTGCTTGGTAAGCTCTGGTCATTTATATTTGGATGATAGAATGAGTCCGCAAGAAATCAACAAATGAAGGAATAAGGACACTGTGCATTCCTAGTGTGCAATGTCACACAATGTTGATGGGTACTGCTAGGACTCAGACGTTTCTGCACTGTGAAGGAGACTATCAACAAAGTGAAGAGGCAACCAACACATGAAAGAAAAATTTGTGAGGTTATCAAATGCTCAATATCCAGCATCTGCAAAGAGTTTATGAATTCAACTACAGCAAAACACACAATCCAGTTAAGAAATGAGCAAAGGACATGCATAGGCATTGCTCAAATAAAATTCAAATGGCTAAAAAACACATGAAGAAATGTTGAGGATCTCTAGCTTAGGGAAATGCAAATAAAAAGGCCTCATCAGAAAGATACCATCGGGCCTGGTGTGATACCATAGTGGCTGAAGTCCTCACCTTTCATGCACTAGGATCCCATATGATCACCAGTTCTAAACCTGACGGCCCTACTTCCCATCCAGCTCCCTGCTTGTGGCCTGGGAAAGCAATGGAAAATGGCCCAAAGCCTTGGGACCCTGTACCCTTGTGGGAGTCCTAGAGGAGGTTCCTGGATCCTGGCTTCGGATCAGCACAGCACTGGCCATTATGGTCACTTGGGGAATGAATCATCGGACGGAAGATCTTCCTCTCTGACTCTCCTCATCCCTGTATATCTGACTTGGCAATAAAAATAAATAAATCTTTTCATCAAAAAAGAAAGATAATGGAAAAGGAAAGAACAAATGATAAGTTCTGACAAGGATATGTATGAATAGATAACATAATCAAATTTTAATAGGAATGTAACTAATACAATCACTATGGAAGATAGTATGGAAATTCCTCACAAGACTGTATCTACCACATGGCCCTGCCATTCCACTCTTAAGTGGGATTTACACACAATAAATGAAATTAGCCAACTAAAGAATTTGAATCCACTAGATAGTTCAGTATAGTAACTGAAAACTGGATTTATAAACTGTGATATAAGTACAGTAGGAAATACTACTCAGCCTTAAAGAACAAAATGCTGTTTGCAATAAAATGGATCTAATTGACCATTGTTCTTAGTAAAATGAACAGGTCCCCCCAAATAAATAATCATATTTTTATAGATTATAAAAATTGTTTATGAATGAAATGAACATTTGTGATATAATGGTCGTTTTTAGTGATTTTTTTTTTACACTCATATGATGATTGTCTCTGTCTTTCAATATGAAGGGTAGTGGTTGACTAAGCCTTTGTCCAGACAGTGGTCCAAAATTATGTCTTTGCAAAAATTAAAGGAAAAAATAAGGACGAAAGAAGATTTAGGGGCAGATAGAAATTGGTCAACATCTTAGAACTGTACCTATAACATACATAAACCATATGATCTTCATGAAAAATATATTATCTATATAAATTTATTAAAGAAATTGAAAAGGATAACAGGGAGAGTAATCTTGCTTTTTTATTCTTTCAGTGCCTGTGAGGTGACAGTTAATATCCTTTTTTTTTTCTATTTCGTAGAATATGGAACTATAGTATAAAATGGTTGATTTGCTCCTGATTTCATAGTGTGCCTGTGAAGTCACCAAGACTGCCCAAGTGTCCACAATTTCAATGAGACTTCCAACTCACATCATACATGTGATTTATAAGTTAAGCTGAAACTTACAACTTAAAATGTCAATAGAAATTAAAAAAACTAGGGAAAGAAAACTTCAGAGACATAAGATAAGTGAAGTCTAAAAAACCAGGAACAGAGGAGAGGCAGGCAATTAGAATCTACCTAGAAATAAAGCACTCCCCAGACACTTTGCCTCTCTCACAAAGGCAGCTGTGACTGTGGGATCCAGAAGACTCACCAGCAGAGGAGGCACCTGCTGGAAAGGGGATGCATCTCCTCAGCAGGCTCAGAGCAGCATCCAGGAGTCCATGTGTCCATCATCAGCTCCTTTAGAGAGACAGATGTCTCCAGTTGTGTGTGCCTGAAAAAGAAGAGAATGGAAAACCAGAGCTTCTGATGTGTCCAATAAAAGACACTTCAGTGTGTACCTCTCTTTCTAGTGTGTGAGGTATTTGTTTTCTTCATCAAAACGGAAGCTCTATAAGGACTAAAGATTTCCACTTTTGTTTACCATCATGCCCCAGTGCTTCTCTTGTTCTCTAGGTCACCCATACCACACTAGAAAAATCTACAGGTAAAATAAAGGATCTTCCTGTGATCATGTCTCAAGAACATGACCACTAGAAGAGGACATTTTGAGTTGGTCGGAGCTTTCAGCCCCCATTCTTTTTTTTTTTTTTTAAATTTCTGAGGAGATTCCAAATAATCTTCCTGTGACCACAGAACCTGAGAAACAACAGAGGCTACAAAAATTCCTGCTTGCTCCAATATATTCATTCCTTTCTGATTTCTGATGCTTCAGAACTTCAGCACAGTTTTCATTTACTTATTAGCATGATTGTTGGATTTCTATTAAGGCAGCCAAGTTTACGTTTGCACAATAACATAGTGTTTCTTCTTTTTAGTAGCTTTCAATTATCAATGAATTTTATATTTACATGGATATTATAACTCCATAAACGTGGTATTTGATTAGGAAGATAGAGACAAAGAATTCTGTAATATTCAAACAAAGAAAGGAGGAGCATCAACATGTGAGGGGTAATCTCACTTGCAACAAAGACTTTCTTACATCTCTGCTATACTTTCTATCACAAGGTAGTGACTTCTATGGGGTTCTTTGTCTTTTGGTTTCTGTTTGAAATGAACCCTTGGGAGAGATACACCTGCATGAGGCTGGAGGCAAGAAGAAACAGTTGGCTTTTCAAGAAGATTTCTTTGCTGTCGTCCAGTGAGGTGCAGATTGGCAATGGCAGTCCTTCTTTACCTGGTTGTTTGTCCTGTCCTGATTCTCCAGCTCCACATATGGTACTCTTTCCCTAGTAACTCTAGAACTGCTATTTTCATAAGCCTTATGGTTAAGGATGAGAATAATGTTTCACTCTGGCTAGCCTTAGTGTACTTGACAATGCCATTCTCTTTAATCTTCCCAGCTCTATCAATAGTCCTCTCATGAAGTGTTCCTCAGTTACCACAAATTGAATCATCTATTAACTTCAGGGACCTTGCAGGATGCACAAAGGAGGATAACAACTTTGAACAACAAGTTGAACATTGAATCCTGGGTTGATGGTAGCTCAGCTCTCAGACTCACTGCCTGCAAGGCATCTTTTCCAGAAATGAGTAGCAGAAATGGTCTTCTCTCCAAAACTGCAGATTTGGATAGTTGACATTTAAGGAAGAACCTGGGAAAATGGATCAAAATGGGGAAAGGTGGCCTTAACTCCATTTAGAGCTGCAATAATTGCACTTTCCCGCATTCACTTTTCAAAGACAGGGTTCTATCTTTTCCTGAGGAGAGTCCATGAACCCTGTTTATAGCCTCTCAAAATGGAAATCAGGGTTATAAAGTTTGAGCAAAACGTTCACTTGGAAGTCAGACATTTTTCATAAGTAGTCTTACCTTTTTTTTTTTTGTTTGTTCTTCTCTTCTCAGGTGAAGAATTCCAGAGATGATGTCACAGGAGTATTCTCTCATTAAGTGCAGTAACCAAGTGAAGCTTTTTGAGCAGTGGAAATCTTCATTTCCTGTACAGCAACTGAGAGCAAATCAGAGACTCATTGAGACCTCGAATCATCTCAGCATCTTCACTATTTAAACTCAGATATAAACCTGGCCCCTCCCACTCCATTCCATTCCATTTGATGCACTTACTGAGAATTAATGGCTGTTCTTGAACTTAACTGCCATCAAAGCCAGATATCAATTCCAATAGAAAAGAGTGCTGATTGCATTATGGGGAGCAATAAGCAAGCAATAAGGTATGCAAAGGGTGGGGCTGTATAATGAATGGCTCAATGGATTAATCCTCCACTTTGAAGAGCCCGTACTCATATGGGTACAGGTTCACCCAGCAGCTTTTGCATTTCCCATCCAGTTCCATGTGTGTGGCCTGGAAAAGCAATGAGGATGGCCCACAGCCTTGGAACTCTATATCCACATTATCCACATGGCAGATCTGTCAGAGGTTCTGGCATCTGGCTTTGGATCAGTTCAGTGCTGTCTGTTACTGCTGTTTGGGAAGTGAACCAGCAGATGGGAGATCTTTCCATCCATTTCTTCTTCTCTCTGAAAATCTACTTTTCAAATAAAAAGAAATAAATCTTTTTTAAAAAGAAAGAATTTCAAGGCTTACCAAGAACTGACATCCCTTTTGCTTTTTGGTTTACCCGATCTTCCTTACAGTATAGAAATGCATTTCTGTTTAGACTTTCATTCCAAATGAAAAAGTTGTGTCTCTGGTGTGAAAGCCTCCATCAATCCCATTCTTCAGAAGCCACCACTTTTATCTTCCATTCTTTTATCTTTTGTTAGCTGAATGGAGATATAAACTTTATTGTACATAATCTAGGATACCTCTTTCCTACTCCATTGACTTTATATATATTGTTTCAATATTCAAAGCACAGAATCTTACTTTTCAGGAGAGTCAAAATGGCAGAAGCTGGTAAGGACCTGTTTAAACAGACGAAAAAACATTTAATCAGGATGAAGCAGAGAGGATATATTTCAGAAAATAGGAAAGGACAGAGCAACAGCAGAAGGGGTACCTGGATACTGACAGACACAGGTAAGCAGCGAAAACAACAGTGTGGTGTTGCAGTGACTGATACTCCAACATGGCAATCTTAAACCCACCAGCACCTGGAACTCTATCTGCAACCATGTGGGAAGTGACTTTCATTGGGACTTGGGAGGTGAACCCAGACTTAGTACTGTCCGTCCTGCTGGTCTGTTTGATTTGATCAGGAGCAGAGACAGAGTGGCAAATCTCAGGCAGTGAGAGAACAGAGTGAATTTCATAGCCCAGTCAGCCCCCCAGAGCTGAATTGGGCGCCATTTTGCATAAGGAGAAAAGGGCAAGGGAAAGGATGGAACATGCACTGAGCTGGGAGTGAGCTCATTTCTGACTTGGCGAACTGCAACAATGTAGCATTGTATGGGTTTTACCTGGGGCAGGTCTGGTTAGCCCTTGGATTTGACAGCCAGCAGATCAAGATCTGTACTGGTGGTACGTCAGGTGCCATTTTGCGCACTGTTGCAATAGATATAGGACTGCAGGGGACAACAGTGAACTGCACATGTGCTGAGCTCTCGAGAACTCACTGAGCTCCATGGATTGCACTGGTCCCACAGGAAAATAATACTGACTGTGGCATCATAATGGTCACAATTGGTCCGTGTGGAACCCAGATCTAATGTCCAACAGGTTCCAAAAAAGATCAGTGCCACCAACGATCTAATTATATAGTATACCTGTTGTCTCTTTAAACCTGGGACCTGCTCCAACCAGAAGTGGAAGAAAGTTGCAGAGATGACGGTGCAGCTTTACCACGGTATCACACCGGGTGGACAGTGGTGAGCCAAGAGTTGAGGCTGTGGAGACCACTGTGGAAATCTGACATAAGAACCCAGACCTGGAACTCACTGGAGCTGTGGCACAAGTGGCTGCAAGCAAAAAGTTGTATACCAACTGCAATAAGTAAAATCGCATTGTAGACCTCTGGGTCACACAGCTTAGAAACGTACCCCCTCAAAAAAGACTCTGTTAACCAGAAGTACAATAACCAAGAGCAAGAGACAAAGGCACAACGAATATTATTGAAACTCCCCTGCAAGGGAGCAAAACCCTATGCCAATCTCAGAGTTAACTGAGGAAGACATTGAGAAAATGGGCACACAGAATCCATAAGACTCATTTTAAAGCTTCTGATCAAAAATGAGAAGCTCATGCAAGAGTTCAAAAAATTTAAGGAAGCAGTAAAGCAAATCAAGGCTGATATATCAGAAATTAAGAACACAGTAGAGCAAATTAAAAGTACAGTGGAGAGTCTCCAAAATAGAATGAAGCAAGTAGAAGAAAGAATCTCAGAATTGGAAGATATTTCCTGTCACCAGGGGGAAGCAAACAAAAAGCTGGAAGCAGAGCTGGATTATGCCAAAAAAAGTATTCGAGAATTGAAAGAAACTATTAAGAGGCCAAATATAAGAGTTATGGGAGTCCTGGAAGGTGCAGAAAGAGAAGCTGAGTTTACAAATGTATCTAATGAAATAATAAAGGAAAAATTTCTTAATCTGGAGAAAGACTTGGGAAACAAGATCCAGGAGGGGCACAGCACTCCCAAGAGTCTTGATCAAAAGAGATCTTCACCATGACATATGATCATCAAGCTCTCTTCAAGTGAACATAAGGAAAATATCCTTAAATGTGCACGTGAAAAAAAAATAAATTGACATATAAAGGAAGGCCAATTAAGCTCACAGAAGCTCTCTCACAGGAAACTCTACAGGGAAAAACAGAATATAGTGATATATTACAGATTCTAAAAGAAAAAAAATTGTTGCTCTAGGATAACATATCCCACAAAGCTTTCTTTCGTCTTTGAAAATGAAATAAAATTCTTCCACAGTAAAGAAAAGCTAAAAGAATTTGCCTCTTCCAAACTGGCCCTACAAATGACACTTCAAGATGTTCTCTTGAAACAGAAGAGGAATAGCACCCAACAAAACCAAAGGCAAATATGAAGAATATTCCAATAAAATGACAACAGAAAACTAAACCAATGAACAATCAATTCCTAAAATGACAGGACCAAAGTACCACCCATGTATATTAAACTCTGCATGTAAATGGCTTATACTCAATCAAATGTCTTAGAATAGTAGACTAGATTAAAAAACAAAACCCGAGCCGGGCGCAGTGGTGCAAGTGGTTAAGGTCCAAACCTTGTATGCCCGGGATCCCATATGGGCGCTGGTTCTATCCCAGCAGCCCCGCTTCCCTTCCAGCTCCCTGCCTGTGGCCCAGGAAAGCAGTTGAGGACGGCCCAAAGCTTTGGGACCCTGCACCCACGTGGGAGCCCCGGAAGAGGCTCCTGGCTTTGGATCGGCATAGCATCGGCTGTTACGCTCATTTGGGAAGTGAATCATCGGACGGAAGATCTTCCTCTCTGTCTCTCCTCTCTGTATATCTGCCTTTCCAATAAAATAATAATAATAATAAAAGTCTTTAAAAAAAAACCATCTGTATATTGTCTGGAGTAGACACACTTTAACAAAGATCAGCGGAAACTATATCACATGGCTTTTTTTGTTTTGTTAGTTTCATCTGTTCAAAAACAGTTTCTTCTGATTAAATCATTCAATCACTCATAGATCATGCAATGACATCATTTTCTTCAAGAAGGTTCTTGATTTTCATTTCTCAGCTACACGTTAGTCATTTAGTAGCATGTAATTTAACTTGTTAATGTTGTTAATTTCTTTTTTCTCCCTGATGTTGATTTTGTTTTGTGACTCTTCATTTAAGGGAATGTATATTAGCTATGTCATGGAGACTGTCATATCTATTAACATGTCATTTAACTTCATGGCATTGTAAATTTCTGTTTTTCTTTCTATTGTTGATTTTGTATCATGACTTTTCATTTAAGGGGATGTATAGTAGCTGTGAAATGGAGACTAACATCCAGATCAGAGGATGCATGGTGGTATGCACTTCTGCTTCTGGACAAAGATGCACTTAAAATGAAACTGTTTACTGTATCTTGACAATAGGATTCTGGACTTTCTGCCATTGTCCATGGCCACAATGATGGACATATGACTGAGTGTGAAGAACTATATGTTAGTAACGATAAAGAGGAACTAGGTGGGGAGAGGAGGGAATTAGGAAGGGAAGACAGGAATATGGAACTGTATCATAAAATGATAGCAATAGTAATAAAACGTAAAAAAAAAAAGATTCTTACATTTCATGATTTTCCTTTATGTACCTCAGGATAAACTCACATTGGACTACCTTTTTGTTTTGTAATAAATGTCATCTGAGCTGTAAATATTTAACTCTTTGAGCATCTGGTAAGAATGCTTTTATGGACTAAATTGTCTTTCTGCCATAGCCACATATCCACCTAAAACTCATTATTCTAAAATTCGATGGTGGTTGGATGTGGAGGTTTTAGAGAACAGTTAACTTGAAATGGGTTCAGGATGGTGGACTTTAATGCAGTGTGACTTTTATCTGTATCAGAAGAGGAAATTAAACACACAGAGGAAAGATCAAATAAAGACACAAATAAGAAGACAGATGCCACAAATATCAATAAGAGGTTTAAACATAACTCCTCCAAGAATGGTGAGATAAAATTAATTCTCAGCTTAAATATTCATCAAGATTTGATCTTTCTTTTATTGACAGCTATATAGAAAGATGACACCACTACTCTGGAAGGCACTTGCATTTTCTGAAGAAGTTCAATATGCCGTTAGCCATAGCAGTTTACAAATCCATCCTGTCTTGGATCCAAGACGGCAGAAAATGATGTTCACCTCCAACTTCATACATTCTTTACATCTGCTTTATGTGTTTGGCTAGGTTGGAAACCAACAAAATGTGTTTTTCTTCTATTCCATGAAACAAATCTCAGCACTTCCCTGTGGAGGAATACTACCAGACAATGTAATAACAAACAAACAAACAAAAAAATTCCTACATGCTTTGGTTTGGGTGGTTCTTGGTTTAAGTTGCTGAGTGAGGAGTGTCAAACTAAAATCTTTAAGGAGTAGCCCAATAGAGTTTTTTTTTTTTTTTTTACAGTGAAGGAACAGTTCCATGTGTTTAAAAATGTCATGATTATATGAATCACGTATATAATAAAATAAGATTGAATTGCCAACACATACATATCATATCCTTAGATTGAATGCATAAAATGTGGTGAAGTATTAGTATGATCTGCAGTGTAGGTCATTGTGTTCACTAATGCTGATCTCCTGGTTTTATAACACATATATATTTACATGCTCTATTAAGGCAGTGATGCTCAGTGAAGGACATGTTAAGGCTCCAAACTGTATTTTCCAGTTTATTTCATTTTATTTGAAAGGCAGAAGAGCTTGTGTACACACACACACACACACACACACACACACACACACACAAACACACACACAACTTTAGAGATTATATCATGAAAAGCAGGTACAATACTTGCCACTGCTCTCCTTTAATCCACACGCTTTCCTCTTGTGCTGTGCAATTGTGTTTGTTATCTCGAAGGAGCTCCCAATAAAAATGTATGTGAGCCAAATATGTGAGAGACCACCAGGGATTGAAGATGCTGCTTTCAGCCCATCACCTCTTGCCTTATGTTATATAACAGCACTGAGAAATTTTATCAAAAAATTCCAAAGCTTGCATGGTCCTGGAAGGCACAATAATTTGCGTATTGAATGATGACAAGGCTGAAGTGATGTAATCAATACTGAGGTGTTGAGAATAACAAAAATATAGTCTCCTCTTTTCTATTCTTCACCTCCTGCTGGAAGGCAATGCACATGGACACCAGGTTGGAGCAGATGGGTGAGTTCACCTTTCTAGCAATTAGGAAGCATTAATACCAAAACTTACCCCAGAGGCAACAAAAGACCTGAACAAACCTATAACTGAAGCAGAGATTGTATCATTGATTAAATATCTCCCAACAAAGAAAAGCCCAGGCCCAGATGCCTTTACCACAGAATTCTACAAAACATTCTGAACAGAACTAACCCCAATCCTCTACAAAGTCTTCAAAACAATAGAAAAAGAAGCAACCCTTCCAAACTCATTCTATGAAGCCAACATCACCTTAATCCCCAAACCAGATAGAGAATTAACAGAGAAGGAAAACTACAGATCAATCCCTGATGAACATTGATGCTAAGATTATCAACAAAATGCTAGCCAATAGAATTCGAAAATACATGAGACAGATCATTCATCCAGATCAAGTAGGATTCATGCCTGGAATGCAGGGATGGTTCAACATATGGAAATCCATAAATGTGATGCACCACATCCAGAAACTGAAAAATATGAATCACGTAATAGTATCAATAGACGCAGAAAAGCTCTAGACAAAATCCAACACCTCTTCATGCTAAAAACCCTAAGCAAGGTAGGCATAGATGAACAATCCACAACATAATCAAAGCAATATGTGAAAAACCCAATGCCAGCATCTGACTGAATGGAGAAAAAATGAAGACCCTTTCCACTGAGATCTGGAACAAGACAAGGATGTTCACTATCTCCACTGCTATTCAACACAGTCCTAGAGGTACTTGCTGAGACCATAAGACAAGAAAAAGAAATCAAAGGAATTCAAATGAGAAATGAAGTCAAGCTTTCAGTGTTCACAGATCATAGGATACTTTACATAGTATAGTATGTATACTAAAGTGCAATATAACTCAATCCTCACGGCAATTTGTCTTTCTCTTTTGAAAAACCCCTTTTCTGCAGTAAGAGGTTTTTCTGACTTAATGAATCCTACTTTTGCTCACTGATTTGTAAAAGTGAAAATTCTTTCAAGTGAGGCAAGAACTTAGGTGGCTTCATCCCTTGTGCTGATCTGCCTGTAACAATAAAGTGAAAAAAGAAACTTTAAATCATGGGAAAATTAAGGCTAATAATGACTTCATTTGGAGAAACTATACTTGCCTACTATGTTACTCCTTAAACTAAAGAAAAAATTAAACAGTTTCTTTTCAGTGTCAGATTTCAGTGCTTGAAACGATAATGTAGGAGAATATTAAGGACCTGGTTGATCTCATTCAGCTCTAATCATCTCTACTGCCAGCAATCAAGAATGATGGATATATTTCAAGACAATTCATGAGCATATAGAGTAAGAGACAAATACAAAACCCTGAACAAACTCCTATACTAGTATGATTCTTCCTACTAGAGGAGGGAGTTGAGAAGGAAGAGCTTTCCTGGGGTTGGCAAGCAACAGAGAACTCTTTTATCTGGATGAAGAGATGCCAATAGGAGCTGGAGAGAGCCCTGGTGACAAGTAAGACTTATCACAATATGAAACAACCCTGTGATTTCCTACACAAGATTCTGGCAAATGAGAATGTGAGACAAGAAAGATCACAATATTTTTCTCAGTATTAGCCTTCATGGCTGTCATATATCTTGGTCTCTTCATATCCTGTCCCATGTGAAATCTCAGTGATAAATATAGTGTATTTCATTACTCTTCCGAGCTTTTTCAAAAAGCACACCCATTAAGGAATGTAAGTGCTCACAGCTAAAGGAGACTGGTTTCCTCTATTTGATATTCAAAGTCTTGCAATACCTGTCTAATTTGATTTCATAAAAATTTAATCATGAAGTAATGAATGCAAATCAATATTGCTTGACCTCAAGTGTATAAAATTAAGTGCAATGTCTCTATTGACAACATTACCCAATACACAGTTTCCATGCCTGACTATTTGGAAAACTAATAATCTCTCCTTGCATAATAAAACGTTACAACCATTTTGATTGATCAATATTAACAACAGACATATTAAGTCTCCTTATAGAAGAAAGAGAATTTAATCCAACAGAAAAAAAAAAACCTTCCTTGTTCTTCCCTCTATATCAGACATGTTAACTGGGATTATTTTCATACTATCTAGATCCCAAACCTATTGTTCTTTTTTTTTTAATTAAATTTCATTTTGTGACACAGTTTCATAGGTTCTGGGGTTCCCCCAACCCCTCCCCATACCCTCCTCTCATGGTCGATTCCTCCACCTTGTTGTAGTATTACAGTTCAAATTCAGTCAAGATTCTTTCATTGAAAGCATAAATCAAGCACAGAGTCCAGCATTTTATTGTCCAGATAAATTCAACGGTTTCTTGGGCAGACTATCTCTGGTCTGAAGGCAGAGTTGGCAGAATATCATCCCAATCAATTAAAAGCCCCAACATATCAGCAGCAGCAATTTATAACCTTATGGAATTAATTGACATAGTTTTGAGTAACCAATATGTTAAAAAATGGAAGTTCTTAACCACATCCTGAAACTACTTCATTGACATTTCAAAAGTTCATGCACAACTGGCTTCTATACACCTTAAAATGGCCATAGGGTTCTATTCAGCTGTCTCGTGTCTATTTTCATTTTAGTATTTAGCATTTTATAGAGTTGAAGCATAATTTTTACTGAACTTAGCAGATTTTAGGATAGACTAACCTGGCTTATAACTATAACAAGACATATGTCAACAGTGGAGGTGCAGAACAGTTTCAGGAGGGATGTGCAGAGAAATCTTCAGTACCCTAGTCAGCAGAAACCAATCTTTGTGTCCCACCTAGTAAGGTATGTGTGAGTCCACGCTGACTGTTTCCTGTCTGGTTCGAAGCTTTTCTTGTTGTTCTCTGTCTATCTATTCAAATTATTTCGGGGTGGTGTGGGTGCTCCGGAGTTACCATGATGGTCATTGCTAGAGAGGGTGGGAACCCAAAGTTGGAACTAAGCGAGGACCAGAGAAAGCTCCTCTCCCTAATCCCAAAGGAACTTTGCTCTTCTTCTGATTCTGCAGACTGATCAGGGCTCCTGGCTGTAGTTCTGATGTCCTTGGATCCTGCAAGTGAGGATTTGGACTTCTTCCATCCCATGTGGTAGATCCAGATGGGGGTGGGTAACAGAGTTCTCAGCCTCTGAAGGCACTCCAATTCCCCGTGGTCTCCTTGACAGTTGGGATATAGTGCTTGGTGCCCATACTGATAGTCCTTGGTGAGGATCTGGGAGTCTTCAGGGTTGAGATATAAGCCTCCTCCTGTCCACCCACTCCACTCTGGGATCCCCCCTGCTCTGTGCATATGGCCTCCTGTTAAGACCAAACATTTTGTTCTTATCTCCTATGCTTTTCTTTCATGTGCCTTTAGTGATGCCAAATTGACTTAAAATTAGCTTAACCACAAGGAATTTTAAGCAATGAAAAATTGATTCATTAAACATTATTTGTGCACTTGCAATGAACGTGACCCAAGACTTCTGCCAAAAAGGCAACCTTCATCCTCAGATCCTAAGATGCTGAAACAGACATTGGAGAACAAAACAACACAAGAACATCATCTGTTGTCACATTGCACTGCAGGCAGAATGTCTATCACAACAATGTTAATTGTCCTTGATGTAAGTACAATTTCTGTTGAAGAGTCAGGATGGCTTGCCCGTTAGATGATTGGCCTAAATGCAAGCATGGATATGTCATTTACAGTTTTCACAGTCCGACTGTGTAAGATAAGGACAGTGCTGATATTCCAGTGGCAGCCATTGCAGTCACAAAGACAGCAGTGGAAATGATGAGACCAAGTGTGTGTTGGGTACAAGGTAGAGAGGATTTTGTCATGTGCTCGCTCCAGGGTCTCTTCTACTTGTCATTTGGCTAGACTGGAGTCCCCAGTACTGGCATCATTCATGTTACAAAGATTTTAAAAGACATGTTAAGTCACATATGATCACACAACACAAATCGTGAGGTGCAAGATGAAAATATCCCCAACATTAATAGGGGCCGTGATAATCCATATGTATGTGTGGTATCTACAAACCACATATGGGACTGAAGAGGCCACATACTGCAAAAAATAAAGTAACATTTCACAGTTTAGGGGCTGCAAGGGCACCCAAAAACAAAGGCAAGAAAGGATCTTATATAACACCCAATCTCTATATGTATAAAGAAAAGCTATCTATCTGAGATATTAAAATTTGCCAATACTAACTATAAGGTATATCAGTGCACACAAAAGGTAGTTAAGAAAAATTCTCCATAACCTTTAAGATAAATGGGGTCTTGAGGTACTTACTGGGGATCAACAAGATGAAGAGGATAATATACACCTGAATCATAGTAACAGGCATGATCTGGCTCCTGAAGAGGAGATCCTGACCAAAACAGGGAAATCAGGAGCAGCTGACTAACATACTTGAGAATTTGCTGCTTGACTATTGGTTGTTAGTGCTGCACACAGTAACACCACCAGAAGGGTCCCAGTGGGACAGTGACTGAGCCTGATCCACCAAAATCCCTTAAGTTCCCTCCATGTCACCCAATATTGGGAGGGGGCTGATCTCCTCCTCTTCTATTGTCACCTGGATGATGATAGGTTCTTTAGGACATGGTTCTGAAGTTGTATTGTTGGAGGGGCATCCTCCAGTGGAGGGGATCCAGGGCTTGACATTATGAATATGGCATCCACACTGGTTATAGCTCAATTTCTGGAAAAACAGAAGCAAATCTTCATCCCTCAGTTAGCAAGAATAACTTTTGGGTAGCTGGATCCTTCCATTGAACTGAAGGCAGTTGTGTTGGACCAGCAAGTGGCCTACTGTAACACAGAGCTGGTGGCTCACCAGAGGACAATATTTGAAAAAAATTTAGGGTGAACAAAGCCAACTTAATGCATTTGTGGGGATTAGCATATTCCCCCCATCTTAAACAATCCCTGCTACAAGAACTACAAAAGCCAATCCACAAAAGTTAAAACGTTTTCCAACCAGCAAACACTGAGAATCATCGTTCTGACACTGACATCACACTCAGAGAACCAAATTCCATAAAAGATAAACATCAAAAGGCACATGTGTATGACCACACACACGCTCCAAAAGTACAAGAAGCCGTCACCAACCAAGTTCAGCAGTAGCAGCATTCACCTGAAAACAGTAAGTGAAAAGCCATCAAGTTAACATGGTCATGAATCAATACCCCGAGAGAAAAAAATGGTCACCACTATGAAATCCCTATACCCAATGGAGTTGAGAGTAGTGCAGGGTGCAGCACAAGTGGCAGACAACACCATATGAGGTGGCATGAGAGGGTGGAAATGGATCTGCACAGTCGTTCTGTTGGAAGTGAACATTCCCACTAGCATTCCCAACAACCAAGTGAACAGTCTCCCTATCTTTCCCAGAAATCAAGTTAGTAAAAATGGCAGCCAGAGAATAGCCCTCTGAACCACACACCTGGCCAAAGCCCCAGTGGATAGGGTCTCACTTTCTCCCCATTCAGATTTAAAATGGAATGTCACCTCATTGCTCTGTGAGAAATTTCTCTCCAGGGCAGAATTTTTTTGACCCATGACTACAGTGATATACAAGCAAGGAATCATGAACACCTGCACATCAAGAGTTCTATGCAAAAAGAAAAATATCCTCTAACACAGAGATTAAACCAAAGGCTGAAATTTCTTTCCACACAGAGGTAGAAAAGGAAAAGGGGACAGGATTCCAGGGAAAACCTGTGCTCCAATAATCAGGACTGCTCACTACTGGATGAAATCTGAGCCCACTAACCAGGATTGCCTTCCCTTATATACTAAAAATTGAGAAATAATGCAAAATCATCAATATCAGAAGTGCAAGGGAGGGAGAACAGAAAGCAGGAATTTGCAACAGGAGTTAAGATTCTACTTGAGATACCCCATTCCATGTCAAAGTGCTTAGGTTCAAATATGAGCTCTCTTCATGATTCCAGTTTCCTACTAAATGAATCACCTAGCAGGTGAGAGGGCATGCGTCACAAAGTTGGGTCCTTGGTATCCACATTAGAATTCCTTTTAAACTCACACAGGAGATGTAGATTATTGAAATGGACTTAAAAATGGGTCTTCAAAAAGTTCCAGGAAGAGGATAGCATTGTTGTGCAGCACAACAATCTGAGGGCTAGGTTTGCATCCCATACCAGCACAGGTTCGCATTCAAACCACACCACTTCCAATTCAGTTCCCTGGTGAAGTGCCTAGAAAAGCTGTGGAAGCTGTCAAAGTGCTTGGGCACCTGCAGGCGCATGGCAGACCAGATGGAGTTGGCGGGTCGTGGTGTCATCCTCTACTGGCCTAGTCATGACTGTCATGGCTGTTTAGGAACTCAGCCAGTGGATGATAAAATTATGTCTCTGTCTCTCTTGCTCCATCTCTCTCTCTGTAACTCTGACTTTCAAATGAATAAGTCCTTTTTAAAAATGTTGATGGGAAATGTACCATTATGAAAATTGTAAATGGACTTCTAAAATTTTTCTATCAAAATAAATGCATATTTTAATGACATTTTTCTATAAACTTTTTGAAAAGTAACTGATGGTAAATAACAGCTCTCCAAAAGCAAAAGCCCTAGGACTACATGAGTTCATTGGTGTGTATGTGTGCATGCATGTGAGTGTGTGTATCATATATGTATATATGATATATATATATACATATATGTATATATATCATATATATATATCATACATATGATAGTTCCTAGCTGCCATAGATGTCTTCGTTTATGATACATGCACTAGCTCATTAATTTTAGCTATGAAGCCACAGAAAAATAAAAGGAAGTAATAGGAGAAACTGTAGGATTAGAGTTGGGAAAGCAAGTATATTAGAGACCTCTACACTTACTGTGCTACTTTTCTGTAAGCCTAATAGGTGTCTATATATATGTGCATATATATATATTTGTGTATATATATTTGTATATATATACATATACTATATATTAAAAACTGAACTAAGTAGCAACCACATAAATATTTATAATACACAAAACCAATAAAGGGTTTATATTACTGTATATACAAATTCATATAAGGGGAGTGGATGTTTGGACTGGAAGCTGGGATCCCAGTTCTCACACTGGAGTACACAGGATGAATTCCTGACTTTGGTTTCTGTTCCAGCCTCTTACCAGTGAGAGCACTGAGGTTGCAGTGGTGATGCCCCAAGTAATTGTGTTGCTGCCACTCATGTGAGAGGACTAGGATGCATTCCCTGACTCCAGGACTGATACATTCCCAGTTGGAAGGCATTTAGGAAGTGAACCAGAAGTTGGAAGTTTCCTCCTCTCATCTCAAAAAAGGCACAAAAATATAAAAGCTTATATAATAATGATAAAAGCAGAAAAAAATCTTATGCAGTTGCTTCAAATATATAAATAACTAAGAACATGAAAATATGCTAAAGATCACATCAATTTGGAAGTACATGGTAAAGCACAATAGCATACTATTTAACACCCATTAATTAAAATTGCTAAAATTCAAAGACTAACATTACCATGCTTGTTGAGACTGTGTGGCAAAACTGGAACTCTTATGTATCAATGGTGTGATTTAATATAGAGGCTATGAGCAATTTTTACAGAGTTAACCATATATCTTCCTTTGCTCTGAAAATTTCACTCTGTATCTTCATTTGAGAGGGAAAAAAAAAACCAAAACCTATGTCCACACAATCACACCAATGTGAATGCTCTCAGATTTATTTATAACTGCCAGAAATTAAAGAAAACATATGTACATCAATGTGAGATAATTACAGTGTGCTGCATGGGACAATGAAAGAGTACTCAACTTTATCACCACTCATCTATGCACTGGAACTGCATGGATAAATCCACAAAATAGGATACTCAGTTAAAGCTTATAGAAATGATAAAGGCTTATATTATACGGCTCATAGTATATGATCTCAAAAGCGAGATAAAATTAACCTTGGTGATAGAAATATTAACTATGATTATCTCTGGGGACAGAGAACATAGTAGGAGAAACAGAAAGCAACTATTAGATTTAGAAGAAAGTGATTTATACTGAGATTGGGGTTTGAGTCACACAGTATATTCATTTTCCAACTCACCAACTATGCACTTAGAATCTTTTCATATCACTCTCTCACCATTGTGCCTCAATAAAAAAGATGTACAGTATCAGATATATATGATTTAAAATCAGTAGGGAATATGCAACTTAGAACATGTGTGTATAATTAAATTTACATGATAAATGCTGTGAAGTATTTGGAAGAAGGTGAATGTGACCCAGATCCTGCTCTCAGAGAACATAAAAGTACTAAGAAGATCCTTTGGAAACCTGTGAGACAGCCCTCACAGAGAAGCAGGATGGAGGCATGGGGAAAGGAGGAGGGACAGGTGAATTCTGATAGAGGGCAGGTGAAAGGAAACCGCCAGAAAACAGGTGACCTCCAACCTTCATGCATCATGTTCATCTTTTCTGGTTCATTTTCTGGAAACTTGATGCTTACAACAGTTGAAAATTGAAAATAAAAAATTGAAAATATAATAAACACAAAAGATGTTGACCCATATTCAATTAATATAGATTTGTTAAGCCTTGACTTAAAAATTCATACATTTATGTTCATCAGTCAAGTTATTTATTCAATGAATATATAGTAAGCTATAGGAATATTTTAAGTCTTGCAAAAATTAAAGAATAAATGTATCTGTTATGGGGATGTAGTGAAATGTAATCCTCTAACTTTTATTTAGACAGAAATTTCAGGACAGAAACAAGATTGTTATCATAAATGAAATATTCTTTAGGCTCCTTTCAAAGCAGCACCTTAAAAAAGTTGAGATCTGTTCTGCAATACTTGGAGTCTGCTTCAAAAGTTGGGATTACTCAAAAGTAAGCAAAGTTCTGGATCTGAAGTTCACAAAGCTGCCATGGAGAGGGAGTCAGCTAGAGAGGGCAGTTCCAAAGACACTGCATCTGCAGCTGGTTAACAGGCATTTCACTGAATCCTCAGGAGGAGGAATACAATCTGAACCCTTTAGAGACCAGCGTCTAAAGATAAGAAAATTTTCTAAAACTGAGAGGCCCAGGAATGGCTCTGAAAGTCACTGTGTGAGCACAAGATGAGTCTCCCTGCTTACACCAGGCTGCTTCCCAACATCTCCAGAGTTCCCTGGGGCAGGCTGCCTCGGCTTTCCCTCGCCTCTGAAGTATCCCGCAGGGCTCTCTGAAGAACCTGCACAAGAGTCCGTCCCTGCCTCTGCTGCCCAAAGGAGCCCACAAAAAAGTAAATGATAGGATTGGCACAGCTGTTAACACAGGACAGGACAATCGTGGTGAGATGAAAATTGGGAGGGAGTTTAAAGTTCTCTATCCAGAATAGTAAGTACCACTTGATACCACTTGATATGGCAGGCCACAGAGGACGAAGACCAGTACTGTGAGCAGGACAGTCACAGACAACCTGGTCAGTGGCAACTTCCATGAACTACAGAGGACCCTGAGCAGCAGGGTCAGGCTGGAACCAAAAAGAATCAAAAATAAAAGTATCAGCCACCCTGCAGTGAAAAACTGAAATTTCTTACACTTTTCATAGACCCACTTGTTAAACAGGTAACTGCAATGGTTTCCTTCTAGAATGCTCAGCACGAGAGACAGGGTCCAAAGCAGGGCACACACCACAGCTGACAAGTGTCTCGGGCGATGGCAGCGGTACCAGACAGGACACAGGACAGACAGGCAGCGGTTGGTGCTGATGGCGCTGAGGATGCCCAGTCCTGCAAGGTAGAAGAAGTTCCACACAGAGGAGAAGATGTCAGAGACTGAGACGGAGAACAAATGGAAGTCATCAAGGAGGCAAACTGCAACGCGGCAGCAGAGGAGGAGGAAGTCAGCCCCTGCCACATTGAGGACATAGACGTAGAAAACATTTCGGTGCATTTGGAAGTGCAGGAGCCAGAGCACCGTCCCATTTCCAGCCAGTCCAAGCAGGGCAATGATGAGAACCAGCCAATGCAGGAACAGGGGCTGCTTGTCAGATGTCACAGTAGGAGTCTCATCACTTCCTTTCAGTGTTGTGTTTTCCATCTCTCAGGCTGGAATGGTTGCATTCGTGCTCAGAAACTCACTGGTGGTATCCCTGGAAACAGAAACAAGGTTTGAGGGCCTGCTGCATGACTGTTTCTCAAGATCTCCAGTTATGTGGGAATTATTGTCCACGAGTCATAGGGACCAGAAACATAGGATTGCAGGGAGTAAGTGAGTTATCAAAATATGGAGCCTGGATTCAAACCCAGCTGTTACCAACTAAAGCCTGGGATCTCTCATCCAACACAGAGTCTCTATGGTTAAGGGAGTATTCTGTGGTGCTCCTACTCATGCTCCTAGGCCTGGTCACATTAGCTTGAGGTAGTGAAGACTAAGGCAACTAATTGTGAAGGAAACATGGCTCTGAATTCAGTTTTCTTTGTGCTGTGAGACAGTTTTCCCCACAGGGGTAAAAGTTTGAAAGTGCCAGTTATGACCATGGCGTCCTCTATAACTGAGTGGGTCCCAGTCACCAGGGAGAAGAAACCATGAATTAGGACCATGAATGATATGTGAACTCTTGTGAGGTTAGCTGTGGAAATGGCCAGACCTTTTGGTCTAAAAAGGACTCACTGGGTCAGCTCTCTGTGCACAGGAAGTGCTTTTTCTGCTATCTACCGCTGAACCCACAGTGCCTGGTTTCATTTCATGGCCACAGTGTATCGTGTCCAATAAATGAAAGAATGGGGAGGTTACATGCAGTCCTTGGATTAAATGTCATACAGAACTTTTAAGCAGTCACCAGAAAATACACATGCATAACAATGAAGAAAATGTCTTCTTCCTGACTCTCCATGCACAACGTATGGGTATGAGGAAAAAAAAATCCCTTATTCACAGAAGGCTAAAGGTAGCTATAGTCATGTCTCAAACCATGGAGGGTCAG
The DNA here is from genome assembly GCF_017591425.1 of Ochotona curzoniae. NCBI lineage: Eukaryota > Metazoa > Chordata > Mammalia > Lagomorpha > Ochotonidae > Ochotona > Ochotona curzoniae. The sequence continues at coordinate 1,453,669 of NW_024466409.1, forward strand.
CACATGGTTTTACTGAGCTCCTAGAAGAATTTGAGTTAAACAAACAACTCAAGAAGTATTTTTTTAGGAATGAATTTTCTACACTCTGACTAGTAAAAAGTAACCTTGTAAAGCACAGTGAAATAGAGAGCGAGAGAAAGAGAATAGGAGAGTGAAGGGCACACAAGGTTTAATAGAGCAGGTGAGGCAATAAATTACACATCACACTTTATGTAATGATTTTCTATGAGCTGTACATTGTAAATCCACCTATTGCCTTCCCAAGGCACTTTTTCATTGAATATGCTTTGCTCCTTAAATTATGTCAGAAGGAACCTGTAGGGAAGTATGGGGAAATTTTAAAAAATAAAAAGGGAAGAAAGAAACCATCCCTGCATTTTACAAAGCATGGATGAAATGACAAACATTCACATGGGTTGTAACTAGGAATGGAGGATTCATTCCACATCAAGTGGACAAACAGCAGTTGGAAGGTCCTTGTCAGGTCCAGGTTCTCTTCATTAGCCTCGAGGCTCATAAAATAAGTATTGTCATTGTTTTCATTATACAACCAAGGAAGCATAAGGAGGTCGAGAGACACGTTTCCATTCTCTGACAAATGAGTAGTGGTAGCGCCTAGCTATAAACTCACAGCTCTGTGCCCCAGGCTTTGTTCTTTACCAGTTTTGCGGCCCCTTTGTCAAGTACTGGAGTCAATGTACAGACAGACACACATGGAGAGAGGGATAAAAAACTAACAATAATTATCAAGCCCAATTGAGAGATGGAATACTAAAACTGTAGCGTTTTAAACTTAGATCAAGCAAATTTCACAAATATTAAGAAGATATATATATATAATTGAGAATAGAAGCCAACTGGCAACAAGAACCAAAGGCAAGAGCCTTTCTATGCTGCAGAACAGATAGACGTCATACACTGCATGGTGGACAGGACTCATACCAGACTGCAGACCTCAGGGGAAAACAGAAGATAAGTCCTCCACTGGGGCACTGAGCTGGCATCAAGGCCTAACCACATCCTTCGCATGCACTCTGTTTCTACAGCCTTCAACGGGTTTATGAGGAAATGGAGGAAAGTCACCATATCTCGAACCTTCCCCTGAGAATCTTGGCCTTTTAATTCACGGCTTTGGAATCAGTTTACAACTCTGCTTTCAAGTTTTTTTTAGATGTGTTTAGTCTCCCTCACTGAGCTCAGCCCTGCCTAAGCTTGGCTGTTGCTCATGCCTCTATCCACCTGCTTTTTCTAGCATCTGGACTTAGAGGTTATCCATTGCAAGATACTGATACGTCAGAACTTCAAAATATGTTCTGTGGTTACAGATAAAGGGTAAGCCCAATCTTAGTTTCCTGAATAACTGTCCCAGATGTATCTCTGTTCCCCTGATATATCATTTTTGATACATGAGGTACTCATGAGAGACATCTTCCTGGATCCAGAGAGATAGCATCAGGGGATGCATAGATCGTCAGTTGCCTTGATATGAATTCTCCTCCTCCAGTAGTCAGTGATCCTCCAAAAATCAAAGAAAGGATATCATTTCTCAGCCTTTCTGGATGTTAGGTAGCACCATTTGACTCAGTGCTAGCCAACGGGAGTGAGCAGATGTGAAACCAACTCCTGGGTCATGGGACTAATTATGAGATCATGGACTCCTTTCTTGCCCTTCCCCTTCCCGCCACATTTGAATCCAGAAGTTTCCAGAAGCCATGTAGCAGCACAAGTATGGAAATATTTCTCCATGAATATAGGAGAAAAGGATTGGAATGATTCCTTGACTCATGAGTTGAGATTTAATAATATTTCCTTATTATTTCCATCATTTACATCAAGGTGTTCTTCACAGCACTCAAATCATGAGCTTGTTACAGTTATCAATATTTTTGTACTCTCACTTTTTCAACCTCATTCAGTTTTCAAGGCTTTTGTGGTGGGTGATGCTGAAGGAATTTCCCAAAGAAGTGACACTGGAGATAAGCACACAATCAGATAAGAAATAGAATGAGAAATTGACCCAATCATATTACAAAAAGAAAAGCTCCACAGAATACTCACTGTGAAGAGACTACGGGGAGATGTGTGTTCTGTCCATTGTAACCAGGATCTCATGTTCACCCCTTTCTACTCTTCTCTGTATGCTGGATGAAGACAGCTTCTGTGTCCTACCAAAGAGGTCGCTCTCACTCAGCTTCCCAGTGGCATTCAGTGAAAAGGACACATCAGCAAGACGGACAGATTGAAAAAAACTGGCCTTTTTAATTTTTAATTTCTGAGATCCTGCCCTGCTAGGCTGTGAAATGTCTCCGTTGCAGCATCATTCTAGGTAACAGCATCATCCTTCATCCTGTGATGCTGCCCTTTAGCTACAACTACAGCTTACATTACATCCTCTGGTCTGATAAAGTCTCCTTCCCCATTCCCCTCAGCTCTTGCAGAGGGAACAGCTTCCCAATATTATATGCATTGTATTAATTCTGCATGGAATGTATTAATTGTTATAGATTCCTATTAGCCTGCTCACACCTTTATAGACATTCTTGTTTGTTGAACTCCTCATAATGACCTCTTCAGTTTCTGCCTTAGGTTTTCTGCTGGGTCAATGACAAACAATAGGAATAATTTTAAAAGAAATCTTAAGTAGCAAGAAAATGTGAATATTGAGGTCAGTGATGATTTAGTTGTGGGAAATTATAAAATCCACGAACTGAAAACTTTTAAAAAGTTGTTTTTTCTTCATAATGTCAGATTCGAGTAGTTGAAAAGAAAAGGACATATTCAGGAAAATTCTGAGAACCTGGCTGGCACCATTATGAGCTATCGTCTTCTACACTGCCAGCATCCAAAGCTGATGCTGTTGGAGGATGGGAGTCTCCCCAGAATTCATCAAGATATAGAATCAAAGGGAGGAAATAACATATCTTTCAAAGAAGATGATCCCTGAGCCAACGCCTACATTGGCAGCATTTTTCTGCTGTAGATGTAGTGCTGAAAAGGAAGAGCAAACAACACAGAGGCTGTATGACCATCTGGATGGGGACGTGTCTTCAGGCTCTGGAATGAACCCCAATGACCAAGAATTATCAAAATGTGGAACACCCTGTGATTTCCTGTATAGGAACATTGGCAAATGAGAGTGCAAAACAAGAAACATCATCAGATAATTTTCAGTATTTGAAACCATTACTGTCACATGTATCTCATGATATCCTGTCCCACCAAACCCTCTCTTTGTGAGAATTCTTGTGTATGACATTACCTCCTGTAAACCTGTGCAGAAGTCAGACTCATTAAGAATGTGAGTGCTTGATTATTAAGTTTAATCCTACACGTAATGGATGTAAACTAGCTATGTTTGTGATGGTCACAGGAATATAAAATGAGTTGCAAAGTCTTTTCCAATTTCATTTCCCTACAGTAACTAATGTGTACAGTTTACAAGATTATTTCAGAAATTGATACTTCAACATTGCACAATAAAACAACTTAAGGTAGAGCATTTTGTCCAACACACAATATTTCATTTCTTCCTCGATCAGAGCATCTAGATCCAAAGTCTATTGTTAACTCCATCTTTTATGATTTTTCACTAACAGGTCTATGCTGAAGCCAAATAAAGTTACAAGCAACTTAAATACAAAATATTTAAAACAATCAGAAATGTCATGCACTCATTTACTCATTGATAAAGCACTCTTTATCGTGTTGCTCTCATGTGCCAAGCGTTGTCAAAGACACTGAAGACACTGGATGAACAATGCACAATGTCACGGCCTTCTATATTCTGCAGAAACTGAGTTAATGCAGGACATTTATGTAGATGGAATTAAGTTTTGAAACAGCATTTCCTTGTGCTTGGTGCTATGGGTGATTATAGAGTTGTTTTCAAAGTCAGCCCTCATGAACAACACCAGGCTTGTAGGAAGACCTTAGGGAATTTTCATCTCCGATAAATTCACCTCATCGGTTGTACTACCACACTGTATTTTGATGATGCTCTCCCCCAACAAATTAATTTTTCTTTGAAACAATTTGGGCAAAAATATATCCACATGATGCTCAGTGTTTTTGTTCATTCCACTTCATATCTCAAATACTCCATTCTCAGAGCATGTTCATCAGGATTTCTTTTTCTGACACTGCATTTGCTGCCTCCCTAAAGTGTCATTATTTTATCCTTATTTTCCAGAGATTCTTTATCTGGACACTACACTTTAGGGCAACATTACTTTTGCCCAGTAGATTCAAAATCCACTGCCTTTTGACTGTCAATGTTTATTTTATGGCATTGACCATTAGACAGATGTCCATTTTCTTAGAATGATCTGCCTATTTTCAAAGATATTTCCTTTTCCAGTTCTGAGGTGCATTCTCATCAAATAGATCTAGTGGGTTTCATTTTCGTATTATGTTTGGGATTTGTAGAGATTTTTTGTATTTTCTTGATTTTGATTTTAGGGTTCTTTTTTTTGAGGATTTGAAGTGATTTATTTGTTTATTTTTATTGATTACATTGCATTATGTGACACAGTTTTATAGGCACAGTTTTGTAGAGGTGGGATTCCCCCCACCCCTCCCCATACCCTTCTCTCATGGTCGATTCCTTCATCTTGTTACATTCCCACACTTCAAGTTCAGTTGAGATTCTTTCATTGCAAGCATATACCAAGTATAGAATCTAGCATCTTATTGTCCAGATAAGTTCAACGGTTTCTTAGGGAGACCATCTCTGGTCTGAAGGTAGAGCTGGCAGAATATCATCCCAATCAATTAAAAGCCCCAACATAATATCACCCACAATTTATAATGTTATGGAATTAATTGACATAGTATTGAGTAATCAGTATGTTAAAAGAAGAAGAAAGAAAAAAAACTGCAAGTTCTTAACTGCATTCTGTGACTTCTTCTTTGACATTTCAATTTTAATTTATATACAACTGGTTCTATACACCTTAAAATGGCTATAGATTACTATTCAGCTGTGTCTCGTGTCTATTTTAATTATAATATTCAGCATTTTATAGTGTTGAAGCATAATTTTGCTGAACCTGGCTTTTTTGGAGGTAGTCTAGACTGGCTTATAACTCCAACAAGACATATGTCAACAGTTTAGATTCAGAACAGTTTTAGGAGGGGTGTGCAGAGAAATCCTCAGTACCCTAGTGAGAAGGAACTAATCTTTGTGTCCCACCTAATAAAGTATAAGTGAATCCATGCTGACCGTTTCCTGTCTAGTTCTAAGCTTTCCTTGTTGTTCTCTGTCTATCTATTCTAGACTTTTTGTTTGTTTGCTTGCTTGCTTGTTTGTTTTGAGGGGTTTCTGGAGCTATACTGATGGTCATTGCTAGAGAGGGTGGGAACCCAAAGTTGGAACCAAGCAAGGACCAGAAAAAGCTTCCTTCCCTAATCCCAAAGGAACTTTGCTCTTCTTCTGATTCTGCAGACTGATCAGGGCTCCTGGTTGTAGTTCTGATGTCCTCGGATCCTGCAAGCAAGGATTTGGACTTCTTCCATCCCATGTGGTAGATCCAGATGGGGGTGGGTAACAGAGTTCTCGGCCTCTGAAGGCACTCCAATTCCCCGTGATCTCCTTGACAGTTGGGATGTACTCCTTGGTGCTCATACTGATAGTCCTTGGTGAAGATCTGGGAGTCTTCAGGGCTGGGATACAAGCCTCCTCCTGTCTGCCTGCTCCACTCTGGGATCCCCCCTGCTCTGTGCATATGACCTCCTCTTATTAAGAGGTTGTCAGGATAGTTCTTGATTCCCCCCATATGCCTTTGATTCGAGGCAGCTAGCTCTATGCTGACTTGCCCATGCAATGGAGAAAAAGGAAGGTCAAGTCTTACTGAATTCTGCGCTTTTCTTTCTTTTGCCTTTTAGATTCAATTGATCTTGCCCAGACAAGAGCTAAGTCAAGGGATCACAGGGATGAGAGTTCCAGGACTTCCTACAATTGAAAGTCTGAGAAGCCTTCAGCCAGGCTAATAGGACTGTAAGAACGCGCTAAGTTTTCTTCTTCTAAGAATGCAATCCTTGTATCTTCTACATGTCAGCTTGGGTAACAGACAAGAGATTTGTGTTTTCTGAGATTCTAAGTGTGAGAAAGTTAGGACAAAGTTCAATTTATCCTAGTTGGAGTTTCCTTTTGTTATACGTGTGACATAAATTCATTCAGAAAATAATAGTGTCTAGCTTATGTTGGGCATTGTTTGGAATATTGTGATTAAGCAGGGAAAATTATAAAGTCCTAGTGTCTGTTCAACTGATTTCGTTCTGGGTACATGCATATGTGTAATATTGTAATAAGTTTCTGCTTACCGGATTGATATCATTTTAGCTTTTCCCACATGACGTGATTCATGATCAGCAAACCTTCTTCCAGGAAAGTTGTGACTACTAGATCTTGTTCCTTCTTTCATTCCTTGGCTCTCCCAATGTTTTATTCACGCCTATCCTTTAACTCCATCAAATTTGCTCAGGATTTCCTAGTTGAAAGGGAACTTTGCACAGTGTTACAATGTGTACAAACAGAACAAGAGTGTTCAAAGAGAAGATCATATGATATGCAGCTAAAGGGATGCTTGAAGAACAGCTTCCCCACAAACACACATGAATATACAAATGTGTATGCTACTTACGTGCCATGTCACCTTCCCATGATCATGGAATCCAAATGAGACGACAGATGGACTCCTTTTGATAAAATAAGAACAGTTACATTTTAGAAATCAGGAAGGAGCTTATGCTGAATGAAAAAGATTGGAGAGGTAAGGCAAAACAGTAACAGGACCCAATTAACTTTCACAAAAGATTCTTCTGGCAACTGCAGAGAGAATGGGTCAGAGTAAGGTTCAAGTAAAACAAAGAAGCCTGATCAAATGCAGGCAAAGAAAGAAATGATTAATTTGGAACACATTTTAGAATTAAAATCAGTGAGGAAAAACAAGATGGCAGAAAAGGGTAAGGAGAATTGTTAGCCAGGGTGAAGCAGGGAGGCTACGATCTCAGGAAATAAAAGAGGACAGGCTAAGGGCAGAGTGACACTAGGATATCCATAGACACAGGGAACCAGCACAGACATGGGGAGCAGTGTGGCAATAACTCGAAAACACAATGGTGGTTGAAGACTGCCAATTGGAACTACACCAGCAGCAAGATGGGAAGGGGAGTTCACTGGCAGCTCATAAGGTAGATCTAGGTACAGAACTGCACATCCTGCTGATTTGCTTGATTTAAATATGAGCAGAAGCACAGTGGCAGAGCCCAAGCAGGCAGGTGCAGGAACAGGGCAGATTACATCTGCTGGTTTACTCTATAGTCAAAACTGGGCCAAACTGAAGCCAGGAGCCCAGAATGCAATCCAGCCCTTCCCTAGACAGCATCACTTGCAAGACCCAAGGATACACATTGAAATGGAGCTGCAATTAGAAACAGAGGCAGGACTGAACAAAAGGATTCCAACCTGGGATGTAGGCATTCAAGCAGTCTTGTAATTGATTTCCCAAACACCTGTCCCAGAGCTTTTTTCCCCCTAACTTGACTTGCATTCACACTAATACAGTTCAACAGCAACCTCACAAGGCAAGGGAAGAAAACAAAACAAAAAGAAATGTTCAAGTCTATCCAAAGGAGAATATCAAAATTGTATATTTTTAAAACTTAATTTAAGAAAAGTTCAGAAGTAGTAAGAACAGGATGTGAACAGATAAGAAGAGATGGGGATAGAGGCCAATTGGTCCAAGAAACTATTGAAAAATCAAGTTTCTGCTGCACAAAAGAGAGCTCTCAATCACTACACACTGGACAGGACTTACATGGGGCAGCAAGCCTCCTAATGCAAAGAGAACGTGCCATTTGTTGTGTGTGCAGCTTAGCATCATTCGCCTGAAGGTATCCATTGTACCTGCAGTTCATTTCTGCAGCTCTAGTTGGATGAGAAGAAGGTAGAGGAAAACCACAACCACTCATGTATCCTCCAGGCAACCTGACCTTCTATGCTTGACTCTGTTTATAAATGTGTTGTGAAGTTCATTTCCGTGTCTTATCTCCCTTGTTAAACTCAGGATCTATAATGCCTGGACATTTCTGAGGGTGGGCGTAATTAATCATTGTTGTGTTTCCAGTCTCTGGCTCGTGTCCCTAAGAAAGTTCCCATTGCTATGTTTCTATTAAACATAATAATCTGAGGGTAAGAATTATAAAGGATTATTCTGAGATCAGTAGGTGATGAGCAGGTTCAGACCTGAGATACTGGTTTCCTGTCCCAAGTTTACTTCTATCCCAATGCACATCTTTCATTACTTGTGAGGTGCTCCCAAGAGGCATCTTCACAGAAGCACAAAATCTGCATGAGACTGTCACTGTAGTAAGCACTGCTAGATTTCTCCCAACTCCATCTCCCCACTCTGATACTCTTTGAGTAGGTTGAATCTGATGAAGATCCTAATTCTTAGCCTCCCTTGAAGACAGAAAACACAATGTAACCAGTTGCTGAAAGATGCTCCCACCTCTGGGCTTTGGATTAATGGATGGAGGATAGAATCCCTCCCCATTTTTCAACGCCATGGGCTGAAATACTGATAGGACCAGCAACCGTGTGGGAGGAGGAGGATGAGGAGGATGTGGGAGGAGCACATTGGAAGATCTCTTGTGCTGAAATCTTGGAATCACAAATTGAGCTCTAATAAGGTTTTTCTTTTTATTAGTCACAGTTACACAAGGTTTTCTTGGAAACAGTCAAATCCATAAACTTACAAAACTGAAAAGTGCCTATGCATGTCCAACTTTTAATTTAAATTACACTGTATGCCTTAGGTATTTATAACAGAGAACTTGTGGGAAATTATCTTAGATAAGAAAGTACAGCAAATAAATTTGGAAGGCAAACAATGAGGAATTGATTCAATAGCAATAACAAGAAGAAAAGATTTGGAGAAGTAAAATCCACAGAAATTGACAGAAGAAATGAATTTTGTTCATTACTATCAGATTCTCATGTTCATTCTTATGCCCTCTTTTGTATCTTGTGGAGAGACATATCCTTGGCCTTATGATAGGATGGGCCCTTAGACTCAATCTCTGGGTTGTCTCAATAAAGGGAAGACACTAAACACTAGAAGAGCTTTATGGTTTGCTGCTTTCTGTTTATGTCCTGGATCTATCCTGGCTTGACTGAGTGTTCACACTGTTAATGTAGCAGAGGTGATGGTCCCACTCTGATGGCCATTCCTACAGCAGGAACATAGCCACCACTTCAGATGCGTCCTACTCTGACTTCTAATAATTTTTCTTTCCCTTGCCTCTTCAGGTCTAAAGTGTTAAAAGTTCTCCATTATACCCTAACTTTCCGACTTCACCATTATTTGTGTGGTTCCCTTAGGCCTTTTCACTTCTATGCAAACAGTTCCTCCACTGAACTTATCTCAAGAATCACTTCAGAGCATAACCTGCATTTTCCGTTGTGACAATTACAGGTTCAAGGCAACTGAAGTACAAACTTCTGAATTGCAATAAAATTTGTGCAAACAAAAGGTTACAACAGTTTACATTTGATACTCTGTGGTGACACACTGTCTTGATTCAAACTGCGTTAAGCATTTCTCTCCATACTTGTATATTTGAATGGTTGGAGACAAAGAGGATACTTAGCACATGAATGATTTCTTTTAATTTCTAATCACCTATGCTACCAGCATTCAAAGCTATGATTCTCACTGATGGTGTACCTTGAGATGAATTCAACAAGATGTGGACTAAGAGGGAAGAATGTGTAAGATGAATCTTGAGAAAATTCTTACCTTAACATCATTCCTGCTGCAGGTGGGGACTTCAAGAGAAAGCACTTTCTGAGATGGCAAACAGCAAAAGATGCTTGTCTGCCTCTGTGTGGGGAGGAGGTCACTACAGGAGTTGTGGGGAACTCTGGTGACTGAGTGACACTTATCAAGATGCTGAACAGCCCTGTGACTTTCTGAACAGGCAAAGGTCAGTGACAGACAGCAAGTCTCACAAGACCATTCTTAGCACTGTCCCTCACCCCTATTGCTTATCTTAGCCTCTCCTCTTCCTGCCCCCTCTGTTGCCTTTCTCTGTTAGGATTCTGACATGTTTCACTGCCTGTTGGGAGTCTATACAGAAAGCATACCCACTAAGCAGTGTGAGCAACCATACTCAAGGCTAGCCTGCCCTCTTCTGTTTCATATTCAAGTTCCCAGATGTCCTAGTTCACCAGAATTTTTTTTTCTAATTTAAGGAAAAAGTAACATAAGCTATTTAGTTGAGCTTCAATGAAACTGGAGTAAATCAAATGGAAAGTCTCTCAACATTTCATTTCTCAATAGCAGCCAATGTGCAATTCTCATGATTACATCTTGTAAAAGCTAATATGGCTTTGCACAAGAAAACTACACCTCCATTTTTAACTTCAAAATATGAAGAGCTGAATGTATTGAATATCTTAATGAAAGATGAGAGAATTACCATATCATATACATTATCTGTCACATTTCTCTACATACCACATTTGTTCAGTAGATAAATTTCAGATCATCTAAAATATATTTCTGGCCTTATCTTTTATGTTTCCACTTGTCTATTACAAGTAACTTATCTATGAAGCATTTAAACTAATCACAGAAATATCTCCCAATTATTGATTTGCTTACTTATTAGAGCCTAGTTACTGATGCCTTAATCATGTCTAGCATTGTTGAAGGCATTGGAGACATTGGACAAACAACACACAAGCTCAAGTCTCTTTACCTCCTGGAGCAATGGGATGAGCTCGTGCAAAGAGTATGTGTTGGTGGAAGTGAGTGCTGACACAGCCTTTCCTAGTGCTGTGCTGCAATGGGCAATCAGTCCTCCCCATCAACAGCAAAGTCCTTATGGAACTTTAATCTCTGGGAAATTCTTCTCAACTTATTCTGTTCTGCAATCTTATGAGGACCTTGCTTTCCACCGCCCTTCAAAACTAAATTCTTACAATTATGTTGAAATAGTCATTGTTCAAATGTATATTCAGATTGTCATGTTCAAATGTTGTTCAAAAAACAACAATGAACTTTCCATTTTCCGATGTTACCTCTCAAATTTTCAGGACATCCTTTGTGAGACTCTGTGGGTTGTGAATGGTCCCCTTTTTGTTTCCACCCAAAATGTCATTGCTTTAAGCAATGGTGTTTTGGCCTAGGGGGTAAAATCTTGCCTTCAACTATAGCATTCCATATGGGCAGCTGGTTTTTGCCAGAGTTCCATTTTTCACCTAGCTCCCTTAGCGGCATGAGAAAGGCAGTCAAGGATGACTCAAGTATTTGGGATAATGCCATCTATGAAGGTACTGCATCTTGGCTTCAGCTTTGCCCAACCCCAGCTGTTGCAACTCTTTAGGGAGCAAACCAGTGGGTAAACAATTCTCACTCTACCTCACTCTCTTTCAAATAAGTAAATAATTTATCATTTTTTACCTTTATTTTTCCTAAGAGGTTTTCCCAGACATAGCACTGCAAGGTGACAGTTGCTTTCTTTCAGTCCACTGAAGATACACTGTTGTTTGACTGTCAATGTCACCGTAGTAAGATTGGCCTTCAGTCAAGTTGTCATTCAAGTAAAATGATCTGCCATTTTCTTTAACGGCTTTCTTCTTTTTCCTTCTGTGGCATGTTCTCACCATAATGTCTTTTTACCAAGGCATGTTTGTGGTTTGTGGGGTTTCATATTGTTGTGCTTTTGACTCTTCAGCATTGCCCAGTTGTGGGGAGCACAGAGCCAGGATATGTGACACCTCTGTGTGAATGTAGACAAATGTGCCAGCTTGGATATGTTTTGGTTGCCTCATGGGTAAAGTATGTATAATAGTTATATATAATGCAGGCTTGTCATAAAGTTTAATGAGTTCATTTTAGAAATAATGTAGAACAGGAGCATATGGTAATTACTACATGATTCTTGGTTCTTATTATCATCAATACCATTTATTATCCCTTTTTAGGATATAATTCAACATACATTAAATCTCCTGATTTGTGTTCCATATCCCCCTACTTCATTTTCTTGTTTTCTATCCCATCGCCTCTTTGAGTGCATTCTGTGTAACTTCTGTAGATAATGCTGAGTTTATTACACTTTACACAGGTTTAATCTCTTGTGTAACCTATCCAATAATTGTTTTCAAGGTTTCTTTTATTTTTGTTTGAATGGAAGATTTACAGAGAGAAAGAGATAGAGAGAAAGGTCTATCCACTGGTTCACTCCCCAAGTGGCCACAATGATCAGAGCTGAGCCAATCCAACACCAGGAGCTTCTTCCAGGTCTCCTACACAGGTGCAGGATCCCAGGTCTTTGGGCCTTCATCCACTGGCACCCACATGGGATCCCAGCAAGGTCAATGTAAAGATATACTGATTGAGCCATTATGCCAGGTTCACCATCTGATAAATTTACAATCGCTGTTTATATACCTCATTTCCATAAGATTAGAAAAAGGTTTATTTGCTTGATAATTTTGTATTCTCTTGATACTGGCTTGTACTGTCAATTCCATTTTTTTCTGTATTCTTTTGTGTCTTCACCCTGTTGGGTGCTATAATATTACAGTTCTTTTTCTGATGATTGCAATGACAAATTCCATTTTTGTCTATGGTCATCCTTGTGGTGTAGTGGATTGAACTACTACCTACAATGAAGATATCCCATGATGGAGTGCGAGTGTGTGACCCAAATGTTCTGCCTTTGACCCAGCTCTCTGTTCATGTGTCAGGGAAGGCAATAGAGGCTGCCCCAAGTACTGGAACCTCTGATACTCCTTAGATACTTTGGGATCCTAGCTTCAGCCTGGATGAGCCCCAGCCACTGATGATGTAGATACTGAGCCAGAGAAAAGAGCTCTCTCTGCTCACCTCTTTCGCTCTCTCTGTCTCTCTTTCTCTTCTCTCTCTCTCTTCTCAAATAAGCAAGTTTGCAAATTTACAATATACATATGCAGACTCAAAGCTCACAGTTTTAATGGACATTGAAAAGATAATAGAGAATACTGTGAGAAACTTTATCCTCACTAATTTGATGTATTAGTGAAATTTCAGAAAGACCTAGGAGTGTCTACAAAAACTCACATAAGAATGAATAGGTCATGTGGCTATGTTTGTTCAAGGAGTGTTTGAAAAGATTCCATGAAAATAAAAGATGAACTGTGACTACAATGCCAAAGTGAATGAGTAACATTCAAAATGCTAGCAAATCTGAGTTCTGGTGAATTTGTGGAGTAACAAGATTTTTCTAACATTGTTGATAGCATAATAAAGTGGTCCAGCATTTAAGGAGACAATCTGGAAGATTCTTACAGTGCTAAATATAGGTTACTATAACAATCAAGAATTATGCAAGTGAGTAACCACAAAATGAGTTGGAAACTCCTGGCTACATAAAAATCTACACATGTGTTTTAGTAAGCAGGTTTAGTTATAAGTGCCAAACTTGGAGACAGCCATGTTGCTCTATAGGAATTGATTGGATAAACTGTGAAGCACCTCTAAAATTGTTGTATTCATTAACAGAAAGAAATGATCACCAGAAGATTAGATAGGAATGGTGAGAATGGCAGAGGGTGGAGTTTCAGATGGTTTTGCATCATTGAAAATATTTTGTTTGTTACTTATGATACATGCACACTATCTCATTTCTGAATTCTGTTGATCAAATCATGTAAGCTATTGATTTCAGTTTACAAAACTGTAACTATTCGTTCAGTCAACTTAACTAACAAACCACAATAATGTTAAAGGCTTAAAATGAGAGAAACAGTGTGTGGTTATAGGGAGAGTTGGGATATATGTGAATATATTGCACTTGCAGTGCTACAAATTT